>NW_027223771.1:19550224-20234284 GCF_028538775.1 Myotis yumanensis | reverse complement strand
AGGATGCATAAGCCAGATGGAGGAAAAAATCAACAACATGCAAGAAGCAAGAAGAAACAGATGAAAAAAATCAATAACTTATGTAAGACCCAAGAAGAAATGAAGAGCGATATAGCTGCAATAAAAAACATCATTGAAAGCATCATCAGTAGACTAGGAGAAGCAGAGGACCGAATTAGTGAATTAGAAGACAAGGAAGCAAAACACACCCAAACTGTACTGCAATTGGAGAAAAAAATTAAAAGACAGGAGGAGAGCCTAAGGGAGCTTTGGGACAACATGAAACAAAACAACATACAAATTATAGGGGTGCCAGAACAACAGAAAGAGGAACAAGGATTAGAAAACCTATTTGAAAAAATAATATCAGAAAACTTCCCTGAGGTGGGGAAGAAAAAAGTCACACAAGCCCAGAGAGTCCCAAACAAGGTGAACCTGAAAAGACCCACACCAAGACACATCATAATTACCATGGCAAATGTTCAGGAAAAGGGAGAATCTTACAGGCTGCAAGCGAGAGACAGAAAGTTACATACAAGGGATCTCCCATTAGATTATCAAATGATTTCTCAACAGAAACACATCAGGCCAGAAAAGAATGGAAGGAAATTTACAAAGTGATGCAAAGCTAAGGACTGAATCCAAGAATCTCTATCCAGCAAGGCTATCATTCAAAATTAAAGGGGAAATAAGAAGCTTCATAGACATAAAAAGGCTAAGGGAGTTTATCACCACCAAGCCAGCAATGCAAGAAATGCTAAAGGGACTAGTGTAAAAGAAGAAATAAAAAGCTCAGAAAGAAAACAGCAACACACAAAAAAGAAATTGCTACTAACAAGTACCTTTCAATGATAACTTTAAACGTAAATGGACTAAATGCTCCAACCAAAAGACATCGAGTGGCTGAATGGATAAAAAAACATGACCCATACATTTTCTGTCTACAAGAGACCCACCTCATTAGAAAGGACACACACAGACTGAAAGTGAAGGGATGGAAAAATATCATTCAGCCAAATAGAAAGGAAAAGAAACCTAGGGTAGCAATACTTTTTTTTTTTTTTTTTTTTTTTTTTTTTTTTTTTTTTTTTTTTTTTTTTAGGGCGCAATACTTATATAGGAGAAAGTAGACCTCAAAGTGAAGGCCATAACAAGAGATAAGGAAGGCCACTTCATAATACTAAAGGGATCAATACAACAAGAAGATATAACTCTGGTAAACATATATGCACCCAATGCAGGAGCACCCAAATACATAAAAAATCTCCTGGAAGATATCAAGGCATAGATCGACAATAATAAGATTCATAGTAGGGGACTTTAATACACCACTGACATCACTGGATAAATACTCTAGACAAACAATCAGCAAAGAAACAGCAACCCTAAATGACTCACTAGATCAGATGGACTTAATTGACATCTTCAGAACACTTCACCCCAAAGCCACAGAATATACATTCTACTCAAGTGCTCATAAGACACATTCAAAAATAGACCACATATTGGGTCACAACCAAAGTCTCCCCAAATTCAAGAAGATTGAAATGATACCAAGCATCTTCTCAGACCACGATGGCATAATATTAGTAATAAACTACAATAAAAACAACCCAAAATACTCAAACACTTGGAAGCTGAATAGCATGTTATTAAATATTGATTGGGTTACCAATGAGATCAAAGAAGAAATTAAAAGCATCCTGGAAACTAATGACAATGAAAACACAACAATCCAAAAACTATGGGACGGAAAGAAAGCAGTTCTGAGAGGGAAGGTTATAGCTCTACAAGCCTATCTCAAAAAACACGAAAAAATGGTAGTAAATCATCTAACTCTACAACTCAAAGAATTAGAAAGAGAGCAACAAGAAAACCCCAAAGTGAGCAGAGGAAGGAGATAATAAAGATTCGAGCAGAAATAAATGACATAGAGGCCAAAAAGACAATACAGAAAATCAATGAAACCAAGAGCTGGTTCTTTGAAAGGATAAACAAGATTGACAAACCCCTAGCCAGGCTCACCAAGAAGCAAAGAGAGAGGACCCAAATAAACAAAATCAGAAATGATAGAGGCGAAATAACAACAGACCCCACAGAAATACAAATGATTGTTAAAAAATACTATGGACAGCTCTGCTCCAACAAACTAGACAACCTCGAGGAAATGGACAAATCCCTAGAAAAATACAACATTAAAAAACTCAATCAGGAAGAAACTAAAAATCTCAATAGGCCAATAACTATGGAGGAAATTGAAGCAGTCGTCAAAAAGCTTCCAGCAAACAAAAGCCCAGGACCAGAAGGCTTCACAGGGGAGTTTTACCAAACATTCAAGGAAGAACTAAAACCTATCCTCCTCAGACTACTACAAAAAATTCAAGAGGAGGGAACACTTCCAAGAACATTCTATGAAGCCAGCATCACCCTAATACCTAAACCAGGTAAAGACAACACAATGAAAGAGAATTACAGGCCAATATCCCTCATGAACATAGATGCCAAAATCCTCAACAAAATCTTAGCAAATCGGATCCAGCAGTACATCAGAAATATCATACAACATGACCAAGTAGGATTTATCCCAGGGATGCAAGGATGGTACAATATCCGCAAATCAATAAATGTGATACATCACATAAACAAATTGAAAGAAAAAACCACATGGTCATATCAATTGATGCAGCAAAAAGCATTTGACAAAATCCAACACCCATTTTTGATAAAAACTCTCAGCAAGGTGGGAATAGAAGGATCATACCTCAACATAATAAAAGCCATATATGACAGGCCTACAGCCAACATCATACTCAATGCCCAAAAACTAACACCATTTCCCCTAAGAACAGGAACAAGACAGGGATGCCCACTCTCTCCACTCCTGTTCAACATAGTATTGGAAGTATTAGCCATTGCAATAAGACAAGAAGAAATAAAAGGCATCCAAATTGGAAAAGAGGAAGTAAAGCTGTCCTTATTTGCAAACGACATGATATTATACATACAAAACCCTAGAGACTCCATCAAAAAGCTACTAGACTTAATACATGAATTTGGCAATGTAGCAGGATACAAAATTAGCCCCAAGAAATCTAAGGCATTTCTATACACCAATAGTGAACTTTCAGAAAGAGAGATTATAAAAACAATCCCATTTACCATCCCATCAAAAAAAAATTAAGCTACCTAGGAATAAGCTTAACTAAAGAGGTAAAAGACCTCTACTCAGAAAACTACAGGATGTTGAAAAAAGAGATAGAGGAAGGCATAAACATATGGAAGAACATACCGTGTTCATGGATTGGTAGAATCAACATTATTAAAATGTCCATACTACCCAAAGCAATCTATAAATTCAATGCACATCCCATTAAAATACCAACAGCATACTTCACAGACCTAGAATAATCTCTCCAAAAATTCATCTGGAATAAAAAAAGACCCCGAATAGCTGCAGCAATCCTGAAAAAGAACAAAGTAGGTGGGATCTCAATACCAGATATCAAGATGTATTACAAAGCCACTGTTCTCAAAACTGCCTGGTACTGGCACAAGAACAGACATATAGATCAATGGAATAGAATAGAGAGCCCAGAAATCAGCCTGAACCAATATGTTCAATTAATATTTGACAAAGAGGCAAGAACATACAATGGAGCCAAGATAATCTCTTCAATAAATGGTGTTGGGAAAATTGGACAGATATATGCAAGAAAATGAAACTAGACCACCAACTTATACTATACACAAAAATAAACTCAAAATGGATAAAGGACTTAAATGTAACACGGGAAACCATAAAAATTCTAGAAGAATGCAAAGGCAACAAAATCTCAGACATATGCCGAAGCAATTTCTTCACTGATACAGCTCCTAGGGCACTTGAAACTAAAGAGAAAAAAAAAACAATTGGGACTACATCAAAATAAAAAGCTTCTGCACAGCAAAAAGAAACCATCAACAAAACAACAAGAAAACCCACTGCGTGGGAAAACATATTTGCCAACATTATATCTGATAAGGGCCTAATCTCCAACATTTATAGGGAACTCATACAAATTAACAAAAGAAAGATAAACAATCCAATCAAAAAATGGGCAAAGGATCTAAATAGACACCTTTCAAAAGAGGACATTCAGAAAGCCAAGAGACATATGAAAACATGCTCAAAGTCACTAATCATCTGAGAGATGCAAATCAA
Source organism: Myotis yumanensis (assembly GCF_028538775.1). NCBI lineage: Eukaryota > Metazoa > Chordata > Mammalia > Chiroptera > Vespertilionidae > Myotis > Myotis yumanensis. The sequence goes on along the minus strand of NW_027223771.1, from coordinate 20,230,083 downwards.
AACAACAATGAGGTACCATCTCACACCTGTCAGACTGGCTATCATCAACAAATCAACAAACGACAAGTGCTGGAGAGGATGTGGAGAAAAAGGAACACTTGTGCACTACTGGTGGGATTGCAGACTGGTGCAGCCACTATGGAAGACAGTATGGAGTTTCCTCAAAAAGCTGGGAATGGAAATCCCATTTGACCCTATGACCCCACTTCTAGGAATATATCCCAAGAAAACAGAAACACCAATCAGAAAGGATATATGCACCCATAGGTTCATAGCAGCACAATTCACCATAGCTAAGATCTGGAAACAGCCTAAGTGCCCATCAGTAGATGAATGGATTAGAAAACCGTGGTACATCTACAGGATGGAATACTATGCTGCTGTAAAAAGAAGGAACTCTTACCATTTGCAATAGCATGGATGGAACTGGAGAGCATTATGCTAAGTGAAATAAGCCAGTCAATGAAGGAAAAATACCACATGATCTCACTCATCCATGGATAATAGAGACCATTATAAACTTTTGAACAAAAATAGATACAGAGGCAGAGCTGCCTCAAACAGATTGTCAAACTGCAGCGGGAAGGCCGGGGAGGGTTGGGGGGCAGGAGGGAGGGGAGTAAGAGATCAACCGAAGGAATTGTATGCATGCATATAAGCATAACCAATGGACATAAGACACTGGGGGGTAGGGAAGGCCAGGGGATTGTCAAAGGCGGGGGGAAAAATGACACATATGTAATACCCTTTGTAATACTAAGCAATAAATACATAATAAAAAAAGAAGGAACTCTTACCATTTGCAATGGGCTGGATGGAACTGGAGAGCATTATGCTTAGTGAAAAAAGCTAAGAAACAATACCACATGATCTCACTCATTGATGAATAATAAAGACCATTATAAACTTAAAAAGAAAAAAGTAGGGCTGACCTCATTTTCTCTTCTGAAGATCAGAGATAGTTGAGGGTGGCAAGCCCCTAGGGATGTGTGAGAAACAGGAAAAAGATTCATGTGGGGCTCACAGGGGAGCAGAGCAGAGGCCGTTGCAAGGACTTGGGCTTTTATCCTGGAGGCACCTGAAAGGTTCTGAGTGGGAAAATGGCACAGGAAGTCTCCATGCTAATGGCCACTTTGGCTACAATGTAGAAGATGAAGGTGGTCAGGAAGATCATAGATGGTGGTGGGAGGATTAGCTCAGTTGCAGTGGGTGTGGTGTATATATAAAGCCAGTGACCTTAACACCGTAACCACCATAGTGACCAAACGACCAAGTGACCGGTCACTGTGATGCCCACTGTGGCTAGCAAACAGGTGATCAGGGTGTTTGGCCAGTCAGTCAACCTCCTACAGCCCCTCCCCACGGCCACCCACACCTGATCAGACTTTCCCACCCAGATGAAGGGCAGGGCTGCCAGCCAAATGCACCCCCACCGCTCCTCCCTACCCATTCCTACACCAGCCCAGCCCCTGGTCAGCCCACCCCACAACGATAGGCCCACAACCCTTCCCCCCCAGCTGGCCTTGCCCCTGATTGCACCCTCCCCTACAATAGGGGGCAGCTTCTCCCCATGGCTGGCCCCACCCCCAATCAGCCTCCAGACTCCAATCAGGGTGGGGCTCTCCAGTCAATTGGCCATGGCCGCTCCCGCCAGCTACCCAGGCACTGATTGGGCCTAATCAGGGTGGGCCAGCCAACCAACTTCCTGCCATCTCCTCTTTCTGATAGGCCCAGCCCCAATCCTCCCCAGTTGGGGCCAGGCAGGCTGGACACCACCTGTGCAAGAATTCGTGCACTGGGCCTCTAAACTATATATGTTTGTTTGTTTGTTTTGTTTTATTTCATTTTGTTTTAATCCTCACCCAAGCATATTTTTCCATTGACATTTTAGAGAGAGTGGAAGAGAAAGGGAAAGATAGAGAGAAGTATCATTGTGAGAGACACACACTGGTGTTTCTATCCCTCTCGCCCACTCCCTTCTTCTCTGAAATCAATTAAAGAAATAAAAAAATATACATGTATATATGTAATCATGCTGGTTTAAATGTAAAAGGGATAACTGCTTGGATAACAAGACACCTCAAATGCTCAAGTTGCACAAACATACAAGAATCCCTTGTTTATCACTCTCCATATACCTGCAAAGTTGCCATCCTAGTTAAACACACACATCTACAGGTGAGCAGATTCAATTTCTAGCAAGGTGTTTCCAAGCAAAGTCGCTAGCACATTGCCTTCTCCCCGCAACATGGAGGCTGCTCTCGGACTGTGAGCTTGGTCTCCTGTGAGCCTCCCTGACATGGCATTGAAACTTCTCTTCAGACTCATCCTGTGCTAAGTCATCTCCTGTATTAGGCGTGAGGTCACTGCAATAAGGGATTACTCAGCTCAAACTTAAAGATGGAAGGTACTAGACATTGTGGGGATACAATAACTATACCAGCAGTTTTCAGGAAATCTTTCAGAAATGAAGCTGTAAGTCGGGTATCAGCAAAATTTACCTCAGTAATATAATATACATAAAAGTAATACAATTTTTCTAACTTTTATTAAAAAGATATTTTTATTAATTTCAGAGAGGAAGGGAGAGGAAGAGAGAGATAGAAACATCGATGATGAGAGAGAATCATTGATCAGCTGCCTCCTGCACACCCCCTACTGAGGATGGAGCCCACAACCAGGGCATGTGCCATGACTGGGAATTGAACCATGACCTTCTAGTTTGTAGGTCGACGCTCAGCCACTGAGCAACACCACCAGGGCCCAGCAGCATATTTTGAAGACAGAGGCATAGATAGGACCATGTTGACTGTGTTGGCTGAAATATCTCCAAATATCTTGACGTCAGGGCAGCCATTACCCTGAGTAAACCAATAAGGCAAAAGTGAGAAGAAGGAATTAAAATTGAGATCACTTTTAAAATAAAAATTGCTGAGCTCCCTGCTGCCACCATAGTGAGGACAGGGTGATAGCATGTTCTGGCCGGCAGGCAGGGGACATAGCCTCGAAGGCCCCTCAGAGCTGTCCCTGGGGCGGGCAGTCTGCCAAGAGGAGAGGGACAAGTGCCAGGGAGGAGACACAGACAAGCCCTTGATTGTTGTCACAGTTTGTGCTCTCGTCACCCTTGGACACACACATACACACACAGCTCTAGACTCCTGACCCCTTGCTCAGGCCCGAGAGAAGCACAGCCCGTTCAGTTGCATCTAGTCCTCTTGGTTAGCTCAGTCCTGTGATGCTCACCAGGGCGGCTGCCTCAGGAAAGTCCCTAGACTGGACCCTGTGACAGGGGAGGCTTGTCTGACATTGGATTTCTACAACCAGGTCACTCGGGAGGCTGCATGGGGCTATAAAGATAACCCTAGAATGGGAGTCAGTCAGCCCCCAGTTCAAGCCTCACTGTGACTTCTAACTGGCTATGTGACCTTGGGCCAGTGAGCCACTCCGTGAGGAGCTGAAGCCCAAACCAAGAGTGCCTTAGGATGTGACCTGTGAGATGCATTTTGGAACCACACTCATCCGCTAGTTGAGGGCAAGCATAGGTGGGTGATAAATACACCTGTTTGGCAAAAAACGAATGAGAGCTTTCTAAGGGAATCAATGGGCTGTCTACCTACATGTATATGTACATGTGTGTGTATGTGTGCATATGCAAACATGTAAACATATTCTCTCCTCTTCCTCTGGTTGGCTGATAAGCATTTGGCTGGAATCTTCCTGCCCAAGGTTTGTCTGATGTTTTCTGATTTTCTCACTTTGCTGTTTTCCCCAGGGAGAGCCCCTGTGCTGCCACAGGTGATCCCACCCTCTCTTCAGGCAGACCTCAGCCCTGAGCTGTCACTTGGATATTTCCCACCCCCAGATCACACAGCTCCCAGGCCAGGGTAGAGGTGGGGCCCTGGAACTCAGCGTGATATGGTTTGGAATGACCCCTCAGCAACAGGAGCCCATGGTACTGCCCAGGGGGCCCCAACAGCTGGGCTTGGTTGGCTATGTGAGTGAGACATTAGAGTTGGAAGCAGCTGAGGGAGTGATGGACAGGACATGGGAAAGAGAACGGGAGACCCGACAAGGGCCTGGATGACAGCGACAGAAGTGACGAGAGGAGGAGCACAGAGGCTTTGGTGGGGGAGGATGGTGAATAGTTTGCTGAGCATTTTGTGTTGGAGATATCTTGGGACATCCAAGCTGGAAACAGATCTGGAGGTTCCCAGGAGAGGCTGGGGCTAGAGGTGTTTGAAGCATTCTGGGAAGATTGCAATGAAAGCTCTGGATGTGTGTGAGATTAACTGGGTCTGGAGGCAGGGGTGAGGGGTCATAGAGAATTAGGTGCATCCTGAAGTGACCCATGAAGAAGCTAGACCACAAAGAAATGGTGTAGCTAGTGTTGAGGCCGAGGGGAGGGAGGTTCAAAAAGGAAGGTCACTGGGGTGAATGCCTAGAGGTGCCATGGGGCTGAGGATTTGCAGGAGGCAGACAGACCAGTTGATAAGCCCTTGCCAAGACCCAAGGACAAGGGTGTTGGGGGGACCTGTGATGAGAACAGTCAGCTAAAATGGGCAGGCAGATTGCATACCCATTCTCACATTCAGGGGAGCGATCACCTGTGGGAAGTGAAGAGAGGAGGGGTCCAGCCTGCACCATAGGCTTTTGGCTTCTGTGATTGACAGCTGGTGTGAGTGGATAATTAGGAAGCCCAGAGAAGCCAGGGAGAGAGGAGGAAGCCTGCAGGGAGGGCAGGGGGCCTAAAGGGAGCTGACCTCAGACCTGAAGCTCAATAGCAGTCAGTGCTAGGGGACCAGGTGTGTCAGCCCTGCAGAGGGGGAGGGGGCTGCCTCCATGGTGGAACGCGGGAGAGAGCACACACGAAGCTTTAAATGAGTGTTTGAGGGAGGAATTAAGCAGTGACAGAGAAAATGGCAAGTGTGAGCGCTGAAGACCTGTCCCAGAGGAGAGAGAATCATGGGACAGAGGCTGAGAGCTCCAAGGGGTGACTGGCCAGTGTCAGATCCTGCAAAAGCCAAAGGTGCAGGGGAGGAGGCCTGCAGGTGGCGCTGCTCAGTTTGGCTCAAAGCATTGGGAGGGCAGCTCAGCTAAGTGGGCGGCTCCCACAGCTGCAGGACCTCAGGAAAGAATAGGAAAGGAAGTAACAGGAGGCACCTTACAGGAGAGGTTTGGTGAGGAAGGAAGGGGACATGCAGGTGGCAGCTGGAAAGAACACCATTAGATTAGGTCAGGAGGGGATCTCTACCTGCCTTCCTCCTTGCCTCCTTCTCCTGACACTTCCTGGTTGAATGGCCTTGGAAAAATCCGATGGATCACTTTAAGCTTACCTCCTGTTTTGATATAAATCCCATATAAAAATGGGATTCAACTAATAGGAACGTAAAATAAACGCTGTTTCATGGTAAACAGGAAAATTCGCTTTCCCATGCTCTCACCTCCCGGCACAGGGAGCTGGTGGATTCCAGGGGCCGGGGAGACTGGGGGGATGAACAGGGACCTCGGAGACCCAACGCCCCAACAGTGCTGCCAGTGACGAGCGGTGAGGAAAACTACGATTCAATTCTACAACATCTCATTTTATTACAAACCCATCCTTGTGTTCCAGAATCAATGGCTACTTAATACAAAATTCAAAGCACTCAGAAAATGGGCCATGTTAACATTTCTTTCTCAGCACTTTAGCTCAAATGGAGAAAATCCTTATAGAACCCAAATCACCAGGTTTAGTACATCCCACAATGAGCACCTTTAGTAAGCAAGAGGAAACAAAATGTGTCAGGAACCTGGCCAAATAGACACAGCAGCAGGTGAGACTCCCAATGCAAACAAATGACTCCCTATAGAACATTCATAGAGTGTCCCCCCAACAAAGGTACACAGAGATCAGACTCCCGATAAACATGAATGACTCCCTTTGGAATATAAACATGGAGTGTTCCCCAAGATTGGTATACAGAGGTCAGACTCCTGATAAAATGAATGACTCCCTATGGGATGTAAACATAGGGTGGTCCAAAAAATGTGCACACAGTGAAAAGAAATAATAAATCAACTCCTGAAGGACAAGAATGACTGCCTTTTGAACGTAAATATAGGGTGCCCCCCCTCCAATGTACACACAGGCAAGAATCCGGTGGAAAAAAATGAGTCTCAATGGAACAGAAAGTAGAATTCCAAAAAAATGTGCAAACACTTTAACAGCTGATAACTCACTGAGTTTTCACCGCTTTTCAAGTTTAACTGATTGGAAAAAATGGGTGAAGCCAAACTAAGATTTGAATGAAGAAAATTTCTCCACTAGGCTTTTTATGGGGATACATAAAAGATAAAGTTGACAATAGACAACAGATAACGGTTGAGGAATACAGGGCAGCTAAATTAAGAGATATGTACAAACAACAAACTGAAGGAACGATTCTTATTGTTTGCACCTCCATCCCTTGCCTTAGTTCTGGTCCAGGCTCTGCTGCCGAGGAAGCATTGGAATGGCAAACACCAAGAATGACTGCGTTCTGTTTGTTCACATCTTCTGTCAGCAGCAGCCCCGATGCCTGGACTGTGGCCCTTTCTGTGCCAGACACCTCATCCTTTATGTGTCCACAAAAGAAAGTCCAGACGATACATCTTTGTTCAAAGTTCAGTCTGGCTTCACCCATTACATTAAATCTGTTAACACTGAAATGGAGTGAAAATTGAGTTATCAGCTGTTGAAGTGTGTTTACATTTGGGGGGACACCCTGTAGTATATATATTTGGGGGACACCTGAAAGCACATATGTTTCACAAGTGTGAACACATGTATGTAATATATTACATTTGGTTCCTACCCTTGGAAGTCACTCAGAAATAATAAATCAAAGTGTCATCCTCAGTGGGGGACACTGGGGCACTGCAGCCACTTTCCAAATCAGGCTGCACCTGCCTCTCACTCATGTTCCCCTCTGCACACTGTAAATACTTTCTGGGAGTGGGCGGGCAAGGCTTTTCACTGCCCCATCACCCAGGCCAGACAGACCCAGTGTTTATAAAAAAGTGGCCCCAGGAGCCAGCTGGAGAGAAGCAAAGCCTCAGGCCACCTGCCTGGAAGACCGCCCTGGCCTGAAGGATGTGGAAACCAGGCCTGGCTTGGCAAAGCTCTAAGGTTAACAGTGAGCCTGACTCCAGGGTCCACCCAGGGCCTCCAGGTCTTTGGCTGGTCTGGGCTTCTCCTGGGACCACCAGGCTTCTGGGAGAAGGAGTCAAGTTTCTGGATCAGGAGGGCCCAGCCCTGAGAGAATGCATGCATGTGTGTATTTGCTCACCTGCGCATGCACACACACATGCATATGCACACACATGCTTTAATGGAGGTGAAGTAGCTAACACGTATCCTAAGGGGCATGCTCACATGGTGTCTGCCTCTGGAAAGGCGGTTTGTCATTGCCTTGTGAGCATCCCCAGGCCAAAGTGGATTTGTTGAAAAGATACCAGTGGCTGGAGGTAGAGACAGGAGATTCACATATGGGGTTTGACCCTTAGGGCTGGTGCAGCGTTGTCACTAACAGAACAAATGGAAGCAGCACGGGAACCCTTTCCTCCTTCTACAGCCACTCCGGGTACCGTAGGCAGACAGTAGAGGAGGCCGTTGTCTTCAGCAGGTGTGTTGGTAGTTTGAAGGCTCCAGATCTGCTTTGGGGTCAGGAGGAGAGGGCCACTATGGGTCCTCTGGCCTTTCAGTACGGGTCATTGGTGGTCTTTATGATTTTTCTTTTTTATGGTTTAGGTATTTGTTTTTTCGTTTGGTTTTTCTTTGTGGGTTTTTCATAAATGCGGGAGGTTATTTGGTGGAGGAACTGGTAAAAGGAAGGGAATCTCCAGTATATGGAAAAAGAAGAACCTAAGTTGAAGGGGGTGGGATGTTCAAGGACGATGAGGACTGAAAGCGTTTCAACACAGCCGGGCAGGTCGCTGGACACTTGTCTTTGTTCTTCCCTTTGTTCTTTTTGCGCCAAGTGGCTAAATGGTTATCCCCAGGTCACCAGGAGAAGAAGAAAAGAAGAAAACAACACAAAACAGCAAATAAATGAATTGAAGAACAACAAGTGACTCTACATTGGCTAAATGTACTTGGGAAATCAGAATCCTGTCCAGCCCAGGAGACATGGAAACAATCCCCATGGCACAACCAGAATCAGGACTTGGTGAATGATTGAGGCTCTGACTCCATTTAATTAATTCAGTCGCAACCTTGTGCCAATGCTTTACTTAGCAAGTGAGGAGAAGTCTATATTGCTCTAGGAGATGATGCATTAGATCATTTTTCAATTTCAATGTGTTAAATTTTGAAATACGGATGTTTAATAATTTAGGACTTGGCTTTTATCACTCATTCTTTTTTGAAAATATGTTTTTATTGATTTAAGAGAGAGGAAGGGAGAGGGAGAAAGAAATACAAAGATCAATGATGTTTCTATTATTGATCAGCTGCAACCTGCATGTCCTGTCCTGGGAATTGAGCCCACAGCCCAGGCAGGTGCCCTCACCAAAACCAAACTGTTACCTCCCGGGTCGTGGGATGATGCTCAACCAACAGAGTTACACCAGCTGGGCTTACTCATCCATTTTTATGAAAGGCTTCCTGACACCTTGGCTCACACACCCTAACTCCTGCTCCTGTTCAAAGCCTTTGGAACACTTAATGGTATGTTTCTGCTGTAAAATGGGCTATCCCAACTCACTAATATTTTTTTTTGGAAATCCTCACTGGAGGGTATTTTTCACATTGACTTTTAGAGAGAATGTGGAAGGGGGAGAGTAGATGGAGATAGAGAGAGAAACATCCATGTGAGAGTTATACATCCACTGGTTGCTCCTCACATGAATCCCAACTGAGGACCGGGATCAAACCTGCAACCGAGGCACATGCCCTTGACCAGGAATCAAACCCGTGCCCCTTCATTCTGTGGGTTGGCGCTCTATCCACTGAGCCAAATCCGGCCAGGAATAACTAATAATTCTTTTTTAAAAAATATATTTTATTGATTCTTTACAGAGAGAAGGGAGAGGGATAGAGTCAGAAACATCGATGAGAGAGAAACATTGATCAGCTGCCTCCTGCACACTCTCCACTGGGTATGTGCCCACAACCAAGGTACATGCCCTTGACCGGGATCGAACCCAGGACCCTTGAGTCCGCAGGCTGATGCTCTATCCGCTGAGCCAAACCGGTCAGGGCACTAATAATTCTTAAACATGTAACATACCTCTCATAGAAGGATACCTTTGAAAATAAGGGAAGTACCTACCTCTGCCAAAATGGCTAGGGCTCTACCACTTTTTGATGACAAAACACTCTCAACATCAAGAATGATTCCTGTTCAGCCCTGGTTTTGCTCTGTGGAAAGAGCACAGGCCTGCGGACTAAAAGGTCCCAGGTTTGATTTAGGTCGAGGGCACATGCCTGGGTTGCAGGCTCCAACCCAGTAGAGGGCATGCAGGAGCAGCCAATCAATAATTCTTTCTCATTATTGATGTTTCTATCTCTGTCCCTCTCCCTTCCTCTCTGAAATCAATAAAAATATATATTCAAAAAGAATTATTCCTGTTTAGATCAATATGCATCCTCTGCTCTAAACCTCCCCTTCATGACCTTTAAATTATAGTCTGACAATTGGTCTAACGTTCTGAGCATGTCATGTGCATGATCATAACTGATTCACCAGATTTCTGATTGAGGATTCAAGTTCATACATAGAAGAACCTCCCTTACTTCTTTCACCCATTGCCACCTGCTGACCACAGCTCACACCACAGGATGAGGACCCACTACTCAATGCTGGGGCCACAGGCTGGTTCAGCATCTTCAGAGACCAAAGCAGCTTGAAGTGCAGGCAGTGCTCACAGGGGTTAAAGTTCAGGCACCATCATCTGTCAGATCCAGGTTGGGATCCCAGCTCCAACACTTATTTTCTGGGCCAGGGCTTCACCCTGTCAAACCTCACTTTCCCAGCTCTGAAAAGGGGATAGGAGTCATGCCTACCTCACCCGGCAGTTAGGACTAAAGGTGGTAGATAAAGCGGGTCAAATCCCTAAAGTGGACTGAGCCCAGGGAGCACCATTGCACGGCTGCCATTACTATTATTTACCACTCACCTGCTCATTCATGCATCCAAATGACAGTTTGGATCTTTCAAGCATTTTTTTTTCTCTGAAAGGTTTGCTAACTCAATTAGGCTAATTATATTCATTAAGGCAATTTATACAATAACAGAAGTTGAGGTAATAAATGTCACAACATTTAAGGAGCCAGTATGAAAACATCAGGCTAAAGAACCCCTCTAGATAAAACAAATGTTAATAAGCTTCATTATCATTTACCTGCATGTGAGCATTTGACCTAATTCACCTGCTGTAAAGACTGGCAATGCAAGAATTAGTCCCCAAACAGTGGGCATGTGTGTGCACACTTCATTTTTGCATCTCCAGTGACACACCAAAAGTTGAAGTGGTGAATGCCACCCAGAAAGGCTTGTGCACATGTCACACTCAGAAGGAGGCTTGTCACCCTCCCTAGATCTTGTCAGGTACTGTAATGCCAGCCGCTGCGAGCACATGAGTCTCAGGCTTGGCCCTGGTCTTCAGAAGGCTCTAGTGTCTGCGTTAACTCTATGGAGATCCGCACTGTACATCCCAGGACCTACCAACTATATGTGATGGGCAAGGCTCCTTATGCTAGCAGAACTACATTGTTCTGGGAAAAAAGTGTCCAACATTGACAAGGGTTTATATTTTATATTTGGTTGTTCACATACCTAAGGGAAGGCACACCCCCTTCCGGCTCCTACACTCATGTGCACACCCAGCACACCATCTCCTTGGTGCTGCCCTGCCCATGGAGGAGACCTGAGATCCTCCCCTTTATTTCCCACTTACAGCTCAGTCACCCCTCTTACATTTTGGAGATGGCGCGCTGGGGGCACCTTGCTCTTCCACCCAGTATGAGCATGATGGGGTGGCCTCCAGGGATCCAGGAGGGCTGTCTTGGGTTCGCTTCGTTGGTTCTCCAGAACCGTTGTTTTTGGGTTTGAAGAATTTGATGAAGGATCTGGCTCGAGTCCACCACTTTTTCCTACAAGAAGTAGAGGTTTCGGACATTACCAACCCCCAATGTCCCTGCAGATGGGCAAGTGGCTGTTCATTTGGGGTTCAGACGGATGGTGCTCTTCTCCAGCACCACCATGTTCATATGAGGGTCTCAGGAGGTGGAACACTATTGGCAGTGAATTCACACAGACGCAGGATGGTAGAAGCGTTCATTGTGGAAGAAACCCACACTAGCCTCTTGGGAAATGGAACTTCAAATACAACAATCAGGTTTATCACTGTCCCTAATCAGAGTGCGTACAGGATTACAACCAATCGATGTGTCTCTCCCACTGATGTTTCTCTCCCCCGCCTCCTTCCTTTCTACTCTCTCTAAATATCAATGAAAAAATGTCCTCAAGTGAGGTTAAGAAAATAAAAAGAAATAAATGAAAACAGTGAATTTAAAGGGTAAGTAAAACATTGCAGCTAACTGGAAATGGGGGCATTTGAATAGAGTAAGAACTACAATGTGGGATCTAATCCTGGCTCCGCCACAGACCAGCACAGTGCTTTCACAAATTACTTAATTCCCTCATAGATGCCTCATTTCCCTGTCAACAGAAGTGTCAGGCAGAAGGTAGAAGATTCTGTGGTTCTGAGATTTCAACAGAGAGGTCTTACAGGATTCATGGTGTTATGACCTCTGGGCTGGGCTGGGACAGGACAATCTGAAGGCCCAGCTAATGGGGCTCCGGCCCACACCAGAGGAAGCCCTGGTGTATGGAGCAGCCGGCAGTCTTGGGTTCCAAGAGGGCCCGCCATCAGGGTTGATACTCTGCAGAAGGGAACGTGTTTGTGAACCACCCTGGGGTTCAGAGACTCCAGAGGAATGTAGGGAAGACCTAGAGGTCCCTGTAATTGAAGACCCTGGGTAGTAGGCAGGTGTCTGGCCCAAGATTCCTTCCCAAAACAGAAACATGGTTTTTCTAGGTCCTGACACCTGGAGACACAAATGAGAGTCCTGCTTTAGTGGCTTTAAACCACAGACTCTCTGCTCCTTAAACAGGCTCATGGCCAGCTGGTCTTCCCCATCCCTCCTAGGATAACCCTGAGTATGGAGGGCAGGACCAAAAGAAACTCTAAATTCTTTCAGTGCTGGGATAAACATGCACACAGGGGACCGGCCATAGAGAGGAAGATGGGGGCCCCACAAACTGGCCACTGCTGTAGATGGCTACACCTTTCCCCACTCATGAAAGAGCAAGCTTTCTGTTTTGTGCTTAAGTTATTGCCATTAAATCAAACTCACTTCTGTGGAACAGGACCCCAAGACTCATAGGAACCCACAAATGTTTCCTCTTGTTCTTCTATGATTGTCGGTAAGAAATTTACATTTTCCCTGTAAATAGACGAGAAAGAAAAACAATCTGGTTTTTAAAATAAAACATGTAAATCGACTCATCGGCCCAGCGTGGGACCAGGCCCAGAAGGGCCGGCATTTTCCTAGGATTCAGACAACACGGTGCTCATGGCCTTACTGATTTCTGACTCGGGAATATGGGGATGGAAGCACATGATGTGGGTCCGGGAACCCTAACACGTCGAGGAGACCTGCCGAAGCACCGAGGATCAGGCTGAACGTCATCTCAGGAGAGCAAGCCCTGAACCATGTGAAACTCAGGGTCGGAAACCCGTGGGCCTTGACAGCTCAGACCCCGGTTTCCTTGCTGGAAAATGAGTCCTCAGGATCAAGGCAGCTGCTCAGACTCTGTTGGTCATGAAGGTGCCGAGGTCCCACTAATATGAAGAAATTTCCACCAGTTCATCGTGAAGTAAGTACCCCGTTAGAAGTGATGGCTTTCAAACTGCTGGACACCTGACGACCGATCCTGCTCTGCTCCCAGCGTCCTTGGCACTGTGTTGTTCTGTTCCCACAGCCGTGCTGCTTGGCTTTATGCTAGATCGCTTTCCTGTCTGGCTCTGACCAACCCCGCACCCCTGGGCGCACAAACTCACAGAAGGCAGGACCTACAACCCTCCCAGGACTGGGGAAGACTCCGCTCAGAACAGGCTCAGCAAGCCTGCCAACTCCATAGCCTCCTGCAGACACCGGATAATGCAAAACCATTATCAGTTACCCCCTGGATACCAGGCCCTGACTCTTCTAGCTGGTACCTGCCCAACCTCTGCTGGTAATTTTGACGTCCTGTGTCACAGAGAGCCAATTCAGGCCACAGTCATTTCTACCCCAAAACTACAGTGTGGCTTTCCATGTAAACCACCCTGGGTAGGTGGCTAACCACCTGTAGATGCGCAGAAGAATCTGAGAGGACAATAAAGCAGCACCATGACCCCGGGGACTTGGATAGTGCCCCCCGTGGTCACTGGGACCATGTCCCTCTGTCCCACATAGCCAGCCATTCCTGATCACAAAGAAGGACAGTTCAGCAGCATAGCACCGAGGGGGGAAGACTACCCTGGACCCACCAGAGGCATCTCGGGTTACATGACTTCCAACCACAATGTTTCCAACACCAAGGCTCTTCCTCCTGCCCTCCTTTCTGGCAGCTTCCTGGGCCCTGTAGACCAGCTTCCCATCAACACTTACTTCCCAGCGGATCCAACTCATTAGCCTGGTGTGGATGCCTTCTACAGCTGAGCGCTGCCTGATGCAGCCTTCCCTCCTGCCACTGCCTGCACCTTCCCTGCACCCAGACTACCCATGCTCCATCTCATGACCCCCCACTGGCTAGACCTATCCCCATCTGGGTCAGCAGCAGAACCCCAACTCCCACCACCAGGCCTCCTTCTCGGCCTCTATGAAGCTCTGCTCACTTCCTATCACTCCAACTACTTCCTGGCCACCTGGTAACTGGTTCTGTGCACCTCACGGGGCCTTCCCAAAGCCAGGATGTGTCTTGTCAACAGAGGAACGAAAACCACGGTGCAGCAACAACCATCTCCCCAGCTCATTAAGGGAAAACACATAGAAAAGCCTCCGCCTGCAATCTGAATCTCTTCCCTGGGCACCACTCTTTACTGCCATCATATTTTTTAAACTGAACTGAATTCCAAAGGCAGATTAAGAACCATCTGGTAGTGGGCAGTATCTTTCAAAAGCCAACCATCCCTACTTGCAGAACTCTAGGACCATTCCAGGGAAAATGAGAGGAGGATGCAATGGGAAGGTGGTGTGTCCCCTTCCCTTGGGACACCAGTGCACCAGGGGGCTCTCTGCCCAGCATCTTGAGGCCTAGGCATGGACTAGAAAGAAGGACCCCTTTGTTGACAGGTCAGCCCACACCCCTTACATGCGCCGAGTCTTGTCTTTCTCATTCTCTTTTAGAAGCTTTCTGTTCCTCCTGGCCAATGTCTGAATCTTCCTCTTCAGCTTAACTTTTTCTTCTTGGAAGTTCTCCTTCTCATGAGAGAGCACCTACAACACAGGTCAACAATGTCTCACATACCATGCGCCCCTGTGATTCCACTGAGGGGAATCTGTTCCCAAAAGAAGAAAAAGGCCACATGCTCAAAGGTGGTCATTTCGGTATGATCTACGACAATGGGAATGACCAACACAATCAATGACATGTGGATGGCGAAGTGTCCCGTCCAATCAGGGAACCACAGCCCTCCTGTGCCACTGAGCACTGAAAACGCAGGCGGTCTGAGCTGCAATGTGCTGCAACTGCAAAATAGACAACAAATTCTGACGCCTTAATCACAATCTTGCAAAACAATGTAGAACATCTTGTTAATAAGCTGCCCCACTGGTGAGGTTCAGTTGGTTGAGCGTCCTCCCAGCACCAAGAGGTCTCTGGTGCGATTCTTGGTCGAGGACCATGACCAGTTGTGGCATTGATCCCCAGTAGGGAGCCTGCAGGAGGCAGCCCATCAAGGATTTTCTCTCTTCATGGATGATTCCATTACTCTCTCCCTCTCCCTTCCTCTCACTGATATCCATAAAATGAAATAAAACATATTTAGAAATGTATTCTTGTTTCACAGACATAAAAACACACAGGAGCAGGGGTTGGATATGAATATGTATGACTGAAGTTGGACTGCTTCTGCTCTAGAATATCATCCCTGTTGCTGTAGCAGAAAAGTCTCAACTTTTGGCATCAGACAAACTGGGTTGCAACCCACAACTTAAGAGCAACGAGAATGGGAACCCCAGCTCACAAAATCATTGGGAGAAATAAGTGAGAGGACATGGGTGAGCAAAGAGCAAAGTGCTCAGCCGAGGGTTCGGAAATGAAACAATACTTGGCTGTTTCCATGCACCGCCCCGACCTTTCAAAAACAAAGCTCAGGTGTAAGGTGTTTTCTAACTCAATCGCACCAGTCATGGGGTTTGTCCCCTTCAAATGCCTCTGGCTTCCTCTCTGCCTGTGTGTGACATTCACACACGGTCTTTGAGCAAAGAAGCCAATGAGGACCCATTTCGAACTGGCTGAGCCAAGGCTGTTGCTCAGGGCACACGCAGGGGGTTCTGACCCCCCCCAGCCCAGGCCTCACCTCACACTGGCTGCTCAGCTTCTTCAGCGATATTTCCATCCTCTGCAGGTCCTCCTTGGCCCCTTTGTACTGGGCCTGCCAGAGCATCACTTCCTGCTGCAGGACCTCTGGGGAGCTTTGCATCACTTTGCTCTGGGTGTGCAGCTCCTTTGGCTCTGCAATCATCAGCTGGTTCCAGAAGTTGACTCTGGAGGTGGAGAGCCACAGGGCCAAGGGCTGAGGAGCACTCCCAGCTTCCGACCCAGGTGTGCACCTTAATCAAAACCACAGCCTCTCTGGGCCTCCGTTTTTCCCGTGTGTAAATGAGGGTGGAACAAACTTAGTGGATTTCAAACTGTGTCCATTGGGGTTCTAGAAGGCTAGCGCAGCTGCCCACTGTGGGCTGGGGGAGACAGGACAGGCAGGCTCGGACACCACTTCAACAGAGCACCCTATGAGAATCCTTCCCATGGAAGGCTTTGGCAGACCTGCTGACTTGGAACAAAGGGTTCTTTGACGAAATACTTTTGAAATACATGGAATCAGAACATTTTTGCTGTAAATGTATATGTCTTTGTCCTTCTCTTCTCCCCAATTCCAAGCCCTTTCTTATTTCCTCTCCTGAGACAAATAACATATGAGTTTGGAGAGTATTATGTAAATCCACAGAAATCATCATCATCGTCATCTTAACTGCTCGATTGAGTATCAGGGGGCAGATTTATACCAGAAAGCTCACATGACCAGAAGCTCATGGACTCAATTTGAACACAGATGTGCCCTGTTTGGTGCACATCATCTGTATTTTTCCATTTAAATTAATTAGTTCAACAATATTTAAAAATTTTTAAGTGTCAGGTCAACATTCAGGTATCTATCTTCTCAGATGGTGGGGAGAAAGCATAAACAAAAGGTGCTGGCAGGCATGACTCAGTAGTTACAGCATGACCCATGTATAGAAGGGTCATGGGTTCAAGTCTCATTCAAGGGAACAGACCTGGGTTGCCCATTTGCTCCTCCTTGTAGCTTGAGTGTGTGCTACAGATATCCAATAGATGTGATGGTCTCACATGG
Organism: Myotis yumanensis; assembly: GCF_028538775.1. Lineage (NCBI taxonomy): Eukaryota > Metazoa > Chordata > Mammalia > Chiroptera > Vespertilionidae > Myotis > Myotis yumanensis. The sequence continues at coordinate 20,213,439 of NW_027223771.1, read as the reverse complement.
GTGTTTCTCTCTCTCTCTCCCCTTCTCCTTCCCTCCCTTTCACTCTCTGTAAAAGTCAATGGAAAAATTATCATGTTGTAAGGATTTAAAAAAACAGATTATAAAAAGAATGACCTGGCAGCCCGGGCCTGCCTCTCCACAGGCAGCCCTCAGAGGGTGTGTATTCTCCACGAGGGTCTGATCTAACACTGACACTCCTTCCCCCACCTGCTGGACCTGCCTGGCCACTGGGGGCACCTGAGTTTATAACCCCCAATACATGTTAGAACAAGGCTGTGGGAAGGAAGGCTTCATATGGACATGCCTCTGGGTTGAGACAAGACCTGGAATTGATTCCTGACAGGCTCACTAACTAGGAGCATGAACTTGAACAAGTTATTTAATCTCTCTGAGCTTCTTCCCTCATCTGTGGTGTTTTGTTTTGTTTTGTTTTGTTTTGTTTTAAGAGATAACTGTAGTGCAGTCAATTCTCATGATTTTCGGTATAAAGTTCTATCAAGCCACTGCGAACACTAAGTTAATGGATACTGGAAATGTACCCGCCGGTTTGTGTGAGTCTTTGGCCACATTTTTGTCAACCGACCAAGTCATCAAGACACCTCCTGTAATATACTCACAGCCAAGTGCACCATACCCTGGACCAAAAGGAACCTCACGTGCTACCCCTCTTATTCCCCATAAGGCCCAGTGCAGCCTTGAACTTGGGGACACTAGATAGCACTTCAGCAATCCATTTGGGGGGCATTTCAAACAATGACATCACCACCAAAAAGCACGAAAATAGAACTCCATGGCACTCAATGGACCATAAAAGGGTCACTGGTTTGCAGTGTGAGAGTTGAAAAAGGCAGGAGCCAAAGGTCTTTTTCAACCTCATCTGCAAATGTGCCCATCAGGCGACTCCTGTCTCTTGCAATCTGGACAGTCCCATGAAAGGCCATGGTTATAATTTGTTGGTTTAAGTGCTTTTCAGTGAGGAGGTGAGTTCACCAGTAGACAATGCGTGAATGCCAAAGACCAAGTGTCTCTCCCTCACGGGATGGCTGGTATTAGAGGATGGAGGAGTTCACAGCCAATACAATCATAACCACCATCAAGGTGAGAGGGGAGGTCATCCACATCTAGACAATGCAGCATCCCAGTGTTGCTATCCTTCCATCCCAGCCACTATCTGGCTTGCCTTTCCTTTGTGACCAACCAGCTGTGACCATGACAGGGTTGGGAAAAATATACCATTACCAGGAGACTCGCTTGAGCTTAGCTCAGTGGGTGCTGAGTGAGTTGTTCTGAATGTAACCTGGCAGATGCCACTGCAGGGGGTGAAGGCGGTTACCTCTCCTCCTGTGGCAGCCTCTCTTCCTGGGCAGCCTGCTTCAGAGCCTCTCTTTGGGTGCTCACGAGGTCCCTCAGCTCCTGTAATGCTGCCTCATGTTGGAGCTGGTCCTGCTCCCTGAAGAGGGAAACAAACCCGCTAGGCACCCACACACAGGAGAAGCAACAGCCTCTGTGAGCGGCTTCTCTCTGCAGAGCTTAGGGCTGTGGTAATGGGCAGGAGTCTCCTCCAGCCCCAGAGCTGAGTGTCTCTCTTCCCACCCAACACGTCTGCAGGGTCCCTTCCCGTCCCTGTCTCAGCAGCCTCTCTCCATGAGCCCGCTGGGAACACCAACACTGTTTTCTGAACTTCACACCCTTCTCACAGAAACCAGCACATATTCAGGGAATTCCACCCACATGACAGCTGACCTCCCACCACACCAGGGCCTGGGGAGCACTCTGCCCAGATCCAGAACAGCCTCCCTATGCTGAGTCAGGCAGCGTGGGGACCAGAGGCCTGCCCATTGGGAACCACGCAGCTGCCAGGCTCCATTGGCACATAGCCACATGCACATCCACTCAGCCTGTTCCTCCAGGCACCTCCAGTCCAGCACTTACCTTCCCCTCAGTTCCCCCTCATCTCCCCCTCAGTTCAGCACTTTTATTTTCTTCCTGTCTCAGTGTTTATAGGGTCATGGATTAAGTACATTCCAACCATTGGTGACCACCCTACTGCAGGGCAGAAACTGAGAGTCTCACTCCCCACTGAGTCAACGGGATGAGGCTTGATACCCAGGAAACATGTGCTGGGGAACGAAGGAGTGAGGGTCCCACTCAGGCGTCAAGTGAAATGAACACAGACCCACCAGCCTGTGCTGCAGGCACCTCCACCTCCCACCCTGTAGCCCTGCTGCAGACAGACCAAGGGCTCCAGCTCTCTGTGCATCAGCAAACACTACCTAATAACACAGGAGGTCTATCTAGCAAGGAGCTACCAGTAGAATGACAATGAAACACTCCTTCAGAGCCAGTGAGATGCCACTTGCACAAACCTTCCCCATGTGAGCAGACATTAAGAATATCATGGAAATATCCAAGATGGCGGCATAGGTAAACACTGGAGTTTGCTGCCTCACACAACCACTTCAAGAATACAACTAAAAGACGGAACGGACATCACCCAGAACCACAGGAAGGCTGGCTGAGTGGAAATTCTACAACTAGAGGAAAGAGAAAAGCATACCGAGACTCAGAGGAGGTGCGGAAGTAAAATACTAAGGTAAAGAGGTGCACGTGGAGTCGGCTGGCAGCTGAGGGCACAGTTGTCTTTCTCAATTGAGAGGGAGTCTCAGGCTCTGAGCTCCAGTTCCTAGGGAGTCTCTGGGGACCAAGACTCATACGGGAGAAGTGGGACTGTCTGGCATTGGTCAGAACTCAAGGGCAGCTCTCTCTCGGAGGTACTTGCAGCAATTGCTGGGACACTGAGAATCGGGGAATCTGAAGGCAGGACTGAGAGCAGCCATAACTGTTCGCACTGCCCACCCAGTTGATGCCCTGGGACCTGCCCCGCCCAAGCCTTGCACAGAGGCATTTGCTGGATAGCCTCAGGCAGAGGCTAGATTAGCACCTCCCTAGAGCTTCAGGACAGAAGTTCTCCCACTGCAGACACAGCTGATTCTCACAGCCAATTGGCCTGGAGGCCAATCCCTCCCAGTGTTACCTACAACAATCAAGGCTTAACTACAACAAGACAGTGCACAAAGACCACAAGGGTGTGCACCAAGAGTGTCCTCCTCAAGTAATTGGGGAGGCTGAATCACTGGGCCAGGGGTGGGCAAACTTTTTGACTGGAGGGCCACAATGGGTTCTTAAACTGGACCGAAGGGCTGGAACAAAAGCATGGATGGAGGGTTCGTGTGAACTAATATAAATTCAACGTAAATATCATTACATAAAAGGGTATGGTCTTTTTTTTTTTTAGTTTTTTTCATTTCAAACGGGCCATATCCAGCCCTCAGACCGTAGTTTGCCCATGGCTGCACTGGGCCCTAGAGGACACTTAGCACAGGAAACCACTTTATCAACACAAGGAAGCATAAAAAATGCGGAGACAAAGAAACAGGACACAAATGGCAGAAATGGAGGAAAGCAAACTGCCGGCTTTAGAGTTCAAAACCACACTTTTAAGGTTTTTCAAGAACTGTCTAGAAGCCGCCGATAAATTTAGTAAGACCCTCGAAAAGACTGGTGAGAACGCCTATAAATGTAATGAGATCCTCAAGAAATCTAGCAAGACCCTCGATGTTGTGATAAAGGACCAACTAGAAATTAAGCATACACTGACTGAAATAAAGAATATTGTACCGACTCCCAACAGCATACCACAGGATCACAAGAATCAAGTCAAAGATTTGAAATATGAAGAAGTAAAAAACACCCAACTGGAAAAGCAAAATGAAAAAAGAATCCAAAAATAAGAAGGTGGTGTAAGGAGCCTCTAGGACAGCTTCAAGAATACCAACATCCGAATTATAGGGGTGCCAGAAGAAGAGAGAGAGCAAGATATTGAAACCCTATTTGAAGAAATCATGACAGAAAACTTCCCCTACCTGGTGAAAGAAATAGACTTCCAAGTCCAGGAAGGGCATAGAACCCTAAACAAAAGGAATCCAAAGAGGACCACTCCAAGACACATCATAATTAAAATGCCAAGAGCAAAAGACAAAGAGAGACTCCTAAAAGCAGAAAGATAAAGAAAGTCAGTTACCTACAAGGGAGTACCCATACAACTGTCAGCTGATTTCTCAACAGAAACTTTGCAGGCCAGAAGGGAGTGGCAAGAAATATTCAAAGTGATGAATGCCAAGAACCTACAACCAAGATTACTTTATCCAGCAAAGCTATCATTCAGAATTTAAAGTCAGATAAAGAGCTTCACAGATAAGAAAAAGCTAAAGGAGTTCATCACCACCAAACCAGTATTATATGAAATGCTGAAAGGTATCCTTTAAGAAGAGGAAGAAGAAGAAAAAGGTAAACATACAAATTATGAACAACAAATACACATATATCAACAAGTGAATCTAAAAATCAAGTGAATAAATCACCTGATGAACAGAATGAAGGGGTGATTATAATAGAATCAGGGGCATAGAAAGGGAATGGACTGACTATTCTTGGGGGGAAATGGTGTGGGGGATGCGGGAAAAAACTAGACAAAAATTGCGCATCTATGAATGAGGACAGTGGGTGGGGAGTGAGGGTGGAGGTTGATGTGGGTACTAGATGGAGGGCAGTTATGGGGGGGTAGGAGGAAGAAATGCAATAATCTGAACAATAAAGATTTAATAATAAAAAAAGAGGGAAAAAAGAATATAATGACACTGTTATAACCACATCATCGGGCTTGAAGGCAACTGGTGAGGGGTGGGCACCACACAAGTCTCCCCTCATTAGTCAGCTAGGAGCATTCCCACAGGGCTAGCACCACATGCCCCACAGAAGCTCACTAAGCATCACGGGAGTTTGGGATGGGTGCAGGAGGAGGCAGAGAGGGGGATGCCAAAAAGCAGAAGATGCTCATTCTGGCTGGAAGGAACAGAGTCGGGTAGGAGCAGATGTCTTGGCACCCCCCAGAGGATGGAGCACTTGGAGGATAAAGGGGGTGGAAAGCCCTGTGGAGTCTACAGGAAGCACTGGGTTAGTGAATAAATGAATGTCATGGCCCCCACACTCACGGCAGCAGCAGGCACCCTCAGCAGGCTCCCTGTGATAGAAACTCCCTGCACCTCAGCTGCTTACACTACTGAAGACCCCACGTTTGCTCAGTGTCTTTGAGGAGGATTCAAAGGAAATGCTGTGAGCAGGGGTGTCTCACAAGCATAGGAAGTGGACAACAGCTCTCTCCTGTGCTGCCCCAAGTGTGGGAGAGCCTCTCTTTAGCCACATCTCTCCCCCTCTCTCCTCACTTGGTATCCTGTGTACATCAGACCTCCCACAAGCTCTGGATGCCACTGCACCTGCCCCAGACCCCGGAGCAATCTGGGATCTGCTGGAGCAGGAGCTCTGCAACGTTGGTGTTGGTTGACTGCACGCACACAAAGCCCTGATCTGGCAGAAGCTCAAAGTTGAGATTTGTGCATGTCAATGGACATCAATTTTACCTTAAAAAAAGGAGTATGGAGGTGGAGAGTCAGAGGTAAAGATGACATGAGATGGGCACAGTATCGAAGTACTGATGTCGTGGATGAGTACCTGGGAATCACACTATACAATTCTGCACATTCCCATATATTCAAAAGTTTCCAAATTTAAAAGTTAAAAAAACACACACAGAAGCCCAGACTTTGAGACTTTGAAAGAGAATAGGCCTGGAAGCTGGTGAGGCACATCCCTGTACATCGGAAGCTGTGGTGAGCGCCCCCTCCTTGTTCTTGGTTGGGAGAGAAGAGGAAGAGGGGGCAGGAACCCCAGGGGAGCACTGACCCCAAAGCTGACACATCGTTTCCCTGAGCCGGGATCAGGTGGGTACACCATCCTCCCCTGGGGGACCCCCCTGCCCCTCAGCCTCCAGCTGCACCCACCCCACATCGCATAGGGGGGAGTTCCATTCACTTCTCTTCCCTGTGAAGCAGCAGATCCAGAGGAACTATGAGGGACCAGAGCAAAGGGGGACAGGAGCCGGGAGAGCTCGCTAGTCACCCTGACAGTTGACGGCACCCACCTACGCCTGAACGCCTTGCTCTCCATTTCTAGGGAACGATGCAGCAGGGTCTTGTAGCGGCTGTGTTCATCCAGGAGGGCCTGGTACTGTACTTTATTGATGGTCTCCATCTTCTGGGTCTTTTCTTTTTCTTTGTGGAGTAGCATCTCCCACTTTTCCATCTGCAGAGCGAAAGACCCAGCCCCTGTGAAAGTCTGTTTCACAGAGTGAAACCTCTTACCTCATAGAACACATTAACAGGCTTTTTCTCAAGGATGAACCTTCCTGCCCACTTCTTGGGGAGGTACAACAGCCACTGCCAAGGCTGGCAGAGGGGGAAGCCTCGTCCCTGGGTAAAATCAATGAGCCGCTGCCCCAGTGCTGGGATGCCTTCCCTGGGACTTGTGGTAGTGCCAGGCAAATCCACCCTGGAGGTTTGCCAGGGTTCTCAGGGTGACCTTGGACAATGGAGCAGGATCATTCTTTGTCCTGCGGGGCTGTCCTGGGGGCTGCAGGACATGGAGCAGCATCCCTGGCCTCCAGGCACCAAAGCCAGAAGCACAACCCCTCTCCTCCCCCAAGTCCTGTCAATAAAAAACAAGATGGCCAGTGTTCCTGGGCAGAGATACCTGTCCTCATCCTGCTGCTGTGCTGAGGATTGCTTCTCTGAGCTGCAGCTGAGCGAGGAAACTGGTCACCCAGGAATCACTTACCAATGACCCGGACACGGCTGTGATCCTGGACACTCCCCATTGCAGGCAGGGGCACCAGGGGAGGCACAAGCTCTGGGGGTGCCTACCTGAATGGCTCTGTCCACCTTCAGGGTGTCAACTTCATTGAGCAGCTGCTCTAGGGCTTTAACGAGCTCCTCAGTGAGGGTCTCCCACTCCTGGCTGCTGTTCTTCTCCTTCAGGAGTTCCATCTCCAACTGTTCCTTCTGGAGAGACAAAGACCCAGCTGTGAAGCGGTCCATCCGTGGTCCTATACACATGTGCGTGGCTTCCGTGACTGCTTCCCTCTCAGGCCCGCCCTGTGCTTTCTAACAGGGCGCTGCATTCCTTTCAGTAAACACTATGTGCTCAGACCATTTACCTTCGCTAACTCATATGATCCTCAAAACACCTACAGGGGGCACATCATTAACTCCATTTCACAGATGAAGATGAAGGCAATGGGCACAGACACGTCCATAGTTTCCACTCACTCTGCTGCACCGACATGTAATGCTGCCTCGGACTCTGTTCCATGAGGACTCGTGTCCCGCTACCATAACTGGTGCTGCCCTGCATTCTGCATTTCTCCCAGTTTCACATCCACACCAACACCTGGGTGCACCACCTAACCACCTGCTTGCACGTATGTTCTGTACACCACCCACCGATACCTGCTTCTGGAGCTGCTGGTTCTCCTCCTGAAGCTCCGTGCACCTCAGGCTGCTGTCCTGCCGGGCCACGGAGGCACCCCGCATCTCCTGGACCACGCCCTGGAGGGTCTGGTTTTCTAGGATACGGTTGGAGGCTAAAGAGTAAAGTTGAGTCAGAGCCCACATTGCATGGCCTGGGCTTCCACTCTCTGCCCCCGGCCCCAAGACAACCACCACCCTGGGATGTAGATTGGAGGGACCTGGGACGGTTGGCTGGGTCCCCTCAATTTTTCACAGGCTGCTGTTGCTGTAGGCACCTGAGTGTTCCTCAGGCCATTATGGCCCCTCTGCTGGCTCAGCTGGGGCCTGGTAAGGAAGCAACCCAGAGCTTAAAAAGAAAGAATGTGATGGTGGAGTGGCCAATGCAAAACCTCAACTTGGTACAACTGCTGGAACCGCTATTTACCAAGTTCTAACCTGGCCATCAAGTCATGGATTTCAGAGAGTAACAGAGATGGCAAAGATATGGAGTTTTCTGGGCCAGCTCTCAGAGTGATGGGGGTCTGGGTGGCTCAGCTCAGGGTGTGGGTGCTGTGATAATTGACCAGTATGTCTGCAGGTGGTACAGGCTCTGAGGCAAGTATGCCCAGTACTTACCATCCCTGGGCAGGGCCTTCAGATGGAGATTTCATTTTGTACTTTTACAATAGCATTGAAAAAATAATTAGACAGTACATCTAAATGGCTTGAAAAAGTCTAAGCAAGATCAAAACATAAGGTAAGGACAGAAGAAGGCAGATTTCCTCCTTTCCTTTTACACAGCTTGAACACAGAACAGAAAGAGGAGCACAGACCTGGGAAGAACGGGAGTTCTCAGCCCCTTTCTGCCACACACAGGTACGTGATTTTAGGTAAATGAATGTGTGAGGGGTCAGGGTGCTCCCTCACCTGTCCCTCCAGGGCCACATCCTCAAACCCGGGACCCTACTGACACTGCTCTGCTCCTATGACTGCACCCCATCTGCTTCCCATTCACCCCCTTGGGGCTGGAAGGACCTAGAGTGGACGCCGGCTTTCACCCTAGCACATGAAGGTGGATGTGATCAGCTCCCACCAAGGAGAGCAGCACAGACCCAAGAAGCCAGAACAGACTGAAGACCCCAAGCAGCAGTCAACTCAGCAGTGGTGCAGATGAACCTTCGTGGCCCAACTCCAGCTCAGCGCACCCCACAGACAAACACACATGCTGTCAACACATGGAAGCACGCCAAGGGCTTCATCCTTACAAGGCTACCAATGACACTAACAGCGGAATATTCCACTAAGTCACAACCTGTGCTCATTCAATGGCACCGTTTCAGAATTCGCTTTAAAAATAACAGTTTTATGAATCGGGATGAACCCAGTCAGTGTGGATTAGCGATAGAGTGCCAACCTATGAACCATGAGGTAATGGTTCGATTTCAGGTCAGGGTATATGCCCAGTTTGTATGCTCCATGCCTTGCATGGGGCAGGCAGGAGGCAGCCAATCAATAATTCTCTTTCATCTTTGATATTTCTCTCTCTCTCTCCTTCTGCCTTCCTCTCTGAAATCTATAAAAATGCATGTTATGAAGATTGGGGTGAAATAAATGTACAACACTGGGTTCACCATTTTAACTATTTTTCAGTGTATGGTTTTGTGCCATTAGATGCATCCCCACTGTCCTGCAACTCACCCAGCCCACCTCCTGACTCACTCAGTGCCTCACCCTGTGGCTCTGTGCTCCTGGAAAATGATTGTGAAGAATCGCCAAGTTCTGCAGTGGAGCTGATGACCAGCCTCATTTCTTCTCCCCTAAAGGCCAGCCCCTCAGAGGCTCTTATGTTGACACAGCATTTTATGGGGAAAAAACAATGGTTGTCTACTGTGTACTGTGTTCACATACACCCCAAGAAGCAGATCAAAGGGGGTCTTTTAATTCAACAAGGGTGTTGAGGACAGCCATCTTTATTGGTGCCCTGGTGGCCAGGCACAGCGTAAGGCTTCACTGTCTCCTCTCAGGAGGTACACATAGCAATCGTATGAGGCAGCTTCATTACCCCATTTTGCAGATAAGAAAACTGAGGTTCAAAAGAGGTCACCTGGCTAACAGTTGGAGGAGCCAGAACTTGAAGCCAGGCCTTTCTGACTCAAGATGCCACCACACCATCCTCGCAAAAGTACATTCACACTTTGTTTATGAATGTCAGTTGTACTAGAGTTACTCCCCACTGGTAAGGCTCCTGCTAGCTAAGTAGCTGAAGTGCGAACACCAAGAAGTATTCAAGGGCACTGACCTCAAAGGGTTCACAAACTACACAAAGGGCCTGAATCAGGGAGACTTCCCAACCCACCAACCTCCCTGGTCTCTAAGAGAAACATGAGGTCTGAGAGATCCCTGCCAGCCGGCCCCACTCCTGCCTTCCACCAGGGGGCAGTGGTCCTCCCCATGAACCTGAGCACTTGGCAGTGGTCCTCCCCAGGAACCTGAAGTTCTAGAACAGGGATCCCCGTTTGGCCCACACTTGGTCCCAGGAGTGCCGAGATAACAAACCCCAGAAAAAAAAAAAACTGGCTTCTCACACAGATTCACAGTTCAATGAACTGATTTTAGGTTTGGAACTGATGGGAACCCTTGAAGAGAAGGAATATCCAGGTTCTTTCAACAGTCTCTCCATGATGCTTAGGAATGTTGATCAATATTGGAAAAGCAGCAACTTTCCCCCGCCCCAACACACCCAAGGCCCTCCTGAGCTCTGCAGAGATCTAAACACACCTTCACCTGCAACCTCAGGTGCACATGTGATGTTCTTCAGCACAGGAATTGGCTACTTGTTTGCTTGGTGCACTGCCTGCCCCCAGACCACTTTCCCCTGGCCAATGCCACACCTCCTCTGGGGCTGTGAGGGGGCAAACACAAGAGGGATGGGAAGAGGCCTGGCTCCCCTGAGAAGCCGACATGTAGCAACCCCTGCCCAGGGGGGACAGAGTACAGACTGCACCCATCTGTCCAATTATGAAATGAATGGAGGAAATCATGCCCAGGGTCAGGTATACTGGAGGTTAGTAACCACTGGGGAAGTCTCCTGCCATCCAGAGCTTTTAATCCCCCACAGACAGATCTAAGACATCCTAAGGGTGCCAGCGTGCTGTCATCTGGAAGCTCCTGGGACTGTCCACATGGGAGCTGAGAAATCTGTTACTTTGTAATTCATGTCCTCACGTCAAGGCTGCCAGACCCTTCATGTTCTCCTTGGGGAGAATTGCAATGACACAGTTCCAAATGGCTTTTAAATAAAATCTTATTCCCTTGGGGTGAGGATGAGCTGACAATGAGATTCAGATCCAAGAGCTCAGGTCCCTGGATGAGGAAGCCACATCCAGGCTGACTCCCAGGCACCAGGGGCTGCTACCTACCTTCTGACAGCTGCTCCATCTCCCAGCTCAGGTGGGCAGGCTGGTTCATCCTCTGTACCCGTTCAGCCTCGAGGGCCATGCTCTCCCCCAACAGCTCCTCAAGAAACCGCTGGGGAATGTGTCCACGATCCTAGTGCAGGAAGAGGGGTGGGGTGAGGATGTACCCCGGGGCACCCTCTGGACAGGCCCCACCCCCATGCATCTATCCTCATTACCCCAGAATGAAGGGCCTCCATACACCTTCTCAATTCCAAAAACACAGCTGCACAGAAGTGACTCCAACACAGAGCCCAGCTGGGAGACCTACAGCCACTAACACACATGCTGACCCAGTGGCCTACGTGATGAAGACACCCACTGTCTCTCAGTGGTGTCTGAACAAAGGGGCGTACAGCACTGGGCTTTAAAGCAAGGAATATGATGATGGGCAGTTCTGCGGCTCCTTAGCAGGTTTAACATGTCTTGGAAAGGTTTTAGGGACTTCCAAATCACAGCGCAACCCACATGTTAAACACTAGTAGAGACCCTTTTTGCAATAGTCACCCACCTACATCCATCCTTACAGAAAAGCAACACAGCAGTCAGGCCCTATCTGGTTTTGAAGTTTTTTTAAACATTCACTCACACACACACACACACATATTTTAAATAAATAAAATGTATTTTAAATATATATATATCACAGAGAGGAAGGGAGAGGGAGAGATAGAAACATGAATGATGAGAGAGAATCATTGATTGGCTGTCTCTCAGAGGCAATCCCTGGGTAAGGTTCCTCCAACCTGGGCATCAGCCCTGGCCAGGCAGGCCTGGTCTGTTTTGAAGACCTTAAATGTTGCCCAGTCCAGTCAAGCCACTGAGCTTAATAAGAAACTCTTCACCATCAGCAGGTCACTATTTCGGCAAAAGCAACAAACCAGTAGCAGAAAGTCAGAGAAGGGCACCACATAAACCTAACAGTGCCCCAATCTGTTGTACATGTGGTACAAGAGGGTCTGAAATGTACAGCTACTGATAGGCATGAGATTTCGCTGAGCCCATTTCCATAACAAGGAAGGGGTGGGCTAAGAGTCTGTCCAGGGTTTAAGTGCTGAGTCTAGGCCTCTCAATTCCACTGTCACTCCACTGATCTGGGGCTGGAAATAAATAGCTATTTGGGCAAGCTTTTATTCAACACAGTTCCTATCTGAACAGTTTCCACATGTCCTCTTGGAAAACCAACAGCTCTCGGCAGTTTCCTGGAAATGAGGGCTCAGACACAACAAATAATACTATGGGCCTCTGGGTGTCAGGCACATGTTGGGTGTGGGATGCCATGGCTGGTCCCTTGCAGGTCCCCTCACGGGAGGAGTCTGCTGGACTTACTCCTGTCCCAGTGCCCAGCACACATGGGGGAGCCATTTGGCTCTTTCCCCTCATCTGTGCTCCCTCCCCAGAGCCCTCCCAGAACCACGGGGTGTCTTAGGGGTCTGAGTCTCCCCTGAATGCCTTCACAGTGTGGGAACACGCATCCAAGGGATGTGACCATTTCTCTCGGTGGCAGTTTTCTCCATTCAGGGTTTCTAATGACTGGGAGCAGGCGGTAACTGCTGCCTTTCCATCTTCTGTCCATTTTCCCCTAAGGAGCCTGAACGCAAGATTCTTGGTAGACGGGAAGCCATGGACCTCCTATCAGTGGACACAGTTTGGATCAAAGCCTGGCAGCCGGAAGGGTTTGCTCACAGACTATGGATTCACCTGGGCACTGTCTCTCTGCCCATCCAGAGCCCTGCACTAGGTGCCCTCTGTCCTTGAAACATTCACTCTCCTCAACAGCCCTGAGCGGGAGGCAGGAACAGTCACTTCTTACACATGAAGAGGCTCTGCACTCACCGATTCTGCTCTCACCGATTCTAAGTTCACCGACTCTAAGTTCACCGACTCTATGTCCACCGAATCTACGTCCACCTACTCTTCACACACCGACTCTTCACACACTGACTCTGCACTCAACTGACTCCACACCACCAACTCCACGTCCACCGACTCTGCACCTCACAATCCACTGTTTCCATGCCACCCATTTCAAACTGCCCTATGGGCCGCATTCTAAACTGCTCTGCAAGCAGCTCATGCCCAATGTTAACTGCTTTGAAATACACAAATATTAGGACACTCTCCCTATGAAACTTAAAACCTATCTGGGTAAAGAAAATATAAAGAAACAAAAAGTAGATAATAAATGGAAATTAACTACTTCATTCTAACTTTGTCTACCACATTTCTAATAATTATTGTTTTCCCATCAGCTGAATTATTGAAATCAATCTGTTCCTTTCAGGTAACAACACATTCATTTTATTTTGTGGAGTCTTATCTAGAGAGCTCAGCTCCCAGCCAACTGCCTAAGAAACAATTTCACAAATGATTCACTAATGTGTAGTTTATAAGAAAAATGAACAAAGTAAAGCTGTGTGTTTGGAAAATACTTTATTTACTTAATTTTAAAATATATATTTTTATTAAGTTCAGAGGGAAAAGAAGAAGGAGGGAGGTATAGAAACATCAATGATGAGAGACAATCATTGATAGGCTGCCTCCTGCATGCCCCATAATGGGGATCAAGCCCCCAACCTGGACATGTGCCTGATTGGGTATGGAACAGTGATTTCCTGGTTCATTGTTTGACGCTCAATCACTGAGCCACAACAGCCTGATTGGAAATTATTTTAACAAAAAGATATTGTACATAGATTTCTGTGAAAGGAGTCTTAAATTAGCACCGGCAAGACAGACATTTAGAGAGCAAATATGCAGGTATCCTCTGAACAGAATTTAAACGTTTAGGCTGGCTGGGGAAACCAAAATGGTGGCATAGGTAAACACTGGAAATTGCTGCCTCACACAACCACTTTAAAAATACAACTAAAAGACAAAACGGACATCATCCAGAACTACAGGAAGGCTGGCTGAGTGGAAATTCTACAACTAGAAGGAAAGAGACAAGCACTGAGACTCAGAGGAGGTGTGGAAGTAAAGTGCAGAGGTACGGAGGCGCAGGTCAAAAGGGCTGGCAACTGAGGAGTGGCGTACATGGAGAGGGCTGGCAGCTGAGGACACGGTTGTCTTTTTCAATCGGGAGGGAGTCTCAAGCTCTGTACTGGTCTGAACTCCAGGTCCAGGTGAATCTTTGGGGATCCAGACTCATACGGGGAAAAACTGGACTGTCTGGAATCAGGCAGAACTCGAGGGTGGCTTTCTCTTAGAGGTGCTTGCAGTGATTAAAGGGACCATGGGATGCGGGCCTCTTAGGGTGGGAATGGGGAGAAGCCATAGCTGCTTGCTCCGCCCTGTTGATCCCCTGAGACCCCACCATACCCAAGCTGTGCACAGAGGCTTTGCATATGAAAGGCCTGGCGCTTTGAAATCTGAACATTACCCAACAAACTGCAGCTGAATCAGAGATACCCAGAACTTCAAAAAGAAGGTCCAAGGCCCCACGGCAACTTGCATTGCTTCACAGCTGGGCCTCATCTGGGCACCTCCAAACCAGAAACAAAGAAGAGGAATCTCTCCTTAGCTCCTGCTGTGTAGCCTCAGGCAGAGGCTAAATTAGCAGCACCTTAGAGATCCAAAAGCCAGTGTCCCCAGGGGTCAGAGTGGGAACATACAGATTACAACTACTCAGATCCATAAGGGACACACTCAGGGGGCAGACTCAGTGAGCACCAAAGTCCCACTGAAGCAAGTCTTTCCCCAGAAGAGTGTCTCCAGCTCAGAAGTTCTCCCACTGCAGACACAGATGATTCTCACAGCCAATTGGCCTGGAGATCAATTCCTCCCAGTGATACCTACAACAATCAAGACTTAACTACAGGAAGACTGTGCACAAAGCCCACAAAGGGGTATACTAAGAGTGTCCACCTCAGGTAATTGGGGAGGCTGAGCCACTGGTCCCTACAGGACACCTAACACAGAAAGTTACTCTATCAACACAGGGAAGCATAAAAAATGCGGAGACAAAGAAACAAGTAACAAATTACAGAAATGGAGGAAAGCAAACTACTGGATATATAGTTCAAAAATCACACTTTCAAGGTTTTTCAAGAACTTTCTAGAAACCACCGATAAATTTAGTGAGACCCTCAAGAAATCTAGTGAGACCACTGATAAATTTAGTGAGACCCTCGAGGTTATGAAAAAGGACCAACTAGAAATTAAGCATACACTGACTGAAATAAAGGATATTATGCAGAGTTTCAACAGCAGACTAGAGGATCACAAGAATCAAGTCAAAGATTTGAAATACGAAGAAGCAAAAATCACCCAACCAGAAACACAAAAAGAAGAAAAGAATCCAAAAATATGTAGATAGTATAAGGAGCCTCTAGGACAACTTCAAGTGTACTAACATCTGAATTATGGGGGTGCCAGAAAAAGAGAGAGAGAAAGATATTGAAAACCTATTTCAAGAAATCATGACAGAAAACTTCCCCTACCTCGTGAAAGAAATAGACTTACAAGTCCAGGAAGTGCACAGAACCCAAAACAAAAGGGATCCAAAGAGGACCACACCAAGACACATCATAATTAAAAGGCCAAGAGCAAAATACAAAGAGAAAATCTTAAAAGCAGCAAGAGAAAAACAATCAGTTACCTACAAGTGAGTACCCATATGACTGTCAGCTGATTTCTCAACAGAAACTATGCAGGGCAGAAGGGAGTGGCAAGAAATATTCAAAGTGATGAATAGCAAGAACCTACAACTTGGATTACTTTACCCATCAAAGCTATCATTCAGAATTGAAGGTCAGATAAAGAGCTTCACAGGTAAGAAAAAGCTAAAGGAGTTCATCACCACCAAACCAGTATTATGTGAAATGCTGAAAGGTATCCTTTAAGAGGAGAAAGAAGAAGAAAAAGGTAAAGATACAAATTATGAACAACAAACATGCATCTATCAACAAATGAATCTAAGAATCAAGTTAATAAATAACCTGATGTACAGAATGAACTGGTGATTATAATAGAATCAGGGACATAGAAAGGGAATAGACTGACTATTCTTGGGGGGAAAAGGGGTGTGGGAGATGCAGGAAGTGACTGGACAAAAATCATGCACCTATGGATGAACACAGTGGGTGGGGAGTGAGGGTGGAGGGTGGGGTGGGAGCTGGAAGGAGGGGAGTTATGGGGGGAAAAAAGAGGAACAAATGTAATAATCTGAACAATAAAGATTTAATTAAAAAAAAAAAAAAAGAAAGGCTCTGGGTTCAATTCCCAGTCAGGTTTCATACCTAGGTTGGGTGTTCAGTTCCCAATGGGAGTGCCTATGAGAGGCAACCAATTGATACTTTTCTCTAACATCAACATTTCTCTCTCCTCCCCCGCTCTCTCTCCCTCTCTCTCTCTAATGAGTAAGCATATCCTCAGGAGAGTATTGAAAGACAAAATGAGTTCCACTATGTCTTAGAAGTTAATTTTCAAATTTTAGTTTAAATTATTGCCAAATTTCCCAATAGTTTCAAAGAATACCTTGGAGTAAACTAAATCAGCAATAACATTCCTTTATTTATATAAGCAGTTTTACTGCACCTAAGCCTGGTCCACCTGGCTCAGTAGTTGAGCATCGATCTATGAGCCAGATGGTCATGGTTTGATTCCAGGTCAAGGCACATGCCCCAGTTGTGGGCTCAATCCCCAGGGTGGGTGTGCAGGAGGCAGTCAATCAATAATTCTCATCATTGATGTTTCTCTCTCTCTCTGAAACCAATTATATATATGTATAAAATGGAATTATTTTTTAAAAAATAAAAATAATAAAGGAAGTATAGAGAACTCACCCTGATTAGAGAGGGCAGTGGGTCTCAGCTATGACCCCACATAAAAAAACCTGGTAAGGATAAACATACAAGCCCCCTCTCCTCCGAGGCTAACACCTCTGGTCCTAACACCTCTGGCTAACACCTGTGGGGCCTCTTCCAAAGTGATCAGAAAGTTCTAGGATGATTCTGCTGTATAGCCCAGTCCAGCACCACAAGGTAAGGATGGAGAATGCTTAACTAACAGGGACTCACTGCACACAGGCCAATCACAGAGTGTCACCACAGAACCACAGTTGCCACTCAATCCCTCAGAACTCTTGCTGACCAGGCCGGTCACCTGACTCACAGCTCCAACTACCTCATAGACTTCCACGATGGGTTCACATCCACAGGGAACTCAAAGCACTTATGAGTAAAAGTGACTCACCAAAGATCTTTGCAATTTCCTCAATTTCTCTACAGGCTCAGGGTCATAGCCCAGAACCCTCTGCATGTCATTGTCCTTCAGTACCAACATCTTTTCCAGCATAAAGCGAATCCTAAAAATATAAACACACGAAAGAGAAAGCCATCATTTCAAATTGTCTGTTCAACTGACCTTCAACTTGGGAAGAAATAAACCAACTCTGCTGATGGCCATCACTGCTAATAAACCTGATGGTCTCAGGCAGACCAATCCTTCTCCACCTTCTGCAGCCTTTTAACATCAATCCGGCACTGAGCTTGCAACAGAGCTCCACTGGGAACTTGACCACTACCCACAAATCTATGGTTTTTCCTCTCCTGTTCTCCCACCACCAACTGTTTCCACTGATGCCCTCACTTGTGCTCCTCCCTCCCGACCCTGTGCTCTGGATCACCCCCGCTCTCCACAAGAGTTGCCATTCCTTCCCGACTCCTGGGATGTTCGCTCTTTTAACTTTTAACCTGGAAATAGTGTCATACTGAGAGAAAGGCTGTAGGAACAGTACAGAGAACTCCCAGATATCCCATGTTGCTATTTCTTCAAATGTTGACTTTTTATTGATATAGTTCACATACCATCAAACTCACCCATTCAAAATACACACTGAGTATATTAAGGGTTGTGCATCCATGTCCACAATTTTACATCATTTTCAGCGCTCACCAAAAAGCAGTTCCAAATACAATTTAACAGCCACACCCAAATTCCCCGCAACCCACCAGCCCTAGGCAACCAGGAGAGTATTTTCTGCCTCTGCTAACTTCTGTGCTTTTAAAATTGATTTATTTTTTAAAACATATTTTTTGCCATAGCTGGTTTGACTCAGTGGATAGAGCTTTGGCCTCTGGACCAAAGGGTCCTGAGTTTGATTCTGCTCAAGGGCACATACCTCAGTTGCAGATTCCACCCTGGTACAGGCCTTGGTTTAGGGTGTGTACAGGAGGCAACCAATTGATGTGTTTTCCTCACATTGATATTTCCCTCTGTCTTGCACTCACTTTCTCTAAAAAAAAAAAACAATGGAAAAATATCCTCCAGTGAGGAGATATATATATATATATATATATATATATATATATATATATATATATTATTGATTTCAGAGAGGATTGAAAAAGGAGAGACGGAAGCATCAATTATGAGAGAATCATTGCTCAGCTGCCTCCTGCATGCCCCACAATGGGGATGGAGCCCACAATCCAGGTATATGCCCTGACTGGGAATCAGACCATCACTTCCTGGTTCAGCAGTAGACTCTCCACTACTAAGCTGGGTTGAATTCTCTGTTTTAAACCTGACCTCTGTGCATTCAATATGGGGAAACTTCTTCTCTGGAACACCCCAGCCTGGTTCCCATGACCTTCCTCCTGCTCTTCCTACCCTCAACTGCTCTTCTTCCCAAAGGTCTGAATGTCAGTGCTTCAACCGTGAGGCTTTCCACCTCAGAGGCTCAGGACCTCCTCAGAGGGCTCAGAACACACCTCCTAACAGTGAACATTTTGGGATTTCAGAAAAGAGCCCATCTTCCCTTTTGAGTGTGGGTCTTCTGCATGTACTGCTGTCCACCGAAGGCCCAAGCTGAGAACATGGGCTGACCCTGGCCTTCCCTCACACCCCTCACCCACCTAGTCAGTCCTCACTGCCACACCCACTGCAACTGAGCTAATCCTCCCCCCACTGGCTCCATCTTCCTGCCTGACCACCTCCGTCTTCTATGTTGTAGCCAAAGGGACCATTTGCATGAAAACTTCCTTTGCCATTTTCCCACTCAGAACCCTCTGGTGCCTTTAGGATAAAAGCCCAAATTCTTGCAATGGCCTCTGCCCTGCTCTTCTGTGGGCCCCACACAAACCTTTTCCTGCTCTTCACACATCCTGGGGCTTCCCTGTCCTCCCCTACTCTGATCTTCAGAAAAGAAAACAAGGTAGGAGCCATGCTCAGCCCTGCCTTCTAGAAGGGGAAACTGAGGTTTGGAAGACTCAGGTACAGGGCTGTCCACTGGCTGAGCTGGTAGTCCAGGTGTGCTGACACCTGAGCCCCAAGCCAAATGGCCTTCCTCAGTAAATAACTTTTGAATACATGAGTGTGAAATCAATTCTTAAACTGAAGAACTATCCTGTTTCTTAAAACTGAAAGAAGGCTTGTTCACATCATCCTATATAATAAAAGAGTAATATGCAAATTAATCATCACTCTGTGAAAAAAAGGAGGTGCCCATAGCAGCCAGGGCAGGATGCTGGCTGTGTCACACCAGCAATGTGAGGCCAGCGGGCACTGCCATGGTGACCCAGACCAGGCAAGCCCCCAGCAGGGTCAGCTGGCAGGTCACCCCGGCAATCTGCAAGCAGGCAAGCACTGCCCGAATGCAGCACCCAGCAGGGCCTGTTGACAGGTAGCCAAGCATGGTGGGTCACCACAGCAATCCCCAAGCAGGCAAGTTTGGTCTGCAGGCAGCACCCACCAGGGCCTGCTGGCAGATCATCATGGGGACCCCCGAGCAGGCAAGCACCCAGCAGGGCCTGCTGGTGGGTCGCTGGGGGGATGTGGGAGCAAGCAAGTGTGGCCAGTAGGCAGTGCCCAGCAGGGCCTGCTTGCCATCTCCATGGTGTGGAGCAGGCAGGCCCTGCAGAGAGCTGAGAACCTCGGGGAGCGAGCCTAAGCCATCAGTAGGACATTGCTGATGGCTCCCAGACTGGACAGTGTGCAGGTTGGGCTGAGGGACCCTCCCCTTCCCCCACCTCGTGCACGAATTTCATGCACAGGGACTCTAGTATATAATAAAAGCCCAGTGACCAAACAACAGAATGACCAGAATGATGACCAGTCACTATGAAGCGTATTGAACAACAGGGGGCCAACACTCAATGTAGGATCTGCCCTGTGGTGGTTAGCACGCTCCTCTAATGCTGACCAGAATGAGTGGACTTCCACCGCAGGCTGATCCTTGCAGGCCATGCCCCCCTCCGACCAGTACATGAATCCCTTGCTCTGGGCCTCAAATATATATATATATCCAATAAGCTAATTGTCTCTCCAACCGTTGACCAATTGACCAGATGCTATGATGCACACAGACCACCAGGGGTCAGATGCTGTGACTGGTAGGTTATCTTGCTGCTGGAGTCCAGCTGATCAGGACTGGGCTAGATGGGACAGACATGCCCGGGAGCCCTCCCACGATCCCTCCCTGGCCCAATCGTGCACCAGTGCGGTCCCTTGGCCAGGCCTGCACCCTCTAGCAATTTGGGACTCCTCGGGGGATATCGGAAAGCCGAATCTGTGCACCTGGCCTCTAGTTTTAAAGATTAAAAAATCAAATCACAGAAGCAGAAGATAGCAGATTACTAGGAAATGAAATGTAGCATTTACCCCACTTATTTCTATGTGCCGGTCAGCTTCTGAACACTTAGGTAGTCAGGAGGCAGGTCGAGTGACCCATCATACCTTGCCTTGTCCTGGAACTTGCTGCCTGCCCTGCTGGCTTTGGCCTGGTTCTCTTTGATCACTTAAAGTGACAAAACAGAAGATGGTCACCATAGAGATGAAAAATAAACAGATTTGATATTTATTTTGGAGATAGTCTGCAGAGGACTTGGTGAAGAATTACATGTGGCTGGTGAGAGAGGGAGCTATCAGGCTGGTACTCAGAGAGCAGCACCTCCATGGTTAGCATCCTAGCTTCCTTTCCATTTGTACAGTCACCAGCCAGCAATCAAGTATTTTCAATATTACAACTAGTGCATTTCTAATTAGTCAGCTAGAGGTGCCATCTACTAAAAGGTAGAAAACTAGAGGAAAAATAAATTGAAGGGATTCTGCTGTTGGATCAAGAGTTTGGATTTGGTTGTGTGCATTTTAATATCTGAAGGGCTTATTAATTGTTCATTTTAATAAGCCCTTCAGATATTAAAATGCAGATGTTAAGTTGACAATTGGATATAACAACTAGGCTGGGAATTGTCAGCACATTGTTAACATTTAAAGCTATAGGAATGTGTATGCTGTCACCTAGACCCTGAGTGTGCAAGTGGGAAGTGGGACCAGGACTGAGCCAGAAGGGGTGAGTAGATAACAAAGACTTAGAAAAGTGGGCAAAGCCAGAGAGGCGGGCCATGGACATTTGGCCCAGGTGATGGGGATGGAAGCTGGAATGGAGTGGGTTTATGAAGATGGTGTAGGCTAAGAGTAGGCAAGATTACAGAGATCACGTGCAAAGGCAATTTCAAAACACTTGCTGTGGTGGTCAGTGGAGGGGCTGTCGTGGGGAGGGGGAATCTGTCATTTCCTCTTTGTCTCTTATTCTAAATACTCCCCCAGTTCATTTACTCATTCTTTATATGATGGTATTCCAGAAGATCCTGTAACTTGTGCTTAGCAGTGTTTTCCCCGAGAGTAGGATCCTTCACCTAAAATGTGTTCCGATCCAGCCTGGGCTGGGGCTGGGACCAGGGCTGCCCTGTCACTTGCTTTCCTGCTAAAAATTAACAGATACAACCAAGCATACAGGCAGCCGCGCCCTCTGTTGGTTCATTATGAAACTGCAATCAAATCAAGCTCCTTTGCACTGCTTAGTCCAGTGATGGCGAACCTATGACACGCATGTCAGAGGTGACACGCGAACTCATTTTTTTTGGTTGATTTTTCTTTGTTAAATAGCATTTAAATATATAAAATAAATATCAAAAATATAAGTCTTTGTTTTACTATGGTTGCAAATATCAAAAAATTTCTATCTGTGACACGGCACCAGAGTTAAGTTAGGGTTTTTCAAAATGCTGACACGCCAAGCCAAAAGGTTCGCCATCGCTGGCTTAGTCCCTTCACTGTCCTTCCTTGTGCACTGAGAATGATAACTTGGAAGAACTGTTGATCAGAAGCAGGGGTAGCCCAGGAGCTCTTGAGAAAGAAGCTCTGATAACTCTGAGGTGAAGACAACTTCAGGCTAAGCAGACAACGCTGGCTTTTATGATTCCCACCTGACAGATGAGGAAGCTGGAACTCGGGCACAGCGTCATTGAAGTGGGAGAAACTGAACAGCAGAACTCCTTTCTGTGTCCTAGCATGGGCTGTCAGAGCTGTATCATATTTCTTCTGAATGCTTTGGAATGTTTTTTGCAGGGTAGAAATACAAGGTGAATGTTTAAATGTTGTTCTATTATACACTTGGGACCATCTAAAAGGCAAATCAGACCCTGGCCAAGTAGCTCAGTTGGGTAGAGCATTGTCCAAGGTTGTGGGTTTGATTTCCCAGTAAGGGCACATACAAGAATCAACCAATGAATGCATAAATAAGTGGAACAAAAAAAAATCAATGTTTCCCTTTCTCTTTCTCTCTTCTCTTTTCCTCTCTCTAAAATCAATCAATAAAAAGATTTTAAAGGCAAAAAAAACAACAACAAAGTGACAAAACATTATCTTTTCTCAACAAAAAGCCCACATTTCTCAGCATTAACACATCGCGTACCGCATAGAAATTGCTAAGACATACGCCAAGGACTGCATGTTTTTGGGCAAACTGCACATTATTTAAATCATCATAATGCACTTTAGGTGTTGTTTTTCAATAATTATAACATTTTTATTCACAAAAACAATTAAACAATTGAAGTTCCTAGTACTTTTTTAATGTATGGTACTGCGTCAAACATTTTCCTCTATGAAGAGGGACCAAACAAAATTTACATATGTATCTAGATTCACTCTTTTTTCCTTGGGCGTGAAAAATGAGAACACTTCTGAGAGGTCCTTAACAGATGACGCGCGAAACATGAGAAAACTCCTGAGCAGTACGAAATGTGTTAATAGGATCAGTTCCTATCTTTCTCTGTGAAATTTCTTGTAAGTTTTTCCAAAATGACTAATATGAGGAGAGGCTGTCCCAGGTGGAAGTCATACAAATGGGCAATGATGGTGAACAGGTTGTCACACTCTTTGCCTTCACTGCCCTTTTTACAGACGTCATCAAACTTCCTCACTGTGGCCTCCAGACTGGGAGCTTTCACCTGCACCAATGGAACAGACGAAACGTTATTGCAAACACCTGACATTTGTGGCAGCAAGTTACTCTCAGGGATCCTTCTTTTCAACAAGCTGTTAGTGTTTATGCTGAAGGAGTCAGTGCTTATAAAATCAACACATCATTATACACATGGTAGGATGCACAGGCCCACAGGACAGAAACTTTAAAAACCAGTCTGAGTGTACAGTATTGATACACAGCAACACAGACTGGCAGATGCAGCACAGAGCAATCTGCCACAGCACTGGAGCCTCCCATGTTAGCACACCCTCTCGTCTTCTAAGTCTATGGGGGACTGCCTCAGCAAGCAACCATCTGGCTCCTTGGAAAAATACCACTACACATCTCTGTCTGCAGCACTGCACATCTACCGACACTCATTCTGACATGCCCACTGAGCCTGGAGGAGGAGGCATAGAGTGGTGTCGAAGGTCCAGTTGGGAAGTGAGACCTGCACAAATGCAGTCCTGCTGGACCTGGGAAGGAAGACCTCAAAACAGAACTAGCAGTTGTGACCAGCAACTTGGCCACTAGTCATAAAAGATTAAACTCTGAGGAACTGAAGCTGGAAGGGGAAACCTGAGGGGAATAGCAGGTTATGGGGGGCTCCTTCAATTATGGGTGCAGGTGAGCTCAACCAGACAGGTTAGTGTGATATACACGTGTCATTGCTGACGGGCAAACACTAAATGCTACAAGACTCCAGAGAAAGGCCAGTTGGGCAGATGAGAATGACTTCACAGAGGCCAGTGTCCATAGACAGGGGATATTCTTTAGGGAACAAATAATAAATATAACCTGTAAACTCCCTATTGGCGCCCCTGCATGAAAATCAACTTGAAGAGCATACTATGCCCAGGGCATTAAGTTCAAATATAACTTAAAGAAAGAGAGAGAGATAGAGAGAGAGAGGAGAGAAATTACCCAGCCAGCATGACTTAGTGGTTGAGAGTCAACATACGAACCAGGAAGTCATAGTTTGATTTTTGGTCAGGACCTATGCCCAGGTTTCCAGCTCAGTTCCCTATGTGGGGTTTGCAGGAGGGAGCTGATCAATGATTCTCTCACATCATTGATGTTTCTATCTATCTCCCTTTCCCTTCCTCTTTGAAATCAATAGAAATATATTTTTGAAAAGAGAAATTAGAAATCTGCAGACATAAAAATAAATTTACATAATAGCGTGCAAAGTGTCCACTCTATGGGGAGTTGCCCTAGAGTTCAACCAGGGGGCGGGGCTGGCTGGGGGAATGGAGAGTGTATCCAGCTGCCAGCAGGAAGCTGCTAGGGACCCTACCAGTGCATGAATTTGGTGCACTGGGCCTCTAGTTTATGTATAAACTACTCAGGTTGAATGCGTTCAACACACAATTGGAATTAATTACGTCAATTTATCTAAAATTTTGAATTTATTTCGTGTCTTCAATATAACCTGTAACTTAGTAGAGCATTTAAAACAAACAATACCATTCATGTTGCTGAAGTTATTAAGCACTTACATGAGCTCTGATGGGACTTGCACATACTCTGCAGAGACCTGATGTCTGATTAATAAATGACTCAAGAGCAGCTCAGGGACCGTCCCCCGGATCTGGTGACACACTCTGGGTCCCACGAGGACGCTCCTGTCACCACAGAACTAGAGCTTCATGGACGCGCATCCTGAGAGCTCATCCCTCTGGCACAGGTTTCAGGGGACGCCAAACTCCCAGGCACCATGATGAGGTCCCTGCAACGAGTCCTATCTGGTGTCCTTCATGCCAGGAGAGAAGGTTGATGTGCGAAGTGGACCAATGACCTCCTGGGCCCACGTCCAGTGGACGCATGACCTGCTGCAGGTGGTCAGTGTCCTTGGCATTTATTACAACCCGGTGACATTCTGCCTGAGCCCAAACCCTTTGCCTGAGGAGGATCCCGGTCCGTCACAGGAAGACATGGGCCCAGAAAGCCATGGAACAGCCCCCTGAGCTGTGGCCACACAGGGCAGAGGCAGGCGCGGGTCTCCATCACCCTCGGCGGGGAGGGTGGGCCTGGCCTGTGAGGAGGAGTCTTTCTCAGAAACCAAACCCTGACTTCAGAAGGCGCCTCCCTAAGCAGCTGGTCCATGCAGACCCGGGAGTCTTCAGCCCGTGCCCCGGGGCCCCCACTTCCCATCTTTGCTGCAGAAGCTGATGGACTCCCTGCAGGGAGCACATCTCCAGTGAGGCTGCTCCCCCAGGACACCTGCAGGACCTCCTCCCTGCAGGGCAGCCGCCTCAGGGCTCCGCCCGCCGCCCCCAGGCCCATGTCCCCCTCGAGGCTTCAGGGCCCTGCACTGCCAGCAGCCACTCAGGCCAAACAAGCCTGCACCCCTGGACTCTGCTGTCTATTGGACAAACCTTGCTGACTCCCTGCAGAGGCTGGACTTCCGGGTGATGCCTGGAGGACAGAGCACTGCGAGGGGCGACGCTTCGCCCCCTGGTGGCGGGAGGCTGCAATGTGTCCACTGTCAGAACTCTGTGCCCTGAGTAGGTGAGTGCAGAGATGCATTCTCACTTCACACAGGAAAGCCCTGCAGGCCCTGGTACAGAGGCCTCATGCCCGTAGGAATATGTGCCCCCGGGCCTGGGGTGCATTTACCAGTATTTACAGGAAATTTCTACTCAGCTTGCTGTTCTGAGACTGGTGTTTCCACTCCACCTCGGGCCTCAATGTCTCCGTGTGCCGTGTGATACCCTGAGGTGTGTTCTGCAGTGTCCCCACATCCACGCGGATGGGACATAGTGACCGTGGCCTTATTTGGGAATAGGGCCTTTGCAGCTGTAATCAAGTTCAGAGGAGGCCTTGGGTCTGGGATGGCTGGGCCCTCACTGCAGTGACAGGTGTCCTTGTAAGAGGGAAATTAGACTCACTGGCAGAGAGAATGTCATGTGACTCGGACGCAGAGATGGGTGGGGAGGATGGGTCTCCAAGCCAAGGAACCAAGGAGAGCTGGCACCACCAGAAGCTGGGAGAGGTTTTCCCTTGCAGCCCCAGAAGGACTGGCTTTGCCCTCACCCTGATTTCTGGGGGTGATTGTTTCACAGGCAGTGTGGAGTTTCTCTGGTCCCTACCCACCTGCCCAGATCACTGTCTCCTAAGCTCCTGTAGAGAAGCCAAATTGGAGGAATGGACTCCCAGCTGCAACCTCCAGGCTGGGGGTGAGGAGCAGGAGGAGGGGTTGCCTGAGGCACTGGCTCCTCACTGCCTCCCTGAGCACCTCACATCCTGTGCCTTGACAGGTGGACCAGGGCTGATATCTGCCCAGAGGGCCTCAATAACAGTGTGTAGGGCTGTGCCAGGGAGACTCAAGAGCAGGCATGACAATGTTCATCTTCCATCTGCCCAACCTCCTCCAGTGTTGCATATACTCAGCACCCTCACTACCCCCACCCAAGTCTCTACTGGGTCTCCCTCCTGTCTTACACACTGGAGAGCATGCCTGTCTCTCATTCAATCATTTCTCTGGTGATAATTGGGAAGAGGGAGTCAGTCACCCTTTTTGTCACCACGTTTAACAGGAACTACATGAAGTAAATCCATTTATTTCCCCAGAGGGCTTAGAAGGAGTCTGACCCACAGTAGCTGCTCAGTGAATGAAAGTCAGCACCCTCCCCAGGCATTCAGGGCACTTGGTGGATAGAAAGTTCGGTTTCTCTGGACCTGGTGAAAGGGCTGGTTGCAAATATAAAACATTCCATGAATGACACAGGGGCTGATAGTTGTGCAACAGGGCCAGTGGTAGGGCCAGGGTGCTATACAAATACATTATAAGAAATTGAGGAACATAGGCTGCCATTCAGAAAAGGACGACCTGAATGAGTGAGGTTCTCATAGACACCTTCAGCTTGTTTTACTTGCCAGCATAAAAGAAAACATCATCCAACATTCACGTTGGAACCACACTCATCTGTTAGTTGAGGGCAAGCATAGGTTGGCTATAAATACACCTGTTTGGAGAAATCAATGAGAGCTTTCTGAGGGAATCTATGAGCTGTGTGCATATATATATGTATATATATATATATGTATATATATATATATATATATATATATATATATATATATATATATGCATACAGATAAACATATTCCCTCCCCTTCCTCTGGTTGGTTGATAAACACTTGGCTGTATGCTTCCCGATGTTTTTCCAACCTTTTCTAATTTTCTCACTTTGCTCTTCTCCCCAGTGGGAGTGCCCCTTGTCCCATAGGTGATCCCACCCTCTCTGCAGGCAGACCTTAGCCCAGAGCTGTCACTTGGATATTTCCCACTCCCCAGATCACAGAGCTCTCATGCCAGGGTAGAGGTGCATCTATGGAGCTCAGTGGGGTATGGTTTGGGATGCCCCCTCAGCAATGGGAACACATGGTACTGCCCAGAGGACCCACCACCTGAGTGTGGTTGGGTATTTGAAGAAACATCAGAGTAGGAAGCATCTGAGGGAGTGCTGGATACAACATGGGAAAGAGAGAGGGGGATAACCAACATGGTCTGTGTGGAGAGCGACTATTGTGTTTGGACAGGTTCAAGCTTCAGACTAATTAGAGGACACGATCCTCTCATGGGAAAGCCACACGCAAGTCCCGGCAAAATTATAGCCAAAGGCTATAGTTGTAAGCTTGACCTTATGGTCTGAACCTGTGGTCCGTGTCGCTAAGTGAGGTTTGCTGTAGGAGGTGCTTGATAGTGTTCAGGTGCATGTAATTGAGTAGATTAGAAACCTGGGAGAACACTGTAAACATCTTGACCATGCCTTTACTTTGCATCATG
Source organism: Myotis yumanensis (assembly GCF_028538775.1). NCBI lineage: Eukaryota > Metazoa > Chordata > Mammalia > Chiroptera > Vespertilionidae > Myotis > Myotis yumanensis. Next base: position 20,185,539 of record NW_027223771.1, on the reverse strand, counting down.
GAATCTGGCTATAAAAATAGGCTCGGCTTGCAGGCCGTGGCAGTGTCTCTCTAATCAGAGGGCAGTGTCCCACCTAGCCCCAGCTATATTCTCTTGTCTTTCTTCTTTAATCCTTCACCATTGCCGCGTCCCCACCCTTTCAGGTTCACGCATGGACATGCTGGCACAGCACAGGTCTGGATGGGGGACAGATGTGATGAGAGGATGAACATAGAGGCTTTGGTGGGGGGAGGATGGTGAATCGTGTGCTGAGCATTTTGAGTTGGAGGTGTCTCTGGGACATAAAAGCTGGAAACAGATCTGGAGGTTCCCAGGAGAGGCTGGGGCTTGAGGTGTTTGGAGCCTTCTGGGAAGATTGCAATGGAAGTGGCAGACATGTATGAGCTTTTCTTGGGCTGGAGGGTGGTAGAGCATTGGGCGCATTCTGAGGTGACCCATGGAGAAGCTAGACCACGAAGGGATGGGAGTAGCTAGTGTGGAACCTGAGGGAGGGAAGGTTCAAAAGGGAAGGTCACCAAGGGTGAATGCCGAGAGGTGCCATAGGACTGAAAAGTTGAGGGACACAGGCAGACCAGCTGACCAGTCCCTGGCAAACCCAGGGAATGGGATGTATATTGGACCTGGGATGAGAACAGTCATCTAAGATGGAGTGGGAAGATTCTACACACATTCTCAGGTTCAGAGGACCTATCAAATGTGGGATAAGGGGAGAGGTGGGGTCCAGCCTGCACCATAGGCTTTTGGCATCTATGATGGACTGCGGGCTTGCTTGAATAATTAGGGAGGCCAGAGGAACCAGGGAGAGTGGAGGAAGCATGTAGCCTGGACAGAGGATCTAAGGCAGCCGACCTCAGGCTTGAAGTTTAGGAGGGGAGCGTCAGACCTAGGGGAACAGAGGGGGCCTGGAGGGAGCTACCTCCATGGTGGAACCAGTCAATGAGTGTTTGTGGAAGGAATGAGTGAGTGACAGAGTGATTGGCAAGTGTGAGCCCTGAAAAACCTGTCCCAGAGGAGAGAGAATCATGGGACAGAGGCTGAGAGCTCCCAGGGGTGACTGGCCAGTGTCAGATCCTGCCAAAGCCAAAGGTGCAGGGGAGGAGGCCTGCAGGTGGCGCTGCTCAGTTTGGCTCAAAGCATTGGGGAGGGCAGCTTGGCTGAGTGGGCAGCTCCCAGAGCTGCAGGACCTCAGGAAAGAATAGGAAAGGAAGTGACAGGAGGCACCTTACAGGAGAGGTTTGGTGAGGAAGGAAGGGGGCATGCAGGTGACAGCTGGACAGAACACCATTAGATTAGGTCAGGAGGGGATCTCTACCTGCCTTCCTCCCTGCCTCCTTCTCCTGACACTTCCTGGTTGAGTAGCCTTGGAAAAATCCAACGGATCACTTTAAGCTTACCTCCTGTTTTGATATAAATCCCATATAAAAATGGGATTCAACTAATAGGAACATAAAATAAACGCTGTTGCACGGTAAACAGGAAACCTCCCTTTCCCATGCTCTCACCTCCTGGCAAAGGGAGCTGGTGGATTCCAGGGCCCGGGGAGACTGGGGGGATGAGCAGGGAGCCCAGAGACCCAACCCCCGAACAGCACTGCCAGTGACGAGCGGTGAGGAAAACTAGGACGCAATTCTACAACATCTCATTTTATTACAAACCCATCCTTGTGTGTTCCAAGAATCAATGGCTATTTGATATAGAACTCAAAGTGCTCCGAGTACTGACTATGTTAACATTTCTTTCCCAGTACCTTAGCTCAAATGAAAAAAAAATCTTTATAGAACCCAAATCACCAGGTTAAGTACATCACACAATGAGCACCTTTAGTAAACAAGAAGAAACAGAATGTGTCTGGAACCGGCCAAATACACACAGCAGCATGTGAGACTCCTGATGCAAAGAAATGACTCCCTATGGGACATAAACATGAGTGTCCCCCAAGACAGGTACACAGAGGTCAGCCTCCCAATAAACATGAATGATTCCCGATGGAGCATAAACATAGATAAGAATGAATGACGCCTTATGGGATGTAAACATAGGGTGGTCCAAAAAATGTGAACACAGTGAAAAGAAATAATAAATCAACTCCCGAAGGAAAAGAATGACTGCCTTTTGAACATAAATATAGGGCGCCCACCCTTTCCCAAATAGAAACACAGGTGAGACTCCGGTGGAAGAGAATGACTCCCAATGGAACAGAAAGTAGAGTTCCAAAAAAATGTGCACACACTTTAACAGCTGATAACTCACTGAATTTTCATACCTTTTCAAGTTTAACTGATTCAGAAAAATGGGTGAAGCCACACTAACCTGTGAATGAAAAAAAACTTCTCCACTAGGCTCTTTATGGGGATATGTAAAAGATAAAGTTGAGGAATCCAGGGCAGCTATGGAAAGAGATATGTACAAACATCAAACCGAAGGAACGATTCTTATTGTTTGCACCTCCATCGCTTTTCTTAGTTCTGCTCCAGGCGCTGCTGCTGAGGAAGCAATGGAATCGCAAACACCAAGAATCACTGCGTTCTGTTTGTTCACATCTTCTGTCAACAGCAGCCCCGATGCCTGGACTGTGGCCCTTTCTGTGCCAGACACCTCATCCTTTATGTGTCCCCAAAAGAAAGTCCAGAGGATACATCTTCTTTGTTCAAAGTTCAGTCTGGCTTCACCCATTACATTAAATCTGTTAACCCTGAAATGGAGTGAAAATTGAGTTATCAGCTGTTAAAGTGTGTTTACATTTGGGGGGACACCCTGTAGTATATATATTTGGGGGACACCTCAAATCACATATATTTCACAAGTGTGAACACATGTATGTAATATATTACATTTGGTTCCTATCCTTGGAAGTCACTCAGAAATAATAAATCAAAGTGTCATCCTCAATGGGGGACAATGGGGGCACTACAGCCACTTTCCAAATCACTTTCCTGCTTCTTGCACTTGTTCCCCTCTGCACACTGTGGACACTTGCTGGGAGGGGGCGGGCAAGGCTTTTCAATGCCCCATCACCCAGGCTGGGCAGACCCAGTGTTTATAGAAAAGTGGCCCCAGGAGCCAGCTGGAGAAAAGCAAAGCCTGAGGCCACCTGCCTTGAAGACTGCCCTGGCCTGAAGGACATGGGGCCCAGGCCTGGCTTGGCAAAGCTCTGGGTTAACAGTAAGCCTGACTCCAGGTCTTTGTGGTTTGGCTGGTCTGGGCTTCTCCTGGGACCACCAGGCTTCTAGAAGAGGGAGTCGAATTTCTGGATCACGAGGGACCAGCCCTGAGAGAATGTCTGTCTTTGCTCACCAGTGCATGCACACGCACATGCATATGCACACACATGCTTTAATGGAGGTGAAGTAGCTAACCCTGGTTCTATGGGGCATGCTCACATGTTGTCTGCCTCTGGAAAGTCAGTTTGTCATTGCCTTGTGAGTATCCCCAGGCCAAAGTGGATTTGTTGAAAAGATACCAGTGACTGGAGGTAGAGTCAGGAGTTTCACAAATGGGGTGTGACCCTTAGGGCTGGAACAGCGTTGTCACTAACAGAACAAATGGAAGCAGCACGGGAACCCTTTTCTCCTTCTACAGCCACTCCAGATACCGCAGGCAGACAGGAGAGGAGGCCGTTGTCTTCAGAAGGTGTGTTGGTAGTTTGAAGGCTCTGGATCTGCTTTGGGGTCAGGAGGTGGGGGCCACCATGGGTCCTCTGGCCTTTCAGTACGGGTCATTGGTGGTCTTTATGATTTTTCTTTTTTATGGTTTAGTCATTTTGTGGGGTTTTTGGGTTTTTTTTGTGGGTTTTTCATAAATGAGGGAGGGTATTTGGTGGAGGAACTGGTAAAAGGAAGGGAATCTCCAGTATCTGGAAAAGGGAGAACCTATTTTGAAGGGGGTGGGATGTTCAAGGACGATGAGGACTGAAAGTGTTTCAGCACAGCCGGGCGGGCCGCTGGGCACTTGCCTTTATTCTTCCCTTTGTTCTTTTTGCGCCAAGTGGCTAAATGGTTATCCCCAGATCACCAGGAGAAGAAGAAAAGAAGAAAACAACACAAAACAGCAAGTAAATGAATTGAAGAACAACAAGTGACTCTACATTGGCTAAATGTACTTGGGAAATCAGAATCCTGTCCAGCCCAGGAGAGATGGAAACAATCCCCATGGCACAACCAGAATCAGGACTTGGTGAATGATTGAGGCTCTGACTCCATCTAATTAATTCAGTGGCAACCTTGTGCCAATGCTTTACTTAGCAAGTGAGGAGAAGTCCCCCTCCCCAAGCTTAAGTAGGACAGGTAAGAGAAAACAAAAACTGCGCTATCCTGCCACCTACTGGACAGCTAAAGAAAGACCTCAAATTATCAACCTGCTGAATTGTGGAAAGGAAAATGTTCCTAAGTAAGAAAAGTGCTCACCACTTCAAATGTGCCAGCAGTGGAACAACCCATCAAGCAGCATGGACCACCAAGGTAACAATTACACAGGAAGACAATGACTCTTCTCCAGAAAGGAACTCAAAATAATGGGTGATTGTGATATAAAGGAGAGAGAAATCAAAACAGCAGTCATGAAGACACTCAGTGAGATACAAGAAGGCAGTTCAATGAGCTCAGGAATACAATTAATGAACAAAAGGAGGACCTTACCAAAGAGATGAAAACTATAAAATGAACCAATCGAATTATGGAACTAAGAACTCAATGAATGAGATAATGAATGGATTTATTAATAACTGATACACAACAAAAGCTAGTTGCTATATCAAGATGTCCTGACATTGCCATGTTAGTCATCAGTCATTCAAGGGCTGGCAAGATATAGACATAAGTGAACTTCACTTAAAAATGCAAATATATAAAATAAAAATTCAAATATTTCCTTCATTGCACTATTTAGAAAATGGACAACTGCTCAGCAAGACATTTTACAAAAACTGAAATAAAAATGCTGTAAGGAAAGTAGCAATTAATGTTCTCTATGCAAGAAGATGGCAAAAATTTTCACTTAAAGACAAATATTAATCAGTTTAGTATTATAAGTTTATTTGGTTCATTAAAAAGATTCTCAGAGTAGGAACCACCAAGTTTTCTATTGCCTGTAAAACTATAATCAGGATTTCCACCACAAGGTGTCTCCAGGACTGGCCTCATATGAGTAGTACTCAGTCATCTGCTTTGTTGTTCCTGCAAGAAGGAGCATTTCAGTGCTGACCTCTGCTGGCTGCTTCTGAGCCCTGTAGGATTGTAAACAGCAGATACTTAGTATTTTATTTTTCCCTCAATGACTTGCATTTTTTTAAGTAGCCACAATGATAAATGGAATTTCCCATTAAATTGCATTTTAACAATGAAAATGTATCAGAGCAGAGTTACTCTCTTCAAGTATAGGTTCGAAACTGTCCTGAAAAGTACTTATGTTTCTAGGGAGTGGGGAGAGGTGGTCCCAGCTAAGGAATCCAAAGTCAGGAGGCTGTCAGTGATGCAGATGGCTTATCGGGTAATACTTGCTGCCTCTGGTAGGGCGGTACTTACAAGATCCTTGAAGAGGCCCTTGGACATATTTAGTAGCCACGTTAGAGATTTAAAAAATAATCCCTTAAAAACACTGCCAAGCATTTGCCTTCACCACCCTTGTACAATACACTCATTACCTTGGAGATGTTAATCATTTGACACTGAGGTATAATTTAGAGCAACAACCTCTAAGGGAGAACAAGATAGCCTGGCTGGTGATCAAATGACCGAAAAGGGCTCCAGAGGCCATTGCTTATACCACTGTTACCAAGGCATAGGAGGTGGGATCTGCCCTTTCTGTCTTCCCCACACCCTCCTCCTGCAGATCACATTAGTTTTAGCCACTTTGTCAATGATACTGCCCCTCACCTCTATGATAATCTTTCCCTATTTAACATGTATGTCTTTATATAGAGTAGAAAACTATAAAGGACAGTTTGTCTAAAGATGCCCTCTAGTGATAATAACAAAGGTCACAATCAAGAAAGTAAATTTACCAAGTACCTGATTGTGTTGGAGTAACTTAACCCATTGTGTTTAAGTTGTTATCTTAAATGTTTCTATTTAGGGGGATTCTGACAAGTGATTTTATAATAGTACTAGAGGCCCTTTGCAGGGAATTCATGCACTCGGAGTGGGGGGTACCTCAGCTGGACCTGTGCTCTCTTGTAGTCTGGAAGCCCTCCGGGGATGTCCAATAGATGACCTAAGGCAGTGATGCAGAACCTATGACACGTGTGTCAGAGGTGACACAGGAACTCCTATTTTTTTTGGTAAATTTTACTTTGTTAAATGGCATTTAAATATATAAACTATATATGAAAAATATAAATCTTTGTTTTAATATGGTTGCAAATATCAAAAAATTTCTATACAGACACGGCACCAGAGGTAGGGTTTTTCAAAATGCTGACACGCTGAGCTCAAAAGGTTCGCCATCACTGCCCTAAGCTGTCAGTTGGACATCCTCAGCACTGCTGTGGAGGTGGGAGAGGCTCCTGCCACTGCTGCTGCACTCGCCAGCTATGAGCGCAGCTTCTAATGACCACTAGGGGTCAGCTTCTGCATTGAGCATCAGCCCCCTACTGGTCAGTATGCATCATAGCGACCAGTCGTTCCACCATTTGGTCCATTTGTATATTAGCCTTTTATTATATAGGATTGCTAAATTTTAGAGCTTCAAGACATTCAGCTTAAAGACTGGTAGATCAGGTTAACTATATGAAAATATTAAGGGGAAAAAACTAAAGGCACATAAAACCAAAAAAGGAGGAGAGATGCAACTGTCCTGGAAGAACATTTGAATGATAAGTTCATTTGCCAAAGTTATCCTATTTAGTTAGCTTTCATGCCCCCCTAATCTCATGAACCTGGCACAATAGTAATTATGTTTTAAGTTTAGAGGCTAATTGCTGAGTTAAATTTATTTTCTCTGCTTGTGCATTTGACTTACAAAGTTCGTTTCCTTTCCAAACATTTTCTGTGTTCCAATACTTCTTGGTAGAGTCACAAGTGGTTTTCTGTTTCTCTTTCTGCTATCATCTTGAGAAGCTTGCAAAAGTGGTGTTCTGAGTTCCAAATGACTTATATTTGAAGTGTTATGCGTAGATGTTAACGGCTCTGAGATTTCTTGAGATGCTCTTCGTGTCTAAAGAAAATAAAAATGATACATTTTTAAAGTAAGTATAACATGAACAGTTAGAATTGTCTTCTTTAGTTTTGAGTCAATGACTCAGAGATCAGTTTGAAGTGTGAAAAAAGCTGACATTTAAAATATTTATCATCAATGACCACTGAATTAAATCTGAGTTCTAAGGTTAATCATTCTTCTATTAGTAGTCATGTGATTTGATAATTCAAGGAATAATAGAATCAGTTTGAAAATTTTAAAGTAGGAGGATACAACTTAATTCAAGAGTATGGAACAATTTTTAAATTACATTCCCCCTTTTCTTTTCTTTTATTCAAAGACATATTTTACTGATTTTTCAGAGAGAGGAAGTGAAGGGGATAGAGTTTAGAAACATCAATGAGAGAGAAACATCAATCAGCTGCCTCCTGCACACCCCCCACTGGGGATGTGCCAGCAACCAAGGTACATACCCTTGACCAGAATCTAACCTGGGACCCTTCAGTCCACAGGTCGACACTCTATCCACTCAGCCAAACTGGTTAGGTCAATTTATGTGTTGTTTTTTTTTATTGATTTTAGGAAACAGCATAGGAGAGGGATAGAGAGAAACATCGATGAGTAAACAAGAATATTTTCCTATACTCCTGCTATTTAGTTGACAAAATATATATATATATATATATATATATATATATATATATATATATAATTGCATATTTAGACAACCTCATTTTACATACAATATATTTTTCAGGAGTGAAAAATCTTAATGGATCAGAGAATTGATACAGAGAGAAAACAAAGAGTAACAGCAAGTGAAATTCTACCTCTTTTTTAAGTTGAACTTTCTCTTTTTCCAAAGCCAGCTTCTTTACTTTTAACATTTCTATATCATTCTTAAGACTTTGCATATCTTGCTTTAGTTTTTCAATTACAGATACTCCAGATGTTCTGTCATTGTGCAGTGCAGAGGAACTCACATCTTTTAATCTAGAGTCCATGCTTGTACAATAATTAGCATTGAAATTATCTGCACATAATGGATTCTGGAACAAGTCGTGATTTCTCTTTGTTTCCTTATAAATATTTATAACAGTAGGCATACCATGGCTTTTCATTTCAATGATGATTTTTGTTTCATTGCAGCAGGGATGCTGCAATTCAGGATGGCTTTTTGGATCATGAGACTGAGGTGTAGGTCCGATGCCTAAGTTCCAATCTGTGGTATTTGGGTTCATATTTTTTGTCATCTGCATAGGAAACTCTTGGTCTTCTTTCACTCCAGATGTAACTACTAGGGTCCTTACTTTTTCATTTACTGTATCATTATAAAAACTTTGCTCATTTTTGTTTAAAACTTGTTCAGCATTAGGTTTGTGATCATTTTCAGAGTGTAATTCCTTGTCTCTTAAAGAAAGCTCAGAAGAAGAGTCCCACGGAGAGTCTTCTGGAGACCCGGGGTGTCCATGAGATGGAGAAACAATTTTGTGAGTGGTTTCTTCTCGTTTAGGAAATGTTTGTAATGCTGCAGAGATAGTCTTTCCAAATGCACCTTTTCCCTCACAATCAAGCATTTTACTTGTCAAATTCGAAGGCATTTGTCTTAAGCTTGCTCCTTCTTTAGAGTTATCATGTAGTAGCTCTTCCTTAGGACAATCAGTGGTTTTGAATTTTACAGAAAATTCACGTGACTTCTGCTTTGACTCATCTTTGGAAAGTTGTAAATTCTTCCTCTCTCTAATGTGCCTTGCTTGATGCGCATATTCCTCATCCTTTTGCACAAAAGAGAGTCCTGAATATGAAGATGTATCCTCTTTGTCACATGCCTTGTTTATTTGTGATTCTTGAGACATTTTTTCCAGATGCAATGGTGGACAATGAACATGCTTTCTTTGATTTTTAGATGCCTTGGCTGTTGGGGTATGTGTTTCTGAAATAAATTTATCCTCAAATGATCAATTGTGAAGAAAGATAAATTAGAATAGACTTTAAAATTAACTGTTAGATTTCTTATCTATGTTTACCTATTCCCAAAATCAATAATTGTAACTGAGAAGAAAAAGAAAGGAAAATCTTGACTTGGTCTAAATTAATATAAAAACATGCGCCCTCAAACCTAATTGTCACACTATTGGAATCAAAGAATTCATTAGGTGCTAAATATATCAGAAATAAATTAGTAGCTGAATTTTAACATTACAATGCCTTCCTCACTTAAAACATTTCACCTCACCCTATCCTAAATAGTGAGTCCCTCTAGTGCATTTCAGAATTTTTCAGTGTGATCCAAGATGGGAGTAAAGGAGGTGAAAGTTAAACTCACTTTCTCCATGGACCAGATCGGAATTACAACTCAATTATGTAACTACAAACTTGAATAACCAACTGAAGACTAGTTGATTATCAGTATTATAACCAAGGATCTACAGAAGAAGCCTCCATTACACTGGTTGGAAGGACAGAGATTCAATTGGGCTGGCCCCACATTCACTTGTGATGGATGAGAATGCAGAGGCATGTCTCAGTGCAGTGGTCCCCCTGAGGAGCTTGTTGTCTCAACCCCACACTGGGCTTCCAGCCCTGAGAACCAGAGCCTGGAAGAGGAGCCCACAGGACATCTGGCTGTAAAAATCAGCAGGGATTCTGCCCTCCAGGAAGAGGTGGGATTCTGCTAGAAACCCAGGAGCCCTCACAAATGGCCCAGCTGATAATATCCTTCCCACCACCTACCCTGGGCTATGAGGAAAGAGTGGCTCAGAGTGGCCTAAGAGTCATGTGAGGAGACTGCTTTGTGTGGCGCTGGGAGAGAGCGCTGAGGGGATGGCCTCTGGGTGCCCTCCCTGTGCTGAGTCCCTCTCCCACAATGCTCACAGATCCATCACCCCTGATGTCAAGCCCTCCCTTCCTTATGGTCTCAGCCAGGGGAATGTTCTAGACCATCGTCCTGAATCCTTGTCCCCCACACTGTGGAGCTACATGCTGCAAAGGAGTACGGGCCCATGGTGTTTCATAGAGATCTCCTAAAGAGGTCTGGGTGGATTCAGGTGGTGTCAGAGACTGAGTAGTGTGACTTTGCGTTGGGGGGTCTTTATTCCATTGCTGATCTAACTAAAGCCACCATTGCAGTGCTGAGCCCTCCCTTCATACAGTCAAATCCTGGTCTTTGGGCCTTGATGAATTTTGATAGCCTTCCCCTATAATCTTCCTGATACCACCCCAATCACAGCAGTCCACGGGTATCTGGTGGCTGATAAGTGGCATTTGTGTACCTTGGGACTTGAGCTGAGTGCCCTGACACCCAAAAACGGAACAGAGTTTGAATCTGTATCAACCTGGAAAACACCACTTGCACCTACCTGATGAGTCACTTACCTCATGCAACTCACATACCAATGGGCACTCTTTCAGTGAATGACCCCAACAGAAAGCTTGTAGGGAGAGATGGATCTCCAAGTGACTTGGGCTTTTTGCTGGTGGATGCTGATGGAAGGAGGCATTGCTGTGCAGCTGGCCCCTCCCAGGTGCACCCAGGCCCAACAGAGGTAGTCATAAATACTCGACCTATTTATAGCTCCACACAGGTACCCCAAGGGAAATCACAGGCAGAGAATGATATTGACTTGCAGCAGAATCCTTTCCAAGAGGCCCCAGAACCAACAAACCTGAGAGTTAGGTGGGGGGACTTGAGAGCATGACCCAATTAGATCCACAAGCAGAACACCCAAATGAAGATCGGGGCATACAGCAAACTGAGCTGGCATGAATTGCTCAACATAGGGTCACCTTTGCACAGCAGCTTGTATACCGTCTATAGTCAGCCAGCCTGAAGATCAACCCATTGCACAAGCAGGCCAACAGCTATCAAGGCTTTAAAAAGGGGGTTCACAGAACACACACAAGTGACATTCCAAGAGCACCTAACAGAGGTGATCAGAAAGATTGTGCCAATGAGATTCAAAGACACCTAGTACATAAGGCCATTATTCCAAGACTAGGATGCAAAGCACATCTAACTAATACATAGAAACAAATAGAGAGAGTCAGACAAAATGTGGAGTCAAACATTCCCCAAATGAAAGAACAGAGAAAGTTTCAAAAAAAATAACAAAATGAAATGGACAGAAAATACGCATCAGATACAGAGTTCAATAACATGGTTACAAAGATACTCAAGGAATGTAATAATAACTTCAACACAGAGATAGCAATTATTAAAAATGACAAAGAATCCACATAAATAACCACTCAGAAATGAGGAGTACAATATCTGAAATGAAGAATACAGCAGAAGGAATCAACTGCAGATTAGATGAAGCAAAGAATAGGATATTTGACTTAGAAGACAAGGCAGCAGGAAGCACCCAATTACAGCAGCAAAAAATTAAAGAAAAATTGTTTTTCTTTAAAAAATTAGCTAGTTTCAATGACATCAGGGACAACACAAACCATAGGAACATCCACATTGTAGAGAAAGAGGAGAGAATGTGCAAAAAATTGAGAACCTAGTTGAAGAAATGACTTGAAACTTCCCTGACCTGTGAAAAACAAGGACCACAAGTACAGCACACAAAGAGAGTCCCATGCAAGATGAATTCAAGGAGGCCCACTCTAAGACACTTCATAATGAAAATGGCAATGCTTAATGACAAAGAGAGGACCTTAAGATTGCCCTCGTAATTTAGGTACAAATACCTGTGAAATACTGACCAAGAAACACAAAAGTGGCCAGCACTGCAAGCAATTATACATGATGGGACTGAAACCAATACCATGTTATATTACCATATTACTTGCTTTAAAAACATAATTTTAGGCCAAAGCCAAAAATTCCATCAGGGCTATTCCTGCTGTGTAGAAAATTTCCATGCAGCAGGCCTAAGATTGCTATCCTTAGAAAGTCCTGCTTAAATGCCTACCCTTCAGTTGGTGTCTGAAAACCTGAATCTGGGTAGGCTTTCCACATTTCCCTAAATGATAAGTGTGACTCCCTGTGCCTAAATACTTTGCACAAGTCATGAGGTTCTTACTGAACACTTGCTTTCCTTCTGGGAATCTAGAATTTGGGTACATGTTATGGGGAAGATGTCTATGTGACTAGCGTGCCATAAAAACCTTGACACTGAATCTAACCAGACCGGTAGATGACATGTTTCATGTGTGTTGTCAGAATTTGACACTGGAATAACTAAGCACATCCTGGTACCTCCACAGGGTGAGGACTCTGGGAAGCTTGTACCAGATGTCTGCCGCACTTTGTCACATGCACCTTTTCTCTTTTGCTGATTTTACTATACACCTTTCACTGTTATTACTCACACGTGTTAAAACTCACGTGTGAGCACACCTATATGCTGAGTCCTGTAAAATTTTCTAGTGAATAAGCAAACCTAGGGGTGTGTTTAGAAACATCTAACAAAATTGCATTATGTGAAAATGTTATTTGGATTGATGTGTTATACATGATTACAATAGAGAAGTTGATTTCACTGAATACCTGTCCTTGACTTTGCTTCCATCCTTCCTTGTTTTCGAGTTTTCTGTAGATCTATAACAACCTGAATAAACAGATGAAAGGGATAAATGAATCAATGGTGTCAGAAAATTATGTGAAACGAGCAACATTCCTATTTAGTCAGAATAAGAAATACAGAATCCCAATGCTTGACAGTATGTTCTATAGCAAAGTTCCTATAAAGGAAAGGAAGATATCTCACTGACAAATTTCTCCAACTGAACAGGGTTTAATTCCTTATCATAATCAACTAACTAGGAAAACTGAAAAAAATAATTATCATCTACAGTAATAAAAGAGAAACATGGTACTTAGGGTACGACTGCTACCCTTCCCATTGGATAATCTGCATATCCTTATGCAAATTAACTGTCAGCCAAGATGGCGGCTGGCACTCATGCACTGATGGGAGCAGGGAGACTTGCTTGCTCCAGTGACTGTGGACTCCAATGTTCCCTGCCTGCCGCTGCCGGCCTCTCAGCTGCAACTCTAAGCAACTATGTACTATGTTGCAAATAATAAGCTAAACAAAACCCCAGAAACCGGCTTTCATTCAGCCAGGCTTCAGCCAGCTTGACCGCAACATTGTATTGATGTTTTCAGCAGCGAGGCCTCAGAGCTAAAGTTGGCCCAGAATTAAAACAAAATAAAAAGAAAAAAAGGAGTGGTTAGGAGCTTCAGTCACCCGCTTCTGGAAAACAGCCCTCAGCCCCTCACCCAGACTGGCCAGGCACCCCAGTAGGGACCCCAACCCTGATCCAGGACACCCTTCAGGGCAAACCAGCCAGCCCCTACCATTCACCAGGCCTCTATTCTATATAGTAAAAGGGTAATATGCCTGCCGGCACCAGGATCAGCAGAGCAGCGAGGCTCCCGGCACAGGGATCTTCATGAAAGGGGGCAGCGCCCAAACCCGCTGATCAGCCCTGCTCTGTGCCTGATAGGGGGGAGCTCCCCAATCTCCTGATCGCCCTGTGGCTCTGTGTGTGACAGGGGGCAGGGCCACAACCTCCCTATCTGCCCTGCTCTGTTTGTGAAAGGGGAAGGTGTCCCAACGCCCTGATCAGCCCTGCTCTGTGCCTGATAGAGGGGAGCTCCCCAATCCCCTGATTGCCCTGCGGCTCTGTGTGTGACAGGGTAGAGCCATAACCTCACCATCGGCCCTGCCCTGAGTGTGACAGTGGCGGCGGCCCAACCACCTGATCGGCCCTGCTCTGTGGGTGATAGAGGGTGGCGCCCCAAGCCCCCTCCACAGGCCTTGCTCTGTGTGTGACAGGGTAGAGCCATAACCTCCCCATTGGCCCTGCCGATGGAGAGGTTATGGCTCTATCCTGTCACACACAGAGCCGCAGGGCGATCAGGGGATTGGGGAGCTCCCCTCTATCAGGCACAGAGCAGGGCTGACCAGGGCGTTGGGACACCTTCCCCTTTCACAGGGTGCAGCGCCCCAACCCTCTGATCCGCCCTGCTCTGTGTGTGACAGGGGGTGGTGCCCCAACTCTCCTATCGGCCCTACTCTGTGCATGACAGGCGGGAGCTCTCCAACCCTCTGATCGACCCTGCTCTGTGTGACAGGGTACGGAGCCCCAATCCCCGCCATGGGCCCTGCTCTGTGAGTGACAGGGGGCATCACCCCAACCCCCTGATCAGTGGCGGCGCAACCTCCCCATCGACCCTGCCTTGAGTGTGACAGGGGGTGGTGCCCCAACCCCCCAATTGGCCCTACCCTGAGCGTGACTGAGGGTGGCATCGCAACCTCTCGATCCGCCCTGCTCTGTGCATGATGGGGCGGCCCCCCAACTCCGCAATCGGCCCTGCTCTGAGCCTGACCAGGGGCTGCACTTAGGGATTGGGCCTGCCCTCTGCCACCCAGGAGCAGGCCTAAGCCAGCAGGTCATTATATCCCAAGAGGTCCCAGACTGCAAGAGGGCACAGGCCGGGCTGGGGGACCCCCCTCCCTCCGCCCAGTGCAAAAATTTTTGTGCACCGGGCCTCTAGTCTATTTATATAAAAGCCCAGTGACCATTATGCCAGAATGACCAGAAAGACTGGTGGCTATGACATGCACTGCAACAGCCAAACAGCCTCAACTGACCTTGTTCGCCCCCCCCTCCTGGCTGGCTCAGCCCCCAGTCGGCCCCCAACACCCTGGTTAGGGGTTCATCCGACCGCCCACCACTTGCAGCTCCTCCCCCTGGCCGACCCCCAACCCGAATGACCCCAAACACTCCTAAATCTCTCCCTGGCTCCCTGGTGCATGTACAGTTAGTGCAAGCACACGAAAATAATTATCAGTCCCTCTGACCCCAACCAGAGTCTCCAGAGGGCTCTGCTAATATTGCAGCCAAGGTGTGGAATTCTCCCTCCATGGCCTGAAGCCCCAGGAGACCTTCCAATTTAGCCAAAAAGGCGACAGAAGCATTAATGGATGGCGGTCCTTTGCGGAGAAATGTAGAGAGGCTGCGGGGATTTTGTGAAATTGCAGTGACTTGCCGATTAGGTGAGCTTTCAATCTCTCTTTAAATGGGGTAGCAAAGAGGATCTGCAGGCTGCCAGGAGCAACAGTGAAGCACAGGCACATTCAAAAAGAGAAAAGCCTTTTAACAAACAAGCATGAAGATCATATTGTGAAACTAAGAGTAGAGTCCCAGAAAGAACGCAAAAATCATTAAAGGGCCATCATCCATCTTGATATATGTTTGCAAACAACACATAAACAACTTCATCTCATGGCACGTGAAATGCAAAACAGTTCTGTTGTGGGTTTTCTTTTGGCCATCCTTTATAATTAGATCCAGCCTGAGGAAAGCTATAGCTTCCAACATTTGATCTCCTGGCTGGCCACACCCCCAATCGTCCCCCATCGGGGCAGGCAGACCTCTAGTATTTAATAAGACAGTGTTCTAATGATTGCAGAGTTCTTTTTCTTTATTACTAATCTTTTTTAAAAGTTCCTATTAAACACTATCGTGGCTCACCTATTAAAGGCAGTTTTTGACAGGACAACTAAAAAGTGAAAGAAATGTTATCCAAAATATAGGGATATCCATGGATACTCATTAAACTCAACCTGTATGGGAAAATACTGGTCTTTCTTCATGAACTGTTGCTCTTTCCTTCCGATCGGTTAAAGACCTAGTCTTCATGTCCATTCCAAATGCCAATTCAGGCCCTAACTGGTTTAGCTTAGTGAATAGAGCCCTTGCCCACAGACTGAACTGTCCCAGGTGTGATTGCGTTCAAGGGAAAGTACCTTGGTTGTAGGCTCCCTGTCCCTGGTTGGAGAGCATGCAGGAGGCAACCGATTGACATGTCCCTCTCACATCAATGTTTCTCTGTCTCTCCCTCTCCCTTCCACTCTCTCTAAAAATCAATGGAAAAATACCTTCATGTGAGGATTAACAACACAACTGAAAAAAATGCAAGTGCACGACCTAGAAACCTATGAATCACCTTAGATTTCTCTCTCCTCAGTAAGTCTTTACATGCAATCATCACAAAATCTACCGTCTCTGCTTTATTTTGCTACTGTCAAGTGCCCTAGTCAAATGTGGGCTTTTAGATGATGGCATTCACAGCGGGGAAAATACTACCAACTATTATTGTTCTTTCTTAAATTAGTAATATTTTTTAAGCAAAACAAATGAGAAAGACATAAAGGTAGAAAAACACCAACATTTTAAAGGGAATGAATTGAGCTTCCTGACTCATTTCAGCATGGATGCTTGAAATCTTCATAGTAGACTTATGCTAGTCCAGAGGCAAAATATTCTTTGGTCTCCCATCTCTTTATGTGTTTTCCTTCCATCTATCCTCTACAGGAGGGGTCAGCAATGTACGGCCCACAGGCCAAATACAAACTGCCATCTGGTTTTGCAAGTAGTCTCACTGGAACACAGTCATGCATATTCACTGACAGATTCTCTAGGACTGCGCTCACACTACAATGGTCCACTTGAGTAGATATGACAGACCACATGGACTAAAATCAGGCCCTTTAAAAGAAAAATCTTGCTGATCCCTGCATCCCTCCACAACCAGAGGAACCTAATCATATGTAATCCTGTTAGTCTTCTGCCAAAAACTCCAGTGAATCCCTGTAGTAAGTATTGCTGGCTCCCTACCTTAGGTCTTCCTTATTGCTGGAGAATCACAACTGTATTTGGACATTTACTGTTCTGATACACAAAGAAGGTGTTATCTCCCCAGCTCCAAAGAGAGTTATGATTATACTAAGCTGATTAAAGAAACTGGTTTACCTCTAAAGGATTTAAGAATGAGCATGGGATGTAACCCAAGTGCATCAAAAGTTAGGGGAAGTCAACTCCAAGTCTCTCAGTGTTTTCTCTATTTAAAAGAAACCCACAGGCCAGGCCAGTAATGCTAAGTCAATGAAGAGCTGTCCCATGCACTGAGAGGTTCCTGGTTCAATTTCTCGTCAGGCCACATGCTCCAGTTGCAGGCTCAACCCCAGCAGTGGCGTGCAGTAGGCAGCCTATGGATGTGATGGTTCTCTCTCATTGATGTTTCTCTCATTTTCCCTTCCTCTCTCTCTAAAAATAATTAAAAACATGTTTAAAAAAATTCAAGGAAACAAATAGCTCAACATCACTAATCAGGGAAATGCAAATTAAAGCCACAGAGAAGTACCACCTCACTCCTCTCAGAACAGCTGTTCTCAAAATATAAAAAGCAAGTGTTTTTGAGGACATGGAGAAGAAACAAAGCCTCACACACTGTTCATGTGAAGATAAATTGGTACAGTAATTGTGGAAAACAGCATGGAGATTCCTAAAGAAATTAGAAACAGAACTGCCATTCCTCATCTGGGTATTTACCCAACAGATATATATAAACACGCATTTTGGGGAGAAAATATCTGTGCACTCCTATGTTCACTGCAACATTATTCACAATAGCCAGGATATGGAAGGAACCAGGATTCTTCCCATAGATAAATGAATAAAGATGATGTGTTATGTATATGTGTTTTGTATATGTGATATATATATATATATATATATATATATATATATATATATATATTTATATATATATGGAGAGAGAGAGAGAGAGAGAGAGAGAGAGAGAGACTGATGTATTACTCAGGCATATGAAAGAATAAATAACTATATTCATAAGCACTTAGTGTGATATGGCACCTAATAAGCACTGAATAAAGAATAGAAAATAATATAGATGGTGATGATATTAACAAGCTCTTGGAGGCAGGGACGGTATTTGAATTCTGCAACATCACAGTAACAAGTACCTAAAAGACGCCTGAGAGTTAAATGGCGTATCATTAAGCTGAAAAATGAGTAACTGAATTTTGATATTTTCTGTGAAAATTTTGTTTTAAAAAAATAAGAGAGAAATAAACCTGGGGAAGCTCTCCCGTATTACACATATCTTCAAGGTCAAAACACTATTTCATCTTTGTGTTTCCTAACACTTGCAAAACCAACCTACACAAGTCCTCTGATAAAGTCGACTAAGTCCAAGGTGTCTTCACAGAATCCAGATGAGATCGGGCACGTTCAGGGTGGTATGGCCGTAGACTCTTCACACAATTCATATTGCACAATGAACTAGGTAACATATCTGGCATTTTTGTTACTGAGAAACATTTTTGTACGTTTACTGTAATTTGTTGAGTCCCTCGTTGGGCTTTGCGAATATTTATTATGATTATTTTTTCACCAATGACAATAGAGCATCTTGTTCTACAACAGTGGTTCTCAACCTGTGGGTTGCAAGCCCTTTCGGGGTAGAACGACCCTTTCACAGCGGTCGCCTAAGACCATCGGAAAACACATATATAATTACATATTGTTTTTGCGATTAATCACTATGCTTTAATTATGTTCAATTTATAACAATAAAATTGGGGGTCACCGGAACATGAGGAACTGTATTAAAGGGTCACGGCATCAGGAAGGTTGAGAACCACTGTTCTAAAGAAATGCCAGTGTCCTGATAATTATCAAATTAATGAAGTGAACATATCTCCTTCTGTTTTGACTTCTGAGGATTAAAGTTGATATAATGAGATCTTCTTGGCATAATGTGAACAATACGCTCTGCTTCCCAACAGGTATTGTTTTTCTGACTTCCGCTCTATGGGTAGACATCTTTAAAACACTATCTCATTGAGATTCTTGCACTCTGGCTAAGGGGTATAGTTCTTATTCTTTGCCATTTGTTTGTGATATTAGGAAAGTATTGTTGAGTTCCGAGTTTTAGTTTCTTTTTTTGTGAGACAAATCTCTATGTAATAACAAGTACTTGCAAAATATAACCCATTTCAATGAAAACTAAACAAAAGATCCATTTTAGAACAGTTCCAATTTGGAATAATATGAACATAGAGGAAACATACACCATCCAAACATAATTTTTTTTACATAAAGATATTTTATGGGATTTTAGGGATAAGGACTAACTAAATGAATTTTTTTTCAAATGATATTGCCCCAGATTTTAATGTTGTTATTAATACTGAATACTATGCTATGAAGAAAGAGATTAGAAAAACTATACATGCAACTTACACATTGTTTGGTATTATTTCCCTGCTCTCTCATTATCAAACTTTCTCACTCTTACTTCATCTATGGCAGGAACACCAAGAGGAATTCACTATCAGAGGTTTTACCAGGAGTGCTATTTTCAAATTTTTGAGGCCTCCTTTCTTCTTTATATTTAGAAGTTAGCTGTTGCTTGCTGTGCACAAAACTGGTGATAAATAACATTACTCTCTTAATATTAATATAAAAATATTTTCAAAATATAGTAAATTCTTAGGATATTTCAGATAATATCAGAGCTAATATTGCAATGTTAATGATACCATACACTTAAAATTTGTAAGTTCCACAACTGTTTTATGAAGTACAAAACAAAAAATTGTAACCGTCATGATTTGAGAGCAGTATAATTCAGTGAATTAATTAGAGTTAGCTTGACATTATTATAAGTTTCTAGAACTCAGACACCCTAGTTCTATAACCAATAGCTATTTGTTATCAAACAAGTCCTTATCTTTGGCTCAGTTCTCCTCTACAAAATAAGAAACTTACTTCCTTATTTTATAAGTTTGCTAGGAGAATTAAAAGAGATGATACAGCAAAAAGATATACTCAGAAAATTTAAACCAAAGTAAAAATCTAGTCCTGACATTTATTTCTTGAAATTATTTGGATTCTCAAATAAATACCAATGTGGAATTTTCATAGTTTCTCATATTCAAATGTTGCAGTTTTCTGAAAATGTTATGAATTTTGGTTATTACCTGTACTTACATTGCCGTTTGTATTTCAGTGTACCTCAGCTATTATGTAAGTAACAACTAAATTAATGTACGAATAGATTTCCCCATGAAGTCAGATAACACCATGCTCCCTTCTTTATGCAGCAAATCATACAAACCAAAGAAAACTAATAGAAGCCAGGACCTGGGCTGGACTACTACTATTCCTTCTCTAACTACTCAGATTCTGAACCAGCAGATCTTTATGAGAGCAATGCTTAATCTCCCTGTCTATCCCCAATTGGCTTGGAAGATGCAATCCTACTGGTCACCCATGGATATTTATCGGTCATGGATGGGCCCTTAGCAATTTTAAGGACCAATAACCTACTTTTGATTCAGAGCTTTCTGTTGACTGGCTTCCATGTGAGGAATAATCTAAAATACTCTGAAACCTAAGGTAAATTTAAGTCACTTGGTAAACTTTCATTGTTATGGCAAAGAGATCACTTGAGGGGCCAACCTCAATTATGGAACTTCAGGCAAGT
This sequence comes from Myotis yumanensis, assembly GCF_028538775.1. Taxonomy (NCBI): domain Eukaryota; kingdom Metazoa; phylum Chordata; class Mammalia; order Chiroptera; family Vespertilionidae; genus Myotis; species Myotis yumanensis. The sequence goes on along the minus strand of NW_027223771.1, from coordinate 20,165,093 downwards.
TGGTGCCTACTGCTCTGGGAGAGTGATGTGGGACCTTCCACTACCTAATAAAGGTGCTCAACAGAATAAATGTCACCTTGGGGTGCAGATCCTGTAACAAAGGACAAAGGATCATCTGGCCCTTTCCTGCAACATTATTTGAATATCCCTGACAGCTCAAATGTTTCCAACTAACACTTTCTAGCAGGAAAAAAAAACAACAAACTCAAATGGTAACTAGTCTGAAAAGATCTGGGCTAAAAAGTAAGCTCCAAAATAAAAAAATAAAAAAGAGACATATGTAATATTTTTGTAACACTTTAAGCAATAAAACATAATAAAGAAAGTGAAAGTAAGCTCCACATAAGCTTTCCAGTTGTGTGTGTGTTGGGGGAGGGGCGCTGTGGATGGGTAGAGCTAGGAGGCCCAGCTGCCAGAATAGGGTGCTGGTAATTGGAACAGTGGATAAGCATATAGAGCATAGGTATATAAGCTAAAAAAAGAGGCAGAAACACAAGTCCTAGTGTGAATCAACATGAAGACTCAGGAATCTCCAGTCCCAGTGCCCAGCACACATGGGGGAGCCATTTGGCTTTTTCCCCTTATCTCTGCTCCCGCCCCTGAGCCCTCCCAGAACCACTGGGTGTCTTAGGGGTCTGAGTCTCCCCTGAATGCCTTCACAGTGTGGGAACACGCATCCAAGGGATGTGACCCTTTCTCTTGGTGGCAGTTTTCCAAGGTTGACCCCACTCAGGATTTCTAACGACTGGGAACGGGCGGTAACTGCTGCCTTTCCATCTCCTGTCCATTTTCCTTGAAGGAGCCAGAACCCAAGATTCTTGGTAGAAGGGAAGCCATGGACCTCCCATCAGTGGACATAGTTTGGATCAAAGCCTGGCAGCCAGAAGGGTTTGCTCACAGACTCTGGATTCACCTGGGCACCGTCTCTCTGCCCATCCCATGCCCTGCACTAGGCACCCTCTCACCTTTCAACATTCACTCTTCTCAACAGCCCTGAGGGGGAGGCAGGGACAGTCCCTTCTTACACATGAAGAGGCTCTGCACTCACCGATTCTGCTCTCACCGACTCTACGTCCACCGACTCTACCTCCACCGACTCTACCTCCACCGACTCTTCACACACCGACTCTTCACACACCGACTGCACACAACCGACTCCACACCACCAACTCCACATCCTCCGACTCTGCACCGCAAATTCCATGCCACCCATTTCAAACTGCCGTATGGGCCGCATTCTAAACTGCTCTGCCAACAGCTCATGCCCCATGTTAACTGCTTTGGAATACACAAATATTAGGACACTCTCCCTAAGAAACTTGAGACCTGTCTGGGCATATAAAATATAAAGAAACAAAATGGATATATATATGTATCCTACATGATTATAAATGGAAATTAACTACTTCATTCTAACTTTCTCTACCACATTTCTAATAATTATTATTTTCCCATCAGCTGAATTATAGAAATCAGTTACTTTTAGGTAACAACACATTCATTTTATTTTGTGAAGTCTTATCTAGAGAGCTCAGCTCCCAACCAACTGCCTAAAAAACAATTTCACAAACGATTCACTAATGTGTAGTTTATAAGAAAAATGAACAAAGTAAAGCTGTATGTTTGGAAAATACTTTATTTACTTAATTTTAAAATATATATTTTTATTAAGTTCAGAGGGAAAAGAAGGAGGGAGATATATAAACATCAATGATGAGAGACAATCATTGATAGGCTGCCTACTGCATGCCCAGTAATGGGGATCAAGCCCCCAATCTGGACATGTGCCCTGATTGGGTATGGAACAGTGATTTGCTGGTTCATAGTTTGATGCTGAATCACTGAGCCACACCAGCCTGACTGGAAAATACTTTAACAAAAAGATATTGTACATAGCTTTCTGTGCAAGGAGTCTTAAATTAGCACATGCAAGAAAGACATTTAGAGAGCAAATATGCAGGTATCCTCTGAACAGAATTTAAACATTTAGGCTGGCTGAGGAAACCAAAATGGTGGCATAGGTAAACACCGGAAATTGCTGCATCACACAACCACTTTAAAAATACAACTAAAAGACAAAACGGACATCGTCCAGAACTACAGTAAGGCTGGCTGAGTGGAAATTCTACAACTAGAAGGAAAGAGACAAGCACTGAGACTCAGAGGAGGTGTGGAAGTAAAGTGCAGAGGTACGGAGTGGCACGCCAAAATGGCTGGCAACTGAGGAGTGGCGCACATGGAGAGGGCTGGCTGCTGAGGACTTGGTTGTCTTTTTCAATCGGGAGGGAGTCTCAAGCTCCAGACTGCTCTGAAGCTCATCTGAGTCTCTGGGGAGAAACTGGACTGTCTGGCATCAGGCAGAACTCGAGGGCGGCTTTCCCTTAGAGGTGCTTGCAGTGATTAAAGGGACACTGAGATGCAGGCCTCTTAGGGTAGGACTGGGGAGCAGTCATAGTTGCTTGCTCCACCCTGTTGATCCCCTGAGACCTCACACCACCCAAGCTGTGCACAGAGGCTTTGCATATGAAAGGCCTGGCCCTTTGCAACCTGAAAATTACCTAACAAACTGCAGCTGAATCAGAGAGACCCAGAACTTCAAAAAGAAGGTACAAGGCCCCACAGCAGCTTGCATTGCTTCACAGCTGGGCCTCATCTGGGCACCTCCAAACCCCAAACAAAGAAGAGGAATCTCTCCATAGCTCCTGCTGTGCAGCCCCAGGTAGAGGCTAAATTAGCAGCACCTTAGAGATCCAAGAGCCACTGTCCCCAGGGGTCAGAGTGGGACATCCAGATTACAACTACTCAGATCCATAAGGGACACACTCAGTGGGCCGACTCAGTGAGCACCAAAGTCCCACTGAAGCAAGTCTTGCCCCAGAAGAGTGTCTCCAGCTCAGAAGTTCCCCCACTGCAGACACAGCTGATTCTCACAGCCAATTGGGCTGGAGGTCAATTCCTCCCAGTGATACCTAAAACAATCAAGACTTAACTATAACAAAACTGTGCACAAAGCCCACAAAGGGGTGTACCCAGAGTGTCCACCTAAGGTAATTGGGGAGGCTGAGCCACTGGGCCCTATAGGACACCTAACACAGAAAGTTACTCTATCAACACAGGGAAGCATATAAAATTCGGAGACAAAAAACAAGTCACAAATGACAGAAACTGAGGAAAGCAAACTACTGGATACTGAGATCAAAACCACACTTTTAAGGTTTTTCAAGAACTTTCTAGAAACCACCGATAAATTTAGTGAGACCCTCAAGAAATCTAGTGAAGTTGCCGATAAATTTAGTGAGAACCCGAGGTTATGAAAAAGAACCAACTAGAAATTAAGCATATACTGACTGAAATAAAGGATATTATGCAGAGTTCCAACAGCTGCCCAAACCGGTTTGGCTCAGTGGATAGAGCGTCTGCCTGCGGACTCAAGGGTCCCAGGTTCGATTCCGGTCAAGGGCATGTACCTTGGTTGCAGGCACATCCCCAGCAGGGAGTGTGCAGGAGGCACCTGATCGATGTTTCTCTCTCATTGATGTTTCTAACGCTGTATCCCTCTCCCTTCCTCTCTGTAAAAAATCAATAAAATATATTTTTTAAAAAAACCAAAAAACAAAAGCAGACTAGAGGATTGCAAGAATCAAGTCAATGATTTGAAGTATAAAGAAGCAAAAATCACCCAACCAGAAAAACAAAAAGAATCCAAAAATATGAAGATAGTGTAAGGAGCCTCTAGGTCAACTTCAAGCATACCAACATCTGAATTATGGGGATGCCAGAAGAAGAGAGAGAGCAAGATATTGAAAACCTATTTGAAGAAATCATGACAGAAAACTTCCCCTACCTGGTGAAAGAAATAGACTTCCAAGTCCAGGAAGCGCACAGAACCCAAAGCAAAAGGAATCCAAAGAGGACCACACCAAGACACATCATAATTAAAATGCCAAGAGCAAAAGACAAAGAGAGGATCTTAAAAGTAGCCAGAGAAAAACAATCAGTTACCTACAAGGGAGTACCCATACGACTGTCAGCTGATTTCTCAACAGAAACCATGCAAGCCAGAAGGGAGTGGCAAGAAATATTCAAAGTGATGAATAGCAAGAACCTACAACCTAGATTACTTTACTCATCAAAGCTATCATTCAGAATTGAAGGTCAGATAAAGAGCTTCACAGGTAAGAAAAAGCTAAAGGAGCTCATCACCACCAAACCAGTATTATGTGAAATGCTAAAAGGTATTCTTTGAGAAGAGGAAGAAGAAAAAGGTAAAGATCTAAATTATGAACAACAAATACGCATCTATCAACAAGTGAATCTAAAAATCAAGTGAATAAATAATCTGATGAACAGAATAAACTGGTGAATATAATAGAATCAGGAGCATAGAAAGGGAGTGTAATGACTACTCTCAGGGGGAAAGGGGTGTGGGGGGGTGCAGGAAGAGACTTGAAAAAAATTGTATACCTATGGATGAGGACAGTGGGTGGTGGGGGTAAGGGCAGAGGGTGGGGTGGGAACGGGGTGGAGGGGAGCTATGGGGGGGGGAAGAGGAACAACTGTAATAATCTGAACAATAAAAATTTAATTGTAAAAAAACATTTAGGCTGTTAATAAATGAGCTAATAGTGTTTTAATTATTTCTAAACTAGTAATGATTTTAATTCTTTTTTTTAAAATATATTTTATTGATTTTTTACAGAGAGGAAGGGAGAGGGATAGAGAGTTAGAAACATCGATGAGAGAGAAACATCGATCAGCTGCCTCCTGCACATCTCCCACCAGGGATGTGCCCGCAACCCAGGTACATGCCCTTGACCGGAATCGAACCTGGGACCTTTCAGTCCGCAGGCCGACGCTCTATCCACTGAGCCAAACCGGTTTCGGCAATGATTTTAATTCTTGTTAATTAAAAATTCATTCTTAATTTAAAATAAATGTAAATTATTTTAAATAGATGAAATCTTTGGACTTATGATGGGGGAGTATTGATTATCATTTCTGTTAATTATCTAGCTTCACTAACTGCTATACAATTACTTAAAGTGAAACAGACAACCTAATGGGCCCAGGCTGTTGGTTAATACTTGAACGAATGTAGCAGAGACTGGGTTGACTCATATATGGTGTTTATTCCATTAATGTGGGCAGAATGGGAGAGCAGCAGGTCATCCACAAACATCTGCTCTACTCTCCCCATAAGCCAGATTCTTCTCTTGGGTAGAATGATACAGACTTCATGGGAAAGTAGAAATTACACGCAAGGGGAAGTAGGCAAGGTACAGTGGTTACAGGTTACAGGCAATGCGGGTTGGGGGTTCGTAAGGGGCGGGTGCCTCAGGGACCAGCTTAAAGGCAACCAGGTTGTTAATCTAGGCTGTTCTAGGGAAAGGAGGATGGCTGCATTCCCATGTCAGCTCCCATGCCCCAGGGCGTACAACTCTCAAACAGATTAGAATGTGCTTTCTCTAATCAGAACAGAACAATCACAGTTAACAGAGCCAGATTAATATTTCTTATTATGATAGCTAGTCCCCAATATTCTATTCCTGCCACTAACAAAAGTACAAAAATGAAAAGAAATCACACCTAAAGCTGCTATTTTTATCATAACTACCTCATTCAATTCCTCTTGTAAAATCTATCCCATAAACTTACCATGATTCACTAGAGGAGGCATGCTGAGATTTAAAACGATGTCAAATGAAATGTGATCTAAACTGAAACAAAATTTATAGATGTCGTGATCTGACCTGAGAACACAGCAAATTACTTATAATTGAAAGAATCTTGATATATTGAAAATTACTTCTTTTATCATTATGCAAATCAAGATTTCAATAACTGTTGAATTTATGTTAATGAGATAGTACCTGGATGCTAAAATTTTCCACTCTCTGCTCCCAATATTCAGGGTCAACATTTCAGAGAAATGATGCAAAATTTATGAACCTAGAGCTATTTTAAGGAAAATTCATAACAATGACACAGAAAACAGGATGAGGCCGACTGAAACCACAATAGAGTGAGTGCCAGCTTAGCACAGTGATGAGCATGTTGCATACATCCTATCTCATTTAATCCACTCAAAATCAACAAGGTGTTCCATGAACTCCAAATTGACTTAGCTGTATTTTGGACCTCAGATATGCATGAATTTAAGGAGTAATACAAGGTTTTCTTTCCTAAAACTTGGTTCCATGACCTGGCCAGTGTGGCTCAGTTGGTTGGAGCATCGCTCTACACACTGAAAGGCTCAGGGTTCAATTCGCAGTCAGGTTTCATACCTAGGTTGGGTGTTCAGTTCCCAATGGGAGTGCCTATGAGAGGCAACCAATTGATACTTTTCTCTAACATCAACATTTCTCTCTCCTCCCCCGCTCTCTCTCCCTCTCTCTCTCTAATGAGTAAGCATATCCTCAGGACAGTATTTAAAGACAAAATGAGTTCCACTAGGTCTTAGAAGTTAATTTTCAAATTTTAGTTTAAATTCTTGCCAAATTTCCCAATAGTTTCAAAGAATACCTTGGAGTAAACTAAACCAGCAATAACATTCCTTTATTTATATAAGCAGTTTTACTGCACCTGAGCCTGCTCCACCTGGCTCAGTGGTTGAGCATCGATCTATGAGCCAGGTGGACACGGTTTGATTCCAGGTCAACACACATTCCCCAGTTGTGGGCTCAATCCCCAGGGTGGGTGTGCAGGAGGCAGTCAATCAATAATTCTCATCATTGATGTTTCTCTCTCTCTCTCTTCCTCTCTCTCTGAAACCAATCTACACTAATAAAAGAGAAACATGGTAATTAGCGTACGACCACTACCCTTTTCATTGGCTAATCAGTGAGTATATGCAAATTAACTGTCATCCAAGATGGCGGCCGGCAGCCAGGCAGCTGGAAGGGAACATGAGGCTTGCTTACTGCAGTGACTGCGGACTCCAACGTTCTCCGCCTCACTTGCCGACCTCTCAGTTGCAACTCTAAGCAACTATGTACTATGTTGAAAATAAGAAGCTAAACAAAACCCCAGAAAATGGCTGTCAGTCAGCCCCGGGCCGCAACATTGTATCGAGGTTTTCAGCAGCGAGGCCTCAGAGCTAAAGCTGGCCCAGAATAAAAAAAAAAAAAAAAGAAAACAAGGATCGGTTGGGAGCTTTGTCGTCTGCCAGCCGGAAAGCAGCCCTCAGCCCCTCAGCCAGCCTGGCCAGGCACCCCAGTGGGGAGCCCCACCCTGATCCAGGACACCCTTCAGGGCAAACCAGCCGGCCCCCACCCGTGCACCAGGCCTCTATTCTATATAGTAGAAGGGTAATATGCACCAGGATCAGCGGAGCAGCGAGGCTCCCGGCACTGGGATCAGCGTGACAGGGGGCAGGGCCCAAACCCCCTGATCGCCCTGCGGCTCTGTGTGTGACAGGGGGCGGGGCCACAACCTCCCTATCAGTCCTGCTCTGTTCGTGACAGGGGAAGGCACCCCAAACCCCTGATCAGCCCTGCTCTGTGCCTGATAGGGGGGAGCTCCCCAATCCCCTGATTGCCCTGCGGCTGTGTTTGACAGGGTGCGGGGCCCCAACCCCACGGGCCCTGCTCTGTGTGTGACAGAGTAGAGCCATAGCCTCTCCATCGGCCCTGCCCCAAGTGTGACAGTGGCGGCGCCCCAACCCCCTGATCAGCCCTGCTCTGTGGGTGATAGAGGGTGGCGCCCCGACCCCCCTCCATGGGCCTTGCTCTGTGTGTGACAGGGTAGAGCCATAACCTCCCCATTGGCCCTGCCCTGAGTGTGACGGTGCAGCGCCCCAATCCCCCGATCCGCCCTGCTCTGTGTGTGACGGGGGCGGTGCCCCAACTCCCCTATTGGCCCTGCTCTGTGAGTGACAGGGGGCTGCTCCTCAACCCCCTGATTGGCCCTGTTCTGTGCATGATAGGGGGGAGCTCCCCAACCCCCTGATTGACCCTGCTCTGTGTGTGACAGGGTACGGAGCCCCAATCCCTCTAATGGGCCCTGTTCTGTGAGTGACAGGCGGCAGCGCCCCAACCCCTGATGGGCCCTGCTCTGTGAGTGACAGGGGGCAGCGTGTTGGGGGCCAGATGTAAGCTGGCAAGGTTCTTGCACCTGTAGGGGCTAGCAAGGCTGGGACCCTTACCCACACAGTTTTCCCAGACTTGTTTGAATGGCGTTTATCAGTAGAATAAGAGCAACATTTGTAGAATGAGAACAGCCTCTCATAGCTTACTAAGAAGTCTGTAACTATTTACTGAGATATGCTGTACTGAGAACTTGTCCTTCTGCTGTGTCTTTCCCTTAGAGATTAAGAGGAACAAAGAATACATTCCTCTTGATAGACCTCCTATTCAGTGTGTTATGTATAAATAGTATTGTGTGGCTAATAAACTCGCTTCAGTTCATCAAGAGAACTGGGGTCCTCCCGATCCCGCTTTCCTGTCTTTCTTTCTTTTCTCAATTCCCACCTCCCTGCCTCAGCCCGGCTCAACCCTGTCAGGCTGGCCCTGGCAGATCTGGCGCCCGAACAGGGACTGAGGAACTGGAAAAAAGACAGTGAGGAACTCCGTCGGGCTTGGAGAGACGACGGTGAGGAACTCCTCCGGATAAAGAATGCACTCATTAAGGTAAGGGAGGAGCAATTTTTTATAATCGGGAGTAAAGCATGGGGCAATTAGAATCTAGAGAAAATGCTCTTTATGGGCAAATGTTAAAGTCTATGCTTAATAGTAGAAAAACTAAGATTAATAACAAGCAAGTAGAAAATTTTTTAAAATTCATTCAGGAGGTCTGCATTTCCTTATCGAATTTAATACGGGATTATTTAGATCCCAGGCATAACCATAATCAACCACCTCTTAAGCCAGAAAAAAAGGAGAAACAGCATAATAGCACAAAACAGGGGTCTAAAAAAGACAGTATATTAAAAAGAAATAATGTAACTTTTAAAGACAATTTAACTCCTCAAAATGAGGGGGATTTTGAGGAAGCTGCTGCTCTTTGTCATAATGATAATACAGGTATTGTTCAGGCAAAAGAGGAGGAAGAATATTTTTCTGCTGGAACTGAAAAGGGCAGTGATATAGAGAATATGTTAAAATGCTTTTTAGAAAAATTAAAGCTTCTTGGCAAAAAAAAGAGAAGCCGCGGGGGCCGTTCCCGCCGCTCTCCGCTGCCTTGTGCAGCACCAGTTCCACTCTCCCCTCTCCAGATGGCTTTGCCGAAAGCACGAAAATGTGGTGAAAAATTGGGTATTCACACCTTCCCTGTTATGGAACAGGTGAACCCTCACACGGGACAGCGTGAGCGTGCTTATAAACCGCTTCCTTTTAAAACCTTAAAAGAGTTAAAAACAGCCTGTGCTCAGTATGGGCCCACTTCCCCTTATACTTTAACCATCTTGGAAACTATGGCCTCAGAGGCTCTCCCACCTAATGATTGGAGAGCTATTGCCAAGGCTTATTTAACAGAAGGGGATTATCTCTTGTGAAAATCAGAATATGATGAAAAGGCTAAGGAACAAACTTCTCGCAATCGAACTGCCCAGATTAATATTTCTTATAAAATGCTGGTAGGTGAAGAAGTCTATGCTGATACCCATAATCAAATTCAATACCCCCAGAAAGCTTATGGACAGATTAATGGAACTGGAATTAGAGCCTGAAAAAAGCTGCCCACCTCTGGTCAGAAAACAGAGAAGCTCTCAAAAATTATTCAAGGGCCAGATGAAAAGTATCAGGATTTTGTCTCTCGGCTATTACAGACTGTTGGCCGAGTAGTGATGGATGAAAAAGCTGGCATATTAATAGTTAAACAGTTGGCATATGAAAACGCCAACACTGCCTGCCAAGCTGCACTGCGGCCCTATCAAAGACAGGGAACTCTCTCAGATTATATCCGCATTTGCGCAGATATTGGTCCCTCATATATACAAGAAGTTGCCATTGCAGCTACATTAAAGGGAACCACCATTGAAAAAATTCTTCAAGAACAATTTAGCACAGGAAAAAATCCAACATACAAGTGTTACACTTGTGAAGGAACAGAACACATAGCAAAACAGTGTCCTTCTAATAAAGGAATTAATAAAGAAAATGGCAAAGATCCCAAACAACCTGGACTATACCCTAAATGTAAAAAAGAAAAACATTGGGCAAATGAATATAAATCTAAGACAGATATCCAGGGAAATTCTTTGCCTCAACACCAGTCGAAAAACTACCAAAAGGGGCCAGCCCAGCCACGGCAAATAACAAGGGCATTGTCTATTTACCCTCCTGTCTCTATGCCATCTCAAGACCAGCAGGCTGCACAGCACCCAGCCTGCCCCAAAAAGCAAAATAGATACAAGAACTATTCCAAGCAACCCCCGGAAGTACCGGGCTGGACCTTGGATCCATAGAAATAAAACATTCTGTCTGCCCTGGGTGCTGCCATTGCTTATTAAAATAAACAAAATATCATTAAATTTAAAACCTTCCACATAAAGAAGAAATAACAATTTCCTTGCATTTCTAATACAACTATAACAAATACCACCGGATCTGAAATTTAAAAATACATCTGGAATTTCTATACACGTGTAAAAAGAAAACTAGCTTGGAACGAAGGCGCCCATTGTCCGATTTTAGACATTTAGATAGAATTCTAAACTGAAATCTCTTTACAAATATACAAAATAAAACCCAAGACTGATTATTTCCTAAGAAAAATGGAAAATATAACCCCCCAAAAAAAAGATGCTGGCTAGAGTCTAGCAACAGAATTGGCATTTCCATATAAAGAACAATTTTTAAATACTAATAAAGAATGTTAAAAAATTAACTTCAAGGCCAAAAAAAAATTCAGTAAAATTATCTCTGTTACAAAAATTTGCTAAAGAATATGCCTTAAAATAATAAATTGGATTTAAATCTCAAAAATTATTAAAATATATTAATTATAAAAATCTAAGTAGCCCAGGTAAAAAACGGCTACCCCCTCTATTTAAAGCTGGCTTCCCAAAGCAATTTCTAATAGAAAAAGGGCTAGCCTCCCTTCCCCCAACAGACGAGATAGGCCAAAAATTTCCTGCCAGTGACAACTTTTAAAGAGAAGCTTGCTTCTCAATTTCCCATCCTTAGTAGAAAGAATGTAACTAATTTGCATTTTAATAATTACCTGTTTTCAGTCAATGGCACCCCAAAGCTTTGAAAGTTTACTAACTTAAATTAAATATTCTAAAATAACTAAATACTAAAATATTAATCTAAATTTCCCTCACAAAAAATCTAAAGGATAAAATTAAATCTACTGATTATATCTTATATTTTTGAAATTTTTTCTTAAAAATGTTACTAATTAAGAAATACTAAATATTTAACTTGCCAGTTAAAAGTTTATAATTCTAGTTAAATAAACTAAAAAAAATCATATAATTATAATAAAATTTCAACATTTGTCTAATTAAAAAAAAAGAATAAATTCTATTATCCCAACCAAAAATTTTAAATACAAAAATCAATTTTAATTTAATTGATATCTCTTAATAATTATAAAAAATATATAATCTTTAAGTTATATATACACATATATATTTAAATCTTTTAAATTAAATTTTAAAACTATAATCAAAAAATAACTTTAGAACATTTCATGGGCCCTGAAATGTTTTCAAAAATTTATTCTCTCTTCTTAAAAAATTTTTTAATAAAAACAATTTAATATACTTGAAATCACATAGAAAACTTTATCAAATAAATATTAATAAATATATATTTTAAATTTTTGCCTCTAAAAAGGACAAAACAAATTATTTTATTTCAAATTTCTTAAAATACAGCAGTAAAATTTTAAAATATAATTTAAAATAACAAAAGCTCATTAATAATTTTTAATATTTTACAACAACATATTAACATTTATTCCAAACAAATTTACAAACTAATTATTTAGCAACAATTTAATAAAAACATGAAAGAATTTTATCCCTTCCACTGTGTGGAAGGCCCCCTGGAAAGACACTTAAACATTCTATATTGACCTCTCTTGACCTTTTTGCCAAGGGGGTCCCTCTTCCAATTGCCTACAACTATTACCTAAACTCTCTGTTCATACTGAAGTTAAAGCCTCATGGTGACTGGTACCATAAATCTATCTCTTGCCCAATGGCATAAACTGGACCCTCTCTGGAAAACAAACCTGAATTCCCCATAATCAATACCGGGGCCCCGCCAGCAGGCGAGGGGATCCCAAGACAGTTACTGGACATGGAGGCCACAGGGGCATACACTACCAAGAAAACAAAACTAAACCTCACATCACCCTGCTTGGCCCCGGAGGATGGCTGGTTAATCAATGACGAGTAAAACCCCTCAGGAAGAAACAACCTAAAACAGACACAATCACAAAAGGCCTCAAAGAAAAACTTGAAAATCAACAGAAATAAAACAGAGATCCTCACCCCCCCAACTATACAGAAGCTTGAACACTCGCCCCTTCAAAAGAAGATCTCCTGCCCCCATGACTACTGCGCTTCCCATACCCAACTCAAATCGAAACCTAAATAACAGAAAAAAACTTAGTCCAACTAAAATTGGTACCCAAAAAACAAAAACTTAACTAACAACAACTACCCTATATCTAAATCCAGCTTAACACCAGAAATGCTCAAGGCCTTCTCAAAAATACAAAATAATCCTTTCCATTAATATTTACAATATAAACTAAAATTGTTATTAAAATATTAAATTTAACAATAAAATAATAATCAAATTTTCAAATTAATTAAAACTAACTCAAAAAATATTAACCAAAATTATCATTTCATAAAAAAATTGCTTAACATACAATAAACCTAAAATAATCATATTTTTATACAAAAAATTAAAATTTAAAATTATCTAGACTTCATTATATTATTTCCAAATGCCTCCTAATAATTAAATTTTTTAAAAAAGGGGGGAGGATAGTGGAAATATAGTGGAAGAATACCATATAAGGAAAAATATCCTGTAACTAATTTACATCTAGAAAAAATTTTTTATATGTAATGCTAACAGCAAGACACCCATAGAAAACACATGTGGTGTCAAATAAGCCAACGGAAAATCGTTTGGACAAAAATTAAAAGAATCCCAAGTCTAAATTATAGATATGATTCCTTTATTAACCTTTGGTCGAGAATACGTTTGTATATTTTCAGAAAACAACTCCAAGACCATGTGGATTCCTGCAACAGAAGAAAATTATCAAGACTGCTCCAGCCACAGAATAGCAGTGGCCCCGTGAAACAACAAGAAGAGAAACAGTCCAAAAATAAAGATGGTGACGACGCTTTATCATGCTAGCAGTCAGCAGCTGTACGTTGCTGCAAGTTGCCCAGGACCAAACCACAGAGGGTTGGATCTGCATTGCCACCATTTGTCCACCATCCAGAAGTGAAATATTACTGCTGACATGTACACATAAAAAACTGTCGGACACTGAAACATGAACTTCGCCTAAAAAACAAAGAAGGGGGATCTGTTGGGGGCCAGATGTAAGCTGGCAAGGTCCTTGCACCTGTAGGGGCTAGCAAGGCTGGGACCCTTACCCACACAGTTTTCCCAGACTTGTTTGAATGGCGTTTATCAGTAGAATAAGAGCAACATTTGTAGAATGAGAACAGCCTCTCATAGCTTACTAAGAAGTCTGTAACTATTTACTGAGATATGCTGTACTGAGAACTTGTCCTTCTGCTGTGTCCTTCCCTTAGAGATTAAGAGGAACAAAGAATACGTTCCTCTTGATAGACCTCCTATTCAGTGTCTTGTGTATAAATAGTATTGTGTGGCTAATAAACTCGCTTCAGTTCATCAAGAGAACTGGGGTCCTCCCGATCCCGCTTTCCTGTCTTTCTTTCTTTTCTCAATTCCCACCTCCCTGCCTCAGCCCGGCTCAACCCTGTCAGGCTGGCCCTGGCAGCAGCGCCCCGACCCCCTGATTGGCCCTGCTCTGTGAGTGACAGGGGGCAGCGCCCCAACCCCCTGATCGGCCCTGCTCTGTGCATGACAGGGGGTGGCTCCGAAACCTCCCCATCAACCCTGCCTTGAGTGTGACAGGGGGCGGTGCCCCAAACCCCCAATCAGCCCTACCCTGAGCATGACTGAGGGTGGCATCGCAACCTCCCGATCCGCCCTGCTCAGTGCATGTCAGGGGGCGGCGCCCCAACTCCCCAATCGGCCCTGCTCTGAGCATGACCAGGGGCTGCACCTAGGGATTGGGCCTGCCCTCTGCCACCCGGGAGCAGGCCCAAGCCAACAGGTCGTTATCTCCCGAGGGGTCCCAGACTGCCAGAGGGCACAGCCGGGCTGGGGGACCCCCCTCCCCCTGCCCCCCGAGTGCACAAATTTTTGTGCACCGGGCCTCTAGTTATATATATAATGGAATTCTTTTTCAAAAAATAAAAATAATAAAGGAAGGATAGAGAACTCACCCTGATTAGAGAGGGCAGTGGGTCTCAGCTATGGCCCCACACAAAAAAACCTGGGAAGGATCAACAGACAAGTCCCCTCTCCTCCTATGCTAACACCTCTGGTCCTAACACCTCTGGCTAACACCTGTGGGGCCTCAACCAAAGTGACCAGAAAATTCTTGGATGATTCTGCTGCACAGCCCAGTCCAGCACCACAAGGTAAGGGTAGAGGATGCTTAACTAACAGGGACTCACTGCACACAGGCCAATAACAGGGTCTCACCACAGAAACACAGTTGCCACTCAATCCCTCAGAACTCTTGCTGACCAGGCCGGTCACCTGACTCACAGCTCCAACTACCTCCCAGACTTCCACGATGGGTTCACGTTCACAGGGAACTCAAAGCACTTATGAGTAAAAGTGACTCACCAAAGCTCTTTGCAATTTCCTCAGTTTCTCTGCAGGCTCAGGGTCATAGCCCTGAACCCCCTGCATGCCATTGTCCTTCAGTACCAACATCTTTTCCAGCATAAAGCGAATCCTAAAAATATAAACACACGAAAGAGAAAGCCATCATTTCAAATTGTCTGTACAACTGACCTTCAACTTGGGAAGAAATAAACCATCTCAGCTGGTGGCCATCACTGCTAATAAACCTGATGGCCTCAGGCAGACCAATCCTTCTCCACCTTCTGCAGCCTTTTAACATCAATCCGACACTGAGATTGCACCAGAGCTCCACTGGGAACTTGACCACTACCCACAAATCTCTGGGTTTTCCTCTCCTGTTCTCCCACCCCCAACTGTTTCCACTGACCCCCCGTTTGCGCTCCTCCCTCCTAACTCTGTGCTCTGGATCACCCCTCCTCTCAAATGAGTTGCCATTCCTTCCCGACTCCTGGGCTGTTCACTCTTTTAACTTTTAACCTGGAAATAATGTCATACTGAGAGAAAGGCTGTAGGAACAGTACAAAGACCTCCCAGATATCCCATGTTGCTATTTCTTCAAATGTTGACTTTTTATTGATATAGTTCACATACCATCAAACTCACCCATTCAAAATATACACTGAGTATACTAAGGGTTGTGCATCCATGTCCACAATTTTACATCATTTTCAGCGCTCACCAAAAAGCAGTTCCAAATACAATTTAACAGCCATACCAAAATTCCCCGCAACCCACCAGCCCTAGGCAACCAGGAGAGTACTTTCTGCTTCTGCTAACTTCTGTGCTTTTTAAATTGATTTATTTCTAAAAACACATTTTTATTGCCATAGCTTGTTTGACTCAGTGGATAGAGCTTTGGCCTGTGGACCAAAGGGTCCTGAGTTTGATTCTGCTCAAGTGCTCAGTTGCAGATTCCACGCTGGCACAGGCCTTGGTTTGGGGTGAGTGCAGGAGGCAACCAATTGATGTGTTTTTCTCACATTGATATTTCTCTCTGTCTTTACCTCTCTCTTGCACTTTCTCTAAAAAAACCAATGGAAAAATATCCTCCAGTGAGGAGATATATATATATATATATATATATATATAGAATTGATTTTAGAGAGGATTGAAAAAGGAGAGACGAAAGCATCAATTATGAGAGAATCATTGCTCAGCTACCTCCTGCATGCCCCACACTGGGGGTGGAGCCCACAAGCCAGGTATATGCCCTGACTGGGAATCAGACCATCACTTTCTGGTTCAGTGGTCAACTCTCCACTACTGAGCCGGGTTGAATTCTCTCTTTTAAACCTGACCTCTGTGCATTCAATATGGGAAACTTCTTCTCTGGAACACTCCAGCCTGGTTCCCATGACCTTCCTCCTGCTCTTCCTACCCTCAACCGCTCTTCTTCCCAAAGGTCTGAATGTCAGTGCCTCAACCCTGAGGCTTCCCACCGCAGAGCCTCAGGACCTCCTCAGAGGGCTCAGAACACACATCCTAACAGTGAACATTTCGGGATTTCAGAAAAGAGCCCATCTTCCCTTTTGAGTGTGGGTCTTCTGCATGTACTGCTGTCCACCCAAGGCCCAAGCTGAGAACATGGGCTGACCCTGGCCTTCCCTCACATCACTCACCCACCTACTCAGTCCTCACTGCCACACCCACTGC
Organism: Myotis yumanensis; assembly: GCF_028538775.1. Taxonomy (NCBI): domain Eukaryota; kingdom Metazoa; phylum Chordata; class Mammalia; order Chiroptera; family Vespertilionidae; genus Myotis; species Myotis yumanensis. The sequence goes on along the minus strand of NW_027223771.1, from coordinate 20,148,555 downwards.
AACTGAGCTAATCCTCCCCCCACTGGCTCCATCTCCCTGCCTGACCACCTCCGTCTTCTATGTTGTAGCCAAAGGGACCATTAGCATGAAAACTTCCTTTGCCATTTTCCCACTCAGAACCCTCTGGTGCCTTTAGGATGACAGCCCAGATTCTTGCAATGGCCTCTGCCCTGCTCCTCTGTGGGCCCCACACAAACCCTTTTCCTGCTCCTCACGCATCCTGGGGCTTCCCTGTCCTCCCCTACTCTGATCTGCAGAAAAGAAAACAAGGTAGGAGCCATGCTCAGCTCTGCTTTCTAGAAGGGGAAACTGAGGCTTAGAAGACTCAGATACAGGGCTGTCCACTTGCTGAGCCAGAAGTCCAGGTGTGCTGACACCTGAGCCCCAAGAAAATGGCTTTCCTCAGTAAATTATTTTTGAATACATGAGTGTTAAATAAATCAGTTCTTAAACTCAAGAACTATCCTGTTTCTTAATAATGAAAAAAGGCTTGTTCACGTCATCCTATCTAATAAAAGAAAACTTGGTAATTAGCCATATCGCCGCTACCCTTCCCATTGGCTAATCACGGCAATATGCAAATTAACTGCCAGCCAAGATCGCCACAGGGAGCCAGGCACCTGGAAGCGAACATGAGGCTTGCTTGCTTCAGTGAAGGAGGACTCCAACGTTCCCCGCCTGCCTTGCCAGCCTCTGAGCTGGCAGTTTTAAACATTGTAACAAATATAGAAGCTAAACAAAACCCCAGAGACCAGCTTTCAGCAGGCCCGGATCTCAGAGCTGGAGATAATACAGTCTTTCGATTTTAGAACTGAAACAAACCAGATACCTGCTTTCAGCAGCAGAGGCCTTGGCCCAGAATTTTTAAAAAAAAGGAAAAAAGGAGCAGTTTGGAGCTTCAGTCACCCACCAGCCTGAAAACAGCCCTCAGCCCCTCACCCAGACTGGCCAGGCACCCCAGTGGGACCCCCAACCTGAAGGGTGTGTGACCAGCTGCAAACAGCCATCAGCCCCTCATCCAGGCTGGCCAGGCACCCCAGTGAAGACCCCCACCCTGATCCAGGACACCCTTCAGGGAAAACCAGCCAGCCTGTACCCATGCATCAGGCCTCTACCCTATATAGTAAAAGGGTAATATACCTCCCAGCACCGGGATCAGCGTGACAGGGGGCAGCACCTACACCCCCTGATGGCCCTGCAGCTCTGTGTGTGACAGGGGGCTCGGCCACAATCTCCCTATCCACCCTGCTCTCTTTGTGACAGGGGAAAGGGCCCCAACCCCCTGATCGCCCTGCGGCTCTGTGTGTGACAAGGTGCAGCACCCCAACCCCCCGCCCACAGGCCTGCTCTGTGTGTGACGGGGTAGAGCCATAACCTCCACATCAGCCCTGCCTGAGTGTGAGAGTGGCGGCGCCCCAACCCCTTGATCGGCCCTGCTCTGTGGGTGATAGAGGGTGGCGCCCCAACCCCCTGATCTGCCCTGCTCTGTGTGTGACAGGGGCCAGTGCCCCAACTCTCCTATCAGCCCTACTCTGTGCGTGACATGGGGGAGCTCCCCAACCCCCTGATGGGCCCTGCTCTATGCGTGACAGGGAGGAACTCCCCAACCCCCCTGATGGGCCCTGCTCTGTGCATGACAGCGGGGCGCTCCCCAACCCCCTGATCAACCCTGCTCTGTGCGTGACAGGGTATGGAACCCCAACCCCCTGATGGGCCCTCCTCTGTGTGTGACAGGGGGCAGCGTCCCAACCCCCTGATGGGCCCTGCTCTGTGTGTGATAGGGTATGGAGCCCCAACCCCCCTGATGGGCCCTGCTCTGTGCATGACAGGGGGCAACGCCCTAACCCCCTGATCGGCCCTGCTCTGTGCTTGACAAGGGGTGGCTCCGCAACCTCCCCATCAACCCTGCCTTGAGTGTGACAGGGGATGGTGTCCCAACCCCCCAATCGGCCCTACCCTGAGCATGACTGAGGGTGGCATTGCAACCTCCCAATCTGCCCTGCTCTGTGCATGACAGCGGGCAGCGCCCCAACTCCCCAATCAGCCCTGCTCTGTGCCCGACCAGGGGCTGCACCTAGGGATTGGGCCTGCACTCTGCCACCAGGGAGCAGGCCTAAGCCAGCAGGTCGTTATCTCCCGAGGGGTCCCAGACTTCGAGAGGGCACAGGCCGGGCTGAGGAACCTCCCCCCCTGCCCCCCGAGTGCACAAATTTTTGTGCACCTGGCCTCTAGTCCAATATAATAAAAGAGTAGTATGCAAATTAAGCATCACTGTGCGAAAAAGATGCCGGCGCCCATAGCAGCCAGGGCAGGATGCTGGCTGCGTCACACTGGCAATGCGAGGTCAGCAGGCACTGCCGTGGTCACCCGGACCAGGCAAGCGCCCAGCAGGACCTGCTGGAGGGTCACCCCGGATATCTGCGAGCAAGCAAGCACAGCCCGAATGCAGCATCCAGCAGGGCCTGCTGACAGGTAGCCAGGCATGGTGGGTCACCACGGTGATCCCCAAGCAGGAAAGTTTGGCCCGCAGGCAGCACCCACCAGGGCCTGCTGGAAGATCACCATGGAGATTTCTGAGCAGGCAAGAGCCCAGCAGGGCTTGCTGGTGAGTCGCCGCAGGGATGTGCGAGCAAGCAAGCATGGCCAGCAGGCAGCGCCCAGCAGGGCCTGCTTTCCATCGCCATGGTGTGGAGCAGGCAGGCCCCGCAGAGAGCCGAGAACCTCAGGGAGCCTGCCTAAGCCATCAGTAGGACATCGCTGACGGCTCCCAGATTGGAGAGGGTGCAAGTTGGGCTGAGGGACCCTCCCCTTCCCCACCTCGTGCATGAATTTCATGCACAGGGCCTCTAGTCCTATCTAATAAAAGAGAAACATGGGAATTAGCTGTACCTCTGCTACCGTTACCATTGGCTAATCAGGGCAATATCCAAATTAACTGCCAGCCAAGATGGCGGCCGGCAGCCTGGCAGCTGACACGAACAAGGAGGCTTGCTTGCTTCAGTGACGGAGGAAGGCAGGTTCCCTGCCTGCCTTGCCGGCCTCTGAGCTGCACTCTAAGCAACATTGTAACAAATATAGAAGCTAAACCAAACCCCAGAGACCTGCTTTCAGACAGCCTGGCTTCAGCCAGCAAGACCGTAACATTGTTTCAAATACAGAAGGTAAACAAAGGCCAGAAACCTGCTTTCAGCAGCCGAGGTCTCAGAGCTGGAGCCCCACCTCAGAGAGAAAGCCGGCTCTCAGCTCCGGTGACAGGCATAGAAGGTAAATAAATGCCAGAATAAGAAGGAAAAAGAAAAAAAGGAGAGGTTTGGAGCTTCAGTCGCCCACCAGCCTGAAAACAGCCATCAGCCCCTCACCCAGACTGGCCAGGCACCCCAGTGGGGACCCCCACATTGAAGCAACAAGATGGCAGCTAATTTGCATACTGAAGGCAGGTGGCAGCAGGCAAGGCTCTCTGCGGTCTGGGACCCGGATCTGAGACCCTGCCAGGCGGGGTCAGTGCTTGAGGCTGTCCGTGGTCCCGGGACCCGGATCCGTGACCTGGTGGGCAGGGGGGCAGCACAGGAGGCTGTCCGCAGTCTGGGACCCGAATCTGTGACCCTGCTGGGTGGGGGGCAATGCTTGAGGCTGTCTGCAGTTTGGGACCTGGATCCATGTCCTCGCGGGTGGGGCGGCAGTGTTTGAGGCTGCCCACGGTCCTAGGACCTGGATCTGTGACCCTGCCGGGCGGGGGGCAGCGCTTGAGGCTGTGCACGGTCCAGGGACTCGGATCCGTGACCCTTCACAGCGGGGAGGCAGCCATCAGCACCCAGGAGTGATTGCGCAAGATCCTCCTCCTGGCCCAGAAGGTGCAGGATCTCAGGGACAGCCACCGTGGCGGGCCAGATTGACGTCCTTCTGGCCACACCATGGGGGTTTGTGGATCTGCAAAGCCAGAGGCCTCCGGTGTGCACATACCCCCTGGCATGCAAACATCCCCCAGCACACTGTCACCCTCCCACACCTGCAACAGTTGCAAACCAAGGCGTGCACAAGTTCCCCCCACCTCTCCACCGCACTTCATCAACCCAGCATGCCTAACACCCCCACAGGATGTGCACACATCCCCTCTGATGCGCTCACGTCCTTTGGAGAGTGTCTGGGTGTTCTGGGTGCTGTAGGTGGGTGCCTGTGAGATGACAGTGAGAGGGCAGAATGGTGATGCCCTGTTCCCACAGAGGCCAGTGCAGCTACGAGATAACCTCTGGGGAGTTAATGCAGATTCTGAGGCAGGAGCAGGTGCAGACAGACACACCTGGTGGGCTCGGGCGACCCTCTCTGAGGTGCCTTCGGTCAGCGTTCAAGATCAAGAGCCCAGAAGCAGAGAGGAATTCCGTCCTCTCAGTGAAACAGTGGGATAGTCGGGGCGACTGTAGAGGAGGAATGTGCACTTTGGGTGCCAGAACCCATGAGTGAAGGCTACCCTGACTGAGCCTTGCTTGCTTGGGGCCAAGCGCACTCCTGCGGAGCAAAGAGTGACAGGACGTGCTTTTCCGAATTAATGAGAGAAAACAATTCTCCTGCTGCCCACGAAGGTGGAAACTGAAGTGGGGAGACATGTGGGGAATGAGCAAGGTTCCCTGTCTGGGGGTTCCAAATCTGCTGTTGGTTTCTTTCACCACTGACTAGAGATATACAGGGTGTCCCCCAAAAATGTATACACACTTTGGATACCTACTAATTCCAATGGTGTTAAGCATAAGAAAGAAACAACAATGGAGCTGTTATCTGTTAAAAGTGTGGGAACAAACAGGTAGTTGGACATTCCCTGAGGGGTCTCAGATTGGAAAGGGTGAAGGCCTGACTGAGGGGCTCCTTTCCACCCCACCTACCCCAGTGCATGAAATTCGTGCACTGGGCTACTAGTATATAATAAAAGCCCAGTGACCAAACAGCAGAACGACCAGAATGATGACCAGTCACTACAAAACGTACTGACCAACAGGGGGCCAAAACTCAATGTAGGATCTGTCCCATGGTGGTTAGCGCGCTTCTATAGTGCTGACCAGAATGACCGGCACTTCCACCGCAGGCTGATCCTTGGAGGCCATGCCCCCCCACCCCCACTAGTACATGAATCCCTTGTGCTGGGCCTCAAATATATATATATATATATATATATATATATGTATATATGCCTAATATGCTAATTGTCTCTCCAACCATTCCACCAATTGACCAGATGCTGTGATGCACACTGAGCACCAGGGGTCAGGTGCTGTGACTGGTAGGTTAGCTTGCTGCTGGGGTCCAGCTGATCAGGACTGGGCTAGATAGGACAGACACGCCCTGGAGCCCTCCCACGATCCCTCCCTGGCCCAATCGTACACCAGTGGGGTCCCTCGGCCAGGCCTGCACCCTCTAGCAATCTGGGACTGCTTGGGGGATGTCGGAGAGCCAAATCTGTGCACCTGGCCTCTAGTTTTAAAGAGTAAAAAATCAAATCACAGAAGCAGAAGATAGCAGATTACTAGGAAATGAAATATAGCATTCACCCCACTTATTTCTATGTGCCAGGCAGCTTATGAACACTTAGGTACTTAGGAGGCAGGTCGAGTGACCCATCATACCTTGCCTTGTCCTGGAACTTGCCACCTGCCCCGCTGGCTTTGGCCTGGGTCTCTGTGATCACTTAAAGTGACAAAACATTCTCTTTTCTCAACAACAAGCCCATATTTCCCAGCATTAACACATTGCGTACCGCATAGAAATCTCTAAGACATACACCAGGGACTGCATGTTTTTGGGCAAACTGCACGTTATTTAAATCATCATAATGCACTTTAGGTGTTGTTTTTCAATAATTATAACATTTTTATTTACAAAAACAATTAAACAATTGAAGTTCCTAGTACTTTTTTAACATATGGTACTGCGTAAAACATTTTCCTCTATGAAGAGGGATCAAACAAAATTTACATAAGTATCTAGATTCGCTCCTTTTTCCTTGGGCGTGAAAAACAAGAACACTCGTGAGCGGTCCTTAACAGATGACGAGGGAAACACGAGAAAACTCCTGAGCGGTACGAAATGTGTTAATTTCTCTGTGAAATTTCTTGTAAGTTTTTTCCAAAATGACTAATTTCTCTGAAATTTCTTGTAAGTTTTTTCAAAATGACTAATATGAGGAGAGACCGTACCAGGTGGAAGTCATACAAATGGGCAATGATGGTGAACAGGTTGTCACATTCTTTGCCTTCACTGCCCTTTTTACAGACGTCATCAAACTTCCTCACTGTGGCCTCCAGACTGGGAGCTTCCACCTGCACCAATGGAACAGACGAAACGTTATTGCAAACACCTGGCAATTGTGGCAGCAAGTTACTCTCAGGGATCCTCCTTTTCAACAAGCTGTAGTGTTTATGCCACGGGTGGGCAAACTTTTTGACTCGAGGGTCACAATGGGTTCTTAAACTGGACCGGAGGGCTGGAACAAAAGGATGGATGGAGCGTTTGTGTGAACTAATATAAATTCGAAGTAAACATCATTACATAAAAGGGTACGGTCTTTTATTTTTTTTAGTTTTATTAATTTCAAAGGGGCCGGATCCGGCCCTTGGGCCGCAGTTTGCCCACAGCTGGCTTATGCTGAAGGAGTCAGTACATTTAAAATCAACGCATCATTATGCACATGGTAGGATGCACAGGCCCACAGGACAGAAACTTTAGAAACCAGTCTGAGTGTACAGTATTGATACACAGCAACACAGACTGGAGATGCAGCACAGAGCAATCTGCCACAGCACTGGAGCCTCCCATGTAAGCACACCCTCTCTTCTTCTAAGTCTAGGGCGGACTGCCTCAGCAAGGAGCCATCTGGCTCCTTGGAAAAGTACCACTACACATCTCTGTCTGCAACACTGCACATCTAACGACACTCATTCTGACATGCCCACTGAGCCTGGAGGAGGAGGCATAGAGTGGTGTCGAAGGTCCAGTTGGGAAGTGAGTCCTGCACAAACACAGTCCTGCTGGACCTGGGAAGGAAGACCCGGAAACAGAACTAGAAGTTGTGACCAGCAACTTGGCCACTAGTCATAAAAGATTAAACTCTGAGGAACTGAAGCTGGAAGAGTAAACCTGAGGGGTAGAGCAGGTTATGGGGGGCTCCTTCAATTATGGGTGCAGGTGAGCTCAACCAGACAGGTTAGTGTGATATACACCTGTCATTGCTGACGGGCAAACACTAAATGCTACAAGACTCCAGAGAAAGGCCAGTTGGGCAGATGAGAATGACTTCAGAGAGGCCAGTGTCCATAGACAGGGGATATTCTTTAGGGAACAAATAATAAATATAACCTGTAAACTCCCTATTGGAGCCCCTGCATGAAAATCAACTTGAAGAGCATACTATGACCAGGGCATTAAGTTCAAATATAACTTAAAGAAAGAGAGAGAGAGAGAGAGAGAGGAGAGAAATTACCCAGCCTGCATGACTTAGTGGTTGAGAGTCAACATACGAACCAGGAAGTCATAGTTTGATTTTTGGTCAGGACCTATGCCCAGATTTCGAGCTCAGTCCCCTATGTGGGGTTTGCAGGAGGGAGCTGATCAATGATTCTCTCACATCATTGATGTTTCTATCTATCTCCCTTTCCCTTCCTCTTTGAAATCAATAGAAATATATTTTTGAAAAGAGAAATTAGAAATCTGCAGACATAAAAATAATTTTACATAATAGCGTGCAAAGTGTCCACTCTATGGGGAGTTGCCCTGGAGTTCAACAAGGGGGCGGGGCTGGCTGGGGGAATGGAGAGTGTATCCAGCTGTCAGCAGGGAGCTGCTAGGGACCCTACCAGTGAATGTATTTCATTCACTGGGCCTCTAGTTTATTTATAAACTACTCAGGTTGAATGCGTTCAACACACAATTGGAATTAATTATGTCAATTTATCTAAAATTTTGAATTTGGTGTCTTCAATATAACCTGTAACTTAGTAGAGCATTTAAAACAAACAATACCATTCATGTTGCTGAAGTTATTAAGCACTTATATGAGCTCTGATGGGACTTGCACATACTCTGCAGAGACCTGATGTCTGATTAATAAATGACTCAAGAGCAGCTCAGGGACCATCCCCCGGATCTGGTGACACACTCTGGGTCCCACGAGGACGCTCCTGTCACCACAGAACTGGAGCTTCATGGACGCGCATCCTGAGAGCTCATCCCTCTGGCACAGGTTTCAGGGGACGCCAAGCTCCCAGGCACTATGATGAGGCCCCTGCAACGAGTCCTATCTGGTGTCCTTCATGCCTGGAGAGAAGGTTGATGTGCCAAGTGGACCAATGACCTCCTGGGCCCACGTCCAGTGGACGCATGACCTGCTGCAGGTGGTCAGTGTCTATGGCGTTTCTTACAACCTGGTGACATTCTGCCTGAGCCCAAACCCTTTGCCTGAGGAGGATCCCGGTCCGTCACAGGAAGACATGGGCCCAGGAAAACCCTGGGACAGCGCCCTGAGCTGGGGCCACACAGGGCAGAGGCAGGCGCAGGGCTCCATCACCCTCGGCGGGGAGGGCGGGCCTGGCCTGTGAGGAGCAGTCTTTCTCAGAAACCAAACCCTGACTTCAGAAGGCGCCTCCCTAAGCAGCTGGTCCATGCAGAGCGGAGAGTCCTCAGCCCGCTCCCCGCGGCCCCCACTTCCCATCTTTGCTGCAGAAGCTGATGGACTCCCTGCAGGGAGCATGTGTCCAACGAGGCTGCCCTCCAAGGACGCCTGCAGAACCTTCTCGCTGCAGGGCAGCCGCCTCAGGGCTCCGCCCGCCGCCCCCAGGCCCTCGTCCCCCTCCAGGCTTCAGGGCCCTGCACTGCCAGCAGCCACTCAGGCCAAACAAGCCTGCACCCCTGGACTCTGCTGTCTACTGGACAAACCTTGCTGACTCCCGGCAGAGGCGGGACTTCCGGGAGATGCCTGGAGGACAGAGCACTGCGAGGGGGGACGCGTCGCCCCCTGGTGGCGGGAGGCTGCAATGTGTCCACTGTCAGAACTCTATGCTCTGAGTAGGTGAGTGCAGAGATGCATTCTCACTTCACACAGGAAAGCCCTGCAAGTCCTGGTACAGAGGCCTCATGCCCGTAGGAAAATGTGCCCTAGGGCCTGGGCGTGCATTTACCAGTATTTACAGGAAATTTCTACTCAGCTTGCTGCTCTGAGACTGGTGTTTCCACTCAACCTCGGGCCTCAATGTCTCCGTGTGCGGTGTGATACCCGTCCTGAGGTGTGTTCTGCAGTGTCCCCACATCCATGCGGATGGGACATAGTGACCGTGGCCTTATTTGGGAATAGGGCCTTTGCAGCTGTAATCAAGTTCAGAGGTGGCCTTGGGTCTTGGATGGCTGGGCCCTCACTGCAGTGACAGGTGTCCTTGTAAGAGGGAAATTAGACTCACTGGCAGAAAGAAGGTCATGTGACTTGGACACAGAATTGGGTGGGGAGGATGGGTCTCCAAGCCAAGGAACCAAGGACACCTGGCACTATCAGAAGCTGGGAGAGGTTTTCCCTTGCAGTCCCAGAAGGACCAGCCTTGCCCTCACCCTGATTTCTGGGGGTGAGTGTTTCACAGGCAGTGTGGAGAGCTCTGGTCCCTGCCCACCTGCCCAGATCACCGTCTCCTAAGCTCCTGCAATGAAGCCACAGTGGAGGAAGGGACTCACAGCTGCAGCCTCCAGGCTGGGGGTGAGGAGCAGGAGGAGGGGGTGCCTGGGGCACTGGCTCCTCACTGCCTCCCTGAGCACCTCACATCCTGTGCCTTGACAGGTGGACCAGGGCTGATATCTGCCCAGAGGGCCTGAATAACAGTGTGTAGGGCTGTGCCAGGGAGGCTCAAGAGTGGGCATGACAAAGTTCGTCTTCCATCTGTCCCACCTCCTCCAGTGTTGCATATATTCAGCACCCTCACTACCCTCACCCAAGTCTCTACAGGGTCACCCTCCAGAGTGTAAGAGGACATGCCTGTCTCTCATTCAATCATTTCCTGGTGATAATTGGGAAGAGGGAGTCAGTCACCCTTTTTGTCACCACATTTAACAGGAACTACATGAAGTAAATCCATTTATTCCCACAGAGTGCTTAGAAGGAGTCTGACCCACAGTAGCTGCTCAGTGAATGAAAGTAAGCACCCCCAGGCATCAGGGAAGTTGGTGGACAGAAAGTTCGGTTCCTCTGGACCTGGTGAAAGGGCTGGTTGCAAATATAAAACATTCCATGAATGACACAGGGGCCGATGGGTGTGCAACAGGGCCAGTGGTAGGGCCAGGGTGCTATACAAATACATTATAAGAAATTGAGGAACATAGGCTGCCATTCAGAAAAGGACCACCTAATTGAGTGAGGTTCTCATAGACACCTTCAGCTTGTTTTACTTGCCAGCATAAAAGAAATCATCGTTCAACATTCACCTTGGAACCACTCTCATCTGTTAGTTGAGGGCAAGCATAGGTTAGCTATAAATACACCTGTTTGGCAAAATCAATGAGAGCTTTCTAAGGGAATCAATGAGCTGTTTGCATACATGTATATATACGTGTGTGTGTGTGTGTGTGTGTGTGCATACAGATAAACATATTCCCTCCCCTTCCTCTGGTTGGTTGATAAACACTTGGCTGTATGCTTCCCGATGTTTTTCCAACCTTTTCTAATTTTCTCACTTTGCTGTTGTCCCCAGGGGGAGTGCCCCTTGTCCCATAGATGATCCCACCCTCTCTGCAGGCAGACCTCAGCCCAGAGCTGTCACTTGGGTATTTCCCACTCCCCAGATCACAGAGCTCTCAGGCCATGGTAGAGGTGCATCTATGGAGCTCAGTTGGGTATGGTTTGGGATGCCCCCTCAGTAATGGGACCACATGGTACTGCCCAGGGGACCCACCACCTGAGTGTGGCTGGGTATTTGAATAAAACATCAGAGTAGGAAGCAGCTGAGGGAGTGATGGATACCACACGGGAAAGAGAGAGGGGTATACCCAACATGATCTGTGTGGAGAGTGGCTATTGTGTTTGGACAGGTTCAAGCCTCAGACTAATTAGAGGACAAGATCCTCTCATGGGAAAGCCACATGCAAGTCCCGGCAAAATTATAGCCAAAGGCTATAGTTGTAAGCTTGACCTTATGGTCCGAACCTGTGGTTCGTGTCGCTAAGTGAGGTAGGCTGTGGGAGGTGCTTGATAGAGTTCAGGTGCTTGAGTAGATTAGAAACCTGGGAGAACGTTGTAAACATCTTGACAATGCCTTTACTTTGCATCGTGGAATCTGGCTATAAAAATAGACTCAGCTTGTAGGCCGTGGCATTCTCTCTCTACTCAGAGGGCAGCATCCCACCTAACCCCAGCTTTATTCTCTTGTCTTTCTTCTTTAATCCTTCACCTTTGCCGCCCCCCACACTTTCAGGTTCACCTATGGCCATGCTGGCACAGCACAGGTCTGAATGGGGGACCGAGATGATGAGAGTATGAACAAAGAGGCTGTGGTGGGGGGAGGATGGAGAACCATGTGCTGAGCATTTTGAGTTGGAGGTGTCTTTGGGACATAAAAGCTGGAAACAGACCTGGAGGTTCCCAGGAGAGGCTGGGGCTTGAGGTGTTTGGAGCCTTCTGGGAAGATTGCAATGAAAGTGGCAGATGTGTATGAGCTTGTCTTGGGCTGGAGGGTGGTAGAGCATTGGGTGCATTCTGAGGTGACCCATGGAGAAGATAGACCACGAAGGGATGGGAGTAGCTAGTGTGGAGCCTGAGGGAGGGAAGGTTTAGAAGGGAAGGTCACCCAGGGTGAATGCCGAGAGGTGCCATAGGACTGAAAAGTTGAGGGACACAGGCAGACCAGCTGACAAGTCCCTGGCAAGACCCAGGGAATGGGGTGTGTATGGGACCTGGGATGAGGACAGTCATCTAAGATGGAGTGGGAAGATTCCACACACATTCTTAGTTTCAGGGGACCTATCAAATGTGGGATATGGAGAGAGGTGGGGTCCAGCCTGCACCACAGGTTTTTGGCTTCTGTGATTGCCTGCTGGTTTGTTTGAATAATTAGGGAGCCCAGAGGAGCCAGGGAGAGTGGTGGAAGCCTGTAGCCTGCACAGAGGATCTAAGGCAGCTGACCTCAGGCTAGAAGCTTAGGAGGGGAGCGTCAGACCTAGCAGAACAGGTGGTCAACCCTGCAGAGGGGGCTTGGAGGGAGCTACCTCCATGGTGGAACCAGTCAATGAGTGTTTGTGGAAGGAATGAGTGAGTGACAGAGTGATTGGCAAGTGTGAGCCCTGAAAAACCTGTCCCAGAGGAGAGAGAATCATGGGACAGAGGCTGAGAGCTCCAAGGGGTGACTGGCCAGTGTCAGATCCTGCAAAAGTCAAAGGTGCAGGGGAGAAGGACTGCAGGTGACGCTGCTCAGTTTTGCTCAAAGCATTGGGGAGGGCAGCTTGGCTGAGTGGGCGGTTCCCACAGCTGCAGCACCTTAGGAAAGAATAGGAAAGGAAGTGACAGGAGGCACCTTACAGGAGAGGTTTGGTGAGGAAGGAAGGGGGCATGCAGGTGACAGCTGGACAGAACACCATTAGATTAGGTCAGGGGGGGATCTCTACCTGCCTTCCTCCCTGCCTCCTTCTTCTGACACTTCCTGGTTGAGTAGGCTTGGAAACATCCAAGAGATCACTTTAAGCTTACCTCCTGTTTTGATATAAATCCCATATAAAAATGGGATTCAACCAATAGGAACGTAAAATAAACGCTGTTGCATGGTAAACAGGAAACTTCGCTTTCCCATGCTCTCACCTGCTGGCAAAGGGAGCTGGTGGATTCCAGGGGCCGGGGAGACTGGTGGGATGAGCAGGGAGCCCAGAGACCCAACCCCCCAACAGCACTGCCAGTGACGAGCAGTGAGGAAAAGTAGAACTCATTTTTACATCTCATTTTATTACAAACCCATCCTTGTGTGTTCCAAGAATCAATGGCTGTTTGATACAGAACTCAAAGTGCTCTGAGTAGTGACTATGTTAACATTTCTTTCCCAGTACCTTAGCTCAAATGGAAAAAAAATCTTTATAGAGCCCAAATCACCAGGTGTAGTACATCCCACAATGAGCACCTTTAGTAAGCAAGAGGAAAGAAAATGTGTCAGGAACCGGCCAAATACACACAGTAGCAGGTGAGACTCCTGATGTAAAGAAATGACTCCTGATAGAACATAAACATGGAGTGTCCCCCAAGACAGGTACATGGAGGTCAGTCTCCCAATAAACATGAATGTTTCCGGATGGAACATAAACACAGATAAGAACGAATGACGCCTTATGGAGTGTAAACATAGGGTGGTCCAAAAAAATGTGAACACAGTGAAAAGAAATAATAAATCAACTCCTGAAGGAAAAGAATGACTGCCTTTTGAACATAATTATAAGGCACCCATCCTTTCCCAAATAGAAACACAGGTGAGACTCCGGTGGAAGAGAATGACTGCCAATGGAACAGAAAGTAGAGTTCCAAAAAAATGTGCACACACTTTAACAGCTGATAACTCACTGAATTTTCATACTTTTTCAAGTTTAACTTATTGGAAAAAATGTGTGAAGCCACACTAAGCTGTGAACAAAAAAAAATTTCTCCACTAGGCTCTTTATGGGGATACATAAAAGATAAAGTTGAGGAATCCAGGGAAGCTATGTAAAGAGATATGTACAAACACCAAACCAAAGGAATGATTCTTATTGTTTGCACCTCCATCGGTTTCCTTAGTACTGGTCCAGGCGCTGCTGCTGAGGAAACAATGGAATCGCAAACACCAAGAATCACTGCGTTCTGTTTGTTCACATCTTCTGTCAACAGCAGCCCTGATGCCTGGATGTGGCCCTTTCTGTGCCAGACACCTCATCCTTTATGTGTCCCCAAAAGAAAGTTCAGAGGATACATCTTCTTTGCTCAAAGTTCAGTCTGGCTTCACCCATTACGTCAAATCTGTTAACCCTAAAATGGAGTGAAAATTGAGTTATCAGCTGTTAAAGTGTGTGTACATTTGGGGGGACACCCTGTAGTATATATATCTTTGGGGGACATATATTTCACAAGTGTGAACACATGTATATAATATATTACATTTGGTTCCTATTTTTGGAAGTCACTCAGTGTCAGGGCCAGCCTGACAGGGTTGAGCCGGGCTGAGGCAGGGAGGTGGGAATTGAGAAAAGAAAGAAAGACAGGAAAGTGGGGTCGGGAGGACCCCAGTTCTCTTGATGAACTGAAGCAACTTTATTAACCACACAATACTATTTATACATAACACACTGAATAGGAGGTCTATCAAGAGGAACGTATTCTTTGTTCCTCTTAATCTCTAAGGGAGGGACACAGCAGAAGGACAAGTTCTCAGTACAGCATATCTCAGTAAATAGTTACAGACTTCTTGGTAAGCTATGAAAGGCTGTTCTCATTCTACAAATGTTGCTCTTATTCTACTGATAAACGACATCCAAACAAGTGTGGGAAAACTGTGTGGGTAAGGGTCCCAGCCTTGCTAGCCCCTTCACGTGCAAGGACCTTGCCAGCTTACATCTGGCCCCCAACAGATCCCCCTTCTTTGTTTTTTAGGCGAAGTTCATGTTTCAGTGTCCGACAGTTTTTTATGTGTACATGTCAGCAGTAATATTTCAGTCCTGGATGGTGGACAAATGGTGGCAATGCAGGTCCGACCCTCTCTGGTTTGGTCCTGGGCAACCTGCAGCGACGCACAGCTGCTGACCGCTAGCGTGATAAGGCGTCTTCACCATCTTCATTTCTGGACTGCTTCTCTTCTTGTTGTCTCACGGGGACACTGCTATTCTGTGGCTGGAGCAGTCCTGATAATTCTCTTCTGTTGCAGGAATCCACATGGTCTTGGAGTTGTTTTCTGAAAATATACAAACGTATTCTCGACCAAAGGTTAATAAAGGAATCATATCTATAATTTAGACTTGTGATTCTTTTAATTTTTGTCCAAACGATTTTCCTTTGGCTTATTTGACACCATATATATTTTCATGGGTGTCTTGTTATTAGCATTATAAATGAAAAAATTTTTCTAGATGTAAATTAGTTACAGGATATTTTTCCTTATATGGTATTCTTCCACTATATTTCCACTATCCTCCCCTCTTTTTTAAAAATTTAATTATTGGGAGGCTTTTGGAAATTATATAATGAAGTTTAGATAACTTTAAATTTTAATTTTTTGTACAAAAATATGACTACTTTAGGTTTATTGTATGTTAAGCAATTTTACCATGAAATGATAATTATAGTTAATACTTTTTGAATAATTTTAATTAATCTGAAAACTTGACTACTATTTTACTGTCAAATTTAATACTTTAATAACAATCTTAGTTTATACTGTAAATATTAATGGAAAGAATTATTTTGTATCCTTGAGAGGGCCCTGAGCATTCCCGGTGTTAAGCTGGATTTAGATATAGGGTAGTTGCTGTTAGCCAAGTCTCTGTTATCTGGGTACCGATTTCGGCTGGACTAAGTCTCTTTCTGTTATCTAGGTCCTGATCTGAGCTGGGCTTGGGAAGCGCAGCAGCCATGGGGCAGGAGACCTCCCTCAGAAGGGGCGAGTGTTCAAGCCCCTGCATAGTTGGGGGGGGGGGTGAGGATCTCTGCCCCACCTCTGTTGACCCCCAAGTTCTCCCCTGAGGCCCCCTGCAACTGTGCCTGTCTTAGGTCTCCCCTCCCAGAGGGGTCTTACCCGTCATTGACTAACCAGCCATCCTCTGGGGCCAAGCAGGGTGTCTCCTTGGTAGCGTATGCCCCTGTGGCCTCCATGCCCAGTAACTGCCTTGGGATCCCCTCGCCTGCTGGCTGGGCCCTGGCATTGATCATGGGGAACCCAGGTTTGTTCTCCAGAGAGGGCCCAGCTTACGCTATTGGGCAAGAGACAGATCTATGGTACCAGCCACCATGAGGCTTTAACCTCAGTATGAACAGAGAGCGTAGGTAACAGTTGTAGGCAATTGGAAGAGGGACCCCCTTGGCAAAAAGGTCAAGAGAGGTCAATATAGAATACTTTAGTGCCTTCCCAGGGGGCCTTCCACATAGTGGAAGGGATAAAATCCTTTCATGTTCTTATTAAATTGCTGCCAAACAATTAGTTTGTAAGTTTGTTTGGAATAAATGTATAATATGCTGTTGTAAAATATTAAAAATTATTAATGAGCTTTTGTTAGTTTAAAATATATCTTAAAACTCTACTGTTGTATTTTAAGAAATATTAAATAAGATAACTTGTTTTGCCCTTTCTTAGAGTCAAAAACTTAAAATATATATTTATTAATACTTATTTGATAAAGCTTTCTATGTGATTTCAAGTATATTAAATTGCCTTTATTAAAAAATCCTTTAAGAAGAGAGAATAAACTTTTGAAAACATTTCAGGGCCCATGAAATGTCCTAAAGTCATTTCTTGATTATAGTTTTAAAATCTAACTTAAAAAAGTATTAAATATATATGTGTATATATAATTTAAAGATTATATACCTTTTATAATTATTAAGAGATATCAATTAAATTAAAACTGATCTTTGTATTTAAAAATTTTGGTTGGGATTATAAAATTTATCCTCTTTTTTCAATTAGACAAATGTTGAAATTTTATTATAATTATATGATTTCTCCTAGTTTATTTAACTAGAACTATAAACTCTTAGCTGGCAAGTTAAATATTTAGCATTTCTCAATCAGTAACATTTTTAAGAATAAACTTCAAAAATACAAGATATAATCAATAGATTTAATTCTGTCCTTTAGATTTTTCTTGAGGGAAATTTAGACTAATATTTTAGCATTTTGTTATTTCAGAATATCTAATTTAAGTTAGTAAACTCTCAAAGCTTCAGGGTGCCATTGACTGAAAACAGGTAACCATTAAAATGCAAATTAGTTACATTCTTTCTACTAAGGATGGGAAACTGAGAAGCAAGCCTCTCTTTAAAAGTTGTCACTGGCAGGAAATTTTTAGCCTACCTGCTCTGTTGGGGGAAGGGAGGCTAGCCCTTCCTCTATTAGAAATTGCTTTGGGAAGCCAGCCTTAATTAAAGGGCATAGCTGTCTTTTACCTGGGCTACTTAGATTTTTATAATTAATATATTTTAATAATTCTTGAGATTTAAATCCAATTTATTATTTTAAGGCATATTCTTTAGCAAATTTTTGTAACAGAGACAATTTTACTGAATTTCCTTTTTGGCCTTGAAGTTAACTTTTTAATATCCTTTATTAGTATTTAAAAACTGTTCTTTATTATGGAAATGCCAATCCTGCTGCTAGAATCTAGCCAGCATCTTTTTTCCTTTGGGTCAAATTTTGCTATTTTTGTTAGGAAATAATCAGTCTTGGGTTTTATTTTGTACATCTGTAAAGAGATTTCAGCTTAGAACTCTATCTAAATGTCCAAAATCGGACAATGCGTGCCTTAGTTCCAAGCCAGTTTTTCTCTTTACACGTGCACAGAAATCCCAGACGTATTTTTAAATTTCAGATCCGGTGGCATTTGCTGTAGCTGTATCAGAAATGCAAGGAAATTGTCATTTCTTCTCTATGTGGAAGATTTTAAATCTAATGATATTTTGTTTATTTCAGTAGGCAAGGGCAGCACCCAGGGCAGACAGAATGTCTTATTCCTATGGATCCAAGGTCCAGCCCTGCACTTCCGGGGGTTGCTCGGAATAGCTCTTGTATTCGTTTTGCTTTCTGTGGCAGGTGGGTGCTGTGCAACCTGCTGGCCTTGAGACGGCACAGGGATAGGAGGGTAAATAGACAATGCCCCTGTTATTTGCCATGGCTGGGCTGGCCCCTTTTGGTAGTTTCCCGACTGGTGTTGAGGCAAAGAATTTCCCTGGATATCTGTCTTAGATTTACACTCATTTACCCAATGTTTTCCTTTGTTACATTTAGGGCATAGTCCAGGTTGTTTGGGACCTCTGCCATTTCCTTTATTAACCCCTTTATTAGAAGGACACTGTTTTGCTATGTGTCCTGTTCCTCCACAAGTGTAACACTTGTATGTTGGACTTTTCCCTGTGCTAAATTGTTGCTGAAGAATTCCTTCAATGGTGGTTCCCTTTAATGCAGCTGCAATGGCAACTCCTTGTATATATGAGGGACCAATATCTGCGCAAATGCGGATATAATCTGAGAGAGTCCCCTGTCTTTGATAGGGCCGCAGTGCAGCTTGGCAGGCAGTGTTGGCGTTTTCATATGCCAACAGTTTAACTACTCACATGCCAGCCACTCCATCCACCACTACTCGGCCAACAGCCTGTAATAGCCGAGAGACAAAATCCTGATACTTTTCATCTGGCCCTTGAATAATTTTTGAGAGCTCCTCTGTTTTCTGACCAGAGGTGGGTAACTTTTTCCAGGCTCTAATCCCAGCTCCATTAATCTGTCCATAAGCTTCCTGGGGGTATTGAATTTGGTTGTGGGTATCAGCATAGACTCCTTCACCTACCAGCATTTCATAAGATATATTAATCTGGGCAGCTCTATTATGAGAAGCTTGTTCTTTAGCTTTTTCATCATATTCTGATTTCCACAAGAGATAATCCCCTCCTGATAAACAAGCCTTGGCAATAGCTCTCCAATCATTAGGTGGGAGAGCCTCTGAGGCCATAGTTTCCAAGATGGTTGAAGTATAAGGGGAAGTGGGCCCATGCTGAGCACAGGCTGTTTTTAACTCTTTTAAGGTTTTAAAAGGAAGCGGTTCATAAGCACGCTCACGCTGTCCCGTGTGAGGGCTCACCTGTTCCACAACAGGGAAGGCATGAATGCCCAATTCCACACCACACTTTCGTGCCTCCTGCAAAGCCATCTGGAGAGGGGAGAGTGGAACTGGTGCTGCACAAGGCAGCAGAGAGCTGCGGGAACGGCCCCCGCGGCTTCTCTTTCTCTTGCCAAGAAGCTTTAATTTTTCTAAAAAGCATTCCAACACATCCTCTATATCACTGCCCTCTTCAGTTCCAGCAGAAAAATATTCTTCCTCCTCTTTTGCCTGAACAATACCTGTATTATCATTATGACAAAGAGCAGCAGCTTCCTCAAAATCCCCCTCATCTTGAGGAGTTAAATTGCCTTTAAAAGTTACATTATTTCTTTTTAATATACTGTCTTTTTTAGACCCCTGTTTTGTGCTATCACGCTGTTTCTCCTTTTTTTTCTGGCTTAAGAGACAGTTGATTATGGTCATGCCTGGGGTCTAAACAATCCCGTATTAAATTCCATAAGGAAAATGCATCAACCAGGGTCTTACTTGGCTCAAGGGCTTTATAATGATCACGCATTTGTTCCCCAACTTTCTGCCACGTTTCTAAGTTAACGGTTCCTTCCTCAGGAAACCAAGGGCAGACCTCCTGAATGAATTTTAAAAAATTTTCTACTTGCTTGTCATTAACCTTAGTTCCTCTACTATTAAGCATAGACTTTAACATTTGCCCATAAAGGGCATTTTCTCTAGATTCTAATTGCCCCATGCTTTACTCCCAATTATCAAAAAATTGCTCCTCCCTTACCTTAATGAGTGCACTCTTTATCTGGAGGAGTTCCTCACCGTCGTCTCTCCAAGCCCGACGGAGTTCCTCACCGTCTTTTTCCCAGTTCCTCAATCCCTGTTCGGGCGCCAGATCTGTCAGGACCAGCCTGACAGGGTTGAGCCGGGCTGAGGCAGGGAGGTGGGAATTGAGAAAAGAAAGAAAGACAGGAAAGCGGGGTCGGGAGGACCCCAGTTCTCTCGATGAGCTGAAGCAACTTTATTAGCCACACAATACTATTTATACATAACACACTGAATAGGAGGTCTATCAAGAGGAATGTATTCTTTGTTCCTCTTAATCTCTAAGGGAGGAACACAGCAGAAGGACAAGTTCTCAGTACAGCATATCTCAGTAAATAGTTACAGACTTCTTGGTAAGCTATGAAAGGCTGTTCTCATTCTACAAATGTTGCTCTTATTCTACTGATAAACGCCATCCAAACAAGTGTGGGAAAACTGTGTGGGTAAGGGTCCCAGCCTTGCTAGCCCCTTCAGGTGCAAGGACCTTGCCAGCTTACATCTGGCCTCCAACAACTCAGAAATAATAAATCAAAGTGTCATCCTCAATGGGGGACAATGGGGCACTGCAGCCACTTTCCAAATCACTTTCCTGCTTCTTGCACATGTTCCCCTCTGCACACTGTGGACACTTGCCGGGAGGGGGCGGGCAAGGCTTTTCACTGCCCCATCACCCAGGCTGGGCAGACCCAGTGTTTACAGAAAAGTGGCCCCAGGAGCCAGCTGGAGAGAAGCAAAGCCTGAGGCTGCCTGCCTTGAAGACTGCCCTTGCCTGAAGGACATGGGGCCCAGGCCTGGCTTGGCAAAGCTCTGGGTTAACAGTGAGCCTGTCTCTAGGGTCCACCCAGGGCATCCTGGTCTTTATGGTTTGGCTGGTCTGGGCTTCTCCTGGGACCACCAAGCTTCTGGGAGAGGGAGTCAAGTTTCTGGATCAGGAGGGCCCAGCCCTGAGAGAATGCATGCATGTGTGTATTTGCTCACCTGCACATACACACACACATGCATATGCGCACACATGCTTGAATGGAGGTGAAGTAGCTAACACGTGTCCTAAGGGGCATGCTCACATGGTGTCTGCCTCTGGAAAGGCGGTTTGTCATTGCCTTGTGAGCATCCCCAGGCCAAAGTGGATTTGTTGAAAAGATACCAGTGGCTGGAGGTAGAGACAGGAGTTTCACAAATGGGGTGTGACACCTAGGGCTGGAACAGCATTGTCACTAACAGGACAAATGGAAGCAGCATGGGAACCCTTTCCTCCTTCTACAGCCACTCCGGGTACCACAGGCAGACAGGAGAGGAGGCCGTTGTCTTCAGAAGGCATGTTGATAGTTTGAAGGCTCTGGATCTGCTTTGGGGTCAGGAGGAGGGGGCCACCATGGGTCCTCTGGCCTTTCAGTATGGGTCATTGGTGGTCTTTATGATTTTTCTTTTTTATGGTTTATTCATTTTGTGGGGGTTTTTTGGGTTTTTTTTGTGGGTTTTTCATAAATGAGGGAGGTTATTTGGTGAAGGAACTGGTAAATGGAAGGGAATCTCCAGTATCTGGAAAAGGGAGAACCTATTTTGAAGGGGGTGGGATGTTCAAGGACGATGAGGACTGAAAGCTTTTCAACACAGCCGGCCGGGCCGCTGGACACTTGTCTTTGTTCTTTTTGCGCCAAGTGGCTAAATGGTTATCCCCAGATCACCAGGAGAAGAAGAAAAGAAGAAAACAACACAAAACAGCAAATAAATGAATTGAAGAACAACAAGTGACTCTACATTGGCTAAATGTACTTGGGAAATCAGATCCTGTCCAGCCCAGGAGAGATGGAAACAATCCCCATGGCACAACCAGAATCAGGACTTGGTGAATGATTTTGGCTCTGACTCCATCTAATTAATTCAGTGGCAACCTTGTGCCAGTGCTTTACTTAGCAAGTGAGGAGAAGTCCCCCTCCCCAAGCTAAGTAGGACAGGTAAGAGAAAACAAAAACTGCACTATCCTGCCACCTACTGGACAGCTAAAGAAAGACCTCAAATTATCCACCTGCTGAATTGTGGAAAGGAAAATGTTCCTAAATAAGAAAAGTGCTCACCACTTCAAATGTGCCAGCAGAGGAACAACCCATCAAGCAGCATGGACCACCAAGGTAACAATTACACAGGAAGACAATGACTCTTCTCCAGAAAGGAACTCAAAATAATGGGTGATTGTGATATAAAGGAGAGAGAAATCAAAACAGCTGTCATGAAGACACTCAGTGAGATACAAGAAGGCAGTTCAATGAGCTCAGGAATAAAATTAATGAACAAAAGAAGGACCTTACCAAAGAGATGAAAACTATAAAATGAACCAATCAAATTATGGAACTAAAAAACTCAATGAATAAGATAATGAATGGATATATTAATAACTGATACACAACAAAAGCTAGTTGCTATATCAAGATGTCCTGACATTGCCATGTTAGTCATCAGTCATTCAAGGGCTGGCAAGATATAGACATAAGTGAACTTCACTTAAAAATGCAAATATATAAAATAAAAATTCAAATATTTCCTTCATTGCACTATTTAGAAAATGGACAACTGCTCAGCAAGACATTTTACAAAAACTGAAATAAAAATGCTGTAAGGAAAGTAGCAATTAATGTTCTCTATGCAAGAAGATGGCAAAAATTTTCACTTAAAGACAAATATTAATCAGTTTACTATTACAAGTTTATTTGATTCATAAAAAACGTTTCTCAGAGTAGGAACCACCAAGTTTTCTATTGCCTGTAAAACTATAATCAGGATTTCCACCACAAGGTGTCTCCAGGACTGGCCTCATATGAGTAGTACTCAGTCATCTGCTTTGTTGTTCCTGCAAGAAGGAGCACTTCAGTGCTGACCTCTGCTGGCTGCTTCTGAGCCCTGTAGGATTGTAAACAGCAGATGCTTAGTATTTTATTTTTCCCTCAATGACTTGCATTTTTTTAAGTAGACACAATGATAAAGGGAATTTCCCATTAAACTCCTTTTTAACAATGAAAATGTATCCGAGCAGAGCTACTCTCTTCAAGTATAGGTTCTAAACTGTTCTGAAAAGTACTTATGTTTCTAGGGAGTGGGGAGAGGGGGTCCCAGCTAAGGAATCCAAAGTCAGGAGGCTGTCAGTGATGCAGATGGCTTATGAGGTAATACTTGCTGCCTCTGGAAGGGTGGTACGTACAAGATCCTTGAAGAGGCCCTTGGACATATTTAGTAGCCCCATTAGAGATTTTTTAAAAAATCCCTCAAAGACATTGCCAAGCATTTGCCTTCACCACCCTTGTACAATACACTCATTACCTTGGAGATGTTGTTAATCACTTGACACTGAG
Source organism: Myotis yumanensis (assembly GCF_028538775.1). NCBI lineage: Eukaryota > Metazoa > Chordata > Mammalia > Chiroptera > Vespertilionidae > Myotis > Myotis yumanensis. Next base: position 20,125,600 of record NW_027223771.1, on the reverse strand, counting down.
GTATAATTTAGAGCAACAACCTCTAAGGGAGAACAAGGTAGCCTGGCTGGTGATCAAATGACCGAAAACAGCTCCAGAGGCCATTGCTTATACCACTGTTACCAAGGTGTTGGAGGTGGGATCTGCCCTTTCTGTCTTCCCCACACCCTCCTCCTGCAGATCACATTTTTTTTAGCCACTTTGTCAATGATACTGTCCCCCACCCCTATGGTAATCTTTCCCTATTTAACATGTATGTCTTTATATAGAGTAGATAACTATAAAGGACAGTTTGTCTAATGGCGCCCTCTAGTGATAATAACAAAGGTCACAATCAAGAAAGTAAATTTACCAAGTACCTGATTGTGTTGGAGTAACTTAACCCATTGTGTTTAAGTTGTTATCTTAAATGTTTCTATTTAGGGGGATTCTGACAAGCAATTTTATAAGAGTACTAGAGGCCCTTTGCAGGGAATTCATGCACTCGGAGTGGGGGGCCCCTCAGCTGGACCTGTACCCTCTTGTAGTCTGGAAGCCCTCGGGGGATGTCCCACAGATGACCTAAGCCAATGATGGTGAACCTATGACACGCCTTGTCAGAGGTGACACATGAACTCAGTTTTTTGGTTGATTTTTTTTTGTTAAATGGCATTTAAATATATAAAATACATATCAAAATATAAATCTTTCTTTTATTATGTTTGCAAATATCAAAAAATTTCTATATGTAACACAGCACCAGAGTTAGGGTTTATCAAAATGCTGACATGCTGAGCTCAAAAGGTTCACCATCACTGCCCTAAGCTGTCAGTTGGAAATCCTTAGGACTGTTGTGGAGGTGGGAGAGGCTCCTGCCACTGCTGCTGCACTCGCCAGCTATGAGCGCAGCTTCTGGTTGAGCAGTGCTCCCTCTGTGGATGTGTAATGACCACCAGGGGTCAGCTTCTGCATTGAGCATGTGCCCCCTACTGGTCAGTACGCATCATAGCGACTAGTAGTTCCACCATTTGGTCCATTTGTATATTAGCCTTTTATTATATAGAATTACTAAATTTTAGAGCTTCAAGACATTCAGCTTAAAGACTGGTAGATCAGGTTAACTATATGAAAATATTAAGGGGAAAAAACTAAAGGCACGTAAAACCAAAAAAGGAGGAGAGATAACTGTCCTGGAAGAACATTTGAATGGTAAGTTCATTTGCCAAAGTTTTACTATTTAGTTAGCTTTCACGCCCCCCTAATCTCATGAACCTGGCACTATAGTAATTATGTTTTAAGTTTAGAGGCTAATTACTGAGTTAAACTTATTTTCTCTGATTCTGCATTTGCCTTACCAAGTTCGTTTCCTCTCCAATCATTTGCGGCGTTCCAATACTTCTTGGTAGAGTCACAAGTGTTTTTCGGTTTCTATTTCTGCTATCATCTTGAGAGGTTTGCAAAAGCGGTGTTCTGAGTTCCAAATGACTTATATTTGAAGCATTATGAGTACATGTTAACGGCTCTGAGATTTCTTGAGATGCTCTTCGTGTCTAAAGCAAATAAAAGGATACATTTAAAAAATATATATTTTATTGATTTTTTACAGAGAGCAAGGGAGAGAGATAGAGAGTTAGAAACATCAATGAGAGAGAAACATCATCAGCTGCCTCCTGCACATCTCCTACTGGGGATGTGCCCACAACCCAGGTACATGCCATTGACCAGAATCGAACCTGGGACCCCTCAGTCCGCAGGCTGACGCTCTATCCACTGAGCCAAACCGGTTTTGGCAGGATACATTTTTAAAGTAAGTATAACATGGCAAAGGATCTAAATAGACACCTTTCAAAAGAGGACATTCAGAAAGTCAAGAGACATATGAAAATATGCTCAAAGTCACTAATCATCCGAGAGATGCAAATCAAAACAACAATGAGGTACCATCTCAAACCTGTCAGGATGGCTATCATCAACAAATGAACTAATGACAAGTGCTGGAGAGGATGTGGAGAAAAAGGAACACTTGTGCACTGCTGGTGGGATTGCAGACTGGTGCAGCCACTATGGAAGACAGTATGGAGGTTCCTTCAAAAGCTGGGAATGGAACTCCCATTTGACCCTGTGATCCCACTTCTAGGAATATATCCGAAGAAACCAGAAACACCAATCAGAAAGGATATGTGCACCCATATGTTCATAGCAGCACAATTCACCATAGCTAAGATCTGGAAACAGCCTAAGTGCCCATCAGTAGATGAATGGATTAGAAAACTGTGGTACATCTACACGATGGAATACTATGCTGCTGTAAAAAAGAAGGAACTCTTACCGTTTGCAACAGCATGGATGGAACTGGAGAGAATTATGCTAAGTGAAATAAGCCAGTCAATGAGGGAAAAATACCACATGATCTCACTCATTCATGGATAATAAAGACCATTACAAACTTTTGAACAATAATAGATACAGAGGCAGAGCTGCCTCAAACTGATTATCAAACTGCAGTGGGAAGGCCAGAGAGGGTTGGGGGGCAGGAGGGAGGGGGGTAAGAGATCAACTGAAGGACTTGTATGCATGCATATAAGCATAACTAATGGACATAAGACACTGGGGGGTAAGGGCGGGCAAGGGATTGTTAAGGGCAGGGGGGGGAGAAGGACATATATGTAATACCCTTTGTAATACTTTTAGCAAAAAATAAAAAAATAAAGTAAGTATAACTTGAACAGTTACAATTGTCTTCTTTAGTTTTGAGTCAACGAATCAGAGATCAGTTTGAAGTGTGAAAAAAGCTGACATTTAAAATGTTTATCATCAATGTCCACTGAATTAAATCTGAGTTATAAGGTTAATCTTTCTTCTATTAGTAATCATGTAATTTGATAATGCAAGGAATAATAGAATCAGTTTGAAAATTTTAAAGTAGAAGGATATAACTTAATCCAAGAGTATGGAACAATTTTTAAATCACATTCCCCCATTTCTTTCTTTTTTTCCAAAGACATATTTTACTGATTTTTCAGAGAGAGGAAGTGAAGGGGATAGAGAGTTAGAAACATCGATGAGAGAGAAACATCGATCAGCTGCCTCTTGCATACCCCTGACTGGGGATGTGCCAGCAACCAAGGTACATGCCCTAGGTCAGAATCGAACCCAGGGCCGTTCAGCCCACAGGACGACGCTCTACCCACTGAGCCAAACCAGTCAGGGCCCCCTTTTCTTTCAAATATTCTTGTTTAACATCAACTGGTCTTAAAAATAAAATGATCCTCTAATAAGAATCATTTGGAAAGATCAATTCAGTGATAATAATGACGGAAACTGAAATACTAAAAAGGAAAAACAAATGCCACCTTCTTTCCAGAAATCTGTAAAATAAATTACCATTAAAGGAAGTAAAGGAAAGGCAAAACCCCTGTATTTATCAGAAATGTAATTTGCAGTGATTTATAGCACATTAAATCAACAACTTAACCTGTAAAAATAAGTCGAGTTGGGTCACTTTGTCTGTTATATCCTTTATCCGTTCATCAAGCTTCGGTTTATACTTTTCTAATTCAAAGTCTTCTGCCATGTGCTTTTCCTGATATCTTCTGAGCTGTTTGACCCTTTGTTTCCACTTCTCTTCCTCAGCCTCCAGCTCTTCACATTCCTTTAGAAGTGCTTCCCTTGATAACTCCTCTTGAGGTGTCTTTTCTTCATCCAGATGTATACAGTTTGAAGATGACGGTTGCAGTTTTCCTATAAGATCATCATTCTGCATGAAGAAAAGAATCTAGTTTGGTTATGAAGGTGTGTTCACCAGTATGACATTTTGAAATGAATTCAATGGCAATAAAATGTTATCTGGACGGTGATTGAGTCTTGGAATGTGGAACCTTAATTACTCAGAATCAAAATCAACGTTAAAATGACCAGGAGTCACAAAAATACATTTACTGGTGCCGCCTTTGCCACACAACATCTGCACTTGACTTTATGCTTCTCTTTCTGTGACTGTTTCACGTTTTTCCTCCACAAAATGACTACACGTTGGCCCTTAGTAGAAAGTGTCTTACCTCTTCCCCCATCTAACCTCTTCACAATGTTTAAAAGAGTTTTAGAGATATCATACTGTGGTTTTCAGAACTGTCATCAAGATAAGACTTTCAAAATGAGACTAATTCATGACTCATAAATACAGATTCTAATGCCATAGGTCTTTTACTGAACCAAAAAAACATTTGATGCTAAATAGAATTGCATTCCAAGAAGAAATGATTCCCTGGATTACAGAGAAATTAAAACTCTTACTGTTAAAGTTTAGCCACATAACCTCGATATTTTTTCTAGAACCCAAAAAGTGGGCATGGGAGGCTTAATTCAATAATGCTATCTTAAAATTCTTTGTTACTTCCCACAAAATCAGGGAACATAGTAAACAAAACAACATCATCACCATCAACAGCAAACTTGCTGGCAGGTCAGTGATAATGGTGACTGTTAGGTCAGAGAGAGCCCAGGATCAGATACATGCAGACATGTGACAAGATGATGGACTCCCCCTGGCATGTCTAACAGATCAGCATGCCAGACACAGATACTGGCTTCTCCCTGAATCAACACCGACCCCAAACAGATACTAACTCATTCCTGAATACCTGGCTGAACCCCCTGCAGCTGAAACTTCCTCAACTGAATACCTTAGCTCATGTCCCCGCCCCTCACCCAACCTCAGTATAAAAAAAACGCCCCCCTCCCTATTGGTGTGAATCCACGGGCCCTGTCTTTGGGGGTACGTGGGTCTCCCGAGGATGCAGAAATAAACCTTTTCCTTTCCTTTCTTTTCTGATTCACTGGACTCTCTATTTCTTGCGCCGCCTCCTGAGCTACCTAACCTAACAGTGACTGCTATGTCTGGTGCCATCTGACTCTCTCCAGGGAAGCTCACTCTGGGAACCCAGCCACCACGTTGTGAAAAACGAAGCAGCACAGGCCACATGGTCAGTCCTCATACAGGTGTCCAGCTGAGACTGTTCCAGGGAGCGTCCCAGCCAGAAGCCCACTGCACCTGACCAAACCGTGAATAAACAAGTCTTTAGATCAGCGGTTCTCAACCTGTGGGTTGTGACCCCTTTGGGGGTTGATCAACCCTTTCACAGGGGTTGCCTAAGACCATCGGAAATCACACATATAATTACATATTGTTTTCTGTGATTAATCACTATGCTTTAATTATGTTCAATTGGTAACAATGAAAACACATCCTGCATATCAGATATTTACATTACAATTCATAACAGTAGCAAAATGAAGTTATGAAGTAGCAGCGAAAATAATTTTATGATTGGGGGTCACCACATGAGGAACTGTATTAAAGGGTCGCAACATTAGGAAGGTTGAGAACTGCTGCTGCAGATGCTTCCACTTCCAAGCTTCAAGTCATCCCAGCTGGTGACAAGTGGAAATGAAATGAGCTGGCCTCACTGCAGATTTGTGCACAAGATAAATGCTGCTTTAAGACACAAGGTTTGGAGGTGGTGTATTAAGCAGCAATAAGTAACTGGCACAGATACTGACATTGAGAATAGAATGCTGGTTTTCAAAAGGGTGACCCCATAGGTGGACGTGTCCTGCGCCTTCTCACGGAGCAGATAGAAGGGACAACTAAATCGAATAACATCCACTCGGAATTGGCAAGTTAAACAGCTGGTGAGACAATCCATGACCCATATATATGCTGTATACAAGAAAGAGAACCGCCTCAAAGCAAGGGAGTCCCACAGACTGAAAGTGAAGGAATGGTAAAATATCTTCCAGGCAAATGGAAAGGAAAAAGAAAGCTGGGGTAGGAATAATTGTGTATGAAAAAATAGACCTCAAAATGAAGGACATAACAAGAGATAAGGAAGGCACGCACATGTAGATGAATTTGCTGGCTCCTTCTTTCCCGCAGGCCTGAGCCTCTGAGCAGCCTGGGATGAGCTGGTGATCACAAAAGCCTGACAGTCATCCCGGTCCTTCCGCCACCTACCCCGATCCCCTGTTCACTATCGCTGACCCATTGGATCCTCGGGTTTGGGGGGGGGGGGAAGGCCAAGAGGTCAGCAGTTCAGCCTGCTCACCAGTCTCCAGTCCCACCTGACCCCTCTCGTGGGCTGTAGGGAGAGACCGAGAAGTGGTCAATGCCACCTCATGCTGACTGGTCGTTTGGTCAGTCTGGTCATTTGGTCAGTCTGGTCATTAGGGACATTGGCTTTACATATATTAACCACAAGGAAATACACAAGAAAGTGTGCTAGGGTGAGGGACTGCGCCATGGAAGGGTTACAGAATGTTACAGAATGTGCTGGGAGGGGGGACTGACGTATGGGGAAGGATTGTGTTGCCAGGCTATGAGGATTGTGTATGTGATGGGAGGAGGGACTGACGTATGGAGGGGGGTTGCAGGGTTAGGAACCGTGGAAGAAAAATTGCTAGATTGTCTTAGACCAGTCAGGTGTGACTCTGTTTACCCCCCCTTTGTGCTTATGAACTTTCTGTGAGCTTCTAAGGTAACACTGTTTTGCTATAAAAATCATAATGCACACTTGCTCTTTGCCACATGCCGTGAGGCTTCCCAGAGGGGGAAGGTACGGGCTGTGGTCAGCTGGCCAGCTTAATAAACGGCTTTCAAATTTAAATTCTGAGTGGGTGGTCTATCTCGTTGAGCCAACCCATAACATTTGGAGGCCCCAGCGAGATACCCGGCAGGGAGGAGAGGCACCCCTTATTTAGGGCTGGAGGCTCTCCCCCAGCAGGGGTGAGAGGGACCCCTTGTTTAGGGCAGGAGGCTCTCCCCCGGAAGGGAGGAGAGGGACCCCCTATTCAAGGCAGGAGGCTCTCCCCCAGTTGTCCCCGGGCACTCAGCGAGATACCCCACACCTGTGGAGAATGACTATCAAGGAGGCCTCCAGTCCACCCAAAACTTTCAATTCGGAAACCAAGCCACCTGGACTCTCGAGAGAGGTAAGGGACCGGTCGTTAAACAGGAATTGGGACGTCCCATGGAAGGACCTATACGGAGGGTTGGACGCAGCGGTACTCCTGGTCCTGACCCGCGGCCACGACAGTGGCTGGGGTCCCTGGTTCGTGCGGCTGTAGGCTGCACTGGGTTTGTCTGTCTGGTATTTGTTTGTCTTGGTATTTGTTGTCAAAAAGTTGTCTGCTTCTGTGTACACCCTGCTGCAATGTTTTTTGAAAATTTTCAGGACTTCAAGGAGCAAGCTGCAGGTTTCGGGCAACCTTAGGTTGCATTTGGCTGATTTATCTTGTCTTTGTTCTTTGTTGTCTTTGTCTTTGTCAAATGGGATAGGGTCAGTCATCTTTGTCGACCCCCTATCAGTCAGGCCCACTCCGGGTGAGTGGAAGGGGAGCTTGATCACCTCCCGGGAAGCTATAGAGCTCCCTCAGGAATTGGGAAATTGTTAGAAATTGGGAGAATTGTTTAAACTCTGAGTGAATGTCTGGTGAAAGTGTGTGAGTGTGGAAGGAGGGGGCCTGCCCTCTCCTCTCCTTTATGTGGCTCCACGACTTCGGTTACGGAGTCCGAGTGGGCCCCAACCTGCGGTTCCGAGATTCGTCATATGGCATAATGGTGACTCACCCCCATGTGGAGGTGACCAGACCCGGGGTTTATACGGGTGCACCTTAGCTACAACCAATCTAAGCTCCCAAGGGACGCGGCCAGGCGGGCATCTGAGTGAGGATCTGTGAAAACAGGTCACCCCTTCCCTTGTCTGTCTCTCGCCACCAATCATCATGGGGTCGGGACAAAGTTTATTTGTGTGGGACTGGCCAAATTACTACAGAGAAGGGAGACTGGATACAGCTCCAGCCTGGGCTGGTCTATTAAGAAAGTGTAAATCATTACTGGTCTGTGTAAAGTAAGAGCTACTTTGATTTATTCTGCTTTCTGTTGATACGCTTGGCTGAACGTTTGGGCTGGCCCCTTAGCAGTCTGCAAATAGTCTCTCGGCAGCTGCGAGAATTATTTTTCTCAGAATCTTTTGCTCACTGTTAAGGAGAATTAGCCCAGTTAATAAAGATTTGTCTATCAGCTGCTCTTACCTAGGTTGTAATTTACTGTATTAAACTGAAGTTCTAGGGTAAATTTAAAGGTTATAATGTTAATACTTTTGATTTACAGCGATTCTATGAATGGGAGTGGCCCACTTTCCAGGAGGGGTGGCCAGATGCAGGGTCTTTTGATCTGACCACTGCCTACCGGGTCCATTACATCATACACGGCCACCCAGGGCATCCTAATAAAATTCCTTATATTCAGGTTTGGGTTGACATATTGTCCAAGAAACCCCGGTAAATGAGGGCTTGCCTCCCGAGGAAAAATTGGGACAGAGACAGACAATTCTTTTGGCCGGGCCCCAGAAGGGAAAGGCTCCCCCGGTCCTTCAGGGAGAGCAGGAAGAGCCCATTAGCCGGCCGCCCCCTATGGTCCCCTGGCACCAGATCTGGGTGAGCCCGGGCCTCAAGCCCAGGCCACGCAACCAGCTCTTGACTGGGAGCCCCTGCCTCCCCCGATGCCAATTGTCTTCCCTCCACACCCACCGATGGGAGGGGCTTTGTCGTCCTTCAACCCCTTCAGTCCGTCCCATACTAGACAGAGACAGCGTATGGAGGGAGAGAGGGGGGGGCGGAAACTGCAGGACCCTGCAACATCCGCCAGTCCTGAAGTTCCTATGTTGCCACTACGGCTGGCAGGCCCTCTAGATCTGGGGCCAGACAAGCAGCCCTCTGGGGAAGCAAGGCAGATCGAGGCGCTATTTCCCAGCTCCAGACCAGATTGGGGAGTGAATGAACAAAGAAGGGGAGCTGGATGCCTGAGCTGCCTGCAGTAGCCCTAAAAAAAAAAAAAAAAAAGAAGAAGAAGAAGAAGCAGCAGCAGCAGCAGCGAGAAAGTACTTTGGCTTTTGGCTTGCAGGCTACAGCAGTTAAGCCGTAAGCCAGTGATTATTACTGGCCTTCCTACAGCCCCAGGAATAGAGCAGCAAGCCTGGGATCTATGAAAGCTGCAGATAGAGTTAGTAAAAGCTCCCTGTTTGCAAATGTACTGAAAGGGTTTAGTACCTGTTGCTGCTAGAAGAGGAGGGGCTGATATCCCTTTCCAGTATACTCCCTTCAAAGAGGCCTGGTCGCTGTTCTGCCATAAAGGGGACTGGTGGGAAGACAAGGAAAACAGGGCCCTGTAACTAGTAAACAGAGTTAAGAAAAGGGCACTCTCCCTGGACCTGGGAGCCATCAGGACTTTGAAATTCTCCAAGAGAGCAGAAGTCTGACTCAGAGACTAGCCGAAACCTCGTTAGGTTAGGAGGACTGGAGGCTGCATATTGAACTTATAGACTGCAATTTGCTAGGCAGAGGTCCAAGCTCAGTTGTATAGGGATTAAGCTACCTATGTACAGCAAAATAACTTTCTCCTGTGCTAGAATACATTTTAACAAAATTGGACAAACTGTATTTGTGGCTAGAAAGAAGAACTGGCCTATGTGTAAACTGTCCTGGAAAAAGGCTATGTGGAATGAACCCAAAAAGTAAAGGGTGTCTAGCTGCCGAGAGGGCAGTTGCCCAGGTGAGCAAAGAAGAATACCCATTAAATTTTGGTCTCTATTGAGAGACAGTTGACAGTTAGCAACCTGTATACTGTCTTACAGGCCTGTGTGACCATGCCCATGTCAGGGGTGGCACAAAACCTCAACTGTAGGAAACTGGGGAAGGCCTGTCTAGAACAGAGGGGGTTAATAAAGTGGTGAATACTAGCCCTCTGTTACAGGAATTACAGACCCTGTGAGGCCCTGTGACATATAAGACCCTGTAGGGAAATAAAGCTCCTTTAGTCCATTCTGAAAGAACAAATAAAAGACAGATTAAAGGCTGTGTTTCCCTCCAGGCAACCCAACTGGAACCCCTCTAGTGACAGGGGAAAGGAGGCTCTCGATCGGTATCGCCAGGCTCTATTAGGGGGCATCCTAGCTGCTGCTTGGAGACCCACAAACCTCTCTAAGGTGACAGAGACAGTCCAGGGGCCTAACCCTGATGCCCTGGAAAGTTGGAGGGCTGTCAATGTTGCATTTGTTTCCAAGTCGGCCCCAAATATTAGGAAAAAAATGACAGAAATTAGAAGGTTTGAGGGGAAATCAATCTCTAAGTTGATTGAGGTGGCCCAGAAGGTTTTTGACAATCTGAAGGACCCAATGGCAGATTTAAACACCTGGATGGCCAAGGTCCTCCTGGCCCTAAACGAGGAAAAAGGCCCAAGGGGCCGGAGAGACAACAAGGGCAAAGAAAAGCCTCGTGAAAGAAAAGGAGTCCAACCCAGGCTTGGGAAAAATCAATATGCATTTTGCAGAAAGGAAGGACATTGGAAAAGGGAGGGCCCTGAACATGCGGGGGAACCGACTCCCTCCCATGCTGGTGGAGGAGGTGGATTGGGGTTGTCGGAGCTCAGCTGGCCCCCAGGAGCCCAGAATAACCCTGACAGTGGGGGGGGGGGGGGGAAGGTGGACTTCCTTGTGAAACTCATAGCACCCACTCAGGCCCTCTGGTAGGAAAAGGGAAAAAGAGTAAACATTTCAGCTTCCTGAAAACAGCTGCCTTGAACCCTGCCACACTCCTCTCTGACGAGAAGGCAGAGGCCCCTTTGCCTGACTGCGAGGAGACACTGACTACCCTCACTTCCCTCTGTGAGGACCTTGTGGACCAGCCCTGCAGAATCCGGATGAGACCCTCTACATGGACGACGGGAGCAGCTTCGTAGAGGAAGGTACCCGGTAGCGGGGGGCACATGAGGAGGAGCCAGGGGAGATGTAAGAAGCCCTGGTAAGCGCCCCGGCACTGGCCCTGCCAGACCTACCCAGGGACTACAGGGATATATCTCCTCACACTGCCCTTACAGGAGGACACGGGAGCCACCTTAAAGAAGTCTCCTGACCTCATGAGGAAAGGAAAAAGCTGCTGAGATACTTAACCACCTGGCAGCCATATAGGGGCCAAGGAATTGACTAAAAGACCAGTAGGGCCACTAGAAGTTCTCGTAGCCCTGCCAGCACGAAGGCTCCCAGAGAAGCCTACTCATCTGCCAGAGGAGCAGAGGCTAGCTGAGAAACTAAGGGCCCGGGAAAGAGAGGCTGGATGGCTAATTCTGCCAGATGGGAGGCCTATAATGCCAGAAGCCCTGGGGCGGACCATCGCTTCCCAGACCCACCAGAGCACCCACCTGGGGGAATGAAGCTATCAGAACTACTGGGAAGAGAATTTTACATCCCAGGGCTCCAGAAAATATCTCAAGAGTTGGCTAGAAGGTGCCAAGTGTGTGCCCTGGTGAATCAAGGGCCCCCTGTTGTGGCCGCACTGGGACAGCGATTCCGAGGTCAGACACCCGGAGAACACTGGGAAGTGGACTTCACCGAGATACCAGAAGGACAAGGAGGGTATAAATACTTGCTGGTTTTCATTGATACCTTCTCTGGCTGACCTGAGGCATACCCAACCAAGGCAGAGACAGCACAGGTAGTAATTAGAAAACTCCTCACTAAAATTGTCCCCCGGTTTAGCCTGCCACTATACATGGGGTCCGACGATGGCCTGGCATTTATCGCCAATGTTACAATCCATAGTTAAGGCCCTAAGAGTTACTTGAAGATTGCATTGTGTTTGTAGACCACAGAGTTCTGGACAGGTAGAGAGGATAAATTGGATCTTAAAGGAAACATTAACTAAGTTAAAATTAGAGACTGGCGAAAACTGGGTAAGTCTCCTTCCTTTTGCTCTCCTCAGAGCTAGGTACACCCCATACATCCAAGGGCTAACTCCTTTTTGAGATAATGTTTGGGCGACCGCTGCCATTGGTGCCCAGTTTGGGGGAGGAAGAAATTGCCCGGCCATCTACCCAAAGTTTGCTTAAGTCCTTACAGGCTTTGCAGAGCAGCGCCACGTCAGCACAACGGGTGGTGAGAGCCGCACGAGAGGAGGACGCACCAAGAACCAGTCCAACGCAGCCTGCCTTCTCTCCAGGTGACCTCGTCTGGGTGAAATGTCACGACCCTGGCAGCCTAGAACCTAGATGGGATGGACCCTACCAGGTGGTGCTGAGCACTCCAACCACCATCAAAGTTGCAAGAAAGAGGCACTAGAAATTGTAACCCCATCCTCCTCATGCCTCTCACCTGGTGAACTAACCAATGGGAAGGAGAAAGACATGGGAACCAAGACTCTATGTCAGTGGCCGAGACCCTGGCCAATTCTTCACCATCAAATGCCAGACTCTTCCCCGGTGGCTTGATCCCTGCATTGCCAAATGCTTCCTCAATTTCATATCGTAGAGGAAGGCACTGAATCAAAGATTTGATTCGGGCATAAGACCAGTAGGGAATGTGCTAGGGTGAGGGACTGCGCCATGGAAGGGTTACAGAATGTTACAGAATGTGCTGGGAGGGGGGACTGACATATGGGGAAGGATTGTGTTGCCAGGCTATGAGGATTGTGTATGTGCTGGGAGGAGGGACTGACGTATGGAGGGGGTTTGCAGGGTTAGGAACTGTGGAAGAAAAATTGCTAGATTGTCTTAGACCAGTCAGTTGTGACTCTGTTTACCCCCCCTTTGTGCTTATGAACTTTCTGTGAGCTTCTAAGGTAACACTGTTTTGCTATAAAAATCATAATGCACACTTGCTCTTTGCCACGTGCCACGAGGCTTCCCAGAGGGGGAAGGTATGGGCTGTGGTCAGCTGGCCAGCTTAATAAATGGCTTTCAAATTTAAATTCTGAGTCGGTGGTCTATCTCGTTGAGCCAACCCATAACAAAAGCTGCCATGAAAAGTAGTACCCTAAAACATTTTATTTAACCAGCTATAGATTAACTGATGACAGGTTAAATTTCATACATACTTGACTTCTGCTTTGATCTAGTTTGTTCTTGAAATCTGGTTTCTTATCTTCTAAATGCACATGATGACGTGATTCAATCTCCTGAGAAGTCTCTATTGTAGATAGTTTTCTTTTGAAATCAGCCATTTCTTGTTGAAGTTTTCTCACAAATGCCTGGTAAGATATTTCTGTTACTGATTTTATAAATCAGATTATTTTAAATTATTTTACTAATTGACTAATTATTGTATTGTTCTCCATACAATCAACTATCAACCTACTTTTGCCCTACCCTGGGTGTACCTTGTTAGAGTCATATATTATTATCATAATGTTATGACAATAATCTATGACTGGAAAAATATCACCAGCTACATCAATTCACCTTCTTTTCCTCATATGGACATGCTCCTGTTTGCTTAATCAGGTTAAAGTCACAGAAAATTTAACCCTCCTGCCTCATCAGACAGCTGATTCAGCCCTACTCTCAATTCCCCTCCCCCATAAATCTCAAAGCTTTACAATCTACTAACATCTCAAAGAGAAATGGGCACTAGGTGGATCAAGTGGTAGTGAATTTGATATTATGGAAAATTTTCTCTTTTTATTTATTTTTTAACCAGAGTCTTCAATTAACTTCAGCGTTCCTCACACATTTAGTCCCCTGCTCAAATCCTCCCAATAGGTTCCTAACTTAGAAGAAAAGTCATTCCAATGGCCTTCAAGGCCCTAGGTAATCAGGCCTTCACCTCCCTTCCTGCTACACATAAACCCTGCTACCCCTCACTAGTCTGAAATGGAGATCCAATTCCAAGTTCATGAATCACAGAGAGCTACAATTCTCTCTGTCTTGGACAAACTTATCTCCAAATGATAGTAATTAGGCCTCAAAATGAGAAACATAAGCACATTATTTGTAAAAGTATTCAAAGAAAATTATAAATAGGAGGGGGAAGATTAAATAAAGTATAGATTTGCTATAACTCATCATATTTGTCCCAAATTATGATGTAATGAAAAGTAGATGCCTTGAAAAGAGTTGAGAGATCATAGGAATATATTACTTGAGACTGCAACATTTTCAAATTTAATTCAAATTGGCATGAATAAAAATAACATTATACCAACTCAAATATATAAGATGCTACTGAAGGAAAGGTACTATGTGATACAGCATCTACATTTCAGTTCATCTGGAAATCTGATCTGAACTTAGCTGTCAAATTAATCCACTTAATTGAATCTTAATTTCAAAGTACTCATTTTAGGTAGAGCATTTCCATTTACCTACTTCCTAATAGTTTTAAATTTGGTGACAGAAAGATTTAAATTATTATTCTATCAATGTAAGACCAAATTATAATATAAATCTGCATGTATTAATAGTGTATAATGTAACATCTTAAAATTTCATGGGCAGCAAGTCTTTACTCAAAACAAAGCATCTCTCAGTTCTAAGGTCCATCTACTGACTACAATGTCTGCTTTGAAGCTGATAGAGCAAACATATTTATAAACTATACATTATATATATATATATATATATATATATATACACACACGTATATATATGTGTATATATATATATATATATATATATATATATATTTCAGAGAAGAAGGGAGAGGGAGATAGAAACATCAAAGATGAGAAAGAATGATTAATTGACTGTCCCCTGCACTCCTACTGGGGACTGAGCCAGCAACCGGGCATGTGTCCTTGAGCAAAATTGAACCTGGGACCATTCAGTCCTCAAGTCAATGCTCTATTCACTGAGCCAAACCAGCTAGGGCTATAATATCTACATTTTTAATATTCAACTAGATTCAGCATTTAGCCATCATCAAATATTACTCTGAATTTTCTCTTAGGAAATTTAAAAAATACTTATGTGTCTGGATACTTACATTTCTTTCTGCATTATCATTTTCATACTGAAGTACTGTTTCTTTAAAACTATGCCATTGTTTGAGTAAATCCATCATTATTCCATGCAGCCTAAGAACATACTTTTCATGTTCACAATCAAATATTTTCATGATATCCCGAATCTGATCTTGGGTGTTAATTACCGTCTTTTCTTCTCTGTCAGCTTGGTTGTGATCCTCATCCAGTTGCTGTTGAAGCAACATCATTTCAGTCTGTAGGTGAGAAAGCCTCTCCATTAAGGATTCCTGCTTTCCAATGTCTTTATCCACTTTACCTGGTTCCTTTTGATGCACGTGTCCAGTTTCCTCCTTTTGACACTGTTTTTGACTGAGGTCTCTTTCTACTCCTTCTAAAACCAATGTCCTTTCTTTCAGAGCATCTCTTATGTGGTGAAGCTCAATTTCTAAGCTGCTGTTTTTACTTTCCACTTCAGAAAGTCGTTGAGAAAGAATCTCATTGTTATGTTTCAGGTTAGACATATCCAAATTCATTTTTTCCCATAAACAAAACCATTCATCTCTTACTCTCTGGAAAGCAAGTTCTAGCTCTCTTTTTGATGTCTGACAATGCTCATGATCCTGTACAGCTGTAGCTAGTCTAGACCGATATGATTCAACTTGTGCTTCCAGTCTTCTTCTGTTTTGTTGTTCGATCGCCAGTTTATGGTTTAGCATCATAAGCTCAGCTCTCAGAACTTCAAGCTGCACATTGTGTTGAGATACTCTTTCTGTTATTGTGTTTTGAGGATGGTCCTTCTTTTCTTTGCCAATTGCAATGTTCTCCAAATATTCTTTTCCCATTTCCAGGGTCTGATTTTGTACTGAGTCCATTTCCAGGCTTAGCTTGGCAATTTCATCCCACAACATGCGATTTTCATCCAATTGACATTTTTCTTTTTCAGAACTCTCAGAAACCTAAGGAACACAAAGGAGACTTTTAGCTAAAACATTGAAATCACATGTCATGATAGCCTCTGAAATTAAAGAATAACCTATGTTATAATAAAAGGTTGCAATAAGTGGATATCTCACTGGAAAAAAATAGATTTGGATCCAAACCTCTAACTTTATACAAGCATAAATTCCCCAAAGTTCAAAAATATAATATAATATGATGAATTTTTAAGTGAAAAAATAACAACAGAATTTTAAGAGTCTCAGAATTAGACAGGGTTTTTCTAAATCACCACAAGTCCAGAATGCATTTAAGTAAAAGATGAATAATTTTAATTACACTTACAAATTGAGATGACAGTCTGAACATACCCCACAGGCGAGTAGTATGATCCATGCATATAATAGGATCAACTAAATTTCCCAAAATTCTTTTTGCCCAATATTATCCCATAGATATTCTACTGTTCTAATACTTTTATAGTCATTAATAAAAACTATCTCTGCTAATAACTGATAATCAAGCATTTTCCTGAGCACTTCTATATCCATCAATGAACTCATTCAGTTATCACAATCTGGAATGGAGGGGTTAAAAATATAAGGAAGTTTAGGATTTCCCCCAGGTTTTCAGACTCTACAATTTGTGATCATGCGCCAATCCATAGTTCTCCTCTAGTGTAGATACAGAAAAACAAAAGAAGCCTATTTTTCAAAAAACAGGTAATGAATAATATAAAATTTACAGAGCTCTTTTTAGAAAACCGTGAGATATTTGTTGCTTCAATAACATTTATTTCTTTTTTATGCTGTTTAAATTAGTATTAACTGTGATATGGGGAGGGTGGGTACTCTGATCTACTTTACTAGGAATAAATTACTTACCAATAAATTATTACTAAATATATATTATGGCCCGCATTCTCTTCAGAAGTCCCTTGTATTAAAATGGGATGCTACTTAGAACAAATTGTTAATTTTCTCAAAAGTAGAAGAATGACATCTAAAATATGATCTCTGAACCTGCTATACTTTCCTCCTTACCATCACTGGAAGTGAAAACTAACCTCTATATGAATATATCAAGGAAATGAAATCAACACCAAAATCTGGAACATTTGTTGTGAGTAGCAATACCTTTGAGACCATGGACAACACATTGATTCTTATGGTAAATATTAAAAGCCCTCTCTTTGGATGAGGCCATTGTGCATGCCACTGGTTGAGACAAATGGATTTGAATTAACAATATTATATCCAATGGGCTTCAAAAGCCCTCTCTCTCTCTCTCTCTCTCTCTCTCTCTCTCCCCCTCTCTTATATGCTTTTTAAATCCTCTAGTTTCCATGTGTACAGTATTTTTTTTTAAATATATACAAACTCACACATACATACATTTGAAAATGACTAAATAAACTACCTCAGAGTTAATTTTTTATGGGCTATTTCTTTTTTAAAAATATATTTTATTGATTCTGTTTTTCAGAGAGGAAGTGAGAGGGATAGAAATTTAGAAGCATCAATGAAAGAGAAACATCGACGAGCTGGCTCCTGCACACCCCCTAAGGTACACGCCCTTGACCAGAATTGAACCTGGGCTGTCTTAATTTTGAGCTCTTATTCACATCACATCCACTCTTTGCTACCTAATATTCCCCTTACCCACCCCACCCCATTTATCTAGAAGAAACAGAGAAGTAAAAATAAAAAAAAAATGCAAAACGTATCCTCTTCTCTTTCCCACCTGGACTTTGCATTACAGCCAGATATAGAGGATGCGACAATGTGCATCAGTAGCAAGCAGGAAGCTATCAGTAGCAAGTAGGAAGCTATCCTCTTTCTGCAGGAAGCTATCCTTTCCCCCATTGCCTTTTACAATTTTTTTTCTTTAAGATCTTTAATGGCATAAAAAAGTGGTGGTATTCATAATACATATTAACATGCCCTGGTCAAGGGCAAGTACCTACGGGGGATATGCCAGAAACCAAGGTACATGCCCTTGACCAGAATTGAATCTGGGACCCTTCAGTCCATAGGCCCACGCTCTATCCACTGAGCAAAGCCGGTTAGGGCTCTTACGAGCTATTTCTATCACCTTTGTTTTGCAAAGTTATTTGGTAAGAATTCCATCTGGTAATATGCTGGCCTTCTGTTCTCGAGAAGGTCGCCTCTGAGTGCAATTTTGCTCTTCTACAACCTAGGCCGTGGTCGGCAAACTGAGACTTGTGAGCCACATGTGGCTCTTTGGCCCCTTCACTGTGGCTCTTCCTAAGACTTAAGAGTACCCTAATTAAATTAATAACAATGTACCTACCTATATAGTTTAAGTTTAAAAAATTTGGCTCTCAAAAGAAATTTCAATCGTTGTACTGTTGATATTTGTCTCTGTTGACTAATGAGTGTGTCAACCACTGGTAGGGTCACATTTCATTTCATTTTCAGTCTCCTTTCATTAAGAAAAATTCCAAAGCATAAGAGCAGTACCTTAAATAAACTGTGAAGAGGATGTATCCTCTTAAAGCACAAGGATCTTTCCTTTCCATGGAAAACTAAAATTTTAAGTGATAGCTACATTTGTCATAGAGCAAAAATACAGTATACTGAAATAAAATTCCTTTATGAACATTTGACTAGTTCCATCACCATCTCAAGGCAACTTAGTTTGTATGTTAACATTTATTGAGAGTCAGAATGAACATTTATGCTAATGGGTAGGCTCAATTTATTTTCTATTTCTTCATTTAGAAAACATTTATAGAGCATCTATTAGATGCCAAGGACAGTAATAAGTTACTAATAATTGAAATCATAAAGGTCACAGTTCACATTTTGAATGAGAATATTTTTGGTTTGTTTTAAATTAATAATATACATTAAATGACAGGCTATAACTATTGATGAAGTACTGTTAGAAAGAAGAGATTTTCACCAAAGATAAATTTACCTTATTGTCTCTTATAATCGCCAGTGTGATATCTTGTGCTCTAATCGTGGTTTCAAGTGGGGGGTTCATTTCAACTTCTTTAATTGAGTGCTCTTCTTTTTTCCTTAACTGCACCCTATATTTTTCACATAACAGATCACCCTTTCGTCTCTTCTCTTTTTCTTTTCTTAAGATACACCTGCAGTTAAATATAACCAATGATATGATCCAGTAAGATAAACTGTTATAAGATGTCTTATATAAATCTCATGGTAACCACAAAGCAAAAACCTTCAGCAGATTCACAAAAGATAAAGAGCAGGAATCAAAGCACACTATGGAAAATTTTCAATTCACAAAAGAAGGCAGCATGAGAGGAAGACTGGAACAATGAATGTACAAAACTGCCACAGAAAAACTAGATCGCAGTAGTGAGTCATTACATGCCAATAATTACTTTGTATGTAGATTGAATTCTACAATCAAAAGGCAGAGGATAACATGGGGTCGTGAACACAGAATGCAGTGTACAGATGATGTGTTGTAGAATGTGCATCTGAAACCTGTGTAATTTGTTAACTAGAGACCCCTTAACAAATTCAATAAAAAGAAAGCAAGTAGAGAATGTCTTCACGGATTAGAATAAGACCTAACTATATGCTGCCTACAAGAGACTCAATTCATTCATTTTCTTAATTTCTTAAATATTCAGCTGAGCACAATTCACCATAGCTAAGATCTGGAAACAGCCTAAGTGCCCATCAGTAGATGAATGGATTAGAAAACTGTGGTACATCTACACGATGGAATATTATGCTGCTGTAAAAAAGCAGGAACTCTTACAATTTGCAACAGCATGGATGGAACTGGAGAGCATTATGCTAAGTGAAACAAGTCAGTCAATGAAGGAAAAATACCACATGATCTCACTCATTCATGGATAATAAAGACCATTACAAACTTTTGAACAATAATAGATACAGAGACAGAGCTGCCTCAAACTGATTGTCAAACTGCAGTGGGAAGACCAGGGAGGGTTGGGGGGCAGGAGGGAGGAGGGTAAGAGATCAACCGAAGGACTTGTATGCATGCATATAAGCATAACTAATGGACATAAGACACTGGGGGTAAGGGAGGGCAGGGCAGGGAGGGGGGGAAGGACACATATGTAATACCCTTTGTAATACTTTTAGCAAAAAATAAAAAATTAAAAAAATATTCAGCTGAGATTATGCCCAGTGGTCTTAGCAAGAGGGGAATGGAAAGAGAGACAGACAGACAGACAGTATCAATGTGAGAGAGAACATCGACTGGTTGCCTCCCATACATAGCCAAACCAGAGATCAAACCCACAACCTAGGTATATGACTTGAATGGGAATCAAACCAGTAAACTTTTGGTATAAGGGATGGTGCTGCAACCAACTGAGCCACACAGACCAGGGCTCAATTCATCCTTAGAAACACTTAAATGCTCAGTGTGAAGAGGTGGAAATGTTAACCTTGAACCAAACATTAGACCAATGGATATAACAAACATTTAGAGAGTAGTCATACATTATTAATCACCACCTCAAAGAGATAGCTGCACTCCCATGTTCACTGCAGCCTTATTCACAATAGCCAAGATGTATAACCTATGTGTCCACCAATTAATGAACAGGTAAGAGGATGTGGCATATATGTATGTATGTATGTATGTGTATTAAGTATGTGAATGTACATGTATATGTGTGCTTATATAGTAAATGTGTGTAAACACATATATATATGTGCTCGCACACACACACACACACACACACACACACACACAGTGGAATTTTGCCAGGGAAAGAGAAAGAAGGAAATACTACTGCTAGAGGCAGAAATAGATTGTAGAGGCTAGCTATAGTTATAACAAATATTAATCATGCTCTGTTAAACGAGATCATTTTGTTCTAATTAAAGAAAACATATTCTCATCTGGCAGGGAGTTCCCCACACCCTACTTGAACTTGGACATTAACCAGGAAAAGTGGTCCATCCTCCTTAACTACCTATTATCATGGAAAGATTAACAACCTTGTTGATGAAGCACTGGAGTCCCAGCCTTCATTGGTGTAATCTGTAACCATTATACCCATTTTTATTCCTTCTGCATACTGCCCCATGCCTGTAATACCCATTTTATGGCATTTGCATCATACCCATTCTTATTTCTTTTGCCTACTTCCTCATGTAAGCTTTGTCTTTCCCATAGAAGCAGCTGGCATATGGTGTGGGGGTACAGAATAGATTTTCTTGGATGACCTCCTGCTCTCTCATATTGCCAGCATTATTTAAATAAGTGTCATACACGATTACACCCTGTCTGATGTGCAGCATAGTGCTTATAGTTAACAATACTGTATTACATACTTGACAGTTGCTTAGGGAGTAGATCTAAATGTTCTCACCACAAAGAAAGAATTGGTAACTATGTGATGTAATGGAAATATCAACAAAGAATCCCGTGGTAATCATTTAACAACATAAAAAGTGTATCGAATAAACACACTGTATCCTTTCAAAATATACAATGTTAATGTCAATTATAGCTCAACAAAACTGGAAAAAGTAGAAAATTGAAAAACATAAAAAACCTGCATGTCATTATATACGTAGTTAGAAAATGCAAGAATCCAATTAGTTATGGTTTTCTTTGAAAATGAAATTATTTGGTAACTTTTGCATCTAATCCTATCTAATAATAGAAAAACATGGTAATTAACCATAACTTCGCTACCCTTTCCATTGGCTAAACAGCAAGATATGCAAATTAACAGCTAACCAAGATTGCGGCCAGCAGCAAGGCAACTGAAGTGAACAGGAGGCTTGTTTGCTCCAGTGAAGGATGAAGCCAAGGTTCCCTGCCTGCCGCTGCCGCTGCCAGCCTCTGAACTTGAACTCCAGGAAACTATATTGCAAATATAGAAGCTAAACAAAACCCAGAAACCTGCTTTCAGCCAGCCGAGATCTCAGAGCTGGAGTTGCAACAAAGTTTCAAATACAGAAGGTAAACAAAGCCCCAAACCTGCTTTCAGCAGCCGAGGTCTCAGAGCTGGAGCTGAGCCTTAGAGCTAAAGCTGGCTCTCAGTTCCAGTGACAGCCATAGAAGGTAAATAAATCCCAGAATAAAAATGGAAAAAGAAAAAAAAACACAGAGTTTTGGAGCTTCAGTCACCTGCCAGCCTGAAAACTGCCCTCAACCCTCACCCAGACTGGCCAGGCACCCCAGTGGGGACCCCACCCTGAAGAGGGTGTGACCAGCTGCAAACAGACATCATACCCTCACCCAGACTGGCCAGGCCCCCAAGGGGGACCCCCACCCTGATCCCGGACACCCTTCAGGGCAAACCAGCTGGCCCCCACCCATGCACCAGGCCTCTATCCTATATAGTAAAAGGGTAATATGCCTCCCAGCACTGGGATCAACGGAACCGCAAGGCCTCCCAAACCTGGGATCAGCGGGGCTGCGAGGCCTCCCAGGACCGGGATGAGTGGAGCAGCGAGGCCTCCCAGCACTGGGATCAGTGGAGCCGCAAGGCCTTCTGAACCCGGGATCAGCAGAGCCGCAAGTCCTCCTGGCACCGGGACCTGTGGAGCCTTGAGGCCTCCTAGGACCGGGTTCAGCTGAGCAGTGAGGCCTCACTGCCCCAATGTCAAACGGAGCAGCAAGGCCTCCCAGCACTGGGATCAGCTGAGCTGTAAGGCCTCCTGGCCTCTGGAGCAGCATGACAGGGGGCAGCGCACAAACACCCAGGTCGCCCTGCAGCTGTGTGTGTGACAGGGGGTTGGGCCACAACCTCCCTATTCCCTCTGCTCTGTTCCTGACAGGGGAAGGCACCCCAATCCCCTGGTTGACCCTGCTCTGTGCCTGATAGGGGGGAGCTCCCTAACCCCCCAAAAGGCCCTGCTCTGTGTGTGACACTGTGTGGCGCCCAACCCCGCCATGGGCCCTGCTCTGTGTGTGACCAGGTGGAGCCACAACCTCCCCATTGGCCCTGCCCTGATTGTGACAGGGGGAGCACCCCAAACCCCTGATCAGCCCTGCTCTGTGTGTGACAGGGGGCGTTGCCCCAACTCCCCTATCGGCCTTACTCTGTGCATGACAGGGGGGAGCTCCCCAACCCCCTGATCAGCCCTGCTCTGTGCGTGATGGGGCACGGAGCCACAACCCCCCTGATGGGCCCTGCTCTGTGCGTGACAGTTTGCTGTGCCCCAACCCCCTGATCAGCTGGCTCTGTATGTGACAGAGGTGGCACCACAACCCCCTGATCGGCCCTGCTCTGTGCGTGACAGGGGGTGGTGCCGCAACCTCCCCATTGTCCCTGCCTTGAGTGTGACAGGGGGAGGCGACCCAACCCCCCAATCAGCCCTGCCCTGAGTGTGACTGAGGGTGGCATCACAACCTCCTGATCCGCCTTGCTCTATGCATGATGGGGGCAGCGCCCCAACTCCCCAATCAGTCCTGCTCTGAGCCCGACCAGGGGCTGCGGTAAAGGCACCTAGGGATTGTGCCTGCCCTCTGCTATGCAGGAGCGGGCCTAAGCCAGCAGGTCCTTATCTCCTGAGGGGTCCCAGACTGTGAGAGGGCACAAGTGGGGCTGCGGTATACCCCACTCCCGCCAGTGCAGAAATTTTTGTGCACCAGGCGTCTAGTCTTAATATAAAAAGCTAAATTTACCAACAGAAAAGTATATTTCCTTTTTTTAATGGAATACATGCATGCATAGGAATATCATGATTATATACCTCCACAAATGTACAACAATGCCTGGCTGGGTAGCTCAGTTGATCTGATCATCATCTTAGACACGAAAAGGTTGCCAGTTTGGTTCCCTGTCAAGGCACCTACCGGGTTTTGGGTTCAGCCCCTGGATGGGAAGCATACCGGGGACAACCATTGGATGTTTCTCCCTCACACTGATGTTTGTCTCTGTCTCTCAAATCATTAAGAATATACCCTTGGGTAAGGAATGAAATAAAATTATAACCTACATATAGTCACACAAATTACTCTCCTGGTTAAAACTAAACATTTAAACACTAAGCATCAATGGATGAACATCGACCCATGAATCAAGAGGTCACCAGACCAATTCCCAGTCAGGGCACATACAGGGTTGCTGGCATGATCCTTAGTAATGGGCATGCATGAGCCAGCTGACTGATGATTCTCTCTCATCATTGATGTTTCTCTCTCTCTCTCTCCCTTTCCCTTCCTCTCTTTCTAAAATTAATTGAAACATATTAAAAAGGATCTCCCTGAGAGCAATTATTAAACAATTCCTCTTGACCCAAACTTCAAAAATAAGTCTATAATTATTGAATATGAAATAGTTTTTATTTTGAACATAGCAGATGGATCTGTACGTACCAAGGTTTTGGGTTCAATCCCTAGCTGGAAGGCCTGTGGAAGGCATGTACTTTGAGTGAAATAGGCAATTAGAAGGTATTGACCAGAGGAACAATATAATCTGACTTACCTTTTAATAGGCCTACTGTGTTTAGATTTGAACAAAAGACTAGAATTGATGTAGGAAAGTAAATAAAAAGAAGAAGGAAGGACAGAGGCAGAGAGGAAGGGAGGGAAGAAGAAAGGAGGAAGGAAAAGAGGAAGGAAGGAAGAAAGGAAGGAAGGAAGGAAGGAAGGAAGGAAGGAAGGAAGGAAGGAAGGAAGGAAGGGAGGAAGGAAAAAGTAAGAAGAAAATCAATAGTCAATTAGTTGACTATTAAGCTAATCTAGATAGCAGATGTTAGTGACCTGGCCTGGAAGATGTGATTGGATTCTGGATATACTGGTACAGTAAACTCTCGATTTTTGTGGACCTTGAATTAACAGACTTCGGATTTAACAGATAAAACTTCTGGTCTGTGTGTCATATGTGAATATTAATGAATGCAACCATTAAATAAAAAATGCAATCAAGATTTGCTTATAATTAAATTAACAGGTAATTTTTTGTGATTAATTCAGCTATTTTTAACAAATTTTATCAAATAGGCCATATGTTGTAAAACCACTAGAGTAATTTCACCACTTATCAACAACGATAGTCTGTGTGTTTAAATCCACGAGTCACTGCTCCTAAACAGTGTTAGGCAAATGATCAGGACGTGATCACACCACATGGCATGTGGGTAGTTGGTTTTGTTGGTGAGTGGAGTGACTTTCTGCAGAAGTTTTAACATGTGCCGCCTTCATTCCCAAGTGCACTGAGCCGTGCCCCAGCCATGTGCATTTGCTCATTCTTGGTGACTGGAACTCCTAGTCCTATTCAGTATAAAGTTAAAATTATGTATGTATCTTAAAACACATCATTCCAACCCTGACCTTAAAATACAATTATGGCAACCAAATGAATAGCTGCAAAAAGTTTTTAGAGGAAGTAATGGTTGTATTGCAGAAGGAAGGCAATGATGAACATACAAGAGGACAGCGTACCTTACAACACTTACGGTTTCAAAGAGTTACCATTTAAAATCAGCAATCTCTGAATTTTGCTGCAGCATGAAAAGAAGTGAAAGTACAAACCAAGGAAAATGGTTGGAAGAATTTGCTTGATGAGGAAGGGAGACTTGCATTTAGAAGGTGCTGAAGATTACTGATTACTATGGGATAACACAGAATATTGGTGGAGAAGTAGTAGCTGAGGAAGTTGTTTTAACAGCGGTTAGAAGATGAAGGTGACCCTGGGTATCACACTATGACTGAAAGTGAAGAAGCAGATGAGGTTCTGACCTGGGAAATGAGGATGGGAGTGAAGATGAGGAGGAAGAAGAAACAACACGCCTCAAACACAAAGTTATCATCGCTTGGATCCCATCTCCACAATCTAATAACATTTATTGACAAGCCATCAGATAAGAAAATTCAGCTTCATTAAACCCATTTTCAAAATATTAGGGAGGTAATTATAAGAAAAAAACCAGCAGACTTCAAATGTTTAAGCTAAACAGGATAGTTTTTTCAAAGCAGGATTACCTAAAGCAAGCCCCTCAAGATCACACATTAAAGTGATACCTCAATTGGAGTGTCGGGATATATCATCGCCCAAAAACGATTAAAAGAAAAACTTTTTTTCTGTTCTAATAAAATTAAAATTTTGTTTGTTTTTAGAACATTGTTCATTTGTTGAGTTAAATATAATTAAAATGTATTTTCTGGTTATTTCCATTTAGATTGTGTACTTATTACACTCTCAAAACTACAGTGAATATATTAGCAATAATGACTTTGGAAAACTTCTCTGTGAAATTAAAATTTTCATACATACAAATGTGTCTACATATGTAAAAGCCGGTAAGCTCATGTGTAAATTTTTTCACATACACATTCAGAAAACCTACTTTACTGTATATAACTGACTTTCATCTTTAAAGTATACCCCTTGCCCGAATTAGTCCCTTATATTCAGGTTCCACTGAATTTTGAAAGTAATCTCACAAGATCTCCTGACACATTACTTGATCCCAAGTAGGGGGTGTGCAGGAGGAAGCCTATCCATATTTCTCTCTCATCATTGATATTTCTATCTCTCTTTCTCTCTCTCCTTTCCTCTCTGAAGTCAAGAGAAATACATATATTTTAAAAAGAGAGATTAAGCCAACAGTTTGATATATAGGTCTGGCATTAAGGAGTGAGATCTGGGCTGGGGATATATTTTGAAGATCATTAGTATATCCAAGGTAGGAAAAGTCAATTTTGGTAGGAAAAAAGACCAAAGACTGAATCCCAGGACATTTGAACGTGTAAAGGTGGGAGATGAGGAGAAGCCAAACGACTAAGAGACAGGCTAGGCAGGCAAGGGGGAAACCAGGTGAGTGTGTTTTCACCCCTGAAAACTCAAAGTCCTGAAAGTCAAATGAAAAAAGAGTTTTCCATTGGGTCAAACATTGCTGATAAGTTATGTAAAACCAGGTCTAAAACATTATGTCTGGATTTATTAGAGGAAAAACAAGTACTAACCTTGAGAAAAACAATTATATAGAAGAGGAGGGGACTGAAAATTACTAGAGTGGGCTCAAGAGTGCATGGAAGGGAAATTGGAATCAGTGAGTATAGATAGCTCTTTGAAGGACTTTGTAGCTAAATGGCATGACCTTGGATGACCTCATCTTCATGTTTAGCTGTATCTTTCAATCCTTTCATAGCGACTAGGAAGGATTTCGTAATACTTACAAGTTTTTTCATATAACCGTGACATTCCACGGTTTAAAACATGCAAAATTTACAATACTGTACAAGTAAAAGAACCCATGAAATTTCTGTAGATATTTAATATTATATAACCTGATTGTGATGTTTCTCATGCTTACAAAGATCACAGAAGGATTTCTTGCTAGATGAAAATCATCCAACTCTAGAATATGTGACACTACTCAAATGTACAAAGTACACTGTAATTAGTCATATTAAACTGTAACAGAAATAAAGGGGGAAACATGCAGGTAATATTCTTACTTTATAAACTGAATTTTTGTCAATTGTGTAATATGTTAAAAAATTGGGTGTGGTGCATACTGAAATCTGTTCTCCTCAAAAAGGAAAGATAAAGGCATGCATGCAGGGTACCTTCCAAAAAGAAGATTCACTAAATTAGGAGCCCTATGGTTTATAATGCAACGGGTCAGCAAACGAATGCCTGCACACCAAATCCAGCCCAGAGGCATCTGGCACTTTAGAGAAAAGGTCTGTCAGCCCTTCACCTAGCAGATTAATCCCTTGATGTGTTTTAATAGGTTTTACACATCATGCTGAAATTTGTAGATAAGAAATGGAACAAATTGCCTTGTGAAATCACTCAGCTTTCAGATTAATTTGTGTGCCCAATATTTGAGCACTCAGGTATTAGGAAGAAAACACAAAAATTTAGTAGCTAGCAATTCAGGTGGAAACAAAGTAGAGTGACAGCGTAGCATATAACTTCCTTTTATAACTGAACAGATATCAAGAGTATTCTCACAAAATTTGCTTAACACATGCCATTAAACCCAAATGCTTTAAATATAAGTCAATTGTGAAACAATCAGTACACTGTAGGCCAGAATTACCCCCATTTTTCCAGTGGCTGCATACTACATTATTTTTTGGGTATAAAAATGTATTACCTTATAAATAGGAATTTACAATAACTACAACATTTCTGTAAGCAATGTTGTAATAAATAAACATATATATGTATATTTATGTTAGTATCATTAATGCATAAATGTATATTATATATCCTTAACATCTGCCATAACATATATATATGCATATATATGTGTGTCTGTGTCTGTGTGTGTGTGTGTGTGTGTGTGTGTGTGTGTGTGTGTAATGCATATAATGACCTATTGCTGCAGAGGTGGGAGAGGCTCCTGCCACTGCTGCTGCTCTGGCCAGCCCTGAGCCCAACTTCTGGCTGAGTGGTGCTCTCCCTGTGAGTGCACAATGACCACCAGGGGGCAGCTGTTGTGTTGAGCATCTGTCCCCTGCTGGTCGCTGCATATCATAGCCACTGGTCATTCTGCAGTTCAGTTGATTTGCATATTACCCTTTTATTATATAAGATATTGCAAAATGATCACCACATTTAGTCTACCTTCTGTTCCTATACATATTTACAGAATTTTTTTTCTTGTGAAAGGAACTTTTAAGATATATTCTCTTAGACACTTTCTAATATGCAATACCATATCATTCACTATAGTCACCAAACTGTATATTACATCTCCATGATGTATTTATTTTATAGCTGATAATATATAATTGATGTCCTTAGAATGTGTATATGTGTGTATATCCAAGTCATGTTTTCCCGTAGGATTTAGTACTGGAAGTGAAGTTATTGGGATAAAGGAATGACATACTTAAAATTTTGAAACTAACTCAATTACCATTTGAAAAAGATTTGCCAATTTCATGTACCAGTAGTGCAGGGGAGTGCATTTTCCTCCACTGTGCCAATTCTGGTTGTTATTTTTTTAATAAAATATTTATCATTTTAAATTAAAAAATTGGTATCTCATTGTTTGTGGATTTACACTTTTCCAGGGAAGGATCAATCTCCCTAGTAAACATATAAAGTGTGTTAATCATGAATATCTGCTCCAATTGGAATTTGTTTTATAGGAAAAGAATAATTATCTACTATTAAATATTGCTGTAGGCTTACCTGTCAGAATCTTCATTCTCCATAATAGGAAGCTGCTGCTTCTCAGTTTGTACAACTTCGCTTTGTTGACTCCATGCATCACTGTCATCATCAGCAGCATTATACTTGGTTCCTGTCACTTTCTTTTTACTGTTTTTCTGCTTCTTCTTTACTTCTTCAGCCTTTGATGAAAGTTTGATATTAAGGATATTGCTATTACCTTAGTCATTAAAGAGACTGTTTATGTTTTCATTAATTTTATCATTTGGCTCTTAGTTTAATTGCCTTTAATCAATAAAAATATTTTGTGTTTTTATCGTTATAGGTCATTGAAGCTGTAAATTCTGCTTCATTTGTGTTTTAGTAAAGAAGCAGAATTTTCCAAGATTTTACAGGGCTGTCTTAATTTGGAGCTCTTATTCACATCACATCCACTCTTTGCTACCTAACATTCCCCTTACCCACCGCACCCCATTTATCTAGCAGAGTCAGAGAAGTAAAAGTAAAAAAAAATGAAAAATGTGTCCTCTTTTCTTTCTCACCTGGGTCTTGTATTACAGCCAGATTTCAAGGATGTGACAATGTGCGTCAGTAGCAAGTAGGAAGCTATCCTCTTTCTGCAGGAAGCTATTCCTTCCCCCATTGTCTTTTATAATTTTTTTCTTTAAGATCTTTAATGGCATAAAAAAGTGGTGGTATTCATAATAAGTATTAACAAAAGTTTACCACAACAGTGTAGCAGAGTGAAACCAATGGATTGATGGTTAATGGAATGCTCCACTAATGTCACAATCACTATAAAATCTTATAGCTAGAGGACATAGAAGTAGTTATCTACTTACTTTAGCCCATATTCACTGATAATGGGAATAAAACCAAGGTTTAATGATCTGTCCAAAGTTCCTAAAGATGCATTACCTAGCACTTTATGGCAGCAAAAGAAAGGCTATCGATAATAATAAAAGCATAAGATACTAATTGGACCGGACAGCCAAACGACCTTCCACACGTCATCCTGGACGTCCTTCTGGATGAAGCCACCATGGTGGGGGCCAAGGCAGAGGTGGTTAGGGAGTATTGGGCAGGTAGGCAGAGGGGTTATGAGCAATCAGGCAGGCAGGTGAGCAGTTGGGGGCAAGAAGGCAGGCAGCTAAATGGTTAGGGGTGATCAGGCAGGCAGGTGAGTTGTTAGGGGTGATCAAGCAGGCAGCTGGGTGGTTAGGGGTGATAATGCAGGGAAGCCAGTGGTTAGTGGCAATCAGGCAGTCAGGCAAGCAGTTAGGTATAATGAGGTAGGCAGGCAAGTGGTTAGGGATGATTAGGCAGTCAGGCAGAGTGGTTAGGGCCAAGCAGACAGGCAGGTGAATTATTAGGGGTGATCAGGCAGTAAGGTAGGTGGGAGGTTAGGAGTCAGTGGTCCCGGATTGTGAGAGGGATGTCTGACTGCTGGTTTTGGCTTGATCCTGCTATGGGAGGTGTCCTGGATTGCCAGAGGCTGCAGGCCAGCCTGAGAGATGACCCCACCCCAGTTTCTGAATTGCGTGCATCAGGCTTCTAGTCCTATATAATAAAAGCCTAACATGCTTAGTGTCTAGTCATCTAGTCAGCCATTCAACCAATCAAGGTGCAATATGCCAATGATATGCTAAGGTTGCTCAATTGCTCGCTATGATGTGCACTGACCACCAAGGGGCAGATGCTCTGACCAGTTGGTTAGCTTGCTGCTGGGATCCAACTGATTGAGCCTGAGAATGATGGCTGGACATGCCCCTGGAGCTTTCCCGTGGTCCCTTCCCACCTGGCCAACATCCCATGTTCTGCTCCAGGCCGTATCATGCACCAGTAGGGTCCCTTTGCCTGGCCTGTGCCCTCTTGGGACCCTTTGAGGTATGTTTGAGAGCCGGTTTTGGTCTGACCTTGTGCATGAATTATTGCACTGGGCTTCTAGGAATTCTATAATACTGAATCAAATAAATAAACAGAAAATTTCATCAAATTAACCAGGGAAATTAAGTATGACTTTTGAAAAGTAATTTATTGCCTTAGTGCAGTGATTCTCAATCATCTGGCCCTTTAAATACAATTCTTCCTGTTGTGACCCAATCACAAAATTATTTTCATTGCTAATTCATAACTGTAATGTTGCTGCTGTTATGAACTGTAATGTAAATATCTGATATGCAGGATGGTCTTAGGCGACCCCTGTGAAAGGGTCATTAGACCGCCAAAGGTGTTGCGACCCACAGGTTGAGAACCGCTGCCTCAGTGTCATGAGAGTGCTCATCCACTTTTTCAAATAAAGGAACATAATGTCTCAACTTTTTTTCCACCTCAAAACTCAGTTTTCTTTTTTAGAGACAAATATTGAGTTTATAGCTAATAATTCATGTGACCTATATGATACATACGTGTCAAAATGATAATTGCCATGATTTTATTTTTGGAGGGTATTCTACGTTTCTGTATTTTAATCTTTCCATTACAGTTCACATTCAACATTATTTGTATTAGCTACAGTTGTGCCGCATAGTGGTTAGACAATCAGATACTCTACAAAGTGGTCCTCCTGATATTTCAAGTGCCCACATGACACCACCTATACTTATTACAATAGGATTGACTACATTCTCTACCCTGAACTTGACATCTCTGTGACTATTCTGTCACTACCATTTTTTACTTTTTAATACCTTTACTTTTTGCCCAGTCTACTGACTCCCTTCCTTCTCACATCCATTGGTCAGATGTGTTATCTATGAGTCTCTCTTAAATTTCTTAGTTCATCAATTTTGCCCTTTACATTCCACATGTAAATGAAATCAGATGGGACTTATCTTTCTCTGTCTGACATACTTCACTTAGAATAATGCCCTCTAGGTCCATCCATGCTGTCACAAATGGTAAGGTTTCATTACTTTTGGCAGTACCATACTTTATTAAACAACACAATGTAAAGCTTTGACTCAACAAACACTTCTGAGAGTGGTGATAAACGTATTTGTGGAAGTTTATATGTTTGTTAGTAAAATATCTCAATAAAATTACAATGGTGATGTACAGTCCAGGTGGGTACTTCAAATATTGGGGAGACTAATTTGTAAAGTATATGATTATCTAACCATTATGCTGTTCATGTGAAACTAATATAAAATAATATTGAATGTAAGCTGTAACTAACATGAAATAAAAATATCCTGAATGATCATATTAGAATTCTAAGTTCCAAGGTTTTGAGTAAACCATAGAAGATTGTACACACTATAGCACAAAATAGAGGAGTTTAGCTGGGGGATATTTGTTTATAACCCTTCTCCCAGTTATAGCTTCTTTTCATTTTATTATTTCTGGGATGCAATTTATGGTTTGTTCTTTAAAAATATATTTTATTGATAGTTTACAGAGAAGAAGGGAGAGGGATTGAGAGCTAGAATCATCGATGAGAGAGAAACATCAATCAGCTGCCTCCTGCACACCCCCCACTGGGGATGTGCCAGCAACCAAGGTACATGCCCTTGACCAGAATCGAACCTGGGACCCTTCAGTCCGCAGGTCGACACTCTATCTGCTGAGCCAAACTGGTTAGGTCAATTTATGGTTTTTTAAATTGATTTTAGGAAAACAGCATAGGAGAGGGAAAGAGAGAAACATCCATGATTATACGAGAATATTTTCCTATACTCCTGCTATTTAGTTGACAGAATATATATATATACAATTGCATAATTAGACAACCTCATTTTACATACAATATATTTTTCAGGAGTGGATTATCAGAATGAATCAGAGAATTGATACAGAGAGAAAACAAAGAGTAACAGCAAGTGAAATTCTACCTCTTTTGGAAGTTGAGCTTTCTCTTTTTCCCCAGTCAGCTTCTTTACTTTTAACATTTCTATATCATTCTTAAGACTTTGCATATCTTGCTTTAGTTTTTCAATTACAGATACTCCAGATGTTCTGTCATTGTGCAGTGCAGAGGAACTCACATCTTTTAATCTAGAGTCCATGCTTGTACAATAATTAGCATTGAAATTATCTGCACATAATGGATTATGGAACAAGTCTTGATTTGGCTTTGATTCCCTATTAATATTTGTAATAGCAGGCATATCGTGGTTTTTTACTTCAGTGATGAGTTTTGTTCCATTCCAGCAGGGAAGCTCCAATTCAGGATGGCTTTTTGGATCATGAGACTGAGGTGTAGGTCCGATGCCTAATTTCCAATCTGTGGTATTTGGGTTCATATTTTTTGTCATCTGCATAGCAAACGCTTGGTCTTCTTTCACTCCAGATGTAACTACTAGGGTCCTTACTTTTTTATTTTCTGTATCGTTATAAATACTCTGCTTATTTTTGTTTAAAACTTGCTCAGCATTAGGTTTGTGATCATTTTCAGAGTGTAATTCCTTTTCTCTTAAAGAAAGCTCAGAAGAAGAGTCCCATGGAGAGTCTTCCGGGGACCCGGTGTGTCCATGAGATGGAGAAATAATTTTGAGAGTGGTTTCTTCTCGTTTAGGAAATGTTTGTAATGCTGCAGAGATAGACTTTCCAAATGCACCTTTTCCCTCACAATCAAGCATTTTCCTTGTCAAATTTGAATGCATTTGTCTTAAGCTTGCCTCGTCTTTAGAGTTGTCACTTAGTGGCTCTTCCTCACGACAATCCGTTTTTTTGAATTTTACAGAAAATTGATGTGACTTCTGCTTTGACTCATCTTTGGAAAGCTGTAAATTCTTCTTGTCTCTAATGTGCCTTGCTTGATGCACATTTTCCTCATCCTTTTGCACAAAAGAGTGTCCTGAATATGAAGATGTATCCTCTTTGTCACATGCCTTGTTTATTTGTGATTCTTGAGACATTTTTTCCAGATGCAACGGTGGGCGATGAATATGCTTTCTTTGAATTTTAGATGTCTTGGCTGTCAGGGTATGTGTTTCTGAAATAACTTTATCCTTAAGTAATCAAGTGTGGACAAAGAAACATTAGAATATACTTTAAAATTACTGTTAGAATTCTTAATCTATGTTTACCTATTCCCAAAATCAATAATTGTAACTCAGAAGAAAAAGAAAGGAAAATCTTGACTTGGTCTAAATTAATATAAAAACATATGCCCTCAAAACTAATTGTCACACTATTGGAATCAAAGAATTCATTAGGTGCTAAATATATCAGAAATAAATTAGTAGCTGAATTTTAACATTACAATGCCTTCCTCACTTAAAATATTTCACCTCACCATATCCTAAATAGTGAGTCCCTCTAGTGCATTTCAGAATTTTTCAGTGTGATCCAAGACGTAGGCAAAGTAGGAGAAAGTGACACTCACTTTCTCCATGGACCAGATAGGAATTACAACTCAATTATATAACTACCAACTTGAATAACCAACTGAAGACTAGCTGATTATCAGTATTATAACCAAGGATCTATAGAAGAAGCCTCCAGCACAGGGAGGGCACCCAGAGGCCATCCCCTCAGCGCTCTCTACCAGCGCCACACAAAGCAGTCTCCTCACATGACTCCCAGGACAGAGATTCAATTGGGCTGGCCCCACATTCACTTGTGATGGATGAGAATGCAGAGGCATGTCTCAGCGCAGTGGTCCCCCTGACGAGCTTGTTGTCTCAGCCCCATGCTGGGCTTCCAGCCCTGAGAACCAGAGCCTGGAAGAGGAGCCCACAGGACATCTGGCTGTAAAAATCAGCAGGGATTTTGCCCTCCAGGAAGAGGTAGGATTCTGCTAGAAATCCAGGAGCCCTCACAAATGACCCAGCTCACAAGTATCCTTCCCACCACCTACCTTGGGCCTATGAAGAAAGGGTGGCTCAGAGTGGCCTGGGAGTCATGTGAGGAGACTGCTTTCTGTGACGCTGGTAGAGAGCGCTGAGGGGATGGCCTCTGGGTGCCCTCCCTGTGCTGAGTCCCTCTCCCACAATGATGACAGCTGTCATCACACCTGATGTCATGCCCTCCCTTCCTATGGCCTTTGCCTGGGGAATGTTCTAGACCATTGCCCTGAATCCTTTCCCCCCATCCTGTGGAGCTACTTGCTTCAAAGGAGTGTGGGCCCATGGTGTTTCATGGAGATCTCTTTAGCAGGTCTGGGTGGCTTCAGGGGGTGTCTGAGACTGAGTTGTGTGACTTTGGATGGGGGGGGGGTCTTTATTCCCTTACTGATCTAACTAAAGCCACCATTCCAGTGCTGAGCCCTCCCTTCATACAGCCAAATCTTGATCTTTGGGCCTCGATGAATTTTGATAGCCTTCCCTTAATGTCTTCCTGAGGACGCACCCAAGCACAGCAGTCCATGGGTATCTGGTGGCTGATAAGTGGCATTTGTGTACCCTGGGACTTGTGCTGAGTGCCCTGACACCCAAAAACAAAACGGAGTTTGAATCTGTATCAACATGGTAAACACCATTTGCACCTACCTGATGAGTCACTTACCTCATGCAACTCACATACCAATGGGCACTCTTTCAGTGAATGACCCCAACAGAAAGCTTGTAGGCAGAGATGGATCTCCAAGTGACACGGGCTTTTTGCTCAGCTGCCCCATGGGCTGGATGCTGGTGGAAGGAGGCATTGCTGTGCAGCTGGCCCCTCCCAGGTGCACCTGGGCCCAGCAGAGGCAGTCACAAATACTGGATCTTTTTACAGCTCCACACAGGTACCCCAAGGGAAATCAGAGGCAGAGACTGACAATGACTTGCAGAAGAGTACCTTCCAAGAAGCCCCAGAACCAACAAACCTGAGAGTTAGGTGGGGGGACTTGAGAGCATGACCCAATTAAATCCACAAGCAGAACACCCAAATGAAGATCGGGGCATACAGCAAACTGAGCTGGCATGAATTGCTCAACATAGGGTCAACTTTGCACAGCAGCTTGTGTACCGTGTATAGTCAGCCAGCTTGAAGATCAACCCATTCCACAAGCAGGCCAACAGCTATCAAGGGTTTAAAAAGGGGGGTTCACAGAACACACACAAGTGACATTCCAGGAGCACCTAACAGAGGTGATCAGAAAGATTGTGCCAATGAGATTCAAAGACACCTAGTACATAAGGCCATTATTCCAAGACTAGGATGCAAAGCAGATCTAACTAATATACAGAAACAAATAGCGAGAGGCAGACAAAATGAGGAGACAAACATGCCCCAAATGAAAGAACAGAGAAAGTTTCAAGAAAAAATATCTAAATGAAATGGACGGAAAATACGCATCAGATACTGAGTTCAATAACATGGTTACAAAGATGCTCAAGGAATGTAGTAATAACTTCAACACAGAGATAGCAATTATTAAAAATGACCAAGATTCCACATAAATAACCACTCAGAATTGAAGAGTACAATATCTGAAATGAAGAATACAGCAGAAGGAATCAATGACAGATTAGATGAAGCAAAGAATAGGAATAGGATATTTGACTTAGAAGACAAGGTAGCAGAAAGCACCCAATTATAGCAGCAAAAAAAAAGTTCTGTTTTTCTTTTAAAAATCAGCTAGTTTCAATGACATCAGGGACAACACAAACCATAGTAACATCCACATTGTAGAGAAAGAGGAGAGAAAGTGCAGAAAATTGAGAACCTATTTGAAGAAATAATGACTTGAAACTTCCCTGGCCTGTGAAAAATAAGGATCACAAGTACAGGACACAAAGAGTCCCATGTAAGATGAATTCAAAGAGGCCCACTCCAAGACACTTCATAATTAAAATGGCAATGCTTAAAGACAAAGAGAGGATCTTAAAGGCTTAAAGAGAAAAAGTAGATAGTTAACTACAAAAGAGTGCCCATAAGACTGTCAGATGTTTTCTTGGCAGAAACATTTCAGGCTGGTAGGGATTGGCATAAAATATTCAAAATTATGAAAAAGAAGGACCTACAACCAATACTAATCTACCCAGCAAGGCTATTATTAAAAATTGAAGAAAAAATAAAGAGCTTCCCTTGTAAGCTAAAGGAGTTAATCATCGAAAACACACACACAAAAAAAAAACAACAGTATTAAAGGGAATGTTAAAGGGACTTCTACAGAAAGAAGAAGAAAAAAAGAAGGTGAAGAACATAATTATAAAGAATAAAATGGCAAAAAATATGTACCCATCAATTATAACTTTAATTGTAAATGGTTTAAATGCTCTAATCAAAGGCATAGAATAGATGAATGGATAAGAAAATAAGAGCCCTACTTGTGGTGTCTAAAACAGACCAACCTTAGTGAAAATACACACAGATTGAAAGCAAAGAGAAGAAAAATTATATTTCTTGAAAATTCAAACTAAAAAGGCTATGGCATGGTAACTCAATTGATTAGAGCATTGTCCTGATGTGCAAAGTTTGCAAGTTCAATCTTTCATCAAGGCATACACAAGAAACAACCAATGAATGCATAATTAAGAAGAATACCAAATCAATGTTTCTCTCTCTGTGTCTCTCCTCTCTCTCTCTCTCTCTCTCTCTCGCTCTCTCTCTCTCTCTCTCTCACACACACACACACACACACACACACACACACACACACACACACACACCTGAAAACCTACAAACACATGGAGGCTAAATAACCTGTTACTAAACAGTGAATGGATTAACAATGAGATCAAGAAAGAAATCAAAAGATACCTGGAGACAACTGAAATGAGAACATGACAACCCAAAATCTGTGGAACAGGGAAAGCAGTCCTAAGAGTGAAATTCACAGCAATGTAGGCCTATCTCAAGAAACAAGAAAGTCTCAAATTAACAATGTAACCTTTCACCAGAAGACCAGTTTTAAATGAGCCTATTGTGTTGTTTTTAAAGGTGTAACATGATCTTAATTCAATTGATTGATTAATTATTATTATGACAGTTTTCTTTTTGTAGTGAATATAGTTCACCAAACACAAAATAAACCATTTTAATGTGAAAAATTCAGTAGCATTGGGTCCATTTACAATATTGTACAATGATGACCTCGATCTAGTTCCAAAACTTTTCAGCACTCCAGAAGAAAGCCTCATTCTCATGAAATAGAGACTCCCCATTCCCCCTACCGCAGTCTCTGATTTCTATCTCTGTGTAGTTACTTATTATGGAAATTACATATAAAAGGAATCAGGCAATAAAATAAACATATTTTCTGGCCTGGCCTATGTGGCTGAGTTGGTTGGAACGTCGCCCCATGCACCAAAGGGTCATGGGTTCAATTTTCAGTCAGGGCACATACCCAGGTTGTCACTTCAATCCCAGTTGGGGCTCAGGGCAAGGAAACCAGTCCATGTTTCTCTCTCATGTCAGTGATTCTCTTTCTTTCTCTCTCTCTCTTCCTCTAACCCTTCCTCTCTCTCTTAAATCAATTTTTAGAAAAGCATATCTTGGTTGAGAATTTAACAATAAAAAGACTAATTTTGCATTAGAAACATAAATCAATGATAGGTAGGCTCCTACAAAATTATAAGAGTAAGCACCACACAAAATTAAATTGACAGCAGGAAAATTAATTTCACAAGAGAGCACTTTACCTTCAAGTCTTCATTGCATGATGTCGACCTTGAATCATCAATGCCAGGTTTGCTGCAAAGTCTTTACAGTAATATATACAACAAAATGAGTGAGTTTACTTCTTTAAAACAAGCAACAAAAAATTTAAGTTTAAGATAAGCCACCTGCATATCAAATAATGATTCCTGATATAATTAATGTTGAGGCTCTATTTACAAAAAGTTTCAGTGTTACCCAACTCCATTTCTGATTTGACATCTAGGCCTGCCCCTGCCCAGTCCTCCATGTACATGGAAAGCACATCAGCTAATTGGGAAACCAGGTAAGGGGAGAAGACACCTGCCTTGGGCCATAGATCTATAAAGTTCAGCAATCTCCATTCCCTAGGACTCAAGGGGACGTAAGCCCCACTCTGTGAGTCAGGCAGAGGAGACCACAGTCCTTTATGCGATCAAAAGAATCTTTCCAGTGGCTCAAATTCTATTCATATTTTTCTAAACAAACCTTGAATGCTGCTCATTCCTCCAAATAAACAACCAAGCAAAAGAGCAGCAACTACTTCAGGATATCCTTGAGCCCCATATTTTAACCTGCCTTTCTGAAGAAAAACCCACATTCAATGTCCTTCTTCTTTTTTTAAAAATATATTTTATTGATTTTTTACAGAGAGGAAGGGAGAGAGATAGAGAGTTAGAAACATCGATGAGAGAGAAACATCGATCAGCCACCTCCTGCACATCTCCTACTGGGGATGTGCCCGCAACCCAGGTACATGCCCTTGACCGGAATCGAACCTGGGACCCCTCAGTCCGCAGGCCGACGCTCTATCCACTGAGCCAAACCGGTTTCGGCGAATGTCCTTCTTCTTAAAACTTATCTTTAACATGTCATCAATTTCAATGTTTTCATATCTTCTCCAAAACTCTTATTTCAAACCCAACCCAGTGTTGTTCTGCTTGGAACTTGGTATTCCCTAATTCCATTCTTATCCTTTATTGACTGTGTTCACAACGCACTCCTTTATTTCTATTAGGAAAACTCACTTACAGAATGAAAAAAAGGGATGAGCATTGCATTTAGCAACCTGAATTTACCTCTCTGTTCCACCACTTATTATTATCTCAATGAGTCACTTTCATGTGCTTCCAATACTCCATGTGAACAACCACTTGGCCAGGATGTCAAACACAAGTTGAAGTGCTAGGGAAGGTTTTGTTTAATTAATTGCTAGGCTTCCTTAAAATTATGAAATTCTATGTGTCTTTGATTCTATCTATAAAAAAATGGATAATACCATAGCTGGAAGAATTGGAAAAAATAACACAAAGAAAGAAACACCAATAAAAGCAGAGAATAAAATAAATCAAAACTCATGCAAGAGGGAAGAAAACAACTCTAGAGACAAAGGAAAAACCTCATACAACTAGTCAAAGGTGCTAGCCTAAAGAGAAGAGCAGACTGGGAAGTCAGTAAAGAGGGGAATCAATTAGAAATATCCTCTAAACATATGCATAATAATTAAGATAACATGATCTACACATAGATATTCTTTACTTAGAATATCTCATTCCAAGAAGAATAAATATTATTTTACCTAAAAAAAATCTTGCCAGATTTGGTCTTGCTTTGGTAAAACCTTTATTCCTGTGGCCTTAGCTAACTGAGATGGGCTCTAAAGCTTTGGTGGGAAAAACAAGGTCCTATTTACCACTACACTTGTCAAGGAGAGTACGATAAATGCTTAGACTCACTGGGCCCCTTAGAAAAACTCTAAATTAGAGTTAACACACAATCAGATTTGACTTTCTGAGATGATCTGGTTTGCATCATTATCTCCATGCAGAGCTATACAGAAACTTATCAGTTTATGTTGAGGGACAACAGAATAATTTAGGAGCCAAAATGGTTGACAGTCGAATCATGGCTCAGCCTTTGCTAACTATGGAATCATGGATCAATTCATCCACTTTCCTGAATCGCAGACACCTCATTAATAAAAAGTAGGTTACTTTGCCAATCTATTGTGATGACTATATAACACAGGTTAATTACATAGAATAGGCTCTAGCCCACAATAGAACACTCTAGAAATGTTATTTTCTTTTCTCTGAATTCCCTTAATTAATATATAATTTTAAAAAATCCATAAAATCCTACCTGCTTAAAGAGTCTTCTTCAGAGGTATCAACCACTATTAAAAAAAAAAAACATTTTAAAGCAATAAAAATACAGGACTTTAAAAGTACTGGACTAATACATTGTTAGAAAGTATAACTTGGGGTCACACCTGAAGATGATAATAGAGTGAACATTAATCATATTATTGGTAGGCCATTAACACATAAGAACATTTACTTTCTCTTTTTAAATATATCAAGGACACACACACAGAGAGAAATGGGAGGTATCACAGTTTGATATCTTCCTGTGCACTGCGATGTACAATGAACATAATCCTAACCAAACCCCATGGGACTGACAGAAAATTATGTCATTAGTGGAAGCAGAATCATAGACTAACAATGTCAAACTTAAATAGTATGGGTTTTCTGGACTCCTCCTGTGAGCAGCAGTTAGAAGAGAGTATCCTTATTTTGCCTTAACACAATATAAATTGTCTAGCTCTTCAGTGAAGACTTGCTAATTTAGGATGAAACACTCTATGATAAGGTAGCTTAATCGCTAGACACTGCTCTAGACATTGCAGCACAGCTACACATAGGAAACAGACTCTCTCTGGCCCCATTTCATATTGCAGGATAAGTAGGAAATGCTTTGTGATTCCAGTTGTACGTAGTAGAACCCATTGAGACTGTCTCCTTGCATTGCTAGGGTGTAAAAGTTCCCACCTCATACCACAGGGTGGTCCAGACAGTTAGTGCTCTGCAGTAGTGCACAGGTCATTTTTCTCAACCCTCTCCCTTAGGTGGCAAATGCCTATAGAAATCCTTCTCTTTCAGCATGTATGGGACATGTCATCAGATACTATGTTGATGGACAACAACAACAAAAAACTAAGGAAAAAACCTCTTGGATAATTACATCCATTTACCTTAGAATTTTCATTTGTTAAACATTC
This sequence comes from Myotis yumanensis, assembly GCF_028538775.1. Lineage (NCBI taxonomy): Eukaryota > Metazoa > Chordata > Mammalia > Chiroptera > Vespertilionidae > Myotis > Myotis yumanensis. Next base: position 20,084,267 of record NW_027223771.1, on the reverse strand, counting down.
AAAAAGATACCCACTGTATGAATCCAATTATACAATATTCAAGAAAAGACAATCCTATGGAGACTAAGAAGTATCAGTGTTTTCCAGGGACTAGGGAGAAGGGAGGGGTGAAAAAGCAAAGCACAGAGGAGTTCTAGGATAGTGAAATGATTCTATATGATACTGTAATGGTGGGTATGTGCCATCATACATTTTTTCAGTGCACATCCATCCATTGTTATAAATGTTCCTCTCTGGTGCAGGATGTAAAAAATGAGCGAGGCTGTGTGTTTGGGGTTGTGTGGTTTATGGGCACACACTGTACTCTCCGCTCAATCTGACTGTGCATCAAAAACTGCTCTAAAAAATAAGTCTTAGTAATTTTTCTTCAAAATAATGTATCCCTTGAATCTTCTATTAACATATATAAACATACAGATGCTGTTTTCAAGACACAGTCACCTGAACAATTAAGATAAAGATCAAAGTATCAGAAAATGGGAATTAACCCTCACAATGGAGTGAAATATATGGAAAGACATAAATAAAGCAAATAGTGTTCAATGGATACTAGGGTAAGAAAATAACTAATAAATATGACTGAATAACTTGCTTTGAAATTATAAACAGGAATTTAGTGAAATATAAATAAAAAATAAAACATCCATATAATTAAAGGACACTTTTTATACTAATTTAAATCAAAAATCATTCCACTGATTTGATGTAAAAATTATCTTGAAACATTAATTGGATAAAAAGGAAAGCTGATCATTGCCTAAGATTGCCCTCGTAATTTAGGTACAAATAGCTGTGAAATACTCACCAAGAGTCACAAAAGTGGCCAGCATTGCAAGCAATTATACATGATGGGACTGAAACCAATACTATGTTATATTACCATATTACTTGCTTTAAAAACATAATTTTAGGCCAAAACCAAATATTCAGTCAGGGCTATACCTGCTGTGCAGAAAATTTCCATGCAGCAGGCCTAAGACTGCTATCCTTAGAAAGTCCTGCTTAAATGGCTACCCTTCAGTTACTGTCTGAAAACCTGAATCTAGGGAGGCTTTCAACCTTTCCCTAAATGATAAGTGTGGCTCCCTGTGCCTAAATACTTTGTAAAACTGATGAGGTTCTTACTGAACACTTGCTTTCCTTCTGGGAATCTAGAATTTGGGTACATGCTATGGGGAAGATGTCTATGTGACTAGCGTGCCGTAAAAACCTTGGCACTGAATCTAACCAGACCGGTAGATGACCTATTTCATGTGTGTTGTCAGAATTTGACACTGGAATAACTAAGCACATCCTGGTACCTCCACAGGGTGAGGACTCTTGGAAGCTTGTACCAGATGTCTGCCACACTTTGTCACATGCACCTTTCCTCTTTTGCTGATTTTGCTATAAACCTTTCACTGTAATAAAACTCACCTGTGAGCACACCTATATGCTGAGTCCTGTGGAATTTTCTAGTGAATAAACAAACCTAGGGGTGTGTTTAGAAACATCTAACACAATTGCATTATGTGAAAATGTTATTTGGATTGATGTGTTATACATGATTACAATAGAGAAGTTGATTTCACTGAATACCTGTCCTTGACTTTGCTTCCATCCTTCCTTGTTTTTGAGTTTTCTGTAGATCTATAACAATTGGGATAAAGACATGGAAGGGATAAATGAATCAATGGTGTCTGAAAATTATGTGAAACTAGCAACAGTCCTATTTAGTCAGAATAAGAAATACAGAATCCCAATGCTTGACAGTATGTTCTATAGCAAAGTTCCTATAAAGGAAAGGAAGACATCTCACTGACAAATTTCTCCAACCGAACAGGGTGTGATTCCCTTTCATAATCAACTAACTGGGATAACTGCAAAAAAAAATAATTATCATCTATTTATATAAAAGCCCAGCGATCATTATGCCAGAATGACCAGAAAGACTGGAGGCTATGACAGGCACTGCAACAACCAACCAGCCTCAACTGGGCCGGCATTGGCCCACCCTCCTGGCTGGCTCAGCCCCCAATCGGCCCCTAACACCATGATTGGGGAGCTCAGCCAACCGCCAACCGCTCACAGCCCCTCCTCCTGGCCTACCTCCACCCAGAATGACCCCAAACACTCCTAAATCACTGCCTGGCTCCCTGGTGCATGTACAGTTAGTGCAAGCACAAGAAAAATAATTATCAGTCCCTCTGACCCCAACCAGAGTCTCCAGCGGGCTCTGCTAATATTGCAGCCAAGGTGTGGAATTCTCCCTCCATGGCCTGCAGCCCCAGGAGACCTTCCAAGTTAGTCAAAAAGGCAACATAAGCATTAATGGATGGCGGCCCTTTGCTGAGAGATGTAGAGAGGCTGCTTGGGGATTTTGTGAAATTGCAGTGACTTGCAGATTAGGTGAGTTTTCAGTGAAACACAGGCACATTCAAAAAGAGAAAAACTTTAAAAAACAAGCATGAAGATCATATCAGGAAATTAAGAGTAGAGTCCCAGAAAGAATGCAAAAATCATTAAAGGGTATCATCCATCTTGATATATGTTTGCAAACAACACATAAACAACTTCATCTCATGGCATGTGAAATGCAAAACAATTCTGTGGTGGGTTTTCTTTTGGCCATCCTTTATAATTAGATCCAGCCGGAGAAAATCTATAGCTGTCAACATTAGATCTCCTGGCTGACCCCACCCCCAATCAGCCCCCATAGGGGCAGGCAGGCCTCTAGTATATAATAAAAGAGTGTTCTAATGATTGCAGAGTTCTTTTTCTTTATTACGAATCTTTTTAAAAATTTCTTCGTAAACTAATATCATGGCTCACCTATTAAAGGCAGCTGTTGACAGGGCAAGTAAAAAGTGAAAGACATGTTATCCAAAATATAGGGATATCTATGGATATTCATTAAACTCAGACTGTATGGGAAAATTCTGGTCTTTCTTCATGAACTGTTGCTCTTTCCTTCCAATCGGTTAAAGTCCTAGTCTTCATGTCCATTCCAAATGCCAATTCAGGCCATAACTGGTTTTGCTCAGTGAATAGAGCCTTGGCCCACAGACTGAACTATCCCAGGTGTGATTGTGTTCAAGGGCAAGTACCTTGCTTATAGGTTCCCTGTCCCTGGTTGGAGTGCATGCAGGAGGCAACCAATTGACATGTCCCTCTCACATCAGTGTTTCTCTCTGCTTCTCCCTCTCCCTTCCACTCTCTCTAAAAATCAATCAGAAAATACCTTCATGGGAGGATTAACAACAACTGAAAAAAATGCCAGTGCACGACCCAGAAACGTATGAATCACCTTAGATTTCTCTCTCCCTAGTAAGTCTTTACATGCCATCATCACAAAATCTACCATCTCTGCTTTATTTTGCTACTGTCAACTGCCCTAGTCAAATATGGGCTTTTAGACGATGGCTTTCACAGCAGGGAAAATACTACCAACTATTATTGTTCTTTCTTAAATTAATAAGATTTTTTTAAGCAAAACAAATGAGAAAGACATAAACGTAGAAAAACCTAAAAGGAATGAATTGTGCTTCCTGACTCATTTCAGCATGGATGCTTGAAAACTTCATAGTAGACTTATGCTAGTCCAGAAGCAAATTATTCTTTGGTCTCCCATATCTTTATGTGTTTTCCTTCCATCTATCCTCTACAGGAGGGGTCAGCAAAATAGGGCCCACAGGTCAAATACAAGCTGCCATCTGGTTTTGCAAATAGTCTCACTGGAACACAGTCATGCATATTCACTGACAGATTCTCTAGGACTGCTCTCACACTACAATGGCACACTTGAGTAGATATGACAGACCACATTGACAAAAATCAGGCCCTTTAAAAGAAAAATCTTGCTGATCCCTGCATCACACCACAACCAGAGGAACCTAATCATATGTAATCCTGTTAGTCTTCTGCCAAAAACTCCAGTGAATCCCTGTAGTAAGTATTGCTGGCTCCCTACCTTAGTCTTCCTTATTGCTGGAGAACCACAACTGTATTTGGACATTTACTGTTCTGATACACAAAGAAGGTGTTATCTCCCCAGCTCCAAAGAGAGTTGTGATTATACTAAGCTGATTAAAGAAATTGGTTTACCTCTAAAGGATTTAAGAATGAGCATGGGATGTGACCCAAGTGCATCAAAAGTTAGGGGAAGTCAACTCCAAGTTTCTCAGTTTTTTCCCTACTTAAACGAAACCCACAGGCCAGGCCAGTAATGTTAAGTGAATGAAGAGTTGTCCCATGCACTGAGAGGTTCCTGGTTCAATTTCTGGTCAGGGCACATGCTCCAGTTGCAGGCTCAACCCCAACAGTGGCCTGCAGTAGGCAGCCCATGGATGTGATGGTTCTCTCTCATTGATGTTTCTCTCACTTTCCCTTCCTCTCTCTCTAATAAGAATTAAAAACACATTTAAAAAAATTCAAGGGAACAAATAGCTCAACATCACTAATCAGGGAAATGCAAATTAAATCCACAGAGAAGTACCACCTCACTCCTCTCAGAACGGCTGTTCTCAAAATATAAAGAGCAAGTGTTTTTGAGGACATGGAGAAGAGACAAAGCCTCACACACTGTTCATGTGAATATAAATTGGTACAGTAATTGTGGAAAACAGCATGGAGCTTTCTAAAGAAATTAGAAACAGAACTGCCATTCTTGTCTGCATATTTAACCAACAGATATATGTAAACACGAATTTTGGGGGGGAAAATATCTGTGCACTCCTATGTTCACTGCAACATTATTCACAATAGCCAGGATATGGAAGCAACCTAGGATTCTTTCCATAGATAAATGAATAAATAAGATGATGTGTTATGTATATGTGTTTTGTATATGTGATATATATATGCATATATATATATATATATATATATATATATATATATATATAGAGAGAGAGAGAGAGAGAGAGAGAGAGAGACTGATATACTACTCAGGCATAAGAAAGAACAAATAACTATATTTGTAAGCACTTAGTGTGATATGGCACCTAATAAGCACTGAATAAAGAATAGAAAATCATATAGATGGTGGTGATATTAACAAGCTCTTGGAGGCAGGGACGGTATTTGAATTCTGCAACATCACACTAACAAGTACCTAAAAGATGCCTGAGAGTTAAATAGCAGATCACTAAGCTGAAAAATGAGTAACTGAATTTTTATATTTTCTGTGAAAATTTTGTTTTAAAAAAATAAAAGAGAAATAAACCTGGGGAAGCTCTCCCATATTACGCATATCTTCAAGGTCAAAACACTATTTCATCTTTGTGTTTCCTATCACTTGCAAAACCAACCTACACAAGTTCTCTGATAAAGTCGACTAAGTCCAAGGTGTCTTCACACAATTCAGATTGCACAATGAACTCGGTAACATATCTGGCATTTTTGTTACTGAGAAACATTTTTGTATGTTTATTGTAAATTGTTGAGCCGCATGTTGGGATATTTGAATATTTATTATGATTATTTTTTCACCAATGGCAATAGAGCATCTTGTTCTACAGCATGGTTCTCAACCTGTGGGTCGCAACCCCTTTCGGGGGTCAAAAGACCCTTTCACAGGGGTCGCCTAAGACCATCGGAAGGAGAATCGAAGATGGCGGCATAGGTAAACACCGGAGGCTGCTCCCGCAAACAACCACTTCAAAAATACAACTAAAAGATGGAACGGAGAGAACCAAGATGGCGGCGTAGGGAGCGGACCTGTGTGTGCTGCTCTCTCACAGCATCATTGAAACTATCAACTATGAAGTAAACAACCGCCACTCAGAACCATGGGGAAGTTGGCCCAGTGGGAGATCTACAACTGGAGGAAAAGAAAGAAGCGCAGTGAGACTGAGTGGGAGCTACAGAGGCACCAAAACCAGAGGTACGCAGTCACACGCCACGCGGGCTGCAAATGGATTCTCGGTTTTTTACGAACCCTCGAATCCTCTGGGCTTGCGCGGGGCGGGTCTCTGAGGCCCCAGATCCCACAGGGAGAGGCGGCAACGGCCTTGCAGTGGTCAGAGAGCAAGGGAAGCTCTGACACGCGGCTGCTCGCCGGCACCGAGGGACAAGAAGTCCTGGTGTCCCGGGGAGGCGAGGGGCGCGGAGACGCCGCCATCGCTATTTCCTCCACGCTGGCGACTCCCTGTGACCCCGCCCTACCCTCAGGGCTGTGCCAGAGGCACAAGAGGGAATGACTGTGCTTTTACAAACTCTCAAATCCACTGAGCTGGTTCGGGCGGGTCTCTGAGGCCCCAGGCCCCAAGGCGAGAGACAGCACGGCCTTCCAGCGGTCAGGAAGCGAGGGAGGCTCTGGCGCTCGGCTGCTCGCCGGCACTGGGGGACGCAAAGTCCTGGTGTCCTGGATAGGCAAGGGGCCGCTGCGTCTCCGGCCCGGCGACTCTGTGTGACCCCGCCCTACGCAATTTACATTCCCATCTGGGCTGTGCCAGACTCACAAGTAGAAACGCCTTTGCTTCTGCAAACTTTCAAATCCACTGAGCTGGTTCAGGCGGGATCATGAAGCACCAGACCCTACGGGGAGAGGCAGCACGGCCTTGCAGCCATCAGAAAGCGAGGGAGACTCTGTTGCACAGCCGCTCGCCGGCACTGGGGGACACAAAGCCCAGGCAGAGAGTCAAGGTGCCGTGGAGACTCAGCCAGTGCTATTTGCTCCGCCATGGCGACTCCCTGAGTCTCAGCCCTAATCAATTTACATCCCCATCCAAGCTGTGCCAGGTGCACAAAAAGACCCACCTGCGCTTTTGCAGCCTATCCCAACAAATTGCAGACTTCAACTGCGCGCAGCCATGGGAGACACACTCAAGAAGCAGACCCAGGAGAACCAGGATGGCGGCATAAGGAAGAGACCTGTGCGTGCTACCTCACACAACAACATCGAAACTACCAAATATCAGACAAACACCTATCATACAGAACCATGGGAAAGTTGGCCCAGTGGAAGCTCTACAACTGGAAGGAGAGAAAGAACATTGAGACTGAGTAGGATGTGACACCAAGTACAGAGCCCAACCCAACAAACTGCAGATTTCAACTCCTCGCATAGAAAGAAGCGCATTGAGACTGAGTAGGATGTGCAGAGGCACCAAGTACAGAGCCCATCCCAGCAGGCTGCAGATTTCAGCTCCTTGCATCTGGGAGGGACGCAATCGGGGGGCAGAGTCGGGTCCGGGGCCGGCCAGGGCTGGGCCTGACTGGGCCGGCACTGTGGAACTGCTGTACCAGGAAGCGCACAAACATGCCCACTGGTCCCAGTCTCTTGTGGGGTGCTGGGGGACAGCAAACAGGCAGTCTGTGCACTTGGTGGAGGGCAGGAGTGCTGGATGTTCAACCACCAGGAACGCCTGGAGATTTTGTCTAGTGGGGAGCCGCCAGCAGGGGACAGAGGGCCAAACTTCCTGTTTCCCTGGTAAGGCTGGGATGGCCCCGGTGAGGTCGGGATGGCACCGGTGAGGTTGAAACGGTCCTGGTGTGGTAGGGACCAATCTGGTCAGGTCGAAAAGGCCCTGGTGTGGTAGGGACGACCCCGGTGAGGTTGAAACGGCCCCCATGAGGTAGGGACGACCCCGGTGAGGTTGAAACGGCCCCCGTGAGGTAGGGACGACCCTGGTCAGGTCGAAACGGCCCCGGTGTTGTAGGGACGACCCCGGTGAGGTTGAAACAGCCCCCGTGAGGTAGGGACGACCCCGGTCAGGTCGAAACGGCCCCGGTGTGGTAGGGACAACCCCGGTCAGGTTGAAACGGCCCCCGTGAGGTAGGGACGACCCCGGTGAGGTTGAAACGGCCCCCGTGAGGTAGGGACGACCCTGGTCAGGTCGAAACGGCCCTGGTGTGGTAGGGACGACCCCGGTGAGGTTGAAACGGCCCCCGTGAGGTAGGGACGACCCCGGTGAGGTTGAAACGGCCCCCGTGAGGTAGGGACGACCCTGGTCAGGTCGAAACGGCCCCGGTGTGGTAGGGACAACCCCGGTGAGGTTGAAACGGCCCCCGTGAGGTAGGGACGACCCTGGTCAGGTCGAAACGGCCCCGGTGTGGTAGGGACAACCCCGGTGAGGTTGAAACGGCCCCCGTGAGGTAGGGACGACCCCGGTGAGGTTGAAACGGCCCCCGTGAGGTAGGGACAACCCTGGTCAGGTCGAAACGGCCCCGGTGTTGTAGGGACGACCCCGGTGAGGTTGAAACAGCCCCCGTGAGGTAGGGACGACCCCAGTCAGGTCGAAACGGCCCCGGTGTGGTAGGGACAACCCCGGTCAGGTTGAAACAGCCTCGGTGTGGTAGGGACAACCCCGGTGAGGTTGAAACAGCCCCCGTGAGGTAGGGACGACCCCGGTGAGGTTGAAACGGCCCCCGTGAGGTAGGGACGACCCCGGTCAGGTTGAAACGGCCCCGGTGTGGTAGGGACAACCCCGGTGAGGTTGAAACGGCCCCCATGAGGTAGGGACGACCCTGGTCAGGTCGAAACGGCCCCGGTGTCGTAGGGACAACCCCGGTGAGGTTGAAACAGACCCGGTGTTGTAGGGACAACCCCGGTCAGGTTGAAACGGCCCCCGTGAGGTAGGGACGACCCCGGTGAAGTTGAAACGGCCCCCGTGAGGTAGGGACGACCCTGGTCAGGTCGAAACGGCCCCGGTGTGGTAGGGACAACCCCGGTCAGGTTGAAACTGCCCCAGTGTGGTAGGGACGACCCCGGTGAGGTTGAAACGGCCCCCGTGAGGTAGGGACGACCCCGGTCAGGTTGAAACGGCCCCGGTGTGGTAGGGACGACCCCAGTGAGGTTGAAACAGCCCCCGTGAGGTAGGGACGACCCTGGTCAGGTCGAAACGGCCCCGGTGTCGTAGGGACAACCCCGGTCAGGTTGAAACAGACCCGGTGTTGTAGGGACAACCCCGGTCAGGTTGAAACGGCCCCCGTGAGGTAGGGACGACCCCGGTGAAGTTGAAACGGCCCCAGTGTGGTAGGGACGACCCCGGTGAGGTTGAAACGGCCCCCGTGAGGTAGGGACGACCCTGGTCAGGTCGAACGGCCCCGGTGTGGTAGGGACGACCCCGGTGAGGTTGAAACGGCCCCCGTGAGGTAGGGAGGACCCTGGTCAGGTCGAAACGGCCCCGGTGTGGTAGGGACAAATAAAGGGGACCAGTATGGACTGATGAACAGGGGTAGATACATAAGCAGAGCAACATTGAACAGAATGTTAAACTACAGTGGGAAGCCTGGGGAGGGTTGCGGGGGGGGATTAAGAGACCAACTGAAGGACTTATATGCATGCAGATAAGATTAACCAATGGACACAAGACACGGGGCGGGGGGGGCGGGGGTAGGGGCCGGGGGAATGTCAAGGGGGGGAAAAAAGGAGACATTTGTAATACTCTTTGTAATACTTTAAGAAATAAAAATTATTAAAATAAAAAAAATATATAAAAAAAAAAAAAAAAGATGGAACGGACATCAACCAGAATCACAGGAAGGCTGGCTGAGGAGAGACTCTTCAACTAGAAGCAAAGACAACAGCATTACGAGGCTCAGAGGAGGCGCCGTGTGGAAAATTTAAAGGTAACGAGGTGCGCCCGCAAAGCGGGCTGGTGGCTGAGGGCGTGGTCATCGTTTTCGGTCGGGAGTGAGTCTCAGACTCTGAGCTCCAGATCCGGGCAAGTCTCTTGGGACCCAGACTCAAACGGGAGAAGCGGGGCTATCTGGCTTCGGTCCCTCCGAGGTCTGCAGCGGTTGCTGGGACAGAGAGGCAGAGCCCCTGGGGACGGACTGAGAGCAGCCATAACTGCTACCTCCGCCCGTCCTGTTGAGCCCGCCCGGCCCAAGCCCTGGGCAGAGCCATTTGCCTGATCGCCTCAGGCAAAGGCTAGATTAGCACCTCCCCAGAGGACAGAAGTTTTCCACAGAGCTGATTCTCACAGCCAGTCGGCCTGGTGGTCAAATCCCTCTAGTATTAACTACAACAATTAAGGCTTAACTAGAACAAGATTGCGCACAAAGACCACAAGGGGGTGCACCAAGAAAGCATAAAAGATGCGGAGACAAAAAAACATGACAGAAATGGAGGATATAGAGCTAAAAAACGCAATTTTGAGGGCTTGCAATAATATGCTAAAAGCTGCCAATAAACTTGATGAGACCCTCACGAAATCTAATGAGATCCTCCATGCTGTGATAAAGAACCAATTAGAAATTAAGCATACACTGACTGAAATAAAGAATATTATACAGACACCCAATAGCAGACCAGAGGAGCACAAGAATCAAGTCAAAGATTTGAAATGCGAATAAGCAAAAAACACCCAACCGGAAAAGCAAAATGAAAAAAGAACCCGAAAATACGAGGATAGTGTAAGGAGCCTCTGGGACAGCTTCAAGCGTACAAACATCAGAATCATAGGGGTGCCAGAAGATGAGAGACAGCAAGATATTGAAAACCTATTTGAAGAAATAATGGCAGAAAACTTCCCCCACCTGGTGAAAGAAATGGACTTACAGGTCCAAGAAGTGCAGAGAACCCCAAACAAAAGGAATCCAAAGAGGACCACACCAAGACACATCATAATTAAAATGCCAAGAGCAAAAGACAAAGAGAGAATCTTAAAAGCAGCAAGAGAAAGAGACTCAATTACCTACAAGGGAATACCCATATGACTGTCAGCTGATTTCTCAACAGAAACTTTGCAGGCCAGAAGGGAATGGCAAGAAATATTCAAAGTGCTGAATACCAAGAATGTACAACCAAGATTACTTTATCCAGCAAAGCTATCATTCAGAATTGAAGGTCAGATAAAGAGCTTCACAGATAAGGAAAAGCTAAAGGAGTTCATCACCACTAAACCAGTATTACACGAAATGCTGAAAGGTATCCTTTAAGAAGAGCAAGTAGAAAAAGGTAAAGATACAAATTATGAACAACAAACATGCATCTATCAACAAGTGAATCTAAGAATCAAGTGAATAAATAATCTGATGTACAGAATGAACTGGTGATTATAATGGATCAGGGACATAGAAAGGGAATGGACTGACTATTCTTGTGGGGGAAAGGGGAGTGGGAGATGCGGGGAGAGACTGGACAAAGATCGTGCACCTATAGATGAGGACAGTGGGTGGAGAGTGAGGGCGGAGGGTGGGGCGGGAACTGGAAGGAGGGGAGTTATGGGGGGCGGGGAAAGAGGAACAAATGTAATCTGAACAATAAAGATTTAATTAAAAAAAAAAAGACCATCGGAAAACACATATATAATTACACATTGTTTTTGTGATTAATCACTATGCTTTAATTATATTCAATTTATAACAATGAAATTGGGGGTCACCAGAACATGAGGAACTGTATTAAAGGGTCACAGCATCAGGAAGGTTGAGAACTACTGTTCTAAAGAAATGCCAGTGTCCTGATAATTATCAAATTAATGAAGTCAACATATCTCCTTCTGTTTTGACTTCTGAGGATTGAAGCTGATATAATGAGATTTCTTGGCATAATGTGAAAAATACGCTATGCTTCTCAGCAGGTATTGTTTTTCTGACTTCCGCTCTATGGGTAGACATCTTTAAAACACAATCTCATTGAGATTCTTGCACTCTGGCTAAGGGGTATATTTCTTTTTGTTTGCCATTTGTTTGTGCTATCAGGAAAGTATTGAGTTCCTAGTTTTAGTTTCTTTCTTTTAGTGAGACAAATCTCTATGTAATAACAAGTACTTGCAAAATATAACCCATCACAATGAAAATTGAACAAAAGATCCATTTTAATACAGGTCCAATTTGGTATAATGTGAACATAGAGGAAACATACACCATCCAAACATAATTTTTTTTACATAAAGATATTTTATGGGATTTTAGGGATAAGGACTAACTAAATGAATTTCTTTTCAAATGAAATTGCCCCAGATTGTAATTTTGTTATCAATACTGAATACTATGCTAAGAAGAAATAGATTAAGAAAAACTATACATGCAACTTACACATCGTTTGGTATTATTTCCCTGCTCTCTCATTATCAAACTTTCTCACTCTTACTTCATCTATGGCAGGAGCACCAAGAGGAATTCACTATCAGAGGTCTTACCAGGAGTGCTATTTTCAGATTTTTGAGGCCTCCTTTCTTCTTTATATTTAGAAGTTAGCTGTTGCTTGCTGTGCAAAAAACTGGTGATAAATAACATTACTCTCTTAATATTAACATAAAAATATTTTCAAAATATAGTAAATTCTTAGGATATTTCAGCTATTAGAGCTAATATTGCAATGTTAATGATACCATACACTCTAAATTTGTAAGTTCCACAACTGTTTTATGAAGTACAAAATAAAAAAATGTAACCGTCATGATTTTAGAGAAGTATAATTCAGTGAATTAATCAGTATTAGCTTGACATAATTACAAGTTTCTAGAACTCAGACACCCTAGTTCTATAACCAGTAGCTATTTGTTATTAAACAAGTCACTTATCTTTGGCTCAGTTCTCCTCTACAAAAATAAGAAACTTACTGCCTTATTTTAAAGTTTGCTAGGAAGATTGAAAGAGATGATACAGTAAAAAGATATGCTCAGAAAATTATAAACCAAAGAAAAATCTAGTCCTGACATTTATTTCTTGAAATTATTTTGGATTCCCAAATAAATACCAACGTGGATTTTTCATAGTTTCTCATATTCAAATGTTGCAGTTTTCTGAAAATGTTATGCATTTTGGTTATTACCTGTACTTACATTGTGGTTTGTATTTCAGAGTAACTCAGCTATTGTGCAAGTGGCAACTAAATTTATGTACAAATGGACTTCCCCAGGAAGTCAGATAACACCATGCTCCCTTCTTTATGCAGCAAATCTTACCAACCACAGAAAACTGATAAAGGTCAGGACCTGGCCTGGACTAAGACTATCCCTTCTCTACCTACTCAAACTGTGACCCAGCAAATCTTTATGAGAATGGTGCTTAATCTCCCTGTCCATTCCCAATTGGCTTTGAAGATGCAATCCTACTGGTCACCCGTGGATATTTACGGGTCATGGATGGGCCCTTAGCAATTTTAAGGAACAATAACCTACTTTTGATTCAGAGCTTTCTGTTGACTGGCTTCCATGTGAGGAATAATTTAAAATACTCTGAAACCTAAGGTAAATTTAAGTCACTTGGTAAACTTTCATTGTTATGGCAAAGAGATCACTTGAGGGGCCAACCTCAATTACGGAACTTCAGGCAAGTTGGTGCCTACTGCTCTGGGAGAGTGATGTGGGACCTTCCACTACCTAATAAAGGTGCTCAACAGAATAAAAAGTCACCTTGTGGTGCAGATCCTGTAACAAAGGAGAAAGGATCATCTGGCCCTTTCCTGCAACATTATTTGAATATCCCTGGCAGCTTAAATGTTTCCAACTAACACTTTCTAGCAGGAGAAAAAAACACAACAAGCTCAAAAGGTAACTAGTCTGAAAAGATCTGGGCCGAAAAGTAAGCTCCAAAAAAAAAAGAAAAAAGAAAAAAAGGATACATATGTAATACTCTTTGTAAGTCTTTAAGCAATAAAACAATTTTTTTTAAAAAAGTAAGCTCCACATAAGCTTTTCAGTTGTGTGTGTGTGGGTGGGGGGGCTGTGGATGGGTAGAGCTAGGAGGCCCAGGTGCCAGAATAGGGTGCTGGTAATTGGAATAGTGGATAAGCATATAGAGCATAGGTATATAAGCTAAAAAAAAAAAAAAAAATACAGAGCAGTAACTCAAGTCCAAGTGTGAATCAACATAAATACTCAGGAATCTGAATCAGCAAGGCCAACCAGGGAGCAAAGATGGGTTTCAATGGCAACTCAGCAGCAATAGAATCAATGGAGAAGATGGAAAAGTTAGAATGTCCTTTTTCACCTCTCCATCTGACGTGTGAAAGAAGATTGTCTCCCTTGAACTTGGAGAATCGTCTATATTCCTGAAGAATTAAAAGGGGAATGGATAGGAGATACTCCCAGACACAACAGATTTTTCTGCTCCAATGAATACTTCAAGACCAAAATAACTAGTTAGAAAAATCAAAGATGAGACTTTATTTATAATCCCATGCATAGGAGTTCTGCTGGAATGCAATGAGTAAAAATCTTAAAAGTTTTAAGATAAGGAATCTGGCCCATTGCTCCCTCTAACTAGTTGAGCCTTGTGTTTCTGGCTGATGCCCTAGCCCAGTGGTAGGCAAACTGTGGCTCGTGAGCCACATGCGGCTCTTTGGCCCCTTGAGTGTGGCTCTTCCACAAAATACCAACTTCTGCCCATGGGCCACAAAGTTTCAATCACACAGTATGTGCGTGCCTGCACGTGGTATTTTGTGGAAGAGCCACACTCAAGAGGCCAAAGAGCCGCATGTGGCTCAGGAGCCACAATTTGCCTACCACTGACCTAGACTGACTGGCATCCCCAAACTACCTGACTCAAACTATGAAATCCTATCTGTCACAAAAATAGTAACAGTGAAATGATTTTAAACCTCAATTAGTGATAACTAGTATCTTAAAACAAACATAAATTAAAACCACTAACAGAAGCATATTCTTCTGCAACCCACCCACAGTAAACTTGAGAAAAGACATCAGTACCTTGCTGAAGAAGAAGCCTGACTGTATTTCTGGACTCATGATTTCCTGCAAGCATGCAGGCTCTGCATATAACACAGAGGTCACTTCACTCTCAGCGCCTTCTATTGTGTTACTTAACTTGATTTCTCCCCAAGTTAATGCCCTGTTTGTCTGTCTAGAATTGACCATTTACATGCTGAAGTGTTCATCTGTGTACATTACCTCCAAGGCTAAAATGAAGGGAGGAAAAAGGCCACCTCCTATCCCACTTGGGTACTGCTCATTTAAAGTCCTCATACAGATAAGAAACCCTACTGAGGTCACTAATCTGAAGTAGGGGAAGATTTAAATAAGGAACCACAACTTGGCCAAGATGGTAAACACAGGTTGAAGTACAAGAGGATTTTTTTTATTAATTAATTGATAAGCTTCTTTAAACACCTGAATATCTACCTGCCTCTCATTCTGTCTACAGAAAAATGGAGAACACTGGAGATGCCAGAAGAGCAAATAAATAACACAACAAAAGAAACACCAGAAAAAGTAAAGAAAGTAAAAGAATCAAGGAAAGCAATGGAAGATGAAAAAAGGACTCTAGGAAAAAAGAAAAAACCTTCATACAACTGGGCAAACATACCAGCCTGAGAGGAAAGCCAGACTGGGAAATACGTACATAGAGAAATCTATTAGAAATATCCTCTAATTAGATGCTGAATGTAATGAATATAACATAGATATTTTTTACTCACAGATAAATAATTCCTCCCAAGAAGAATAGATATCATTTTACCTAAGATCACTTGTCTGTTTTGGCCTTGTTTAGATCAAATCTTTTGTTCTATGGCCATAGCTAACTGAGATAGGCCCTAAAAGCTTTGATGGGAAGAACAGGGTCCTATTTACTACTACATTTGTCAAGGATAGTAAGATAACTGCTTAGACTAACTGGGCTACCAAGGAAAACTCTAAATCAGAGTTAACACACAATCAATTTGACTTTCTGATATGATCTGGTTTGCATCTGTATGTCCATGGCAGAGCTACACAGGAACTGATCAGTTTATGTTGAGAGACAACAGAATAATTTGGGAGCCAAAATGGTTGACAGTCATATCATGGATCAGCCCCTTGCTAACTATGGAATCATGGTCAATTCATCCATCTCCCTGAATCACAGTTGCCTCATTAATAAAAAGTAGGCTACAATAGCACAGTTACTTTACAGAGTTATTGTGATGACCATGTAACACAGGTTAATCACATAGTATAGGTAGGATCTACCCCACAGTAGAAGACTCTGGAAATGTTAGTTTCTCTCTGCATTTTCTTAGTTAACATATAATTTTGAAAAAATCCATAAAATCTTACCTGAATAAAGAGTCTTCTTCAGAGGTCTCAAAAACTATTTTAAAAAAGTAAAATACATTTTAAAGCAGTAAAAATACAGGACTCTAAAAGTACCAGATTAATGCATTGCTAGAAAGTATAACTTTGGGACCACGCCTGAAGACTATTCTAGACTGAATATTATTGGTAGGCCATTAATGCACTAAGAACATTTACTTTCTCTTTTTAAATATATCAAATGCAACAAAAGGATGGGATGTATCAAAATTTGATACTTACCTATGAATTGCTGTGTACAATGAACATAATCCTAACCAAACCCCATTAGAATGACAGAAAACTGTATCATTAGTGGAAGCAGAATCATAGACTAACAATGTCAAACTTAAATATCATGGAGTTTTCTGGATTCCTTCCATTAATAGCAGTAAGAAGACAGTTATTTTACCATAACAGAATGCATCTTCAGCTCTTGAGTGAAGACTAGCCAGTTTAGGATGAAATACTCTACCACAAGAAGCTTGATGACTAAGCAGTACATTTTGCTTCAAAGCAAACCATAGAAAACAGATGCTTTCTTTCCCCATTTCCAATAGCAAATGAGTAGGAAAGACCTTGTGATTCCAGTTGTATAAAGTAGAACGCCTGGAGACTGCTTCCTTCCAGTGCTAGGGTGTATCTGTCCCCACCTCAGAGAGAAGGTGGGAGAGACACCTAGTGCTCTGCAGACGTGCATCAGGTCATTTTTCTCAGCCCTCCCCAATAGGTGGCAAATGCCTGGAAGAAGCACTCTCTTTCAGCATGTATGGCACGGAGAATTTTTAGGGGAGCGAAATGACTCTATATGATACTGTAATGGTGTGTATGTACCATCATACAAAGACCATAGGATGTACAATACCAAGACTGATCCTTAATGTAAACTATGAACTTTGGTTGATAATGACTAGTCATTGCATGTCCTTCCATTGTAATAAATGTCCCTCTCTGGTGCAGGATGACAAAAAGAGGAAGACTGTGTGTGTTTGGTGTGGGGGGGGGGGGGGAACATTCTCTGTACTTTTAGCTCAATTTTAATGTGCACCTATAACTGATCTAAAAAATAAGGATTATTAATTGTTCTTTAAAATAATGTATTTACTGAAGCTGCAGTTAACATATATCAACATATTAACGCTATTTTCAAGACACAGTCACCTTGGAAATTAGGTTAAAGATCCAGTTATCAGAATATAAGTATTTTCCCGGCAAATGAGTTAAGCATATGGGAGGCATAAATAAAGCAAGTACTTTTAAATGTATACTAATGCAAGAAAATAACTGATTGCCAAAACCGGTTTGGCTCAGTGGATAGAGCGTCGGCCTGTGGACTGAAGGGTCCCAGGTTCGATTCCGGTCAAGGGCATGTACCTGGGTTGCGGGCACATCCCCAGTGGGAGATGTGCAGGAGGCAGCTGATCGATGTTTCTCTCTCATCGATGTTTCTAACTCTCTATCTCTCTCCCTTCCTCTCTGTAAAAAATCAATAAAATATATTAAAAAAAAAAGAAAATAACTGATAAATATGATTGAATGTCTTGCTTTGTGATTTTAAACAGGGGTCTAAAGCAATATAAATCTAAATTGAATCATACATATGATTAAAGGACACTTTTTATTCTAATTTTAAATCAGGAATCATTAAGCTGATTTTACCTAAAAATTATCTTGAAGCATTATTTCGATAAAAAGGAAAGCTTATAATTGCCTAATATCACCCTACTAACTTACAAATACCTATGAAATGCTCACTATGTGTCACAGAAGTAATGAGTATTACAAGCAATTAGGCTGATGTGACTGAAACCAGTAGCAAGCTATATTATCAATAGAGGCCCAGTGCACCAAATTTGTGCATGGAGGGGTGTTCTTCAGTCTGGCCTGCACCCTCTCCTATCTGGGACCCTTTGCGGGATGTCTGACTGCCCCGTTGACAGGAAAAGTCAAAAAGTAAAAAAAAATTGTATCCAAAATGTAAGGATATCCATAGATATTCATTAAACTCAACCTGTCTGGAAAAATATTGGTCTTTCCTGTTGAACTGTTGCTCCTTCCTGCTCATCTGACAACGTTTTATTCTTCATGTGCAATCTAAATGCCAGTGCACTACCTGCAAACCTATGAATCACCTTAGATTTCTCTCTCCCTGCTAAATCTTCCCCTGCAATCATCACCACAATCATATGGACTAGACCTCTCTACTTTCTCTGCATTACTTTGCTACTGTCAACTGCCCTAATCAAACACAGGCTCTAACAGATGGCTCTCACAGGGGGCAAAATACCAACAACTATAATTGGTCCTTTTTAAATTAATAAGATTTGTTTAAGCAAAACAAATGAGGGAGACATCGACCTAGAAAAACACCAACATTTTAAATGGAATACATTGAGCTTCCTGACTCATTTCTGCACAGATGCATGAAAATTTCATAATGGACTGAAGCTAGTCCAAGGAGGCAAAAATGTTCCTTTAGTCTCTCAGTCTCTTTATGCTTCTATCTATCCTCTACAGAAGGGATCAGCAGACTAGGGCCCACAGGCCAAGTAGAAGCTGCCATCTGGTTTTCCAAATAAAGTCTCACTGGAACACAGCCGTGCCTGTTCACTTACAGATGCTCTGGGGCTGCTCTCACACTACAATGGCAGACTTGAGTAGATATGCCAGACCACATGGACTAAAACCAGGCCCTTTACAGAGAAAGCTCGCTTATGCCTGGTTCATACCACCTCCACAGGGCACTTATCAAATCTAATGTTGTTCATCTCAAAACTCCAGTAAATCCTGCAGTATATACTGCTGGCTCCCTTCCTTAGTCTTCACTTTTGCTGGAGAATCACAACTCTATTGGGACATTTACTGTCCTGATAAACAAAGAAGGTGGTACCTCCCCCACTCCAAAGACAAAGGATTATAGTAAGCTCATCAGAGTCACTAGTTTACCACTAGCTGGTTTAGGAATGAGCATGGGATTAACCCAAGCCTATATAAAGTTAGGGAAGTTGACTGCAAGCCTCTCAGTTCCTTCCTATTTAAAAGAAAGACATAAGCCCAGTCAGTGTGGTTCAGTAGGTGGAGCCCATAGCCCCATTCACCAAGAGATCGCTGGTGACATCCCGGGGCACAGCAGATGCCAGGGGGGCAGGCTTGATCCCCAGGAGTGGGTGTGTAGGAGGCAGCCCATGGATGTGATGGCTGTCCCTCATTGATGTTTCTATCTCTGCCACCCTTTTCTTTCCTCTCCCTCTAAAGTCAATAAAAACGTATTTTAAAAAAATGCCAAAACCGGTTTGGCTCAGTGGATGGAACATTGGCCTGCGGACTGGGGGGTCCCGGGTTCGATTCCGGTCAAGGGCATGTACCTGGGTTGCGGGCACATCCCCGGTGGGAGATGTGCAGGAGGAAGCTGATCGATGTTTCTCTCCCATCGATGTTTCTAACTATCTAACTCTCTCCCTTCCTCTCTGTAAAAAATCAATAAAATATGTTTTTAAAAAAATTAAGGAAACACATAGCTCACCATCACTAATCTGGGAAATGGAAATGAAATTCCTAAGGAAGTAACTCCTCACTCCTCTCATAATGGCTATCATCAAAATATAACTAATTAACTAGTGTTGGGAGGATGTGGAGAAAAGAGAAAGCCTAGAGCACTGCTCACATGATTGTAAATTGGCACAGTCACTGGGGAAAGCAGCATGGACATTCCTCAAAAAATTAGAAATAGAACTGCCGTATATTTCTGGGGATTTATCCAATAAGAACATAAACACTGTCACCCTCACATCTGCACAAAGGACAAAAACTGGAATCCTGATGACATCACTGAGTCACCAAATCAATCCTGGTTCCTATTGTTTCAGCCTATATTTATTTAGGCCACCTATTATCTGAAGTTGAATGCATTCTAGCTGATAATTTCCCAAGCCTGGAGGATATGATCCACATCTGTCAGTGGTAGTAAAGACTTTCATAAGCCTGCCTTAGCTAGGCACTCACCTCATTCCCAACCATCCCCATGGTACACATGTTGCACCGCTGAAACTGTACTGCTCATAATTCCAGCAAAATTCACTTGCGCATCTGAGACCTTGCCCTGCCCTTCCTGCTGCCAAATGTGCAATCCTATATAATAACGAGGTAATTTGCAAATTGACCCCTCATGCCTTCATGTCACAAGATGGCCACCCCATGTCATCACAAGATGGCTGCCCCCATGTCATCACAGATGGCCACTCCCACATTGTCACAAGTTGGCCACCACCACATTGTCAAAAGGTGGCCAGCAGGGGAGGGCAGTTGGGGGGGACCAGGCCTGCAGGAGAGCAGTTAGGTGTCAATCAGGCCGGCAGTGGTGCAATTAGGTGGTGATCGGGCAGGCAGTCAGGCAAGTGTTTAGGAGTCAGCAGTCCCGGATTGCAAGTGTTATGTCCAACTGCTGATTGGACATCCCCCGAGGGGTCCCGGATTGGAGGGGTGCAGGCGGGCTGAGGGACACCCTCCTCCAGGGCAGGAATTCCATGCACCGGGCCTCTAGTCATAATATATATCACTCCTGCCTAACATCACCATTCTGCCCCTTTACCTGGAAAACGTCTTTGTGGTCTGCATGCTTATTTTATTTTTTTTTAATTAAATCTTTATTGTTCAGATTATTACATTTGTTCCTCTTTTTTCCCCCCATAACTCCCCTCCTTCCAGCTCCCACCCCACCCTCCACCCTCACTCCCCACCCACTGTGTTCATCCATAGGTGCATGATTTTTGTCCAGTCACTTCCCGCATCTCCCACACCCCTTTTCCCCCCAAGAATAGTCAGTCTATTCCCTTTCTATGTCCCTGATTCTATTATAATCACCAGTTCATTCTGTACATCAGGTTATTTATTCAATTGATTCTTAGATTCATTTGTTGATAGATGCATGTTTGTTGTTCATAATTTGTATCTTTACCTTTTTCTTCTTCTTCCTCTTCTTAAAGGATACCTTTCAGCATTTCATATAATACTGGTTTGGCGGTGATGAACTCCTTTAGCTTTTCCTTATCTGTGAAGCTCTTTATCTGACCTTCAATTCTGAATGACAGCTTTGCTGGATAAAGTAATCTTGGTTGTAGGTTCTTGGTATTCAGCACTTTGAATATTTCTTGCCATTCCCTTCTGGCCTGCAAAGTTTCTGTTGAGAAATCAGCTGACAGTCATATGGGTATTCCCTTGTAGGTAATTGAGCCTCTTTCTCTTGCTGCTTTTAAGATTTTCTCTTTGTCTTTTGCTCTTGGCATTTTAATGATGATGTGTCTTGGTGTGGTCCTCTTTGGATTCCTTTTGTTTGGGATTCTCTGCGCTTCTTGGACCTGTAAGTCCATTTCTTTCTCCAGATGGGGGAAGTTTTCTGCCATTATTTCTTGAAATAGGTTTTCAATATCTTGCTGTCTCTCATCTTCTGGCACTCCAATAATTCTGATATTAGACCGCTTAAAGCTGTCCCAGAGGCTCCTTACACCATCTTCACACTTTCGGATTCTTTTTTCATTTTGCTTTTCCAATTGGGTGTTTTTTGTCGAATGTTTTGTTTGATTATTGTGCTCCTCTGGTCTGCTATTGGGTATAATATTCTTTATTTCAGTCCGTGTATGCTTACTTTCTAATTTCTTTATCGTAGCATCGAGGGTCTCATTAGTTTTCGTGAGGTTCTGCACAAATTTATGGCAAGCCCTCAAAATTGCGATTCTTAGCTCCATATCCTCCATTTCTGTCATGTTTTTTTGTCTCCGCATCTTTTATGCTTTCTTGGTGCACCCCCTTGTGGTCTCTGTGCACAGTCTTGTTCTAGCCAAGCCTTAATTGTTGTAGTTAACACTAGAGGGGTTTGACCACCAGGCCGACTGGCTATAGGAATCAGCTGTATGGAAAACGTCTGCCTTCTGGGGCGGCGCTAATCCAGCCTTTGCCTGAGGCGCTTGGCAAATGGCTGTGCGCAGGGTTTGGGCGGGGCGGGATCAACAGGGCGGGCGGAGGGAGCAGTTATGGCCACGCTCAGTCCCGTTCCCAGAGGCTCTGCTTCTCAGAACCCCGGCAGCTGCTGCAAACTTCGGAGAGAAAGCTGCCCTCAGGTTCCAACTGATGCCGGATAATCCCGCTTCTCCCGTTTGAGTCTGGGTCCCTAGAGACTCGCCCGGATCTGGAGCCCAGAGTCTGAGACTCACTCCCGACAGAAAACGACAACCGCGCCCTCAGCCACCAGCCCGCTTTGCGCGCGCACCTCGGTACCTTTGTATTTTCCACACTGCGCCGCCTCTGAGCCTCGATTTGCTGTTCTCTTTCCTTCTAGTTGTAGAGTCTCTCTTCAGCCAGCCTTCCTGTGGTTCTGGGTGATGTCCGTTCAGTCTTTTAGTTGTGTTTTTGAAATGGTTGTTTGCGGCAGCGGTCTCCGGTGTTTACCTACGCCGCCATCTTCTGCATGCTTATTTTATAACTAATCCACATTTTTAAATTTTTATTAAACTTTAAAAAAATGATTATAGATAGATACACATTGATTTGTTGTTCCACTTATTTATGAATTCATTGAGTGAATCTGGTATGTGCCCTAAGCTGGCATCAAATCCACAACCTTGGCATACCAGGGACAATGCTTTCAGCAACTGAGAAACCCAGCCAAAGCTCAACCTACATTTTTAAAATTCTAATATGCATAATGGACCTAAAGTAGCTGGCATATACTAAACTCCAATAAAAAGAATAAACAAGGGTAATATAAGTTCCTAATGTGATCTGGCATGTGGTAAGCAATAAATAAAGTAATGTAAAGAATAGAAATGACAATGATCCTAACAAGCTCTTAAAGGGCAAGGACTATCTCTAAAATGTTTCAGTTCTGCAACATCAGAATAGCACTTAGTACCTGGAAGACACCTGAAAGGTAAATGGAAGACCATTCAGCTGAAAAATGAATAACTGAATTTTGACATTTTCTTTGATAATTAGTTTAAAGAAAGAAGCAGAGAAATAAACCAGGGACAGCTCTCTCATATGATTAGTACACTCAAGGTCAAAATGCTATTTTATCTTTGTGTTCCCTATAACTTGCAAAACCAACCAACACAAGTCCTCTGATAATTGTGTCCTAACCCCAAGGTGTCTTCATACAATTCAGACTGCATAAAGAACTAGGTGACATACCTGGCATTTCAGTCTTGAGAAACATTTTTACACTTTTATTAAAATTTGTTGAGTCCCAGGTTGGACTTTTTGAATATTTATTATCATTATCATTACCAATGACAACAGAGCATCTTGTTTTAAAGAAATACCAGTGTCCTGACAATTATCCAACTAATGAAGTGAACATATCTCATTCTGTTTTGACTTCTGAGGAATGAAGTTGATAATGGTAAGGCCATGTGGGTATAATATAAAAAATTTGCTATGCTTCTCAACAGGCATTGCCTCTCTGACCTCAGTACTCTGGGTAGATGTCTTTAAAGAACAATCTCATTGCGTTTCTTGCACACTGGCTAAGTGCTGTAGCTCTATTGTGTTCCATTTGTTTGTGCTACCAGAAAAGTATTGTTGAGTTCCTAGTTTTAGTGAGACAAATCACTATGTAATAACAAGTATTCATTTACTAAGTGTAATCCATTCACATTTAAAACTAAACCAAAGATCCATTTTTAGAACAAGTCCAATATGGTATAGTGTGAATATAGAGAAAACATACAGCATCCTAACTTTAAATCTTTTTTTCTTTTTTACATAAATATATCATATGGGATTTTAGGGGTCAGGACTAAATAAATGAACATCCTTTTAAATGATATTGCCCCAGATTTTAAATTGCCTCTGATTAACTTTTTTAATAACACTGATTACTATTCTATTGAGAAAAACTATACATGCAATTTAAACATTGTTTGGTAGTTTTTCCCTGCTCTTTCATTATCAAAATTTCCTTACCCTTACTTCATCTATGGTAGGACCACCAAGAATAATTCACTATTTGAAGTCTTACCAAGATTGAAATCTTCAGATTTTTGGAATCCCCTTCCTTCTTTATATTTAGAAGTTAGTGGTTGTTTGCTGTGTGGAAAAAAAGGTGTTATATAATATTACTCTTTAATATTAATATAAAAATATTTTCCAAATGTAATAACTTCTTAGAATATTTCAGATAATGTCAGAACTAATATTTAAACATTAATTATCTCATACGCTTTAAATTTGTAAGTTATATAACTGTCTTATGAAGTATGTAATTAAAAAAAATAAGGTATCATAGTCATGATTTGAGGAAAGTCTAGTTCACTGAATAAATTAGAGTCAGCTGAACTCAATGGCAAATGTCACACGTCCTAGTTGTATAACCAACAGCTCTTTGTTTTCAAACAAGTAACATTTTTGGCTCAAGGTCCTCCTCTACAAAATATGAATCTTACTACCTTACTTTAGAAGGTTGGTAGGAAGATTGAATGAGATAATAGAGCAAAAACATATGCTTAGAAAACAGTAAAGAAAAGAAAAAATTGAGTTATGAACTTTATTTGTTGAAACTATTTGTGAATCCCAAATATACCCCGATGTGGGCTTTTTATGGTTTCTAACATTCACATGTTGCAGTTTTCAGAAAACGTTATGAATCTTGGTTACTACCTATACTTATGTTGTGGTTTGTAATTCGAGGCATCTCAACTATTATGTAACTGGCAAAAAAAAAGTATGTACAAATAGATTACAGACATCACTTTACCCTGAGCATATTCTATTATGTTATTTAATCCTAATATTTAAAAACCCTGGGTCTGTCACAACCAGAGGCTCCATCAACCTGAAGTCAGTCCTGCAGTCAGCCCTGGGTTGCTGTGGCAACGTAGCACTGACTGCTTTGGCTGCAGGCATGGTGACCCAGCACTCACTGCTGAGGGGGCTGCGAGTCAGGCCTGGAGAGAGGCCTAAAGAGAGAAGCAGGGTCTGATCCGTAGCATCTGTGGCAGCTCTTGATCAGCACTTGCCTCTCTCTTTCTTTCCAGCAGCTCCGCCTCCATTTCTCTCCAGGCCTCCCCTGGGGCTGAAGATCAGCCCCGCCTTTCTGATTAGGCCCCGTTGATAGGCCCAGCGATGCTGACTGGCATAGAAACTGACCAGTGAGAACCAAATCTGGTTGAAGTGTGAGGAGCCAATGGCTGCCTTGGAGGCGGACTTTTGACCCTGACTGGCATAGAAACTGACCAGTCAGACGCAAACTGGCCAGAAGAGGGGGGCAGTTAGGGGCAAGATCAGTCCTGCAGAAGAGGGCAGTAGGGGGCAAGAACAGGCCTGCAGCGTAGGGCAGTTAGGAGTGGTCAGACAGGCAGAGGCAGTTAGAGGCGATCAGGCTGGCAGTGAAGGACAGTTGGGGGCAAAATCAAACAAGCAGAGCAAGGCAGTTGGGGAAAAGATCAGGCCAGCAGGGGAGGGTTGTTGGGGGCAACCAGGCTGGCAGGAAAGGGCAGTTGGGCGTAAGATCAGGCCTGCAGGGGAGAGCATTTGGGGGCGATTGGGCTGGGAAAAGAGCAGTTAGGTGTTAATCAGGCTGGCAGGGGAGCAATTAGGGGGTGATCAGGCTGGCAGGCAGGCAGGAGTTAGGGGAAATCAGACGAGCAGGCAGGCGAGCAATTAGGAGCCAACATTCCAGGATTGTGAGAGGGATGTACAACTGCCAGTTTAGGCCCATTCCCATGGCAGTAGTCAGACATCCCCCGAGGGATCCCAGGTTGGAGAGGGTGCAGGCTGTGCAAGGGACACTCCCCCCAATGCACGAATTTTGTGCACCGGGCCTCTAGTATAACATAATGAAGTCAGATAACACTATGTTCCCTTCTTCATGTAGCAAATCATACTAACCACAGAAAACTAATAAAGGTCAGGGCCGGGCCTGGGCTAATACTACCGCTTCGCTACCTACTCAAACTGTGACCCAGCAGATCTTTATGAGAATGATGCTTAATCTCCCTGATACAATTCTTCTGGTCACCCATGGAAACTGATGAGTAATGCATGGTGCTTTACCAATTGTAAGAACCAATAACCTACTTTTAATTCAGAGCTTTCTGTTGACTGGCTTCCATGTGAGGTAAACTTAAATTTTTTAAAACCTGAGGTAAATTCCAGTCACCTGGGAAATTTCATTGTTATGGCAAAGAGATTTCTTGAGGGTCCAATCTAAATTATGGAACCTCAGGCAAGCTGGTGCTTACTACACTTGGCGAGGACGTATGTGACCATCCACTACCTAAAGAAAGATGCTTCATAGGATATAAAGTGACCTTGGAGTATAGATATGATACAATAAATATAATAATAAGAGAAAAAGGAACATCTGATCTTTTCCTGCAGCATTATTTGAATCTCCTGGGCAGTTTAGAATTGTTCTAAGTAACACCTGCTATCAAAAAACAAACAAACATGAAGCTCAAAGAATAACTCATTCCCAAAGATTTGGGCTAAGACGTGAGCTCCATATAAGCATTCCAGTGTGTGAGGGAGGCTGTGGATGGCTAGAGCTAGGAGGCCCAGGTGCCAGAATAAGGTGTGGTAATTGGAATAGTGGCTAAGCACACAAGCTTATGTGTGTAAAGTGAAAATAGGTGTGACCCTGAAGTCCAAGTGTGAGTCAACATGAAGACTGAGGAATCTGGAACAGCAAGGGCAACCCGGGAGCAAAGATCAATTGTGACCACAGGAAGGGTTTAGATGGCAACTCAGCAGCAATAGATTCAATGGATTCAACAGAAATTTTAGAATGTACTTTTTGACATCTTCATCCAACTTATGAAAGAAGATTGTCTCCCTTGGACTTAGGGAATCCTATATGTGCCTGAAAAATTAAGGGCGAAGGTGTACAGATTTTTGTGCTACATTGAACACTTCAAGATCCTGAATAAGTAGTTAGAAAAATCAGAGCTGAGATTTTATTTGTAACCTCATATATAGAAGTTTTACTTGGAATGTAATGGGTAAAAATCTTAAAAATTCTGAGACAAAGAATATGGCTCATTGTTTCTTCAAACTAGGTGAGCCTTTGCTTGCTTTGGGCTAATTACCTATTCTAACTGACTGGCATTCCCAAAGTGCCAGAACCAAACTATGATATCTCACGTGGTACATAAAAAGGAACAGTGAAATGATATTAAAGACTCAAAATGGATGCTGAATTTAGTTAATCTAACATGAACTATACATAGACATTCTTTTCTTACAGATAAGCAATTCATTTCAGGAAGATTTCATATGATTTAACCTAAAAACACTTGTCTGATTAAGACTTGCTAAGGTTAAACCTTTCGTTCTTTGGCCATAGCTACCCGAGTTGTGCCCTAAAAGCTCTTGTGGGAGAAACAAGGTCCTATCTACCAGTACAGTTGTCAAGAATAGTGAGATAAACGGTAGAACTAACTGGACATCTTAGCAAACTCTAAATCAGATTTAACACATAATCAGATTTGATTTGATGAGTTGTTCGGATTCGCATCAATATCTAGATGCCTGAGCTACACAGGAACTTATCAGTGTATAGTGGGGGACAACAGAATAATTTGGTAGCCAGGCTGGTTGTCAGTCAAATCATCAGTCAGTCCCTTGCTAACAATGGAATCATGGGTCAATTCATCTACCTCCCTGAACCACAGTTGCCTCATTAATAAAAATGTAGGCTACATTAGCACACCTATTTTGCAAAACTATTGTGATGACTATATAACACAGGCTAATTATATATTACTAGAGGCCCAGTGCACAAGAATTTGTGCACTCGGGGGGGAGGGAGTCCCTCAGCCCGGCCTGTGACCTCTCGCAATCTGGGACCCCTCGGGAGATAACGACCTCCTGGCTTAGGCCTGCTCCCGGGTGGCAGAGGGCAGGCCCAATCCCTAGGTGCAGTCCCTGGTTGGGCTCAGAGCAGGGCTGATTGGGGAGTTGGGGCGCCACCCCCTGTCAAGCACAGAGCAGGGCGGATTGGGAGGTTGCGATGCCTCCCTCAGTCATGCTCAGGGTAGGGCCGATTAGGAGGTTGGGGCACCGCTCCCTGTCATACTCAAGGCAGCATCAATGGGGAGGTTGTGGCACCACCCCCTGTCATGCACAGAGCAGGGCCAATCAGGGGGTTGGGGAAATCCCCACTGTCATACACAGAGCAGGGCCCATCAAAGAGTTGGGGCACCGCCCCCTGTCATGCCCAGAGCAGAGCCCATTAGGGGGGTTGGGGCTCCATACCCTGTCACGCACAGAGCAGGGTCGATCAGGGGGTTGGGGAGCTCCCCTCTGTCACGAACAGTGTAGGGCCCATCAGGGGGTTGAGGAGCTCTCCCCTGTCACTCACAGAGTAGGGCCGATAGGGGAGTTGGGGCACCACCCCCTGTCACACACAGAGCAGGGCCCGTGGGGTGGGGGGTTGGGGCACTGCCCTCTATCACCCACAGAGCAGGGCCGATCAGTGGGTTGGGGCACCACCAATGTCACACACGGGGCAGGGCCAATGGGGAGGTTATGGCTCTACCCTGTCACACACAGAGCAGGGCCCGTGGGGAGGGGGGGGGGTTGGTGTGCCATGCACCCTGTCACAAAGAGAGCAGGGCCGATCAGGGGGTTGGATCGCCTTCCCCTGTCACAAACAGAGCAGGGCGGATAGGGAGGTTGTGGCCCCTGCCCCCTGTCACACACAGAGCTGCAGGTCGATCAGGGGGTTTGGGCACTACCCCCTGTCACGCTGATCCCGGTGCCGGGAGGCCTCATGGCTCCGCTGATCCCAGTGCTGGGAGGTATATTACCCTTTTACTGTATAGGATAGAGGTCTGGTCCATGGGTGGGGGCCGGCTGGTTTGCCCTGAAGGGTGTCCTGGATAATGGTGGGAGTCCCGCTTGGGTGCCTGGCCAGTCTGGGTGAGGGACTGATGGCTGTTTGCAGCTGGTCACACCCCCTTCAGGGTGGGGGTTCTCACTGGGGTGCCTGGCCAGTCTGGGTGAGGGGCTGAGAGCTGTTTTCAGGCTGGCAGGTGACTGAAGATCCCAACCTCTCCTTTTTTTCTTTTTTTTTTTATTCTGGGCCAGCTTTAGCTCTGAGGCTTGGCTCCAGCTCTGAGACCACAGCTGCTGAAAGCAGGTATCTGGTTTGTTTGGGTTCTATAATTGAAACACTGTTTCAACTCCAGCTCTGAGATCCCGGCTGGCTGAAAGCAGGTTTCTGGGGTTTTGTTTAGCTTCTATATTTGTAACAATGTTTCAAACTGCAAGCTCACAGGCCGGCAGCGGCAGGCGGGGAATGTTGGCTTCCTCCGTCACTGAAGCAAGCAAGCTTCATGTTCGCTTCAAGCTGCCTGGCTGCCAGCCACCATCTTGGTTGGCATTTAATTTGCATATCGCCCAATTAACCAATGGGAAGGGTAGCGGAGGTACGGCTAATTACCATGTTTCTCTTTTATTAGATAGGATACAATCTAGACCACAGTCGAGTACTCTAGAAATATTAGTTTCTTTTTTCTGCATGCTGGTAGTTACCATAACATTTTAAAAAATCCATAAAATCCTACCTCCTTGAAGAGTCTTCTGAAGATACCTCAATCACTATTTTAAAAAAAAGAAGTAAAATACATTTTAAAACATAAGAATACAGGGCTTTAAAAGTGCCGGTTTAATGCATTGTAAGAAAGTATAATTTCAGGACCACATCTGAAGACTATCTTAGATTAAACAATAATCCTATCATTGGTAGGCTATTAATACATTTGGAACATTTACTTTCTCTTTTTAAACATATATAATGCAAAAAAAGAATAAAGAATGGGACCTATCAAAATGTATACTTAATTTTGTACTGCCATGTGCAATGAATGTAATCCTAACGGAAGACCACCAGGCTGACAGAAAATAGCACTTTGGGTGGAAACAATCATGAACTAACCATGTCAAACTTAAAAAACATGAGTTTTCTGGCTTCTTCCACTAAGAGCAGTTAGAAGAGAGTAGACTTATTTTACTGTAACACAATACAACATCTCCAGGTCTTGAGTGAAGACTAGCCAGTTGAGGATTAAACACTTTTATCATAAGGAAGCTTGGGCATGAGGCAAAGCAAAATATAGGAAACAGTTTCCTTCCGACCCCTTTTCCAATTGTAAGATAAGTAGGAAAGACTTTGTGATTCCAGTTGTATAAAGTAGAACCCTTTGAGACTGTCTCTTTCCATTGCTAGAGCGTACCTGTTCCCATCTCAGAGAGCAGGGTAGGCCAGAGAGTTAGTGCTCTGTAGCAGTGTGCAAGGCCATTTTTCTCAACTCTCCCCATTAGGGGTCAAATGCCTATAGAAATCGTTCTCTTTCTGCTAGTACAGCATATGTCATCAGATCCCATGCTTATGAAGAACAACAAACCTCTAAGGCCAAAGAACATCTTGGATAACTACATCCAATTACCTTGGAATTCATTTATTTAAACATTCAAAAAGATATCAACTGTATGATTCCAACCGCCCAACATTCAGGAAAATTCAAATGTAGGGAGACGTGAAAAAGATCAGTGGTTTACAGAGTTTAGGAGGAAAGGAAAGATGAATAAGTAGAGCATGGAGGATTTTCAGGTATTGAATGGATTCTATATGATACTGTAATGGTGAGTATGTGCCATCATACATTTGTCAAAACCCATAGGATGTTCCACACCAACGGTGAAATTTAATGTAAACTCTGGAATTTGGTTGATAATGATGAGTCAATGCACGTCCATCCATTGTAAAAAAATGTACTTCACTGTTACTGGAGGTCAAAAATGAGCAGAGCACCAGACCTGCATGGCTCAGTGGTTTAGAATCCAGTTAGGAACCAGGAGGTCAAGGTCTGATGCCCGGTGGGGGCACATGCCCCAGTTGTAGGCTCAATAGAGGAAGACATGAACAAATGGAAGAATATACTGTGTTCATTAATTGGTAGAATCAACATCATTAAAATGTCCATACTACCCAAAGCAATCTATAAATTCAATGCAATCCCCATTAAAATACCAATGGCATACTTCAAAGACCTAGAAAAAACTCTCCAAAAATTCATCGGGAGTCAAAAAAGACCCCAATTAGCTGCAATAATATTGAGAAAGAAGAGCAATGTTGGAGGGATGACAATACCAGATATCAAGCTATATTACAAAGCCAGTGTTCTCAAAACTGCCTGGTACTAGCGCAATAATGGAAATATAGACCAATGGAACAGAACAGAGAATGCAGAGATCAACCCAAGCCATTACTCTAAATTAATATTTGAGAAAGGAGGCATGAGAATCCAATGGAGTCAAGACAGTCTCTTCAATAAATGGTGCTGGAAAAATTGAACAGATACTTGCAAAACATATGAAACTAGAACATAAACTTACACCATACACAAAAATAAACTCAAAATAGATAAAGGACTTAAACGTAAATGGGAAATCATAAAATTATCAGAAAAAGCCAAAGGCATTAAAATAGCAGACATATTTCATAGCAATATCTTACTGATACAGCTCCTAGGGCATTGGAAACTAAGGAGAAAATAAACAAATGGGACTACAATAAAATAAAAAGCTTCTGCCTAGCAAAAGAGACCATCAACAAAACAAAGAGAAAGTCCACTGCAAGGGAGAACATATTTGCCAATGTTATCTCTGATAAGACATGAACAAATTTAAATCTCCAAAATTTAAAGGGAACTCATACAACTTAACAAAAGGAAGGTAAACAATCCAATCAAAAAATGGGCAAAGGTCCAGACCGGTTTAGCTCAGTGGATAGAGTGTCGGCCTGTGGACTGAGGGGTCCCAGGTTTGATTCTGGTCAAGGGCACGTACTTTGGTTGCAGGCACATCCCCGGTGTGAGGTGTGCAGGAGGCAGCTGATCGATGTTTCTCTCTCATCTATGTGTCTAACTCTCTATCCCTCTCCCTTCCTGTCTGTAAAAAAATCAATAAAAATACTTTAAGAAATGGGCAAAGGATCTAAATAGATACATTTCGAAAGAAGGCATACAGAAGGGCAAGAGACCTATGAAAACATGCTCAAAGTCACTAATCATCTGAGAGATGCAAATGAGACATCAATGAGGTACCATCTCACACCTGCCAGAATAGCTATCATCAGCAAATCAATAGACCACAAGTGTTGGCAAGGATGTGAAGAAAAAAAAACCCTCATGCATTGCTGGTGGGAAGGTAGACTGGTGCAGCCACTGTGGAGAACAGAATGGAGTTTCTTCAAAAATTTAAAAATAGAACTCCCATTTAACCCAGTAATCCCACTCCTAGGAATATATCCCAAGAAAACGGAAGCACCAATCAGAAACGATATATGCACCCCTATATTCATAGGAGCACAACTTACAATAGGTAAGATTTTGAAACAGCCTAAGTACCCATCAGCAGATGAGTGGATTAGAAAATTATGGTACATCTACACAATGGAATACTATGCTGCAGTAAAAAAAAAAAAGGAATTCATACCATTGGCAACAGCACAGATGGAACTAGAGAGCATTATGTTAAGTGAAATAAGCCAGTCAGAAAAAGATAAATATCACATGATCTCACTCATTTGTGGAATATAATGACCAACATAAACTGATGAACAAAAATAGAGCCAGAGACATAAAAGCATCAAACCGACTGAACAACCTATGAGGGAAGGTGGTGGGGGGAGGGGGTAAGAGATGAATCAAAGGACTTGTATGCATGCATATGAACAAAACCAATGAACACAGGCAGTAAGGGAGTGATGGCTTGTGCTTGGGAAAGAGGAGGTGTGAGGGAGGTCAATGAGGGACAAAAGGAGATTCATGTAATACTTTAAACAATAAAGAATTGTTAAAAACTGTATTTCCTGAATCTGCTATTAACATATATCAACATATTAATGCTATTTTCAAGAAACAGTCACCTTGGAAATTAAGATAAATATCCAAGTATCAGAATATGGGTGTAATCCCTACAACTGAGTGAAGCATGTGGAAAGATAAATAAGGCAAATAATTTTCCTTGTATTCTAAGTAAAGAAAATAACTGACAAATGTTATCTCTGATTGAATATCTTGTGTTATTATTATAAACAGGAGTTTAGTGCAGTATACATCAAAACTGACTCAGCCATATAATTAAAAGTCAAAGTTTCTTCTCATTTTAAATCATAAATCTATGCTGATTGTATCTAAAGGTTATTTTGAAGCATTAATTGGATACACAGGAAAGCTTTTAATTGCCTAATATTGCCCTAGTAATTTATGTACAAATACCTGTGAAATACTCACCAAGAGTCTCAAATGTAACCAGCATTGCAAGCAATTATGGATGATGTGAATGGAACCGGTACCATGTTATGTTATAATATTACTTGCTCTTAAAATAAATTCTTAGGTCAAGGCTAAAAGGTCAGTCAATCTTACTGTGCAGACATTTCATGTTGCAGGCCTCAGACTGCTCTCCTTAGAAAGTCCTGCTTAAATGGCTACCCTTCATTTGGTGTCTGAAAAGCTGAATCTGGGGAGGCTTTCCACCTTTCCCTAACTGAGAGAGTGGCCCCATGTGTCTAAGCACTTTGTACAAACAATGGGGTTCATGCTGAACACCTGCTTTCCTTCTGGGAATCTAAAATTTTGGTGCATGCTATGGCGAAGACGCCTATGTGAAGACCATGCCATAAAAACCTCTCCTTGAGTCTAAGAAGACTGGTAGATGACATATTTCACGTGTGTTGTCATGATTATATACTGGAATTACTAAGCACATCGAGGTAACTCCACAGGAAGAGGACTCTTGGAAGCTTGTGCCTGGTGTCCTCCACCCTTTGTCACACACACCTCTTCTCTTGGCTGACTTTACTGTGGGCTTTCACTATCAAAAATCTCAGGTATGAGCACAACTACTACATAATGGGTCCTGTAAGGTTGTCTAGTGAATGAGCAAACCTAGGCGTGGATTTAGGAACCTCTAACAAAATTGCATTATGTGAAAATATTCTTTGGATTGATATGTTATACATGATTACAATACATAAGCTGATTTCGACGAATACCTATCATTGATTGTGTTTCGGTCCATGCTCCATTTGGAATTTTCTGTAGATCTATAACTATTGAAATAAAGACATAAAAGGGATAAATCAAACGTTGATGTAAGAAAATAATGTGAAATAAGCAACATTCCTATTTAGTCACAGTAGAAAATGCAGAATCCTACTGATTGACAACATGTACTACAGTATCAATGTTGCTAGAGGCCCGATGCACAAAATTTATGCAAGGTTAGGCCTTCAGATCCCCGGTTGCTGGGCCTCTCGAGCCCCAGGGGCCAGGGCCCTCGAAGCCCTGGCTGCCACATGGCCAGGGGTGCCTCACAGCCGTGTGCCTCCCACTCCCACACCCACCTTGACCTGGTGCTGCCCACTTCCGCAGCCACACACCCAGAGTTCCCTTGTTCTGAGGAGCCCCCCCCCCCCCATTGATCACCCTGCAGTCAGTGGCCTGGGCCTCCCTCTTTGGGGCGATCATGGAGCCCCCTGATTCATTATCCCAATGGCTGGTGGTCTGGGACTTCCTCCACAAGGCAATTGTGGCGCAGTGGCGGGACACCCCACCAATCACATCGCACCCACTTTGGCTGGCCTGGCGCCTGTGCATGCCATAGCATGGTCTTCCTGTTCTTTATGCCGAAACTAAATGCTAGTGCACTACCTGGAAACCTATGAATCACCTTAGATTTCTGTCTCTCCACCAGTTCTTTACATGCAATCATCACCACAGTCATATGACTAGACCTCTCTATTGTCTCTGCTTTACTTTGCTACTTACTGTCAACTGCCCTAGTCAAACATGAGCTCTTAAAAGATGTCTCTCTTGTGTTGTGTGAGAATACCAACAAACATTATTGTTTTTTCTTAAATGAATAAGATTTGATTAAACAAAAGAACTGAGAAAGACATAGGCCTAGAAAACATTTCAAATGGAATAAATCTAGCTTCCTATCTCAATTGAGCATGAAAGCATAAAACTTTCTAAGTGGACTGATGCTCATCCAAGGAGGCAAAATATTCCTTTGTCTTCCAGGCCCTTTATGCAGTTTCCTTTCATCTGTTCTCTACAAGAGGATTCAGCAAACCAGGGCCCACAGGCCAATACAAGCTGTTTTGCAAATAGCCTCACTGGAAGACAGCCGTGCCTACCTGCTTACAGATTCTCTAGGACTGCTCTCACACTACAATGGCAGACTTGAGTACATATGACAGACCACATGGCCTAAAATCAGGCCCTTTTCAGAGAAAAGTTGGTGATCCCTGCTTCACACCACAATCAGGGGGCCCTCATCAAATCTAATCTTGTTCCTCTTCTGCTCAAAACTCCAATGAATCCCTGCAGTAAATATTTCTGGCTCTCGAACTTAGTCTTCATTCTTACTGGAGAACCACAATTCTATTGGAACATTTATTGTCCTTATACACAGATAAGCTGGTGTCTTCATTGTGTATCAGTTCCAAAGAGAGAAATGATTATAATATCCTCATCCTAGTCACTAGTTTACCACTAACTGGTTTAGGAATGAGCAGGGGATTAACCCAAGCCTATAAAAAGTTAGGGAAGTCAAGTGCAAGCTTCTCAGTTCCTTCCTATTTAAAACAAAGACATAGGCCCAGCAGGTGTGGTTAAGTAGATTGAGTCCTTTGTCCCATTCAACAAGAGATCCCTGGTGATATTCCAGGGCAGGGCAGATGCCAGGGTGGCAGGTTTGATCCCCAGGAGTGGGTGTGCAGGAGGCAGCCTCAGGGATGTGACTGGTCTCCCTCTCTGATGTTTCCATCTCTCCCTTTTCCTTCCTCTCCCTGTAAAGTCAATAAAAACATATTTTAAAAAAAATTAAGGAAACACATAGCTCAGTATCGCTAATCTGGGAAATGCAAATGAAAGTCATAAGGAAGTAAATCCTCACTCCTCTTAGAATGTCTGTCATCTAAATATAAATAAATAACAAGTGTTGCTGAGGATGTGGAGAAAATAGAAAGCTTTGAGCACTGCTTATGTGAATGTAATTTGGCACAGTCACTGTGGAAAGCAGTAGACATTCCTCAAAAAATTAAAATAGAACTGCCATCTAATCCTGGGTATTTATTCAACAGAAGCATGAATAAGAATTTAAAAACTTATTTGTACCCTTATGCTTACTACAGCATTATTTACAATAGCCAAGATATGGAAGCAACATAGGTGCCCTTCAATACATAAGTAAATAAATGAAAGACTACTCAGACATAAAAAACACACAATGAACTCTTGCCTTTTATGGCAACATGGATGGACTAGGAGGGTCTTAAGAAGTGAAATATGACAAAGAAAACAAATACCATAGGTTCTCACTTACAGGTGCAATATAAAACAACAAAACAGAAACAGATTCCATAGCCACAGAGAAAAAACTGGTGGTTGCTAGAGCATAGTAAGCAGAGGTGATGGGTGAAATAAAAGAATATAATGTGCAAAATTCCAGGTATAAATTACATAAGCCAGAGGGTTGCAGTGTGCTGTGCAGCACAGGAAATGGGTCAATATCATAATAACTTTGCTCAGTGATGGAGGATTACTAGACATATCATTGTGAACACATCATAAGGAACATAAATGTCAAACCACTGTGGTTGTTCACCTTAAAGTAATACAATGTGTGCATACTCTACTTTAACAAAATGTTGTAGAAGGAAAGAGAAATGTTTACGGAAAAGCAGTCCCTTTGGCCTTCATATACTGACATGTGAGAATAGGAGGCTTTGGAACCAGAGCTGATTACTGAGCAGGAAAGCAGACATAAATGAAGACAACTTCACAGCTGAGAAAAGGACAATATCTGTGATCCTGATGACATCACTGAGTCACCAAAACAATCCTGGTTCCTACTGTTTCCGCCTCTGTTAATGAGGCCACCTAATCCCGAAGCTAAAAGCATCCTATCTGAGAAATTTCCCAAGGCCTGGAGGATAAGCTCTAGACCACTCTGTGGTAGTAAAAACTTCCATAAGCCTGCCTTAGCTAGGCACTCACCCATTACCAACCATTCCCATAGCACACACGTGGCAACGCTGCAACTGTACTGCTCCGAATTCCCGCAACATTCACTTGTGCATCTTAGCCCTTGCCCTGCCCTTTCTGCTGCGAACGGTATAATCATAATAGACATTCCTCCTGTCAAACATCACCCCTCCTGCCCTTTACCTGGAAAACTGCTTTGTGGTCTGCATGCTTACTCTAAAACCCATTCACATTTTTTTGAACTGTTTAAAAATTGATTAAAGGTAGAGAGACAGATAGAAACCTTGGTTTGTAGTTATACTTATTTATGCATTCATTGGTTCAGTCTGGTATTTGACCAGGCATCAAATCCACAACCTTGACATGTCAGGGACAATGCTTTCAGCAACTGAGAAACCCAGCCAAAGCTTAACCTACATATTAAAAACTCTAATTCTCATCATAGACTTAAAGGGGCTGGTGCATACTAAACACCAATAAAATGAATAAATAGGGATAATTGTAAAACCTAATGCAATCTGGCACCCAGTAAGCACTAACTAAAGTATAGCAGATCATGGGAATTAAAATAAACTTAACATGATCTTAAAGGGCAATGACTGTTTTTAAAATGTTCCAATTTGGCAGCATCAGAATAACACTTAGTACCTGAAAGACACCTGAGAGTTAAATGGCAGACCATTCAGCTGAAAAATGAATAACTGAGTTTTGACAATTTCTTTGAAAATTTTGTTTAGAAAAACAGAGAAATAAACCAGTAACACTTCTCTCAGATTATGAGTAATTTCAAGGTCAAAATGCTATTTCATTGATTTCCTGTAACTTGCAAAGCCAACCTACACAAACCCTCTGATGATGATCTACCAAGTGCAAGGTGTCATCAGACAGTTCAGACTGTACAATGAAGTAGGTTCCACATCTAGCATTTTTTTACTGGGAAATATTTTTGTACATTTATTATAATTGGTTGAGTCCCAGGATGTGCTGTTCAAATATTTATTATCATTTTTTTCCTGAATACTGGACACAGAACCTCTTGTTCTAAAGAAATTCCAGTATCCTGATAATTACTAAATTAATGAAGTCAACCTATACCATTCTGTTTTGACTTCTGAGGAATAAAGTTGAAAGTAGTGAGACCTTGTTGGTATAATATGAAAATTCTCAACAAGCATTGCCTTTCTGAGTTCAGAACTATGGGTAGATGTCTTTACAAAACAATGTCATCAGGAATCTTACACAATGGCTAAGTGTTGTAGCTCTTATTGTTTGCCATCTGTTTCTGCTACCAGGAAAGTATTGTTGAGTTCCTCGTTATAGTTACTTTTTTTGGTGCACAAATCACTATGCAATAACAAATATTCATTTACTAAATATAATCCATTCACAGTTAAAACTAAAGATTCATTTTCAGGACAAGTCCAGTTTGGGATAATGTGAATATAGAGGAAACATACACCATCTTAATATCTTTTTTCTTTTTAACATAAAAATATAATGTGGGATTTTAGGGGTCAGAACTAAATAAATGAACTTTGCAAACCATATTGCCCAGATTTTAAATTACCTACAATTAACTTTTTTAATAATACTGATTACTATTCTATTATGAAAGAGATAAAGAAAAACTATACTTGCAACTTACACATTGGTATTTTTTCCCTGCACTTTCGTTATCAAAACTTCCCTACTCTTACTTCATCTATGGTAGGAGAGCCAAGAGGAATTCATTATCAGAAATCTTACCAGGAGTGAAACTTTCAGATTTTGTGGGTTTCTTTTTTTCTTTATGTTTAGAAGTTAGTTGTTGCTTTCTGTGCAGAAAAAAATGGTGATAAGTAATATTACTTTCTTAATAGTAACATAAAATATTTTCCAAATATAGTAAATTCTTAGAATATTTCAGGTAATATCAGCACTAATGTTAAAACTTCAATTATTCCATCCACTTTAAATGTGTAAGGTATACAACTGTTTTATGAAGTATGTAATTTAAAAACATAAGGTATAACAGTCATGATATGAGGGCAGTATAGTTCAGTGAATTAATTAGAGTTAGCTAGACATAATCACAAATGTCTTAAACTCACACATCCTAATTCTATAACCAACAGGTCTTTGTGTGGTTCAAGGTCCTCCTCTACAACATAATAATCTTATTATTTATTTCAGAAGGTTAAGGAGGGTCAAATGATATAATACAGCAAAAGTTATGCTCAGAAAAACAATAAAGCAAAGAAAAAAGCTGGTTATGAACTTTATTTGTTGAAACTATTTTAAATCCCAAATAAATCCCAATGCAAACTTGTCATGGTTACTAAATGTTCCAGATTTCAGAAAATGTTATTAAGTCTGTTTATTACCTGTACTCAGATTGTGGTCTGTATTTCTGGGTATCTCAGCTGTTACATAACTGGTAACTGAATTTATGTACAAATATATTACCTCATAAAGTCAGATAACACAATGCTCCCTTCTTTTTGTAGCAAATCATACCAACCACAGAAAACTCATGAAGGTCAGGACCTGGCCTGGACTAAGACTACCCCTTCTCTACCTACTCAAACTGTGACCCAGCAAATCTTTATGAGAATGGAGCTTAATCTCCCTGTCCATCCCCAGTTGGCTTGGAAGATGCAATCCTAGTGGCCACCCATGGATATCTATGGGTCATGGATGGACCCTTAGCAATTTTAAGGACCAATAACCTACTTTTGATTCAGAGATTTCTGTTGACTGGCTTCCATGTGAGGCATAATTTAAAATACTTTGAAACCTGAGGTAAATTCAAATCACTTGGGGAAGTTTCATTATTATGGCAAAGAGATCATTGAGGGGCCAACCTCAATTATGGAACCTCAGGAAATCTGGTGCTTACTACTCTGAGAAAGCCATAAGGCTCCTTCCACTACCTAAACAGAGATGCTCCACAGGGTATAAAGTGACCTTCAGTATAGATATAGTAACAAAGGTGAAAGATCTTCTGATTTTTTTCTTGTGTCATTATTTTGATCTCTTTGGCAGCTTAGTATTGTTGTAAGTAACACCTGCTAGCAGAAAAACAAAACAAAACAGAAAACCGCAGGAAGCTTAAAGGATAACTCATCCCCAGAAATCTGGGCTAAGAAGTGAGCTGCACATACGCTTTCCAGTGTGTGAGGGAGGCTGTGGGTGGCAGGAGCTAGGAGGCCCATCTGCCAGAATAGGCTGCTGGGAATTGGAGTACTGGATAAGCATACAAAGTATATGTATGTAAACTAAAAAAAGGTGTGACCCCCCAAGTCCAAGTGTGAGTTGACATGAAGACTCAGGAATCTAGATCAGCAAGGCCAACCTGGGAGCAAAGATCAATCATGATTATGTGATGGGTTTCAGTGGCAAATCAGTAGCAATAGAATCAATGGAACCAACATAAAAATTAGAATGTTGTTTTTTTACATTTCCATCTGACTTGTAAGAGAAAATGTCTACCTGGACCTAGGGAATCCTTTATGATCCTGAAAAATTCAAGGGATGGTAGAGGAGTATTATATTGGAAATTCAGTGAGCTAACCAGAAGAGGCCATAATCAGAGAGCCGAATTTGGAGTCTTTCTTTCAAAAGCCAGTGGCCGTAGGAGGACTTGGGTATCTCAAATTCTCGCGGCCCCAAATTAACTTAGTTAGGGGTTAGCTTACAAAGGCAAACACACACACACACACACACACACACACACACACATACACACAAAGAAACATGTGCTGGAATGCGGGCAGTGTGTTTAGCAGATACCTTGCAGAAAGCTTTCAGCCTTGAGCACAGCTCAGATAACCAGAAGACACCTGGCATGGGAGGAACCAAGGATGGACCAGACCCCCACACTGACAGAGCGGCATGCAGGATCAGATCATTAAGAGGGGGCAGTGACTAGACTATAGGCTAACAAGGATATGCATTAGGTTACTGGCACAGATTCAGATTGCTAACCCCTCCTCCAAAATGTCTTATTTTCCCCATTATTCGAGCAAGCGTGCTTACAGAAGCTAGAAATAGCAGTGTTACTTTCATCAGGGAGGATATCTGGTTTAGTTACTTCCTGGAATTAACAGAACAAAGGACCATCTGTGTTTAGGGGAAATTTCAAAATGTCAGTTCTTAGAAAATGGAGGTTATGGGAACAAGATGGAGTTCCTATGGTTCAGATGGAGCTTGAGGGACAGGATGGAGTCAGTCCTTTCAAGGCCCTTTGTTCTGGAGATAGCCCCCAGGAGCTACAGTGAACACTTCAAGACCCCAAATAACTAGTTAGAGAAATCAGAGCTTAGATTTATAACCTCATGCATAGCGGTCCTACTTGGAATGAAATAGGTAGAAATCTTAAAAGTTCTGAGATAAAGAATTTGGCCTATTGCTTCTTCGAACTAGCTGAGCCTCTGTTTGTTTTCTGGCTGATGACCTAGACCTGTGGTCAGCAAACTCATTAGTCAACAGAGCCAAATATCAACAGTACAAGGACTGAAATTTCTTTTGGGAGCCAAATTTTTCAAACTTAAACTATATAGGTAGGGGAGAAAAAATGGCGGAGGTTTAGACGGACGTGTTGGTGCTTTGTCCCGGAGCAGATAAGGGCGAGCAGCTGAAATGGGTAACATACAGCCCGAACAAGCAGAGGAGATTCAGCTGAGAGACTGTCTGCAGCCAGGAACGACAGAGAACTCCTAGAAAATGGGGATGTTTAGAGATTGAGGCTGAAACCTCCCCCTGGGCGCCAGCTCAGCAGCGAGACCGCGCCATCTTGAGTAGCTGTTATCCGCATCCAGAGATCGGCTACTAACCCAGAGGCAACAGCTCTCAAGCAGCACGACTACATGAACTCAGAGGAGACCTGCTTCTGCCCACGGAAAGCAGATTCAAGCAACAGCGGCCTCCTGATCACCACACACTCTATCTGGGGAACAGTTCCTGTGTGTGAAGCCTCCCTCCACCAGCCAGAAGAGCCACCAGAGCTACGAACATCACCCACCAGAGACCCTGCTACCAACAGAGGAGCAGCTGCTACCACAACTGCCCAAGGAGCAACCACAGACCGAGGAGCCACTGCCACCCAGGGAACAGCCACTGCCACCCAGGGAGCAGCTACTGAATGACTCAACAACTAGATATGTCAGTAAGATCAAACATGGGTAGACAAAGAAACCCCCAAAGGAAAGAAAAGGGGGACTCACCAGAAAAGCAGCTAAGTGAGACAGAGGCATGCAACATGACGGAAAAAGAATTCAGAATAAGTGTCCTAGATTGCATGCACCAGACGGAGGAAAAAATCAATACCATTTTCAAGAAGCTAGAAGAAACAGATGAAAAAATCAACTACCTATGCAAGAAGCAAGAAGAAACAGATGAAAAAATCAACAACTTAAGTAAGTCCCAAGAAGAAATGAAGAGCGATATAGCTGCAATAAAAAACACCATTGAAAGTATCAACCATAGACTAGGAGAAGCGGAGGACCGAATTAGAGATTTAGAAGACAAGGAAGCAAAACACACCCAAACCGTACTGCAATTGGAGAAAAAAATTAAAAGACAGGAGGAGAGCCTAAGGGAGCTTTGGGACAATATGAAACGAAACAATATACAAATAATAGGGGCGCCAGAACAACAGAAAGATGAACAAGGATTAGAAAACCTATTTGAAGAAATAATATCAGAAAACTTTCCAGAGGTGGGGAAGAAAAAAGTCACACAAGCCCAGAGAGTCCCAAACAAAGTGAACCTGAAAAGACCCACACCAAGACACATCATAATTACCATGGCAAATGTTCAGGACAAAGAGAGAATCTTACAGGCTGCAGGAGAGAGACGGAAAGTTACATACAAGGGAATCTCCCATTAGATTATCAAATGATTTCTCAACAGAAACACATCAGGGCAGAAAAGAATGGACAGAAATCTACAAAGTGATGCAAAGCAAAGGACTGAATCCAAGAATACTCTATCCAGCAAGGCTATCATTCAAAATTGAATGGGAAATAAGAAGCTTCACAGACAAAAAAGGGCTAAGTGAGTTTATCACCACCAAGCCAGCCATGCAAGAAATGCTAAAGGGACTGGTGTAAAAAGAAGAAATAAAAAGCTCAGAAAGAAAACAGCCACACACAAAAAAAGAAATGGCTACAAACAAGTACCTTTCAATAATAACTTTAAATGTAAATGGACTAAATGCTCCAACCAAAAGACATCGAGTGGCTGAATGGGTAAAAAACATGACCCATACATCTGCTGTCTACAAGAGACCCACCTCATTAGAAGGGACTCACACGGACAGAAAGTGAAGGGATGGAAAAATATCTTTCAGGCAAATGGAAAGGAAAAGAAAGCTGGGGTAGCAATACTTATATCGGACAAAATAGACCTCAAAGTGAAGGTCATAACAAGAGATAAGGAACGCCACTTCATAATACTAAAGGGATCAATACAACAAGAAGATATAACCCTGGTAAACATATATGCACCCAATGCAGGAGCACCAAATTCATAAAAAAAACTTCTGGACGATATCAGGGGAGAGATCGACAACAATACAATCATAGTAGGGGACTTTAATACACCACTGACATCACTGAATAAATCCGCGAGACAAACAATGAGCAAAGAAATAGCAATCCTAAATGACTCACTAGATCAGATAGGCTTAATTGACATCTTCAGAACACTTCACCCCAAAGCCATGGAATATACATTCCTCTCAGGTGCTCATAGGACATATTCAAAAATAGACCACATATTGGGTCACAAGCAAAGTCTCCACAAATTCAAGAAGATTGAAATCATAAAAAGCATCTTCTCAGACCACGATGGCATAATGTTAGAAATAAACTTCAATAAAAACAACCCAAAATAATCAAACACTTGGAAGCTGAATAGCATGTTATTAAATATTGATTGGGTTGCCAATGGCATCAAAGTAGAAATTAAAAACATCCTGGACACTAATGACAATGAAAACACAACAATCCAAAACCTCTGGGACACAATGAAAGCAGTCCTGAGAGGGAAGTTTATAGCTCTACTGGCCTATCTCAAAAAACAAGAAAAAATGGTAGTAAAACATCTAACTCTACAACTCAAAGAATTAGAAAGAGAGCAACAAGAAAACCACAGAGTGAGCAGAAGGAAGGAGATAATAAAGATTAGAGGAGAAATAAATGACATAGAGACCAAAAAAACAATACAGAAAATTCTTTG
Organism: Myotis yumanensis; assembly: GCF_028538775.1. Taxonomy (NCBI): domain Eukaryota; kingdom Metazoa; phylum Chordata; class Mammalia; order Chiroptera; family Vespertilionidae; genus Myotis; species Myotis yumanensis. The sequence continues at coordinate 20,040,046 of NW_027223771.1, read as the reverse complement.
AAAGGATAAACAAGATTGACAAACCTCTAGCCAGGCTCACCAAGAAGTAAAGAGAGAGGTCCCAAATAAACCAAGTCAGAAACGATAGAGGCAAAATAACAACAGACCCCACAGAAATACAAATGATTGTTAAACAATACTACGGGCAACTCTACTCCAACAAACTAGACAACCTGGAGGAAATGGACAAATTCCTAGAAAAATACAACATTCGAAAACTCAATCAGGAAGAATCTAAAAATCTCAACAGGCCAATAACTATGGAAGAAATTGAAGCAGTCATCAGAAAGCTTCTAGCAAACAAAAGCCCAGGACCAGACGGCTTCTCAGGGGAGTTTTACCAAAATTTCATGGAAGAACTAAAACCTATCCTCCTCAGACTACTACAAAAAATTCAAGAGGAAGGAACACTTCTAAACTCATTCTATGAAGCCAGCATCACCCTAATACCAAAACCAGGTAAAGACAACACAATGAAAGAGAATTACAGGCCAATATCCCTCATGAACATAGATGCCAAAATCCTCAACAAAATCTTAGCAAATCGGATCCAGCACTACATCAGAAGGATCATACACCATGACCAAGTAGGATTTATCCCAGGGATGCAAGGATGGTACAACATCCGTAAATCAATAAATGTGATACATCACATAAACAAATTGAAAGAAAAAAACCACATGGTCATGTCAATTGATGCAGAAAAAGCATTCGACAAAATCCAACACCCATTTTTGATAAAAACTCTCAGCAAAGTGGGAATTGAAGGATCATACCTCAACATAATAAAAGCCATATATTACAGGACCACAGCCAACATCATACTCAATGCACAAAAACTAACACCATTTCCCCTAAGAACAGGAACAAGACAGGGATGGCCACTCTCACCACTCCTGTTCAACATAGTCCTGGAAGTATTAGCCATTGCAATTAGACAAGAAGGAGAAATAAAAGGCATCCAAATTGAAAAAGAGGAAGTAAAACTGTCCTTATTTGCAGATGACATGATATTATACATACAAAACACTAGAGACTCCATTAAAAAACTACTAGACTTAATACATGAATTTGGCAGTGTAGCAGGATACAAAATTAACCCCAAGAAATCTGAGGCATTTCTATACACCAATAGTGAACTTTCAGAAAGAGAGATTATAAAAACAATCCCATTTACCATCGCACCAAAAAAATTAATATACCTAGGAATAAACTTAACTAAAGAGGTAAAAGACCTCTACTCAGAAAACTACAGGAAGTTGAAAAAAGAGGTAGAGGAAGACATAAAGAGATGGAAGAACATACCATGTTCTTGGATTGGTAGAATCAACATCATTAAAATGTCCATACTACCCAAAGCAATCTATAAATTCAGTGCACTTCCCATTAAAATACCAATGGCCTACTTCAAAGATCTAGAACGAACTCTCCAAAAATTCACCTGGAATTAAAAAAGACCCCGAATAGCTGCAGCGATCCTGAGAAAGAACAAAGTAGGTGGGATCTCAATGCCAGATATCAAGCTGTATTACAAAGCCACTGTTCTCAAACCTGCCTGGTACTGGCACAAGAACAGACATATAGATCAGTGGAATAGAATAGAGAGTCCAGAAATTAGCCCGAACCAATATTCTCAATTAATATTTGACAAAGGAGGCAAGAACATACAATGGAGCCAAGATAGTCTCTTCAATAAATGGTGTTGGGAAAATTGGTCAGATATAAGCAAGAAAATGAAACTAGACCACCAACTTACACCATACACAAGAATAAACTCAAAATGGATAAAGGACTTAAATGTACTACAAGAAATCATAAAAATTCTAGAAGAATCCAAAGGCAACAGAATCTCAGAAGTATGCCGAAGCAAATTCTTCACTGAAAAAGCTCCCAGGGAAGTTGAAACTAAAGAGAAAATGAACAAATGGGACTACATCAAAATAAAAAGCTTCCGCACAGGAAAAGAAACCATCAACAAAACAACAAGAAAACCCACTGTTTGGGAAAATATATTTGCCAGTGTCATATCTGATAAGGGCTTAATCTCCAAAATTTATAGGGAACTCATACAACTTAACAAAAGGAAGATAAACAATTCAATCAAAAAATGGCAAAGGATCTAAATAGACACCTTTCAAAAGAGGACATTCAGAAAGCCAAGAGACATATGAAAACATGCTCAAAGTCACTAATCATCCAAGAGATGCAAATCAAAACAATAATGAGGTACCATCTCACACCTGTCAGACTGGCTATCATCAACAAATCAACAAACGACAAGTGCTGGAGAGGATGTGGAGAAAAAGGAACACTTGTGCACTGCTGGTGGGAATGCAGACTGGTGCAGCCACTATAGAAGACAGTATGGAGTTTCCTAAAAAAACTGGAAATGGAACTCCCATTTGACCCTGTGATCCCACTTCTAGGAATATATCCCAAGAAACCAGAAACACCAATCAGAAAGGATATGTGCACCCCTATGTTCATAGCAGCACAATTCACCATAGCTAAGGTCTGGAAACAGCCTAAGTGCCCATCAGTAGATGAATGGATTAGAAAACTGTGGTACATCTACACAATGGAATATTATGCTGCTGTAAAAAAAAAAAAAGGAACGCTTACCATTTGCAACAGCATGGATGGGACTGGAGAGCATTATGCTAAGTGAAACAAGCCAGTCAATGAAGGAAAAATACCACATGATCTAACTCATTCATGGATAATAAAGACCATTACAAACTTTGGAACAATAATAGATACAGAGGCAGAGCTGCCTCAATCTGATTGTCAAACTGCAGTGGGAAGACCAGGGAGGGTAGGGGGGCAGGAGGGAGGGGAGTAAGAGATCAACCGAAGGACTTGTATGCATGCATATAAGCATAACTAATGGACATAAGACACTGGGGGGTAAGAGAGGGCAGGGGATTGTTAAGGGCGGGGTGGGGGGGGGGAAGGACACATATGTAATACCCTTTGTAATACTTTTAGCAAAAAATAAAAATTTATTTAAAAAAAGAAAAAAAACTATATAGGTAGGTACATTGTGATTAACTTAATTAGGGTACTCCTAAGGCTTAGAAAGAGCCACACTCAAGGGGTCAAAGAGTGGCATATGGCTTGCGAGCCACAGTTTGCCGACCACTGACCTAGACTAACTGACTGGCATCCCCAAACTGCCAAAAGCAAACTATGAATTCTCAGCTGTTTCATAAAAAGTAACAGTGAGGCCCTGACCGGTTTGGCTCAGTGGATAGAGCATTGGCCTGTGGACTCAAGGGTCCCAGTTTCGAGTCTGGTCAAGGGCATGTACTTTGGCTGCGGGCACATCCCCAATGGTGTTGAGGTTGGTGCACAAGAGGCAGCTGATCAATGTTTCTCTCTCATCGATGTTTCTAACTCTCTAGCCCTCTCCCTTCCTCTCTGTAAAAAATCAATAAAATATTTTTTTAAAAAGTAACAGTGAGACTTTGAGATTTGGAGTGCATGACTCCCTCATAGTCCCGGATTACAATAAATGTGACTCTTTAATTCAGAAAAAACAGTAAGAGTGAAATGATTATACCTTAATTTATTGATTACTAGCATTTTAAAACAAACACTTATAAATTAAAGCCACTAATAAATACTTATCCTTCTGCCATCTACCCACAGTTCTCTTGAGAAAAAACAGCAGTACCTTGCTGTAGAAGAAATCTGACTGTATTTTTGTAAGCATTATTCCTGCACGCATGGAACTATGTATATAACACAGAGGTCACTTCACCCTCAGCCTCTTCAATTACGTTATTGAAACAGCTAACTTGATATATTGCCCAAGTGAATTCCCTGTTTGTCTGTCTAGAGTTGACCATTTACCTGCTGAAGTGTTCATCTGTGTACATTACCTCCAAGGCTAAAATGAAGGGGGGGAAAGGCCACCACCTATCCCACTTGGGTTTGCTCATTGAAGTCCTCTCACAGATAAGAAACTCTGCTGAGGTCACTCATCTGACATAGGGGAAGATTTAAAGGAAGATCCACCACTTGGCCAGTGTGGTAAACAGAGGTTGCAGTACTAAAGGGTGTTTTGATTAATTAATTGCTAGGCTTCCTTAAACTTCTGCAATTCTACCTGCCTTAGATTCTATCTACAGAAAAATGGAGAACACCAGAGCTGGATGAAGTGGAAAGAAATAACACAATGAAAGAAACACCAAGAAAAGGAGAGAAGAAAGTTCAAAAAATCAGGAAAAGCTAAGGTAGAGAAACAAAGGACTCTAGGAAAAAAGGCAAAACTTCATACAATTTGGCAAAGGAGACTGGGAAAACAAGACTGGGAAGTGGGTAAATAGGAAAATCAATTAGAAATATCCCCTAATTAGATGCTGAATATACTTAACATGACATAACCTATACAGAGATATTCTTTACTAACAGATAAACAATTAGTTTCAGGAAGAATTCATATCATTTTCCTAAAAACACTTGCCCCATGAGGCCTTGCTTAGGTAAACTTGGTTCTGTGGCCATAGCTAACTGAGATGGGCCTTAGAAGCTTTGGTGGCAAAAACAAGGTCCTATTTACCACTACAATTGTCTAGGAGAGTAAGATAAATGCTTAAGTTAATGCCATGACCCTTCAATACAGTTCCTCATGTTGTGGTGACCCCCAACCATAAAATTATTTTCGTTGCTTCTTCATAACTGTAATTTTGCTACTGTTATGAATCATAATGTAAATATCTGATATGCAGGATGCATTTTCATTGTTCACGACCCACAGGTTGAGAACCGCTGGCTTAGATTAACTGGGCCTCTTGGACCAGTGGTCAGCAAACTCATTAGTCAACAGAGCCAAATATCAACAGTACAGCGATTGAAATTTCTTTTGAGAGCCAAATTTTTTAAACTGAAACTATATAGGTAGGTACATTGTGATTAACTTAATTAGGGTACTCCTAAGCTGGCCTTTGCTAAAAACATCCTCAATCTGATTGAGGTACATTCGCTGAGGTCTACCCCTTCCAACTCTCCTATCCACACTCGTCTTGTATACTTGTTTCCTCTACCTTTTGCAACCCGCGCATAATTTGCGGATGCGACTAGCACTAACCACTGCACAATGAGACTGCTGACTGACTGGCTCACACAACTTGTGCATGAATCGCGCACGCCTCCCCCGCGCTGCATATCCAAGGTATCCAGTGACCCGCCTGCGCCCTGTCTCCCATGGCCCAACCAATCGACACACCCCACTTCTTCTAAGGCCACTTTTTCAAAATCAACTCAAACAGGCCGAAAACTGACTTCTTTGAGTGGGCCACCAATTTTCAATTGCACTGTACGTGTGTGGCCGCACATGGTATTTTGTGGAAGAGCCACACTCAAGGGGCCAAATAGCCGCATGTGGCTCATGAGCCGTGGTTTACCAACCACTGGTATAGGGTATAGACAACAGTAGAACACTCTAGAAATGTTAGTTTCTTTTCTCTGCATTTTCTTAGTGAGCATATAATTTTGAAAAATCCATAAAATCCTACCTGCTCAAAGAGTCTTCTTTAGAGACATCACTCACTATTTTTAAAAAAAGAAAAATACATTTGAAAACAATAAGAATACAGGACTTTAAAATTACTGAATTAATGCATTGCTAGAAAGTGTAACTTTGGGACCACACCTGAAGACTATACTAGAGTAAATATTATTGTAGGCCACAAATGCATTAAGAACATTTACTTTCTCTTTTTAAACATATACAACTAAAAAAAGAAAAGAAAAGAAAATGGGATCTATCAAAATTTGATACTTACTTGAGCACTGCTATATACAAGGAACAATAATCCCAACCAAACCCCATCAGACTGACAGAAAATATTATTGTTAGTGGGAACAGAACTATAGACTAACCATGTCAAACTTAAGTAGCATAAGTTTTCTGCCTTCTTGCATTAGGAGCAGTTAGAGGAGAGTATACTTATTTTTCCCTAACACAATACAAATTCTCCAGCTCTTACTAGTAGGTGCAGACTAGCTAGTCCAGGATGAAACACTCCTATCATAAGGAAACATTGTCGGGAGGCACTACATGTTGCAGCACAGTAAAATATAGTAAACAAATTCTCTCTGGCTCCATTTCCAATTGGAATGTAAATAGAAAAGACTGTGATTCCAGGTGTATGAAGTTGAACTACTTGAGGCTGTCTCCTTCAATTGGGAGAGTTTCTCTGGACCCAGCTCATAGAGCAGGGTGGTCCAATTGTTAGTGCTCTGCAATGGTGTGTGAGGTCATCTTTCTTAACCCTTCCCATTAGATGGAACATGCAAATAGAAATCATTCTCTTTCAGCTTATATGGCATATGTCATCAGATCCTATGCTAATGAAAAACAACAACGAAGGCCACAGAACTTCTTGGGTAACTCCATCCAATTGCCTTGGAATTCATTTTTTAAATATTCCAAAAGATACCCACTGTGTGATTCCAACTACACAATATTCAGGAAGAGGCAAATCTAGGGAGACAGTGAAAAAGATCAGTGGTTTCCAGGGGTTACGGAAAAGTGCAGGATGAATAAACAGAGCACAGAGGATTTTTGTGGTAGTGAAGCGATACTATCTAATATAATAATAGAGGAATATACAAATTAGGCACGATACCATAACGTCACAACCAATCTACAAGTGGTGGAGAGCTCCAGGAGATTGGGGCAACAAGTGGAGAGCTACAAGAGGGTGGGCAGCAATTAGGCGCAGCAGAGAGCTACCAGCATTTGTGGGCAGGGTGGCCAGCTGAGGCAAGCAGAAGCGAGCTACTCACACACAGATTCGTGTGCAGGGCTACTAGTATGATATGATTCTACATTCTAATGGTGGGTATGTGCTTTCATGCATTTGTCACAATGTATAACATGCACAATACCAAGAGTGAACCTTACTGTAATTTAAGGATTTAGTTGATAATGATAAGTCAGTGCACATTCATCCATTGTAATAAATATACCTCACTGTTACTGGAGGTCCAAAATGAGCAAGGCATCAGGCCCACGTGGCTCAGTCATTGAGCATTGACCTAGGAACCAGGAGGTTAAGTTTCGATTCCCAGTAGAGTCACATGCCTGGGCTGTGGGCTCAATACCCAGTGTGGTGTATGAGGAGGCAGCCTATCAATAATTCTATCCCATAACAGATGTTTCTATCTATGTCTCTTTATCGCTTTCTCTCTGAAATTAATAAAAATAAATTATTAACAAAAATGAATAAGGCTGTGTATGATTGCATTTTTGTGGTCTATGAGCACTCTCTATACTTTCTGCTCAATTTTACTATGCACCAAAAACTGCTCTAAAAATATGGCTTATTAATTTTTGTTCAAAATAATGTACTCCCTGCATCTGCTATTAACACATATCAACATGTTAATGCAATTTTCAAGATAGTAACCTTGGAGTTTAAGATAAAACCACAGTATTAGAAAGTGGGTATTATCCCTGCAATTGAGTGAAAGATGTGAAAAGACATAAAAAACACCAATACTTTTAAATGTATGCCAGTGCAAGAAAATAACTGATAAATATGATTGAATATCTTGCGTTGTATTTATAAACAGGGAATTAGTACAATATAAATCAAAACTGAATCATCCATATAATTAAAAGACACCTTTTCTTCTCATTTTAAATCAGAAATCATTTTGCTGATTTTATCAAAAAATTATCTTGAAGCATTAATTGCATAAAAAGGAGAGCTTATAATTGCCTAATATTGCCCTAGTAATTTATGTACAAATATCTGTGAAATACTCACCAAGAGTCTCAAATGTAACCAGCATTGCAAGCAATTATGGGTGATGTGAATGAAACCGGTACCATGTTATGTTATAATATTACTTGCTCTTACAATAAATTCTTAGGTCAAGGCTAAAAGGTCAGTCAATCTTGCTGTGCAGACATTTCATGTTGCAAGCCTCAGACTGCTCTCCTTAGAAAGTCCTGCTTAAATGGCTACCCTTCATGTGGTGTCTGAAAAGCTGAATCTGGGGAGGCTTTCCACCTTTCCCTAACTGAGAGAGTGGCCCCGTGTGTCTAAGCACTTTGTACAAACAATGGGGTTCATGCTGAACACCTGCTTTCCTTCTGGGAATCTAAAATTTTGGTGCAGGCTATGGCGAAGACGCCTATGTGAAGACCATGCCATAAAAACTTCTCCTTGAGTCTAAGAAGACTGGTAGATGACAAATTTCATGTGTGCTGTCATGATTATATACTGGAATAACTAAGCACATCAAGGTAACTCCACAGGAAGAGGACTCTTGGAAGCTTGTGCCTGGTGTCCTCCACCCTTTGTCACACACACCTCTTCTCTTGGCTGACTTTACTCTGGGCTTTCACTATCAAAAATCTCAGGTATGAGCACAACTACTACATACTGGGTCCTGTAACGTTGTCTAGTGAATGAGCAAACCTAGGCGTGGATTTAGGAACCTCTAACAAAATTGCATTATGTGAAAATATTCTTTGGATTGATATGTTATACATGATTACTATACATAAGCTGATTTCGCCAGATACCTATCATTGATTGTGTTTCCGTCCATGCTCCTTTTGGAATTTTCTGTAGATCTATAACTATTGGAATAAAGACATAAAAGGGATAAATCAAACATTGATGTAAGAAAATAATGTGAAATAAGTAACATTCCTATTTAGTCACAGTAGAAAATGCAGAATCCTACTGATTGACAACATGTACTGTAGTATCAACGTTTCTATAAGGAAAGTGAAGGCATCATACTGCACAGTTTCTCCAACTAAACAAGGTTTAATTCCTTTGTACAACAGTTGTGAATCAATCAAGTAATGAGTAACTGGAAGACAACAGTAATGATCATAAACTAGAGGCCCGATGCACAAAATTTATGCAAGATTAGGAATTCAGAGCCCCGGTTGGTTGCTGGGCCTCTCCAGCCCCAGGGGCCAGGGCCCTGGAAGCCCTGGCTGCCACATGGCTGGGGGTGCCGCACAGCCGTGTGCCTCCCACTCCCACACTCACCTTGGCCTGGTGCTGCCCACTTCCGCAGCCACACACCCAGAGTTCCCTTGTTCTGCGGAGCCCCCCCATTGATCACCCTGCAGTCAGTGGCCTGGGCTCCCTCTTTGGGGTGATCATGGAGCCCCCTGATTCATCATCCCAATGGCTGGTGGTCTGGGCCTTCCTCCACAAGGCAATTGTGGGGCAGTGGTGGGCCGCCCCACCAATCACATCGCACCCACTTTGGCTGGCCTGGCGCCTGTGCGTGCCATAGCATGGTCTTTCTGTTCTTTATGCCCAATCTAAATGCTAGTGCACTACCTGGAAACCTATGAATCACCTTAGATTTCTGTCTCTCCACCAGTTCTTTATATGCAATCATCACCACAGTCATATGACTAGACCTCTCTACTGTCTGCTTTACTTTGCTACTTACTGTCAACTGCCCTAGTCAAACATGAGCTCTGAAAAGATGTCTCCCTTGTGGTGTGTGAGAATACCAACAAACATTATTGTTCTTTCTTAAATGAATAAGATTTGTTTAAGCAAAAGAACTGAGAAAGACATAGGCCTAGAAAACATTTCAAATGGAATCAATCTAGCTTCCTATCTCAATTGAGCATGAAAGCATAAAACTTTCTAATTAGACTGATGCTCATCCAAGGAGGCAAAATATTCCTTTGTCTTCCAGGCCCTTTATGCAGTTTCCTTCCATCTGTTCTCTACAGGAGGATTCAGCAAACCAGGGCCCACAGGCCAATACAAGCTGTTTTGCAAATAGCCTCACTGGAAGACAGCCGTGCCTACCTGCTTACAGATTCTCTAGGACTGCTCTCACACTACAATGGCAGACTTGAGTACATATGACAGACCACATGGCCTAAAATCAGGCCCTTTTCAGAGAAAAGTTGGTGATCCCTGCTTCACACCACAATCAGAGGGCCCTCATCAAATCTAATCTTGTTCCTCTTCTGCTCAAAACTTCAATGAATCCCTGCAGTAAATATTTCTGGCTCTCGAACTTAGTCTTCATTTTTACTGGAGAACCACAATTCTATTGGGACATTTATTGTCCTTATACACAGATAAGCTGGTGTCTTCATTGTGTATCAGTTCCAAAGAGAGAAATGGTTATAATATCCTCATCCTAGTCACTAGTTTACCACTAACTGGTTTAGGAATGAGCAGGGGATTAACCCAAGCCTATAAAAAGTTAGGGAAGTCAAGTGCAAGCTTCTCAGTTCCTTCCTATTTAAAACAAAGACATAGGCCCAGCAGGTGTGGTTCAGTAGATTGAGTCCTTTGTCCCATTCACCAAGAGATCCCTGGTGATACTCCAGGGCAGGGCAGATGCCAGGGTGGCAGGTTTGATCCCCAGGAGTGGGTGTGCAGGAGGCAGCCTCAGGGATGTGACTGGTCTCCCTCTCTGATGTTTCCATCTCTCCCTTTTCCTTCCTCTCCCTTTAAAGTCAATAAAAACATATTTAAAAAAAATTAACGAAACACATAGCTCAGTATCGCTAATCTGGGAAATGCAAATGAAAGTCATAAGGAAGTAAATCCTCACTCCTCTTAGAATGGCTGTCATCTAAATATAAATAAATAACAAGTGTTGCTGAGGATGTGGAGAAAATAGAAAGCTTTGAGCACTGCTTATGTGATTGTAATTTGGCACAGTCACTGTGGAAAGCAGTGGACATTCCTCAAAAAAATTAAAATAGAACTGCTATCTAATCCTGGGTATTTATTCAACAGAAGCATGAACAAGAATTTAAAAACTTATTTGTACCCTTATGTTCACTACAGCATTATTTCCAATAGCCAAAATATGGAAGCAATATAGGTGCCCTTCAATACATAAGTAAATAAATGAAAGACTACTCAGACATAAAAAACACACAATGAACTCTTGCCTTTTATGGCAACATGGATGGACTAGGAGGGTCTTAAGAAGTGAAATATGACAAAGAAAACAAATACCATAGGTTCTCACTTACAGGTGCAATATAAAACAACAAAACAGAAACAGATTCCATAGCCACAGAGAAAAAACTGGTGGTTGCTAGAGCATAGTAAGCAGAGGTGATGGGTGAAATAAAAGAATATAAAGTGCAAAATTCCAGGTATAAATTACATAAGCCAGAGGGGTGCAGTGTGCTGTGCAGCACAGGAAATGGGTCAATATCATAATAACTTTGCTCAGTGATGGAGGATTACTAGACATATCATTGTGAACACATCATAAGGAACATAAATGTCAAACCACTGTGGTTGTTCACCTTAAAGTAATACAATGTGTGCATACTCTACTTTAACAAAATGTTGTAGAAGGAAAGAGAAATGTTTACAGAAAAGCAGTCCCTTTGGCCTTCACATACTGACATGTGAGAATAGGAGGCTTTGAAACCAGAGCTGATTACTGAGCAGGAAAGCAGACATAAATGAAGACAACTTCACAGCTGAGAAAAGGACAATATCTGTGATCCTGATGACATCACTGAGTCACCAAAACAATCCTGGTTCCTACTGTTTCCGCCTCTGTTAATGAGGCCACCTAATCCCGAAGCTAAAAGCATCCTATCTGAGAAATTTCCCAAGGCCTTGAGGATAAGCTCTAGACCACTCTGTGGTAGTAAAAACTTCCATAAGCCTGCCTTAGCTAGGCACTCACCCATTACCAACCATTCCCATAGCACACACGTCGCACCTCTGAAACTGTACTGCTCCGAGTTCCCGCAACATTCACTTGTGCATCTTAGCCCTTGCCCTGCCCTTTCTGCTGCGAACGGTATAATCATAATAGACATTCCTCCTGTCAAACATCACCCCTCCTGCCCCTTTACCTGGAAAACTGCTTTGGGGTCTGCATGCTTACTCTAAAACCCATCCACATTTTTCTGAACTGTTTAAAAATTGATTGAAGGTAGAGAGACAGATAGAAACCTTGGTTTGTAGTTATACTTATTTATGCATTCATTGGATCAGTCTGGTATTTGACCAGGCATCAAATCCACAACCTTGACATGTCAGGGACAATGCTTTCAGCAACTGAGAAACCCACCCAAAGCTTAACCTACATTTTAAAAACTCTAATTCTCATCATAGACTTAAAGGGGCTGGTGCATACTAAACACCAATAAAATGAATAAATAGGGATAATTGTAAAACCCTAATGCAATCTGGCACCCAGTAAGCACTAACTAAAGTATAGCAAATCATGGAAATTAAAATGAACTTAACATGATCTTAAAGGGCAATGACTGTTTTTAAAATGTTCCAATTTGGCAGCATCAGAATAACACTTAGTACCTGAAAGACACCTGAGAGTTAAATGGCAGACCATTCAGCTGAAAAATGAATAACTGAATTTTGATATTTTCTTTGAAAATTTTGTTTAGAAAAACAGAGATATAAACCAGTAACACTTCTCTCAGATTATGAGTAATTTCAAGGTCAAAATGCGATTTCATTGATTTCCTATAACTTGCAAAGCCAACCTACACAACCCCTCTGATGATGGTCTACCAAGTGCAAGGTGTCATCAGACAGTTCAGACTGTACAATGAAGTAGGTGCCACATCTGGCATTTTTTTACTGGGAAATATTTTTGTACATTTATTATAATTGGTTGAGTCCCAGGATGGGCTGTTCAAATATTTATTATCATTTTTTTTTCTGAATACTGGACACAGAACCTCTTGTTCTAAAGAAATTCCAGTATCCTGATAATTACTAAATTAATGAAGTCAACCTATACCGTTCTGTTTTGACTTCTGAGGAATAAAGTTGAAAGTAGTGAGACCTTGTTGGTATAATATGAAAATTCTCAACAAGCATTGCCTTTCTGAGTTCAGAACTATGGGTAGATGTCTTTACAAAACAATGTCATCAGGAATCTTACACAATGGTTAAGTGTTGTGGCTCTTATTGTTTGCCATCTCTTTGTGCTACCAGGAAAGTATTGTTGAGTTCCTCATTATAGTTACTTTTTTTGGTGCACAAATCACTATGCAATAACAAATATTCATTTACTAAATATAATCCATTCACAGTGAAAACTAAAGATTCATTTTCAGAACAAGTCCAGTTTGGGATAATGTGAATATAGAGGAAACATACACCATCTTAACATCTTTTTACTTTTTAACATAAAGATATAACGTGGGATTTTAGGGGTCAGAACTAAATAAATGAACTTTGCAAACCATATTGCCCACGTTTTAAATTACCTACAATTAACTTTGTTAATAATACTGATTACTATTCTATTAAGAAAGAGATTAAGAAAAAGTATACTTGCAACTTACACATTGGTATTTTTTCCCTGCACTTTTGTTATCAAAACTTCCCTACTCTTACTTCATCTATGGTAGGAGAGCCAAGAGGAATTCATTATCAGAAATCTTACCAGGAGTGAAACTTTCAGATTTTGTGGGTTTCTTTTTTCCTTTATGTTTAGAAGTTTGTTGTTGCTTTCTGTGCAGAAAAAAATGGTGATAAGTAATATTACTTTCTTAATATTAACATAAAATATTTTCCAAATATAGTAAATTCTTAGAATATTTCAGGTAATATCAGCACTAATGTTAAAACTTCAATTATTCCTTACACTTTAAATGTGTAAGGCATACAACTGTTTTATGAAGTATGTAATTAAAAAACATAAGGTATAACAGTCATGATATGAGGGCAGTATAGTTCAGTGAATTAATTAGAGTTAGCTAGACATAATCACAAATGTCTTAAACTCACACATCCTAATTCTATAACCAACAGGTCTTTGTGTGGCTCAAGGTCCTCCTCTACAACATAATAATCTTATTATTTATTTCAGAAGGTTAAGGAGGGTCAAATGAGATAATACAGCAAAAGTTATGCTCAGAAAAACAATAAAGCAAAGAAAAAAGCTGGTTATGAACTTTATTTGTTGAAACTATTTTAAATCCCAAATAAATCCCAATGCAAACTTGTCATGGTTACTAAATGTTGCAGATTTCAGAAAATGTTATTAAGTCTGTTTATTACCTGTACTCAGATTGTGGTCTGTATTTCAGGGTATCTCAGCTGTTACATAACTGGTAACTGAATTTATGTACAAATATATTACCTCATAAAGTCAGATAACACAATGCTCCCTTCTTTTTGTAGCAAATCATACCAACCACAGAAAACTCATAAAGGTCAGGACCTGGCCTGGACTAAGACTACCCCTTCTCTACCTACTCAAACTGTGACCCAGCAACTCTTTATGAGAATGGTGCTTAATCTCCCTGTCCATCCCCAGTTAGCCTGGAAGATGCAATCCTAGTGGCCACCCATGGATATCTATGGGTCATGGATGGGCCCTTAGCAATTTTAAGGACCAATAACCTACTTTTGATTCAGAGATTTCTGTTGACTGGCTTCCATGTGAGGCATAATTTAAAATACTTTGAAACCTGAGGTAAATTCAAATCACTTGGGGAAGTTTCATTATTATGGCAAAGCGATCACTGAGGGGCCAACCTCGATTATGGAACCTCAGGAAATCTGGTGCTTACTACTCTGAGAAAGCCATAAGGTGCCTTCCACTACCTAAACAAAGATGCTCCACAGGGTATAAAGTGACCTTCGGTATAGATATAATAACAAAGGTGAAAGATCTTCTGATTTTTTCTTGTGTCATTATTTTGATCTCTTTGGCAGCTTAGTATTGTTGTAAGTAACACCTGCTAGAAGAAAAACAAAACAAAACAGAAAACCGCAGGAAGCTTAAAGGATAACTCATCCCCAGAAATCTGGGCTAAGAAGTGAGCTGCACATAAGCTTTCCAGTGTGTGAGGGAGGCTGTGGGTGGCAGGAGCTAGGAGGCCCACCTGCCAGAATAGGGTGCTGGGAATTGGAGTAGTGGATAAGCATACAAAGTATATGTATGTAAACTAAAAAAAAGTGTGACCCCCAAGTCCAAGTGTGAGTTGACATGAAGATTCAGGAATCTGGATCAGCAAGGCCAACCTGGGAGCAAAGATCAATCATGATTATGTGATGGGTTTCAGTGGCAAATCAGTAGCAATAGAATCAATGGAACCAACATAAAAATTAGAATGTTGTTTTTTACATCTCCATCTGACTTGTAAGAGAAAATTGTCTACCTGGACTTAGGGAATCCTTTATGTTTCTGAAAAATTCAAGGGACGGTATAGGAGTGTTATATTGGAAATTCAGTGAGCTAACCAGAAGAGGCCATAATCAGAGAGCCAAATTTGGAGTCTTTATTTCAAAAGCCAGCGGCCATAGGAGGACTTGGGTGTCTCAAATTCTCGTGGCCCTGAATTTACTTAGTTAGGGGTTAGCTTATAAAGGCAAAACACACATACACACACACACACACACACACACACACACACAGACACAGAAACATGTGCTGGAATGCGGGCAGTGTGCTTAGCAGATACCTTGCAGAAAGCTTTCAGCCTTGAGCACAGCTCAGATAACCAGAAGACACCTGGCATGGGAGGAACCAAGGATGGACCAGACCCCCACGCTGGCAGAGCTGCTTGCAGGACCAGATAATTAAGAGGGGGCAGTGACTAGACTATAGGCTAACAAGGATATGCATTAGGTTACTGGCACAGATTCAGATTGCTAACCCCTCCTCCAAAATGTCTTATTTCCCCATTATTCGAGCAAGCGTGCTTACAGAAGCTAGAAATAGCAGAGTTACTTCCATCAGGGAGGATATCTGGTTTAGTTACTTCCTGGAATTAACAGAACAAAGGACCACCGGTGTTTAGTGGAAATTTTTAAATGGCAGTTCTTAGAAAATGGAAGTTATGGGAACAAGATGGAGTTCCTATGGTTCAGATGGAGCTTGAGGGACAGGATGGTGTCAGTCCTTTTAAGGCCCTTTGTTCAGGAGATAGCCCCCAGGAGCTACAGTGAACACTTTAAGACCCTAAATAACTAGTTAGAGAAATCAGAGCTTAGATTTATAACCTCATGCATAGTGGTCCTACTTGGAAGGAAATGGGTAGAAATCTTAAAAGTTCTGAGATAAAGAATTTGGCCTATTGCTTCTTCGAACTAGCTGAGCCTCTGTTTGTTTTCTGGCTGATGACCTAGACCTGTGGTCAGCAAACTCATTAGTCAACAGAGCCAAATATCAACAGTACAAGGACTGAAATTTCTTTTGAGAGCCAAATTTTTTAAACTTAAACTATATAGGTAGGGGAGAAAAAATGGCGGAGGTTTAGACGAACGTGTTGGTGCTTTGTCCCGGAGCCGATAAGGGTCGGCAGCTGAAACGGGTAACATACAGCCCGAACAAGCAGAGGAGATTCAGCTGAGAGACTGTCTGCAGCCAGGAAAGACAGAGAACTCCTAGAAAATGGGATGGTTAGAGATTGAGGCTGAAACTCCCCCTGGGCACCAGCTCAGCAGCGAGACCGCGCCATCTTGAGTAGCTGTTATCCACATCCAGAGATCGGCTACTAACCCAGATGCAACAGCTCTCAAGCATCGCGACTACATGAACTCAGAGGAGACCTGCTTCTCCCCACGGAAAGCAGATTCAAGCAACAGCGGCCTCCTGATCACTACACACTCTGTCTGGGAAACAGTTACTGTGTGTGAAGCCTCCCTCCACCAGCCAGAAGAGCCACCACAGCTGTGAACAGCACCCACCAGAGACCCTGCTACCAACAGAGGAGCAGCTGCTACCACAACTGCCCAAGGAGCAACCACAGACCGAGGAGCCACTACCACCCAGGGAGCAGCCACTGCCACCCAGGGAGCAGCTATTGAACGACTCAACAACTAGATATGTCAGTGAGATCAAACATGGGTAGACAAAGAAACCCCCAAAGGAAAGAAAAGGAGGACTCACCAGAAAAGCAGCTAAGTGAGACAGAGGCATGCAACATGATGGAAAAAGAATTCAGAATAAGTGTCCTAGATTGCAATCACCAGACGGAGGAAAAAATCAATACCATTTTCAAGAAGCTAGAAGAAACAGATGAAAAAATCAACTACCTATGCAAGAAGCAAGAAGAAACAGATGAAAAAATCAACAACTTAAGTAAGTCCCAAGAAGAAATGAAGAGCGATATAGCTGCAATAAAAAACACCATTGAACGTAACAACAGTAGACTAGGAGAAGCAGAGGACCGAAGTAGTGATTTAGAAGACAAGGAAGCAAAACACAGCCAAACTGTACTGCAATTGGAGAAAAAAATTAAAAGAGAGGAGGAGAGCCTAAGGGAGCTTTGGGACAACATGAAACGAAACAACATACGAATAATAGGGGTGCCAGAACAACAGAAAGATGAACATGGATTAGAAAACCTATTCGAAGAAATAATATCAGAAAACTTCCCTGAGGTGGGGAAGAAAAAAGTCACACAAGCCCAGAGTGTCCCAAACAAGGTGAACCCGAAAAGACCCACACCAAGACACACAATAATTACCATGGCAAATGTTCAGGACAAAGAGAGAATCTTACAGGCTGCAAGAGAGAGATGGAAAGTTACATACAAGGGAATCTCCCATTAGATTATCAAATGATTTCTCAACAGAAACACATCAGGCCAGAAAAGAATGGATGGAAATCTACAAAGTGATGCAAAGCAAAGGACTGAATCCAAGAATACTCTATCCAGCAAGGCTATCATTCAAAATTGAAGGGGAAATAAGAAGCTTCACAGACAAAAAAGGGCTAAGGGAGTTTATCACCACCAAGCCAGCCATGCAAGAAATGCTAAAGGGACTGGTGTAAAAAGAAGAAATAAAAAGCTCAGAAAGAAAACAGCCACACACAAAAAAAGAAATGGCTACAAACAAGTACCTTTCAATAATAACTTTAAATGTAAATGGGCTAAATGCTCCAACCAAAAGACATCCAGTGGCTGAATGGATAAAAAATATGACCCATACATCTGCTGTCTACAAGAGACCCACCTCATTAGAAGGGACTCACACGGACAGAAAGTGAAGGGATGGAAAAATATCTTTCAGGCAAATGGAAAGGAAAAGAAAGCTGGGGTAGCAATACTTATATCGGACAAAATAGACCTCAAAGTGAAGGTCATAACAAGAGCTAAGGAAGGACACTTCATAATACTAAAGGGATCAATACAACAAGAAGATATAACCCTGGTAAACATATATGCACCCAACGCAGGAGCACCCAAATTCATTAAAAAAAAAAACTCCTGGAAGATATCAAAGGAGAGATCGACAACAATACAATCATAGTAGGGGACTTTAATACACCACTGACATCACTGGATAAGTCCTCTAGACAAAAAATCAGCAAAGAAACAGCAATCCTAAATGACTCACTAGATCAGATGGACTTAATTGACATCTTCACCCCAAAGCCATGGAATATACATTCCTCTCAGGTGTTCATAGGACATATTCAAAAATAGACCACATATTGGGTCACAAGCAAAGTCTCCACAAATTCAGGAAGATTGAAATCATAAAAAGCATCTTCTCAGACCACAATGGCATAATGTTAGAAATAAACTACAATAAAAACAACCCCAAATACTCAAACCCTTGGAAGCTGAATAGCATGTTATTAAATATTGATTGGGTTGCCAATGACATCAAAGAAGAAATTGAAAACATCCTGGACACTAATGACAATGAAAACACAACAATCCAAAACCTCTGGGACACAATGAAAGCAGTCCTGAGAGGGAAGTTTACAGCTCTACTGGCCTATCTCAAAAAACAAGAAAAAATGGTAGTTAATCATCTAACTCTACAACTCAAAGATTTAGAACGAGAGCAACAAGAAAACCACAGAGTGAGCAGAAGGAAGGAGATAATAAAGATTAGAGCAGAAATAAATGACATAGAGACCAAAAAATACAATACAGAAAATCAATGAAACAGAGAGCTGGCTCTTTGAAAGGATAAACAAGATTGACAAACCTCTAGCCAGGCTCACCAAGAAGCAAAGAGAGAGGTCCCAAATAAACCAAGTCAGAAACGATAGAGGTGAAATAACAACAGACCCAACAGAAATACAAATGATTGTTAATACTACGGACAACTCTACTCCAACAAACTAAACAACCTGGAGGAAATGGACAAATTCCTAGAAAAATACATTCCAAAACTCAATCAGGAAGAATCTAAAAATCTCAACAGGCCAATAACTATGGAAGAAATTGAAGCAGTCATGAAAAAGCTTCCAGCAAACAAAAGCCCAGGACCAGACAGCTTCTCAGGGGAGTTTTACCAAAATTTCAAGGAAGAACTAAAACCTATCCTCCTCAGACTACTACAAAAAATTCAAGAGTAAGGAACACTTCTAAGCTCATTCTATGAAGCCAGCATCACCCTAATACCAAAACCAGGTAAAGACAACACAATGAAAGAGAATTACAGGCCAATATCCCTCATGAACATAGATGCCAAAATCCTCAACAAAATCTTAGCAAATCGGATCCAGCACTACATCAGAAGGATCATACACCATGACCAAGTAGGATTTATCCCAGGGATGCAAGGATGGTACAACATCTGTAA
Organism: Myotis yumanensis; assembly: GCF_028538775.1. NCBI lineage: Eukaryota > Metazoa > Chordata > Mammalia > Chiroptera > Vespertilionidae > Myotis > Myotis yumanensis. Next base: position 20,020,520 of record NW_027223771.1, on the reverse strand, counting down.
ATCAATAAACGTGATACATCACATAAACAAATTAAAAGAAAAAACCACATGGTCATATCAATTGATGCAGAAAAAGCATTTGACAAAATCCAACACCCATTTTTGATAAAAACTCTCAGCAAAGTGGGAATTGAAGGATCATACCTCAACATAATAAAAGCCATATATTACAGGCCCACAGCCAACATCATACTCAATGCACAAAAACTAACACCATTTCCCCTAAGAACAGGAACAAGACAGGAATGCCCACTCTCACCACTCCTGTTCAACATAGTCCTGGAAGTATTAGCCATTGCAATTAGACAAAAAGAAGAAATAAAAGGCATCAAAATTGGAAAAGAGGAAGTAAAACGGCCCTTATTTGCAGACGACATGATATTATACATACAAAACACTAGAGACTCCATTAAAAAACTACCAGACATAATACATGAATTTGGCAGTGTAGCAGGATACAAAATTAACCACAAGAAATCTGAGGCATTTCTATACACCAATAGTGAACTTTCAGAAAGAGAGATTATAAAAACAATCCCATTTACCATCGCACCCCAAAAATTAAGATACCTAGGAATAAACTTAACTAAAGAGGTAAAAGACCTCTACTCAGAAAACTACAGGACGTTGAAAAAAGAGATAGAGGAAGACAAAAAGAGATGGAAGAACATACCATGTTCTTGGATTGGTAGAATCAACATTATTAAAATGTCCATACTACCCAAAGCAATCTATAAATTCAGTGCACTTCCCATTAAAATACCAATGGCCTACTTCAAAGATCTAGAACGAACTCTGCAAAAATTCATCTGGAATAAAAAAAGACCCCAAATAGCTGCAGCGATTCTGAGAAAGAACAAAGTAGGTGGGATCTCAATGCCAGATATCAAGCTGTATTACAAAGCCGCTGTTCTCAAAACTGCCTGGTACTGGCACAAGAACAGACATATAGATCAGTGGAATAGAATAGAGAGTCCAGAAATTAGCCCGAACCAATATGCTCAATTAATATTTGACAAAGGAGGCAAGAACATACAATGGAGCTAAGATAGTCTCTTCAATAAATGGTGTTGGGAAAATTGGACAGATATATGCAAGAAAATGAAACTAGATCACCAACTTACACCATACACAAGAATAAACTCAAAATGGATAAAGGACTTAAATGTACTACAGGAAATCATAAAAATTCTAGAAAAATCCAAAGGCAACAAAATCTCCGACATATGCTGAAGCAAGTTCTTCACTGATAAAGCTCCTAGGGCAGTTGAAACTAAAGAGAAAATGAACAAATGGGACTACATCAAAATAAAAAGCTTCTGCACAGCAAAAGAAACCATCAACAAAACAACAAGAAAACCCACTGTTTGGGAAAATATATTTGCCAGTGTCATATCTGATAAGGGCTTAATCTCCAAAATATATAGGGAACTCATACAACTTAACAAAAGGAAGATAAACAATTCAATCAAAAAATGGGCAAAGGATCGAAATGGACACCTTTCAAAAGAGGACATTCAGAAAGCCAAGAGACATATGAAAACATGCTCAAAGTCACTAATCATCCAAGAGATTCAAATCAAAACAACAATGAGGTACCATCTCACACCTGTCAGACTGGCTATCATCAACAAATCAACAAACGACAAGTGCTGGAGAGGATGTGGAGAAAAAGGAACACTTGTGCACTGCTGGTGGGAATGCAGACTGGTGCAGCCACTATAGAAGACAGTATGGAGTTTCCTCAAAAAACTGGAAATGGAACTCCCATTTGACCCTGTGATCCCACTTCTATGAATATATCCCAAGAAAACAGAAACACCAATCAGAAAGGATATATGTACCCAGATGTTCATAGTAGCACAATTCACCATAGCTAAGATCTGGAAACAGCCTAAGTGCCCATCAGTAGATGAATGGATTAGAAAACTGTGGTACATCTACACAATGGAATATTATGCTGCTGTAAAAAAGAAGGAATGCTTACCATTTGCAACAGCATGGATGGGACTGGAGAGCATTATGCTAAGTGAAACAAGCCAGTCAATGAAGGAAAAATACCACATGATCTAATTCAGTCATGGATAATAAAGACCATTACAAACTTTTGAACAATAATAGATACAGAGGCAGAGCTGCCTCAATCTGATTGTCAAACTGCAGTGGGAAGACCAGGGAGGGTTGGGGGGCAGGAGGGAGGGGAGTAAGAGATCAACCGAAGGACTTGTATGCATGCATATAAGCATAACTAATGGACATAAGACACTGGGGGGTAAGGGAGGGCAGGGGATTGTTAAGGGCCTGTGGGGGGAGGGGGGAAAGGACATAATATGTAATACCCTTTGTAATACTTTTAGCAAAAATAATTTATTAAAAAAAAGAAAAAAAACTATATAGGTAGGTACATTGTGATTAACTTAATTAGGGTACTCCTAAGGCTTAGAAAGAGCCACACTCAAGGGGTCAAAGAGTGGCATATGGCTTGCAAGCCACAGTTTGCCGACCACTGACCTAGACTAACTGACTGGCATCCCCAAACTGCCAAAAGCAAACTATGAATTCTCAGCTGTTACATAAAAAGTAACAGTGAGGCCCTGACCGGTTTGGCTCAGTGGATAGAGCATTGGCCTGCGGACTCAAGGGTCCCAGGTTCGAGTCTGGTCAAGGGCATGTACTTTGGCTGCGGGCACATCCCCAATTGGGGGTGCACAAGAGGCAGCTGATCAATATTTCTCTCTCATTGATGTTTCTAACTCTCTAGCCCTCTCCCTTCCTCTCTGTAAAAAATCAATAAAATATTTTTTTTAAATAAAGTAACAGTGAGACTTCGAGATTTGGAATGCATGACTCCCTCATAGTCCCGGATTGCAATAAATGTGACTCTTTAATTCAGAAAAAACAGTAAGAGTGAAATGATTATACCTTAATTTACTGATTACTAGCATTTTAAAACAAACACTTATAAATTAAAACCACTAGTAAATACTTATCCTTCTGCCATCTACCCACAGTTCTCTTGAGAAAAAACAGCAGTACCTTGCTGTAGAAGAAACCTGACTGTATTTTTGTACGCATTATTTCCTGCACACATGGGAGCTATGCGTATAACACAGAGGTCACTTCACCCTCAGCCTCTTCAATTACGTTATTGAAACAGCTAACTTGATATATTGCCCAAGTGAATTCCCTGTTTGTCTGTCTAGAGTTGACCATTTACCTGCTGAAGTGTTCATCTGTGTACATTACCTCCAAGGCTAAAATGAAGGGGGGGAAAGGCCACCACCTATCCCACTTGGGTTTGCTCATTTAAAGTCCTCTCACAGATAAGAAACTCTGCTGAGGTCACTCATCTGACATAGGGGAAGATTTAAAGGAAGATCCACCACTTGGCCAGTGTGGTAAACAGAGGTTGCAGTACTAAAGGGTGTTTTGATTAATTAATTGCTAGGCTTCCTTAAACTTCTGCAATTCTACCTGCCTTAGATTCTGTCTACAGAAAAATGGAGAACACCAGAGCTGGATGAAGTGGAAAGAAATAACACAATGAAAGAAACACCAAGAAAAGGAGAGAAGAAAGTTCAAAAAATCAGGAAATGTTAAGGTAGACAAACAAAGGACTCTAGGCAAAAAGGCAAAACTTCATACAATTTGGCAAAGGAGACTGGGAAAACAAGACTGGGAAGTGGGTAAATAGGAAAATCAATTAGAAATATCCCCTAATTAGATGCTGAATATACTTAACATGACATAACCTATACAGAGATATTCTTTACTAACAGATAAACAATTAGTTTCAGGAAGAATTCATATCATTTTCCTAAAAACACTTGCCCCATGAGGCCTTGCTTAGGTAAACTATTGATTCAGTTCTGTGGCCATAGCTAACTGAGATGGGCCTTAGAAGCTTTGGTGGCAAAAACAAGGTCCTATTTACCACTACAATTGTCTAGGAGAGTAAGATAAATGCTTAAGTTAATGCCATGACCCTTCAATACAGTTCCTCATGTTGTGGTGACCCCCAACCATAAAATCATTTTCGTTGCTTCTTCATAACTGTAATTTTGCTACTGTTATGAATCATAATGTAAATATCTGATATGCAGGATGCATTTTCATTGTTCAAGACCCACAGGTTGAGAACCGCTGGCTTAGATTAACTGGGCCTCCTAGACCAGTGGTCGGCAAACTCATTAGTCAACAGAGCCAAATATCAACAGTACAGCGATTGAAATTTCTTTTGAGAGCCAAATTTTTTAAACTTAAACTATATAAGTAGGTACATTGTGACTAACTTAATTAGGGTACCCCTAAGCTGGCCTTTGCTAAAAACATCCTCAATCTGATTGAGGTACATTCGCTGAGGTCTACCCCTTCCAACTCTCCTATCCACACTCGTCTTGTATACTTGTTTCCTCTATCTTTGGTCACCCGCGCACGATTTGCAGATGCTACTAGCATTAACCACTGCACAATGAGACTGCTGACCGACTGGCTCAAACAACTTGTGCATGAATCGCGCACGCCTCCCCCGCGCTGCATATCCAAGGTATCCAGTGACCCGCCTGCGCCCTGTCACCCATCGCCCAACCAATCGACAACCCCCACTTCTTCTAAGGCCACTTCTTCAAAATCAACTCGCCCAGGCTGACAACCGACTTCTTCGCGTGGGCCACCAATTTTCAATTGCACTGTACGTGTGTGGCCGCACATGGTATTTTGTGGAAGAGCTACACTCAAGGGGCCAAAGAGCCGCATGTGGCTCGTGAGCCATGGTTTGCCGACCACTGGTATAGGGTATAGACAACAGTAGAACACTCTAGAAATGTTAGTTTCTTTTCTCTGCATTTTCTTAGTGAGCATATAATTTTGAAAAATCCATAAAATCCTACCTGCTCAAAGAGTCTTCTTTAGAGACATCACTCACTATTTTTTAAAAAAAGAAAAATACATTTTAAAACAATAATAATACAGGACTTTAAAATTACTGAATTAATGCATTGCTAGAAAGTGTAACTTTGGGACCACACCTGAAGACTATACTAGAGTAAATATTATTGTAGGCCACTAATGCATTAAGAACATTTACTTTCTCTTTTTAAACATATACAACTAAAAAAAGAAAAGAAAAGAAAATGGGATCTATCCAAATTTGATACTTACTTGAGCACTGCTATATACAAGGAACAATAATCCTAACCAAACCCTATCAGACTGACAGAAAATATTATTGTTAGTGGGAACAGAACTATAGACTAACCATGTCAAACTTAAGTAGCATAAGTTTTCTGCCTTCTTCCATTAGGAGCAGTTAGAGTAGAGATACTTATTTTTCCCTAACACAATACAAATTCTCCAGCTCTTACTAGTAGGTGCAGACTAGCTAGTCCAGGATGAAACACTCCTATCATAAGGAATCATTGTCTCGAGGCACTACACGTTGCAGCCCAGTAAAATATAGTAAACAAATTCTCTCTGGCTCCATTTCCAATTGGAATGTAAGTAGAAAAGACTGTGATTCCAGGTGTATGAAGTTGAACTACTTGAGGCTGTCTCCTTCAATTGGGAGAGTCTCTCTAGACCCACCTCATAGAGCAGGGAGGTCCAATTATTAGTGCTCTGCAATGGTGTGTGAGGTCATCTTTCTTAACCCTTCCCATTAGATGGAACATGCAAATAGAATCATTCTCTTTCAGCTTATATGGCATATTTCATCAGATCCTAAGCTAATGGAAAATAACAACGAAGGCCACAGAACTTCTTGGGTAACTACATCCAATTACCTTGGAATTCATTCTTTAAATATTCAAAAAGATACCCACTGTGTGATTCCAACTACACAACATTCAGGAAGAGGCAAATCTAGGGAGACCGTGAAAAAGATCAGTAGTTTCCAGGGGTTAGGGAAAAGTGCAGGATGAATAAGCAGAGCACAGAAGATTTTTGTGGTAGTGAAGCCGTACTATCTAATATAATAATAGAGGAATATGCAAATTAGGCAGGATACCATAAGGTCACAACCAATCTACAAGTGGTGGAGAGCTCCAGGAGATTGGGGCAACAAGCGGAGAGCTACAGGAGGGTGGGGCAGCAATTAAGCGCAGCAGAGAGCTACCAGCATTTGTGGGCAGGGTGGCCAGCTGAGGCAAGCAGAAGCGAGCTACTCACACACAGATTCATGTGCAGGGCTACTAGTATGATATGATTCTACATTCTAATGGTGGGTATGTGCTTTCATGCATTTGTCACAATCTATAGCATGCACTATACCAAGAGTGAACCTTACTGTAATTTAAGGACTTTAGTTGATAATGATGAGTCAGTGCACATTCATCCATTGTAATAAATATACTTCACTGTTGCTGGAGGTCAAAAATGAGCAAGGCATCAGGCCCACATGGCTCAGTCGTTGAGCACTGACCTAGGAACCAGGAGGTTAAGGTTCGATTCCTAGTAGAGTCACATGCCTGGGCTGTGGGCTCAATACCTGCTGTGGTGTGTGAGGAGGCAGCCTATCAATAATTCTATCTCATAACAGATGTTTCTTTTTTTTTAAATATATTTTATTGATTTGTTTACAGAGAGTAAGGGAGAGGGATAGTTAGAAACATCAATGAGAGAGAAATATTGATCAGCTGCCTCCTGCACACCCCCTACTGGGATGTGCCACAACCCAGGTACATGCCCTTGACCGGAATCGAACCCAGGACTCCTCAGTCCGCAGGCCGACGCTCTATCCACTGAGCCAAACCAGCCAGGGCCATAACAGATGTTTCTATCTATGTCTCTTTATCCCTTTCTCTCTGAAATTAATAAAAATAAATTATTAACAAAAATGAATGAGGCTGTGTATGTTTGCATTTGTGTGGTCTATGAGCATTCTCTATACTTTCTGCTCAATTTTACTGTGCACCTAAAACTGCTCTAAAAATATGGCTTATTAATTTTTGTTCAAAATAATGTACTCCCTGCATCTGCTATTAACACATATCAACATGTTAATGCAATTTTCAAGATAGTAACCTTGGAGTTTAAGATAAAACCCTGATATCAGAAAGTGGGTATTATCCCTGCAATTGAGTGAAAGATGTGAAAAGACATAAATAACACCAATACTTTTAAATGTATACCAGTGCAAGAAAACAACTGAAAAATACGATTGAATATCTTGTGTTGTATTTATAAACAGGGATTCAGTACAATATAAATCAAAAGTGAATCATCCATATAATTAAAAGACACTTTTTCTTCTCATTTTAAATCAGAAATCATTCTGCTGAGTTTATCTAAAAATTATCTTGAAGCATTAATTGGATAAAATGGAGAGCTTTTAATTGCCTAATATTGCCCTCGTAATTTTATGCACATATATTTGCAAGATACTCACCAAGAGTCACAAAAGTAACCCTCATAGAAAGCAATTATGGATGATGCAACTGAAACAGTACCGTGTTATGTTAAATACTACTTGCTCTTAAAATGTTTAGATCAAGACAAAATAGTCAGGGCTATACCTGCGGTGCAGAGACATTTCATACAGCAGGCATAAGACTGCAATCCTTAGAAAGTCCTGCTTAAATGGCTACCCTTCAGTTGGTATCTGAAAACCTGAATCTGGAGAGGTTTTCCACCTTTCCCTAACTGAGAAGAATAGCCCCTTGTGTCTAAATACCTTTTACAACCAATGGAGTTCATACTGCGCACTTGCTTTCCTTCTGGGAATCTAAAATTTTGGTACATGCTATGGGGAAGATGCCTTAGAAACCTCTCATTGAGTCTAACAAGACTGGTAGATGACATATTTCACATGAATTGTCAGAATTTGATACTGGAATATCTAAACACATCCTGGTAACTCCACAGGGAGAGGGCTCAAGGAAGGTTGTGCCTGCTGTCCTCAACATGTTGTTACACACACCTTTACTCCTTGAGGATTTTTCTCCAGTCTTTTCACTGTAATAAATCTCAGGTATGAGAACCACTATATGCTGAGTCCTGTAAAGTTTTCTAGTGAATAATCAGACCTAGGGGTGGGTTTAGGAACCTCTAATAAAATTGCATATGTGAAAATATTACTTGGATTGATGTGTTAGACATGATTAGAATACAGAAGTTGATTTCACAGAATACCTGTCATTGGTTTTGTTTTGGTCGGTGTTTTTTTTGGACTTTTCTGTAGATTTGTAGCTATTGGAATAAAGACATGAAAAAGATATATCAAACATTGATGTCAGAAAATAATGGGAAATAAGCAACATTCTTATTTAGTCACAATAGGAATTACAGAATTCTAATGACAGACAACATGTTCTACGGTATCAAAGTTTCTATAAAGGAAATGAAGACATCACATTGACAATTTTCTCCAACTAAACAAGGTTTAATTCCTTTGTAAAACAGTTGTGAATCAATCAAGTAACTGGGATAACTCTAAAAGAACAGTAATTATCATACACGGTATACTAAAGGGACGTTCTAATGGTTACAGAGTTCTTTTTATATATTCCTAATCTTTTTTTTCTTATTGAAATAAATTCATGGCTCACCTATTGAAGGCAGTTATTGATAGGATAAGTCAAGTAATAAAAGAAATTGTATCCAAAGTGTAGAGATATCCATAGATAATCATTAAACTCAACCTGTATTGAAAAAAACTGGTCTTTCCTGTCGAACTGTTGCTCTTTTCTGCTCATCTGATGAAGTCCTATTCTTCATGTCCAAACTAAATGCCAGTGCACTACCTGGGAACCTATGAAGCACCTTAGAATTCTCTCTCCCGACTACCTCTTTACATGCAATCATCACCACAATCATATGAACTCGATCTCTCTACTGTCTCTGCTTTATTTTGCAACTGTCAACTGCCCTTTGTCTCCCAGGCTTTTTATATGATTCCCTTCCATCTATCCTCTGCATGAGGTGTTAGTAAACTAAGGTCCACAGGCCAACTATAAGCTGCCAACTGGTTTTACAAATAAAGTCTCACTGGAACACAGCCCTGCCTACTCATTACAGATTCTCTAGGACTGCTCTCACACTACAATGGCAGACTTCAGTAGATATGTCAGACCACATGGACTAAAATCAGGCCCTTTGCAGAGAAAGTTTGGTGATCCCTGTTTCATACCACAATCAGAGGGCCCTCATCAAATGTAATCTTGTTCCTTTTCTGCTCAAAACTCCAATGAATCCCTGAAGTAAATATTTCTGGCTCTCTACCTTAGTTTTCAATCTTGCTGGAGAACCACAACTCGATATGGACATTCACTGTCCTGATACACAAAGAAGTTGGTATTATCTCCCTCACTTCAAACAGGAAAAATGATTATAGTAAGCTACTCAGAGTCACTAGTTTACCACTCACTGCTTTAGGAATGAGCACGTGATTAACCCAAGCCTATAAAAAGGTAGGGAAATCAACTGCAAGCCTCTCATTTTCTTCCTATTTCAAACAAAGACATAGGCCTAGCCAATGCGGTTCACTAGATGGAGTCCTTTGTCCATTGCCCCAAGAGATCGCTGGTGACATTCCAGGGCAGGGCAGATGCCAGGGTGGCAGGCTTGATCCCAGGACGGGGTGTGCAGGAGGCAGCCCATGGATGTGATGGTTCTCCCTCATTGTTGTTTCAATCTCTCTCTCTCCCTTTCCCTTCCTCTTCCTCTAATGTCAATAAAAACATATTTTTTAAAAAAAAATTAAGGAAACACATAACTTAACATCACTAATCTGGGAAATGCCAATGAAAGTCATGAGGAAGTAAATCCTCATTCCTCTCAGAATGGCTGTCATCAAAATATAAATAAATAGCATGTGTTGGCGAGGATGTGGAGAAAAGAGAAAGTCTGGAGCACTCACTGTTCATGTGATTGTAAATTGGTACAGTCACTGCGGGGGTGGGGGGGAGCCTCAGCCACATTTTTAAAACTCTAACTCTCATCATGGACTTAAAGTGTCTGACACATACTAAACACCAAGAAAATGAATAAATAGGGATAATTATAAGATGCTAATGAGCTCTGACAAATACTAAGCACTATATAAAGTATAGTAAGTCATAGAAATGACAATGATACCAACAAGAACTTAGAGGGCAATGACTGTTTTCAAAATGTTTCAATTCTGCAACATCAGAGTAACACTTAGTACCTGAAAGACACCTGAAAGTTAAATGGCAGACCATTCAGCTGAAAAATGAATAACTGAATTTTGACATTTTCTTTGAAAATTCTTTTTAGAAAAACAGAGAAATAAACCACAGACACCTCTCCCATATTATGAGCACCTCCAAGGTCGAAATGCTATTCCATCCTTGTATTTCCTCTCATTTGCAAAACCAACTACCCAAGTCCTCTGATAAAAGTCTACTAAGTCCAAGGTGTCCTCATACAGTTCAGATTGTACAAAGAACTGGGTGCCACATCTGGCATTTTTGTTATAGGGAAACATTTTTGTACATTTATTAGAGTTTGTTGAGTTCCAGGTTGGGCTATTTGAACCTTTGCTATCATTATCATCTGACCAATGGCAACAGAGCATCTTGTTCTAAAGAAATTCCAGTGTCCTGATAATTATCAAATTAATGAAGTCAACATATCTCCTTCTGTTTTGACTTCTGAGGAATGAGGTTGATAATAGTGAGACCTTGTTGGTAGAATATAAAAAATAGGCCATGCTTCTCATCAGGCACAGTCTTTCTGATGACTGTACAATGGTTAGGTACCTTTTATAAACAATCTCATCGGGACTCTTACACACTGGCTAAGTGTTGTAGCTCCTATCATTTGCCATAGTTTTTGGTACCAGAGAAGTATTGTTGAGGTCATAGATTTATTTACTTTTTTAGTGAGAAAAATCACTATGTAATAACAAGTATTCTATTACTAAATGTAATCAATTCGCAGTTAAAACTAAAGATCCATTTTAGATCAAGCCCAATTTGTTCTTGTGAATTTAGAGGAAACATACACCATCCTAACTTACATCTTTTTTCTTTTTAACATAAAGATACAATGTGGGATTTTAGGGGTCAGAACTAAATAAATGAACTTCTTTTCAAACCATATTGCCCTAGTTTTTAAATGACCTACAATTAACTTTGTTAATCAGACTGAATACTATGGTATTAAGAAAGAGATTAAGAAAAACTATATATGCAACTTGCACATTGTTTGGTATGTTTTCCGTGCTCTTTCATTATCAAAACTTCCTTACTCTTACTTCATACAGGGTGGACCACCAAGGGAAATTCACTATCAGAAATCTTACCAGGAGTACAACTTTCAGTTGTTTGGGGTCCTTTTTCTTCAGAAGTTAGTTCCTTTTTACTGTGTTCAAAAAATGGTGATAAATAATATTACTCTCTTAATATTAACATAAAAATAGTTACAAATATTGTAAATGCTTAGAATATTTTAGATAATATCAGCACTAATATTAAAACTTTATTTATACTATATACTTTATATTTGTATGTTATACAACTGTTTTATGAAGTATGTAATTAAAAAAAATTGTAACAAGTCATGATTTGTGGGTAGTTCAATGAATTAATTAGAGTTAGCTTGACATTATCACAAAAGTCTTGAACTCACACCTCCTAGTTCTATATCCCACAGCTATTTCCCCTCAAACAAGTCACTTTTCTTTGGCTCAAGGTCCTCCTCTACAAAAGAAGAATCTTACTACCTTATTTCAGAAGGTTGTTAGGAGGATTAAATGAGATGATCGAGCAAAAGTACATGTTCAGAAAAACAGTAAAGAAAAAAATAAACTTAATTTGCTGAAACTATTTTTGAATCCCAAATAAATCCCAATGTGAACTTTTCATGGTTTCTAACATCTAAATGTTGCAGTTTTCAGAAAATATTATGAATTTTCATTATTACCTGTACTGACATTGTGGTTTGTATTTCAGGGAATCTCAGATATTATATAACTGACAACTAAATGTATGTACTAATATATTACCTCATGCAGTCAGATAACACCATGCTCCCTTCTTTTTGTAGCGAATCATACCAACCACAGAAAACTAACAGAAGCCAGGACCTGGCCTAGACTCCTACTACCATTCTCTACCTACTCACACTGTGACCCAGCAGATCTTTATGAGAACGATGCTGAATCTACCTGTCCACCCCAGTTGGCTTGGAAGTTGCAATCCTACTGGTCATCCTTGACGAGTCATGGATGGGCTCTTAGGAATTTTAAGGCCCAATACCCTACTTTTGATTCAGAGCTTTCTATTGACTGGCTTCCATGTGAGGCATAATTTAAAATATTTTGAAACCTGAGTTAAATTTAAGTCGCTTGGGAAAGTTTCATTGTTATGGCAAAGAGATCACTGAGGGGCCAACCTCAGTTATGGAACCTCAGGCAAGCTGGTGGTTACTAGTCTGGAAAGGCCTGATGGGACCTTCCACTCCCTAAACAAAGATGCTCCACAGGAAGAGAGTGACCTGGAGTACAGATCTGGTAACAAAGGGGAAAGGAGCGTCTGGTCTTCTCCTGCAGCACTATTGGAATCTCTCTGGCAGCTTAGCATGGTTCCAATTAACACCCGCTTCTTCTATCCTAAGCTCTTCCGGTTTTACTGTCCCCAGCTTTAATAAATGTGCTCTCCAAATAACATTTTAAACAGAACAAACTATTGTACCTGTTCTCCTCATCTTGTTTTGCACCTCTGGATATTAAAAATTCCACCATGTTACTCTTGTTTAAAAGTTTAGCAAGTGCAAGTGGTGTGAGGCCACGCTGCAAAGCAGTAAAAACAATTTATAATTTAAGAAATTACATAGATACAAATTGAATATTAAAAATTATGAAATATCCTCTGAACTTACACATATAATATAGAAAGTGAATAAAAAGTAGCCCCTTTTGCCCTGGCCAGTGTTACACAATGGCTGGAGTGTCAGCCTGCACATGGAAGGGTTGAGAGTTAGATTCCAATTCAAAGGTAAGTCCCCCTGGGTTGAAGGTTTGATCCCTAGCCCAAAAGGGGGCCCATGGGGGAGGCACCCAATCCATGTGCCTCTCTCAGATAGATGTCTCTCTCTCTCTCTCTCTCTCTCTCATCTCTCCCTCCCTCCACTCTCTCTAAAATCAATGGGAAAGAATATCCTTTGGTGAAGATAAAAAAAATAAGAGCCTCTTCTCTCTCTTGTGCAGTCACTGGCTGTCCTTCCCTTTTAAAATGCCCTCCACTCCCTCTTCAATAGCTGAACTGCAACATCATTCTCCAAATCTCACTTCCAACATGTACAGTACTGGTTCCAAGCATCTTTGTTCCTATCCTGGTATACTGTCATGATTTTGCTGCCTGTGGATTGGGGCTTCCCCTTCCCACTTGCTCTCACCCAACTCCCCTTGCTGGGTACTAGGCCTCCTCCTCCCATCCATCCCCAGCAGCACCATTTCCTAAGCGCCTGCCAGCAGAGCAGCCAGTCCACAGCATCACTTCACTCCCCCAGGCCTTCAGTCCTTAATGGGCTCTGAGCCTATCTCCCACTCCCAGGCACTAACAGGAAGTTCTTCCTTCTGGGGTGGAAGGGAGACAGAGCTTTGCCCCCTTCTGTGGACGCTACATTTCTCCAGCCCCCTCTGACTGGGCTTTGGAGTTGTTTCCATGGTGACAGGGCCTGATATATTCTATTCAGTATATGTATGTGAGAAAGAAAATGCTCGTGCCCAGCTGGTGTGGCTCAGTGTTTGAGTGTAGACCCATGAACCTAGAGGTCACAGTTGATGACAGGTCAGGGCACATGCCAGATTTGTGGGCTCCATATTCAGTAGGGAATGTGCAGGAGGCAGCCATTGGATGATTCTCGCTCATCAATGATGTTTCTCTCTCCCTCTTCCTGCCTCTCTCAATATAAACATAATTTTTAAAAAATGCTTGTAACTAAACTAAAAACATGTATTCCAAATATTTTCAAAATAAGGTTACTTGAGCTATACCTTGTTTCTCGATTCAATATCTGCCTGGTGCGAAAGCAGCCTTTCCACTATAGCTATACTGTCACCACGGACAGCATGGTGGAGAGCAGTGTCGCCTTCAATGTCCACTATATTTGGATCGACACCATGGTCTAGCAGCACATTTGCACAGAACGTTCTCCGGTGTTGTAGGGCCTGTCAGTATTATGCCAAGAAATAGATGATTAAGTTCTAGGAATCAAAGTAAACATTCCACAAGTTTCACCAATGACTTTTAGTTCAATGAGATGAATTGATTTTTATTCTAAGTAATTGAATCAAACCCATCTCATTCTTTCACCAATGACTTATAGTCAATGAGGTAAATCCATTTTTATTCTAAGGAATTACATCAACCCCATCTCGTGCTGACATAGTTGGCGAGTGCATACCTGCATCAGAGCTGTCTGATTCTCAGCATCACAGAGGTTCAATTCGCATCCTTTCTTTATTAGGTATTTCACGATCCTTGAATGGCCATAGGCACAGGCCACATGGAGAGCAGTCCTATGGATGTCAGAGGGCTCTTTAGGAACTTAAAGGGCACTGTCTCAAAACACACATTATCCATGTCATTGTAAACATGTGTCCCTATGACTTCAAAACCAATAGTTCTTTTTCTTCTGCAAACAGTGCAATCGATATGAGTTCTTGTTACTCAGCACATTAATGAAGGAGCAGCCTATTTGAGCAGAGAGAAGATGACCTGGGAATTCAGTTTCCATGTGGGTCTGATCCTATTTTAACTGCCACTTATTAGTTATCACCTGGCCTTTCTGTGCCTCAATTCCCTCATCAACAAAATGGAGATAAAAAGAGTAATTATTTCCCAGGACATCACTGTTTGCTTAAATGAGAATCTATGCAAAGTGTTTACTACAGTTCCTAGCACACACACACAAAAACGGCTCAATAATTGTTAATGTTAGTGTCATTCTTACTACCACTTTATAAAGGCATTTCAATTAAATAAAATGACCTCATTCTACCTACTCTGCAGACCTGTTTTAAGGATCAGGAAGAACACAGTATTTCAATGATTCTAAAATGCTTACCTTCTCACACTTTAACACCTCTGACATTGGAATCCAACTTCTAATTCAGAACGTGTTACAACTATTATTGGCAGCATTTTAAAAAGTTTATTGATGCATAAAATACTGGCATCATACCATCCATGGTGCCTTACATTAAGTGACATGACGATGAATACAACAGAGCTCTTGCTGTTCTAATCAATGGTTGGTATTTACATAAATTTTAGTTCTTAAAAGCCTTAAGTATTCATTGACTACTTAAAAAAGCAAAACAAGAATTTTTTAAAGTAATTCATACTTTGATTTTCAAGAAAACAGAAACCAAAGGAAATGCAGGATTCAAATAAATAGGATGACTCATTTTGTCCAATATTTAGATGTACCTGGTATAGATTGTCTGGAAAACAGATGTTCTCAATGATCAATATTATTTAATACTATTATACTTTTCAAAAAGGCAGGTAATGGTTACCCTTTACAATTTCCTACCTTCAGAAACACTTTTGTTTTTTGTGTGTTTTTTATCTTTAAATTCTTTATTAGTTAAGGAATTACAAATGTGTCATCATCCCCCCCGCAACCCCACACTGTTGAAAGCAGGGAGAAAAAAGCTTCAACTGTGATTAAATCCTAATACTTCCATTTTTAATATCTCATTTTGCTCATATTGGCCAACATGAACCTTTTAAGAATACAAAAGGGTCTGGGAGATAGACTGAAAAGGTCCTGAGTACACTATGTCTGCTACATAATAGATATTCAGGTTATGTTTCATGTACAAATGGACTGAAAGAATGAATAAACAGTGGGAGAGTTCAATATTTTTAAAGAAAACTTTTATAAGTTAAAATGATACTTCTGGAATAGTAATAATCACTTCTATTTTCTATTTTTTAAAGAAATAATCCAGCCGAAACCGGTTTGGCTCAGTGGATAGAGCGTCGGCCTGAGGACTGAAAGGTCCCAGGTTCGATTCCGGTCAAGGGCATGTACCTGGGTTGCGGGCACATCCCCAGTAGGGGATGTGCAGGAGGCAGCTGGTCGATGTTTCTCTCTCATCAATGTTTCTAGCTCTCTATCTCTCTCTCCCTTCCTCTCTGTAAAAAATCAATAAAATATATTTTTTAAAAAAAGAAAAGAAATAATCCAGTTGAAGACATACAAATATTACATTATCTCACTTATATGTGGAATCTAATGAACAAAATAAACTGATGAACAAAAAATGTCCAGAAGTCTGGATGCATGGAACAGAATAACAGATCTCAGGGTGGGGATGGGGGAACAGGAAGAGATTAGCCAAACAACACATGTACATGTATGCATAACCCATGGACACAGACAATAGTTTGGGGAAGGCCTGTGGTGGGGTGGAGGCTGGGTTGAGGGGGGACAAAAATGGAAAAAAATAGGAGACATCTGTCATCCTGTCAAAAACAAGACAAAAATAAAAAAGTTTTAACGATAAATTATTTTTAATTCATTCTAGAGAAAGAGGGAGGGAGCAGGGGAGAGTGTGAGAGAAAAAAACATCAATGTGAGGGAGAAGCATCGATCAGTCCCTTCCCATAGGTACCCTGACCAGGGATGGAACCCACAACCTAGGTATGTGTCCTGACCTGGAATGAACCCATGCCCTGTCAGTGTAGAGGAGGGGTACCAAACAACACTCCAACCAACTGAGTTATACTGGGCGCTTTTTTTGATTTTTATAAGCACACAGCTAAAATGATTACTCTATAATCATTTGCATATTATAGGTAATAAATACATATATAAAATAAAACACATATGTGTGCAATTAGATATAAGCATACACTCTACAGGCACAGATAAAAAGCATCACAAGTGCCCATGTCAGATGAGTAAAGATGTAGTACATTTGCACAATGGAATACTATGATGCTATAAAAAAAGAAGGAACTCTCATATACTTTGCGACAGCATGGATGGACCTGGAGATGATTATGCTGTGCAAAATAAGCCAATCAGAGAAAGACAAATACCATATGATCTCATTTACATGTGGAACAAAATAAATTAACAAACAAAATAGGGCCAGAGGCATGGAGATAGGGAACAGACTGACAGACCTCAGTGGGAGGGGGTTGGGGGGACTCAAAGAGATTAGCCAAAGAACATATGTGCATATTTGCACAGCCCATGGACACAAACAACTGTGAAGTGAAGGCCGAAAGGGGCTGGGTGGAAAGGCACTAAGAGGGGGGAGGGTGATGGGGGACATCTGTAACAGTATCAACAATCAAAAGAAACTTAAAAAAAGATTCCCTTTACTTCTGAAGATACCAATCCTCAAAAATCTTTCAAACATAAGTCCAAAAAACAGGAAGTAAGCAACCAATTTTATCTGTGCAGGATTCATATTATTGCTCTTCCCCAGGATTATTTCACTCATAATAATTCTTATTAGAATTTCTGTACAGGATCCTTGCAGATATCAGATTTTTTGAAATGTTCATTTTTAATTCAAATACTCAGAAATAAATTTTATCACATTTTGCATTTATTTTTGGCTATGGTCATAGTCTGTTTTTGTGTTTGTGTAACCAAACTGACCTTTTTCTTCTTATTATATTGCTATTTTAAGCAGTGCTGAATCAAACAAACTATGTAAATTGTCTATTTCATAGAGATATTTTACTGTAAATAGAATTGATGGGTATAGGAAATATAATTATGTTTTTAAATGTGGTACTCAGCACCAAATTGCCTATGGCCAAAGTCAGAAGCAACTTAAACTTTAAGCAGCAATATAAGGATAATCACTGGTCATCTTCACAAACCTTGTGGATGGAAAATATTATTTTCCTCTTTTCACTTAAATTCCTTTTGCTACCAAGGACACTAAATATTTTTTACCTTTGTCATTGGTCACCTGTACATATGCCAAAAGTACTTTGTCCACTTTCAAATTAGTTTTCCCTTGCCAATTTCAAAAAAACTTCTCTGTAAAGTGCGGACTTTTTTTTCTCTGATACACATACATTGCAAATATTTTGCTAGAATTTCTTCTTTTACCCTACTAATATTATTTTCTGACACACAGAGGGTTTGCATTTTTTATATTGCTCAGTCAACTTCCAGAAATCTTGCTTTTGAAGGGTTTATAATCATTTAAAAAGTATAAATAGCCCTGGCTGGTTTGGCTCAGTGGACGGGGCATCAGCCTGGGTACTGAAGGGTCCCGGGTTCAATTTCAGTCAAGGGCACATGCACGGGTTGCAGTCTCAATCCCTAGTGGCGGGGGGGGGGGGGGGTGCATGAGGCAGCCAATTAATGGTTCTCTCTCATCATTGATGTTTCTATCTCTCACTCTCTCTCTTCCTCTCTGAAATCAATAAGTAAAATTTTTTAAAAGTATAAGTAGGCATTTGTGTTTTCTCCTAGTACTTTTCTCATTTTGTATACCTAATTTTTTAATCTGGTATTTGGAGGTGATAAAAATCTAGCTAGTTTCCTCCAAATACTCAACAGATATTTCTCCACCATTTGTCACTGACCTTTTCCTCCAAACATGAAATGTGACCAGCATCGAGTTCTAAGTCTTACATATATTTGGATGTTTGGGCATTTTCCATTCTGTTCCAATCATTTATCAGTCTTTTCAGCTATAAGTAAACAACTGCTTTGTGGAAATCTATAGCACATGCTGATATCTAAAATGATAAACCTGTGCCTACTATACAAAAATTTTCTTAATCTCATCACAATGATAAATGATAACATGTAACTTGAAAATTTTAACCCATATCTATTTGCTTGTAAAATTGATCAACATAGCACACATTTTGAGAAACTGAAACTTCCTCAACAGGACCACAGCCATCTTCCCACTTCAAATTCCTTCTGAGGTCCCTCAATAAAGAACATAGGTGAGCCCTGATGTAGCTTGGTAGGTGCGCTTCGACCTCTGAACCAGGAGGTGACACTTTGATTCAGGACAGGGCACAGGTCTGAGTGGTGGGCTCAATCCCCAGTGTGGGGCATGCAGGAGGCAGCTGATGAAACATTCTCAACATCGATGTTTCTATCTCTCTCCCTTCCTCTCTGAAATCAATAAAACATTTTAATAAAAACATAGGCATACATTGATATAAAGTGGTTATTGGATTTTATCCAAAGAACTTTTAACTTAGAGGTTGATCTATTTGGGGAATTATCTCTCTCATTATTCACTTTTCTATACGATGCAACATTATGGTATAAAATGTGTACATCAAATATAAAGTGCTATATATGCTCAATTTTGCTTCAATTATTGATATGTAGTTAAATCACTTAAAAGTTGCCAGTAAAGTGTTCTGTAAGAGGAATTATGACTGCGTCTTTATGTTTTTGTTTTTGCTGCTCATGAAGTTGGTCTGAGCGCCCGGTCCCAGGTCAAGTGTCCACCAGGGAGGTGCTGCGGGGCCCCAGAGCGGAAGTCAGCCCTGCGCCCTGGCTGACAGGAGGGCTGATCTCCAGCTGCTGAGCCCAGGCAAGGGTGTGCCTCTCCCAGGCCCACCCACCTCCTCCCAGTGGACCCCGGGCCCCCAGCCTTGCAGTCCCTATTACCTGGCATTCTTGTCTCTTTCATTCACATCACTTATCCCCAAAGAGAGGATTAGCTGCAATCTCAACCGGTTGTTATCTCTGGCAGCTCTGTGGATCCCGTGCAGACTTTTGTCTAGAAAGCAGGGATCTCTGAATTCCCTTCCACTGGACCCGTGGGTGGTAGTGCAGATCTCGGCCCCGCTGGTAGGAGTGACCGCCATTCCACCGGTAGAGGAGTCCACGACGCCACTGGTAGGGGAGACCTTGGCCCCCCTGATAGTGGTTTTCTTGCCCCCCTTGGTAGGGGAGTCCACGACGCCACTGGTAGGGGAGACCTTCGTCCCACAGACAGGGGGGGGTTTATCCCCCTTTGTAGGGGAAACTTTGCCCCCCCTGATAGGGGGTTTCTTGCCCCCCTTGGTAGGGGAGTCCACGACGCCACTGGTAGGGGAGACCTTGGTCCCACAGACAGGGGGGGGTTTATCCCCCTTTGTAGGGGAAACTTTGCCCCCCCTGATAGGGGGTTTCTTGCCCCCCTTGGTAGGGGAGTCCACGACGCCACTGGTAGGGGAGACCTTGGTCCCACAGACAGGGGGGGGTTTATCCCCCTTTGTAGGGGAAACTTTGCCCCCCCTGATAGGGGGTTTCTTGCCCCCCTTGGTAGGGGAGTCCACGACGCCACTGGTAGGAGAGACCTTGGTCCCACAGACAGGGGGGGGTTTATCCCCCTTTGTAGGGGAAACTTTGCCCCCCCTGATAGGGGGTTTCTTGCCCCCCTTGGTAGGGGAGTCCATTACCCCACTGGTAGGGGAGACCTTTGTCCCACAGACAGGGAGGGTTTTATCCTCCTTTGTAGGGGAAACTTTGCCCCCCCTGATAGGGGGTTTCTTGCCCCCCTTAGTAGGGGAGTCCATGACCTGACTGGTAGGGGAGAACTTCGCTTCCACGCTGGCATTCTTCAGAAAAGAAAACACTTTCTTCATCATGGAGAGTCTAGGCTTCAGAGAAGCCTCACCTTCCCTTCACTTTTCTCGCCTCCTGAAGCCAAAACTAGCTCTCTAGCCAACCACCACCTGCCACAGCGTTCCAGCAGGGCAGTTTGGCAGTTTGGCAGTTGGGCAGTTGAGCATCTCCCAGCTCAGAATCATAGTAACCAAGCAACAGCCTCTGACATAACTGCCCATGTGCACAGAGCCTTGTGGTCAAGGGCAGCAAGAGCCCATGTGCAAAAAAGCCCAAGCCTCTCAAATCTCCGGAACTGCCTGTGGGCAGGTGTGGGTTCTGTTCAAACTCCCTGGAAGTTGGCCAAGTGTTTCCAGACGCTTGCAAATGTTACTCACCCCAGTGAAAAGGCAGTCTTTGCCTAAGACCAGGGCTAGGGTGGTGTGGAACTTCAGGATGCCCCAGAAAACTCCCCTTAACAAATCTCTAAATCTCCTTGTGACTCAGTTTATTTCTCTTCCTCATCCCTCCGTGCCCCAGCCAAGCTCCAGGGAATGTACCTGATGCAAGAACAGATGGATGTTTTCATGGCTTCAGAGATTGTGGCAATATGTGTCTGTAAGTGCAAATGTGTGGGAAACCAGTTCCTGTTCTCCAGATGAAAGAAAACCTCTTTCCACATGCCTCTTAATCCCCCTGTGGCCCACCTCTTACACTTACGTTTCCTTTCCCCCAAATAAATATTTAACCAATCATTTCGGAGCATGGTGTTAATTTTAAGAACTTTTTGTTAAAAAAGGGCTATTCACCTGTCACAAACCACCTTTTCTCGCCTAGTTTAAAATGTCACTTTACTGTGCATTGGATTCTCAAGTTATGTTTTTAGTTTTGGGGTTTTCTGTTCTCATCCATCAATGGGTCTGCTTCTTTTTTTCCATCCGTGATACCGCTGTAATAAACCCAGTTACAAACAAGGGGAGGGGAGCAAAGGGAAGGCCAAATTTCCTAGGCATGTCTTTTGTGCAGCTTTGCCAGAAAACGGCAATTTAACACTCCCCAGGGCTATTCCCCTCAGAGGGCACGGGGAGGAATCTGGCCCGGGGAAGAGTAGATGCATGCCCAGTCAAGTCTCCATGAAATAGGGAAGGTACTTTACTGTCAGTAACACCTGGGAACAGGTCATTCATTACAATAGGTGTGGCCACTGCAAGTGTGAGAAGATGTGAGACACTTACCTCCTAAACAAAGGAGTTCTCTTCTTGCTAGGCCCACGCTCCTGGCCTGCGGGACTCTCGTGCTCCTGCTTTTGCCCACAGAGCCCAAGGCCGTGTGGAGCCCACACACAGTGGACTAATGGACTGCAACTAAGCTGATGTCATGCAGGACCCAGCTCCTCCAGGGGAAGGAAACTCCGGACACTGGCTCTGCTTCAAGCCCTGCTGAGTCCCCAGCTGCACATTTTCCAGGTCTGGATTAAGGGATACGGGACTTGGCAAACCCAGGGCTGTCAATCACTCCTCCCCCAGTGTGAGTCTCAGACATGTGTTGTTCTCCAGATATTGTAAGGACCGACTTCAAGCACCCAGTTGGGAAGGGGATACCCACTTCCACTGATAACACTCTGTGGGGACTTTAGGTCTCTGAGTGTGTAAGGGCTGCCAGGCACCTCCCCTGAGCTTATCAGGTTTAGTATGTGGTCACTTTTTTGTTCACACTTGACCTGTTAAGTCTTTGTTTATTGTCTACTTTCTCCCAACTAGAATATGCCATCCGTGAGAAAACTAATCATTTTCTTCACTATTTATCTGCACTCTGAACTCCTGTTGTACCATCTTTCTGCATGAAGTCAAGAACTCAAACGCTATAGGCCCAGCTGAGGCAGACCAGCTCCAGGCTGGTTCCTGTTCCCTGAAAGTTATGCCTGGGACATCCTGTATGAAGACAGAACAAGACATGATTTTGCTTACAAGAGTTGGAAGAAAACGTGATGGCCCACAATCACTTTGTTGTTGTTGAGGCAAATCAACACTATTCATTTTTCAAATGTCTTTATTGATTTCTTAGAGAGAAAGGGAGAGGAAGAAACATCAATGATGAGAGAGAATCATTGACCAGCTGCCTCCAGCATTCCCCCACTGGGATGGAGCCTCCAACCTGGGTATGTGCCTTGACCTGGAATCAAACCAGCAATTTGTTGGTTATTGGGTACATGCCCAACCACTGAACCCCACTAGCTGTACACACTATTACTTTTTCTAGAGGCCCAGTGTACGAATTCATGCACAGGTAGGGCCTGGCCAGCCTGGCCTCAATCAGGGCAGATCAGGGCTGGGCCTGTCAGGAGGAGGAGAAGGTGGGAGGTTGCTGACCAGCCCGCCTGTATCCTGGCCTGATCAGGGCCCCTGATCCAGGCTGGGCCAGCTGGGGGAAAGGGCTGCGGGTGGTTGGCTGGCGGACCCCACCCCCAATTGGGCTGGGGGGGGGCATTTAGGGGTGGGGCAGGCCATGGGGAGGGGCTGTGGCCTGTGGGCTGGCCAGCGCCACCCCCAAATGGAGTTGATGGCGGGTGCCTATCTGGGACCAGTGGCCTGTGAGAGGGGCCATGAGTGGTTGGCCAGCAGTCCCTGCCCTCTATTGTGGTGGTGGGGGCAATCAGGGGTGGGCTGGCAGGAGGATGGGCTGTGAGCCGATGAGGGTGGTGGGGGCCCATCAGGGGTGTGGACAGCCAGGGGGAGCTGACTGCAGAAGGTTGGTGGCCAACCCTGCCCCCTCTTTGAGATGGGGTGGCGATCAGGGCTAAGGCTGGACAGGGCGAGGAGCTGCAGGAGGTTGGCCACCCAGCCCCATCCCCTAGTGGGTTGGGGAGGGTGCTATCAGGGGAAGGCTGGCCATGGGGAGGGGCTGCAGGCCTATCGTGATGGGGCAGGCTGATCAGGGGCACATATGGCCAGGGGGAGGAGAGCGGGAATTTGGCCAGCACACCCTGGTCTTAATCGGGGTGGGAGAGTCTGATCAGGGTGGGCCCGCAGGAGGAGGGGCCACAAGTTTGGCCATCTGCCCCACCCGCTGATCGGGATGGTTAGCTGGCCACAGTGGGCTTCATAGTGACCAGTTGTTAGATCGTTATGGCCTTTATGGTAGCTGCCTTTTTATACATATAGATAGTGGTTTGGCACAAAAAATACATGCACATTAAAAGGGAATTAATTAGAGGAAATATTTTAATATTGCTATTTTCCCTTTATAATAGAAGTGTCAGAGATAAAAGAAAATCAGTAAAATGTATATGAAAATCTCCCTCCTGTCAGAGTGGTGGCATGCCCTGGGACCCATAATCAAATCCCTGTCCACCTGTGCGTGTCTCAAAATCGTGAGAGACCCAGAACCAGCCGGCCCCACCCCTGTCAAGCCCCACAGGGCAGGGGGTGTGGCCTCAGGTCCTCCAGCCTGACCTCAGGTCCCCTGGTGAGAGAGGTGGGAGGCGGGGACTCAGGTCCCCCAACAAGCCCCACCAGGGTGTGGGGTGCGGACTCAGGTCCCCAGGCTCAGCCTCAGGACCACATGGCTTCAGGTCCCTCGGCCCCTGCTCTGGGGATGGGGACACGGCCTCATGTCCCACGGCCCAGCTTCCGGTCCCACAGCCCCAGCGCGAGGGCACAAGGCTGCGAGGGTGTGATGACCATTTGCATATTAGCTCTTTATTATGTAGGATTGCTGACCCTATTACAGATGTTCCCAATTTCCCCCATACTCCTCCCCACTTTTCTCCCTCTACCCTGCCCCAGTGCTTCTAATCCCTTGCCACATTATAGTCTATGTCCATGGCCTATGCATATATGTACATACTGTGTTTAAAATATTTTTGTTGATTTTAAAGTGGAAGGGAGAGGGAGAGATAATAACATCAATGATGAGAGAGAATTGCTGATTAGTTGCCTCATGCATGACTCCACACCCTCACTGGGAATTGAGCCTGCAACCCATGTATGCGCCCTGAACAGGAAAATAACCAGTATCACATGACATCATCATTTGTGGAATATAATGAACAGCATAAATTGATGAACAAAAATAGATTCAGAAAGCATCAAACAGACTGTCAAACTTCAGCGGGAATTCAAGGGATGGAGGGGGTTAAGGAATCAACCAAAGGATTTATATGCATTCATATAAGCATAACCAATGGACACAGACACTATGGGGGATAAGGGCATGTGCTGAGGTGTGAGGGTGGCTGGGCAGAGCTCAATGGGACAAAAAGGAGTTATATGCCATCCTATATGTAATACTTTAAACAATAAATAATTTTAAAAATAAAAATAAAATACAAAGAACCATGACCTCCTGGTTCGTATGTCGAGGCTCAACCACTGAGCTACACCAGCTGGACAACATTATTTTATTTGTTTTTTTAATATTTCTATTGATTTCAAAGAGGAAGGGAGGGGGAGAGAGAGATATAAACATCAGTGATGAGAGAGAATCATTGATTGGCTGCCTCCTGCACGGCCCCCACTGGGGATCAAGCCTGAAACCCGGGCACATGCCTTGACCGGGAATCAAACCGACGACCTCCTGGTTCCTAGGTCGAAGCTCTACTGCTGAGCCACATCTGGCTCGGCTAGACTACATTATTTTAAAATTTATGAAAATATATATAGTTTTTATTGTTGATAGTATTATCAATGCCCCGCATTTCCCCCCTCTGTATATATTCTTTGGTGGATCTCTTGCATTCCTCCCACCTCCTTCCCCTCAGAGATCTGTCAGTCAGCTCCAGTTAGCCAGGCCTCTGGTCCCATCTAGTCCCTCCCCAGCCATCACTCTCTCTGCCACAACACCTTTTTTAAAAAATATATATTTTTATTGGTTTCAGAGAGGAAGGGAGAGGGATATAGAAACATCAATGATGAGAGAGAATCATTGATTTGTTGCCTTTGGCACACCCCCCACTGGAGATCCAGCCCACAACCCAGGCATGTGCCCTGGTCCAGAATCTTCAGTCCGCAAGCCAAGGCTATGTCCACTGAGACAAACCGGCTAGGGCAGCCACAACACCTTTATAACCTAAGTCAGTGGTCCACAAACTCATTAGTCAACAGAGACAAATATCAACAGTACAACGTTCGAAATTTCTTTTGTGAGCCAAATTTTTTAAACTTAAACTATATAGGTAGGAACATTGTTATTAACTTAATTAGGGTCTCCTAAGGCTTAGGAAGAGCCACACTGAAGGAGCCAAAGAGCCTCATGTGTTTTGGGAGCCACAGTTTGCCAACAATGGAACTAAGTCATTGGCTGGGATGCCAGGACTCCCCTGGGCGGTTGAGAAAACTACATTACCCAGAAGGAACTGCACTCATGTGGGCGGAGCTAAAGGGCATTTTGGTGTCTGTGCATCCGGTTAGGGCGGGACTTCCTGCTTCCTCCTCGTGGTGGACATTTCAACTCTTTAGGTCTTTGTTCACAGACTCCCTTGGGGACCCGCCTCTCAGGTCCTGCCGCCCAGGTCCCCGCGCTCAGAATGGTGAGTCCCTCGTGGGTGACACATGGCTGATGGGGGAAGAGGGTGAAAGGCTGCAGTGCCGCCTTGTGAGGACGTGATGGTGCGACTGAGCAGGGAGGACTCGGGAACCCGGGCCCGTTGTGGGTGTAAATGCAACAGAGACATGAAGTGAGGTTTTGCACGAGGAGTTTTAGTTTCACTCTCAGGACGCTGGGGCCATAGATGGTTGTGAAAAAATAGGGACATTTTCTGAGGCCGGATTCTAACTTTTCCTAACATTGCTCAGAGGAAGGACAGACTGGAGGACAGAGGACAGCAGCTGTGGACAGGGAGGGGAAGTCCTGTAAATTATAAGGGAACTGGCAGAGTGAGCCCTGAGGACTGAGCCCTGAGATAACACAGGCATCTGGAGGGCACCTGGCCTCGGGGCTGGGCAAGGACACTGAGCAGCCTGAGCCCATAGAGCCTGGTGGGTGCCAGGCTGTCAACAGACCATTTTCTTTCCACAAATTTTTCCAAATGCAGAATGAATTAGGTGTACGGGTTTGTGGAGCGTAATTCAGGGCCTCACCCCCTTGTGACCTCTGAGAGAGTAGAGTCCTGGGACTGTCAGCTGCTCTTGTATCTCGAGGACCTGGGGACTTTGAACAGACACTCAGCACAGACTCCTAAGGCCAGGAGTAGGGCTTCATGAAGTGGAACTTGTTTGTGGCAACCAGTGTAATGAGTGTGAGGTCCTCCAGACATAGGTTCCAGAATGTGCAAAGGCTGGGAGTGAAGAGAGAGCTGAATCAGGAACCTGCAAGTATGTTTTTTAAAAGACATATATATTTTTATTGATTTTAGATGTAGAAATAAAGGGGAGGGGGAGAGAGAGAGAGAAACAGTGATGAGCAAGAAATAAGAATCAGTTACTGCCTACACAATCCCTACAGTGGATTCAGCGCACAACCCAGGCATGTGACCTCACCAGTGCATGGGTCTCTGTTCAACCAACTGAGACACATCAGCCAGGACTGTAGGTCACTTTCATACAGGGGATCATGGTCAGGTTGGTAATGGTAATAGTAGCTCAGAAGCAACAGTGTGAGCCTGAGGACTGACTTCTTGCTGGGGCCACTCTTTGTGGGTGGTGGGTGTCACAACACAGCATAGGGACAGACGTTGTCATGTAGAGTGTCGGCTTTGCAGTGGCCAAGGCCTTTAAAAGATGAGTGCACGTGCGATGAATTGGAGGCTACAGGGAAATTCAACAAGATGAGATAGGGAGATAGGGGTTTGTACATATTTACTTCTACAAACCCTCACCAGGATTTTGTTGTGACTTTTGATGTGAATTAGCTTAGACCTTGAGTGGTCATCTGTGACACTCACTAAGCCTGGTGCAGAGGGCCATCGGGGCTGGGACTTGAGTGATGATTAAGTGAAAGATGTTGGCTGTGCCTGGTGAAGGGACATCAAGTGCAGCACCAGGGGAGGTGAGCTCTGGGTATCTGAGATCTGGTTGTGGTTCTCCATAGATGAGATTGAAGAAAAAAACAGTCATGGAGAGAAGCCTTCATAGTAGGACTCAAGCCTGCATCTATGAGTGTGGACTATCAGTTCATAATCTCTTTCAAATTGTTTAAATAAATTCATTATTTTAACCTGAAGGAGGACTGTGTAGTATCTAAGACATATGTTTGAGTTTCATTCCTTCCTCAATGACTCAAGTGACTTCTTTGCTATATGAAACCATAGGTTTTGAATACTGGAAAGAAAGTTGGTTTTCTTCATTTTTATCCTATGTTCAATTTAAGCCAATGTGTAGCATATACTTACACATTTAATCTGCATTGTTTACATTCTCCAGTATTATTTTTTTTAAGTTTAAGCATTGAATAATACATTAAGTGAAGTCTAGGTTTATAATCTTTGTTAATTTTCCTGGTGTAAATACTCTCATCATTGTCAGTTGCAATCTGCTAAAATGATGGCACTGAACATAAACATGTTAAAATACATCAGCACATCATTATATTTTATTTGCAACATGCTGATACAGTAGCAACGAATATGCTCCAGATCTTTGGTAATAAAATAAAATTATTGGGAACTGTCAATTTGTAAACCTTTCTTAAAGTTTAATGTAAGTATATTTGATTTAAAGTATATATTTTTAAGCATAGGCTTTTGGTGTTTCCATGCATTCCTGCATTGCCGAAACCAAGATCCTCCTGCCCTTATCAGTGCTTCATTCTTGGCATGGAAAAGAACTGATGCAAAAACACAGTCTGCCTTAGAAATAGCTTACTTGAAATATATCCTTATAAAAAGACACTTATGAAACCCTATGAATCCTATCTTGCCTTCCACCACTCTCTGTCATCATGATGGTTTTTGTGTCTATCTATTCATACATGATTGGGTATTTTACATAAATTGCTCCATGTCTTGCCCTGGCCACATACCTCAGTCGGTCGGAGAATCATCTCAATAACGACAAGGTTGCAAGGTCCATCACCGGTCAGGGCAATTACAAGAATCAACCACTGAAGGTATGAGAGTAATGGAACAAAGGAACTGCTGTGTCCCTATTTTCCTCTCACTCTAAACTCAATAAATATATTTATTCACTCAGTCAGTCTACACACATGTGAACACCAGCACAGCCCAGGGGCCCCGTGGTGACCAGCAGCCAGGGTTCTCATGAGGGTCAAACATGCAATGGTCCAGAGACCAGTATGGGAGGTGCTGTTGCTGTAAGTGTGGCCGGTGGGGAACTGGGCTGAGCTGCACAGTCACCCACAGGGGATGATGACATCCCTGGGCTAAAAGCAAAGAAGCTGGGAGAAGCTTTGGGCTAGTTCATGCCCCCGTGGTCTCTGCACTTTCTAGTCGGGGGTTTTATTGCACATTCAGGTGGTTGAGAAGTCCAGATTACTCTCAGGTGGCAAGGCTGGGAGCAGCAGTGGCTGCTAGGCAGGTGGGTGTGGGCAGGCAAAAGGCCAGGGCAGTTGCCAGGGAGAGTTGGTGCTGGGCCAAGTGTGTGGCTCTAAGGCCTTCCCTTGTCACAGTCCAGGCTGATGGTCTCTCTGTTCTTTGGGGCCATGGTTAGTGGGAAGTGGAGCAAGCTCTGTTGCAGGAGTTCCTGGGGGGTCATGACCTGGGAGTCAGCATGTGCTCCAAGTAAACATGTGACCCAGACAGGGCCAACCTAGTCCACTGTAATGAAGTGCTCCAGCCATTGCCCTGCCCAGGGAGGGAGAGGAGCTGTCTCTGCAGAGGCTGATTCCCTATCTGCCCAGCAGGAGGGGTTGCAGGCTGCTGAGCCAGGTGGTCCTGTCCTGGGTTACCAGTGTCTTGAAGTTTAGCCCCAAAAGGAGGCTCTAGATATTTATCAATCTAGAGAGAGAGAGTATCCCTGTTCTTTCCTTCATGGGTAAACATCCACCCTGACGCACTGAGACTGCTTACTGCCTGCACAGCCCACCCTTCTATACACTTTCCGGGCTGTGCCTGGGATGTTCCACTGAAGGTGATACATGCCCCTGACTGAATTGAGTTGATGGACACTGAACTCTGGGCATAGTGTGGTGCTGGGGTGTGTGGTTGAAGGAGCAGAGAGGTGTGGTCTAGGACAGGGCTGGAGATCCCTCTGAGCAGGGCAGCACCTTACTTATTAATGTTCCCTTTAAGAGAGAAAATTAGTATGGCTCAGCATTTTTGGGGTCCCAAACATTTTGTGCTTAGAAGGCACATAACAATAGCAGAAAATCACTCTTGGTCCAATATTGGGTTATTTTGCATTGCTGATCAAGGCCTTGAAAGACTGCATGACTTTGCAGTCTTTGTGGTTCTTGTTTGTAGCCTGGTGCCTCTATCACTGGTGAGTTCAGTAATCACCCAGAATAAGAGTTCTTTGTTGTGCTTGTGTGAACAATATGAATTATATTCTCTGTTCACAATAAGTATTGCATAATTCTCAGCAATGTTTAGGACAGATCTTCGCCACATACTATACAGGAACCATGTGGCATGAATAATGAAATTCCATATGCTGGTGTCACTTGTTGTAAGACTCTGAGGTTTAAATGGAACTGCCATTAGGACAGAAACACTGTATTCACAGTGAGTGGGAAAGACTGCAGTAAACTGAAGGAAAAGTGCCCTTCTGAATGTTTTCCAAAAATGATCCAAGGTCTGTGGCTGGTGTGATGTTTGCTTACAGACATTTTCAGGACCTCCATCTCTGTTTTCTGTGGCTGAACTCATTGGCAAAAAAAATAAAGAGTTTGTTGGAGCCCCTGGCCTCACCTCAAGGTTTCCTTAACTGGCAAGACCTCAGACCTTCTCTGACCAGTTATAGGATGTATTTTTTGTAACCAGTCATCATTCCTGTGGATTGTGATAGCAAAAATCTTCAGTACTTGCCGATATTTGCTGCTCCTGTGGCAAGGCTGCTCCTCCCAGGAAATTAGGAGAGAGTTGGTAGAGCCCATATACGGTTGCGATTTTAATTTCCTAACGAGACAGGGATATCCAGGTCTTTTTTTGGAAGTACTTTTTAAGGCTTTATTAAGTCTATGTATAACTGACATGCAACAAAATGGACTCTTCTAATGTGTGCTTTTGATGAGCTTCAACTTACGAATAAAGCTGTGAAAATGTCACATGTGAAATAATCATATATCTCACGCATGTGCAGGTTAGAGCAAAAGTAGGCTTTCAGATGTGAGTATGCAAATCACAGAGTTTATTCTCTTATTTTATATAAGTCTTTTTCATTTTTAAAAATAATTTTGTTGACCTTTTAGTAAGAGAAGAAGGGAGAGTGAGAAATGGAGATATGTGAAACATTGAACTGCTGCCTTCTGTCTGCCACCTACAGGGCATCCAGGTGGGCATGTGCCCTGACCTGGGCTGGAGCCAGTGACCTTTCAGGGCAAGGGATGGTGTGCAACCAACTGAAGTACAATGGCCAGGGAAGAGATTATTCCTGTGTTATTATTTACTAACTATTGTATTAATTTCCTTACCAACAACTCTAAACCTCCTTTACCACACCCTGTGTTTGCCTCCTGACATTTATAATCTTTCTGCCTTCCCTAGCTCTAAATGCAGTCATTTATTTTCCTTCCTTTACAAGATTAGTTCATAGTTTTCATAATGTAATAAACACTATAATGTGTGTATTCTTTAACAAGTATGGGATTCTTTCATGCTACACAGTTAATTTGAGGTTCAACACTAATGCTTATGTGAAAAGTTCATTATTTTTTATTGCTGAGTAGTATTGTGTTCTGTGAATAACCACTTTATCTATTGATCTGGCTATGGTTTTTTGTTATTTCCAGGTTTGAGGTATTATAAATGAATTTTCTGGGATTATTTGGTTCTGTTCTTTATACAGACATATCTTTTCCTTATCTAACTGTTGCAGTATAGGTGAGTGTTTTAAGATATGCAGAACTGTGATCTGAAATGGTCCTCCCTTTTCCTTCCCAGCCACCCACAATAATGAAAATTCTAGTTTTTCGTTATCCTTGTGGGCACATGCGATGTTTAATATTTTAAAATTGTGGGCCTGAAAATCAGTACTGTTAACTTGTTTTGTTTTAATTCCATTTTCCTAAGAAATTTTTATGGTGAGCATTTCTTTATGTATTTATAGACCCTGTCTTTATCTCCTTTGTTGAAAAGTCTGATCAGAAACTTCTGCCAATTTTTAAAATGAATTTATGATTTAAGCAATAGGAAGTCATTTCACCATGTAGGACATCTGTTTGTAACTCACTCATTCCTCAAGGACTCAACTTCTTTGCCATTTGGAACTATATGTTTTGAATATTGGGAGGAAAGTTGTTTTTCTAAAATTGTATCCTATGTACAATTTAAAGCCCACTTGCATGGTACACTTACAAGGTTAACAACATTGCTAACATTCTCCACCATTCAGTTTAAGGTGAAGAATTCAATAGGATATTAAGTGAAGTCAAGGTTTGTAGTATTTGTCAATTTTTCTAGTGTAAATGCTCTCATCATCGTCACTTTCAAACCTCCAAAGTGATAGCACTGAATATGGTCTGATGAGATATTTCAGTAGTAAATCATTATATTTTTTTTCCAACATATTGATGCAGTAGGTACAGATATGCTCAAGAACTTTCATAGTAAAATAATTGGGAAGTGGCAAGTTTTAATTATTTTTTAAACTTTGATGTAAGTATAATTGATTTAAAACATATATGCAAAATAATATTTTTATTGATTTCTGAGAGGAAGTGGGGAGTGAGGGATAGAAACATCAATGATGAGAGAGAACTACTGATAGGCTGCCTCCTGCATGCCTCACAATGGGGATCCAGCCCATCACTTGAGCATGTGTCCTGACTGGGAATGCAACTGTGACCTCCAGATTCGTAGGTCAATGCTCAACCACTGAATCACACCAGCCAGGCTCTCCTAACCTAAGGGATCCCGCTCGACCTGCAACTGAGGCAGCAGTGAGCAGCAACAGCTCATCCTGGGCTAACCCCCTGAACCTGTGTTCAAGGCCTCCTTTTCTCTGATTCTCCAGTGAGCTCACAGTAGTGTTTCTAGAGGACCATAGGAGTCCCACCTAGTCTCTCTGCTGTTCCTTGTTCTATTCTAAGCCCTAGATTTTTTTCATTATCCCCATCTTTATTAAATGTTCCCTCAAAATATCTGAACTCCTGTTGTGAAGTTTTTTCTGCATGAAGTCAAGAACACAAACACTATAGGCCCAGCTGAGGCAGACCAGCTCCAGGCTGGGTCCTGTTCCCTACAAGTTATGTCTGTGACATCCTGTATAAAGACAGAACAAGGCATGATTTTGCTTACAAGACTTGGAAGAAAATGTGATGGCCCACAATCACTTTGTTGTATTTGCGTCAAATCAATCTTAACACTTCACTTTTTAGATGTCTTTTATTGATTTTTTAGAGAAAAAGGGAGAGGAAGAAACATCATTGATGAGAGAGAATCATTGAATAGCTGCCTCCAGCATTCCCCCTACTGGGATGGAGCCCCCAACCTGGGTATGTGCCTTGACCTGGAATCAAAACAGCGGTATGTTGGTTGATGGGTACACAACCAACCACTGAGCCCCACCAGCTGTGCACACTATTATTTTTTATTGCTGACTCTATTATAGATGTTACCAATTTCTTCCATACTCCTCCCCTCTTTTCTCACCACATTACTGTATTTGTCCATGGCCTATGCATATATATATATATACACACACACACACACACACACACACACACATACAGTGGAGCCTTGACTTACGAGTGTCCCAACTAACGAGTTTTTCGAGATACGAGCCCTCTCTCGGCCGATTTTTTGCTTTGAGTTGCGACCTAAAATTCGGGTTACGAGCCAGCTTCAGATACCCCACTGCTAGTTGGTGCAGCAAACATCACAGTGAACGCCACATCAGCCCAGCAACACCTGTCTCACTCGTTCACAATTGATTTGACATACGAGTAATTTGAGTTACGAGCTCCGTCACGGAACGAATTAAACTTGTAAGTCAAGGCCCCACTGTACTTTGTTTAAAATATTTTTGTTGATTTTAGAGAGTGGAAGGGAGAGGGAGAGATAAAATCATCAATGATAACATAGAATTGCTGATTAGTTGCCTCGTGCATGACTCCACCCACACACTGGGAATTGAGCCTGCAACCCATGTATGTGCCCTGACCAGGAAAAGAAGCAGTATCACATGACCTCATCATTTATAAAATATAATGAACAGCATAAATTGATGAACAAAAATAGATTCAGAAACATAGAAGCGTCAAACAGACTCAAACTTGAGAGGGAAGTCAGGGAAGGGAGGGTTTAAGGGATCAACCAAAAGACTTATATACATTTATATAAGCATAAACTATGGACACAGACAGACACTATGGGGGTAAGGGCATACTGAGGCGTGAGGATAGCTGGGCAGAGCTCAATGGGGGAAAAAGGAGTTATATGTAATACTATATGTAATACTTTAAACAAGAAATAATTTAAAAAATAAAAATAAAATGAAAAGAACCGTGACCTCCTAGTTCATAGATCGAGGTTCAACAACTGAGCTATACCAGCTAGGCCACATTATTTTAAAATTTACAAAAACACATATTATTTTTATTGTTGATAGAATTATTGATGTCTCCCATTCCCCCCCTCTGTATATATTCTTTGGTGGGTCTCTTGCATTCCTCCCACCTCCTTCCCCTCAGAGATCTGTTAGTCTGCTCTAGTTAGCCAGGCCTCTGGTCCCATTTAGTCCCTCCCCAGCCATCACTCTCTGCCACAACACTTTTATTCACCTAATCAGTGGTCGGCAAACAGGCTTGGCAAACCGCAGCTCGCGAACCACAAGTGGCTCTTTGGTCCCTTGAGTGTGGCTCTTCCACAAAATACCGACTTCTGCGCATGGCCAGGAAGTTTCAATCGCACTGTACGCGAGCGCCTCCATGTGGTAGTTTGTGGAAGAATCACAGTGAAGGGGCCAAAGAACGGCATGTGGCTTGCGAGCCCCGGTTTGCCCACCACGGATAACTCATTGGCTGGGATGCCAGTACTACATTGGGTGGTTGACAAAACTACATTAGCCAGAAGGAACTGCACTCCTGTGGGAGGCACTAAAGGGCATTTTGGTGTCTGTGCATCCGGTTAGGGTGGAACTTCCACCTTTCTCCTTGTGGTGGACATTTTAACCTCTCAGGTCTTTGTTCACAGATTCACAGGCTTCATGGCGCTTGTGGTGAGGACGAGGAGGCCTGGGAGGCAGCGTGCCTGCTGTGCAGGGTGTGTCTGAGGCTCCTTGAGTCCAACAGCCCGAGATGGGCGTCCTCGTGCCTCCCGAACTCCTCTCTGCTCACAGCAGCCTGACCCCATTTCACCCTCCAGCCTTGGGGACCGGCGCCTCTCAGTTCCCGCCGCCCAGGTCCCAGAGCTCAGAATGGTGAGTCCCTCATGGGTGACACATGGTTGATGGGGGAAGAGGGTGAAAGGCTGCAGTGCCGCCTTGTAAGTGTTATGCCCAGATTTCAAGGACGCCCCCCCCCCCCCCCCCTCCGAACCACCAGGGAGCACCGAGTCCGATGCAAAAGCATAGAGTCTTTTATTCAAGCTAGCTTGGTCTCTCTGCCTCCATTACTGGATGCAAGAGAGGCCGGAGTCTTGGAAGAACAAAGAATTTATAGGGGTTGGGGGTGGGGGCACACTCTGACCACTGATTTGGCCGATTCCGGTTGGTTGAGTGAGGGCCAGGGGCTAGTGACACAAGAGCAGGGGGCTAGTGTTGCAATGGCAGGGTGCAGCTAGGGTCTGGTTACACAAAGATGGGGGGGGGGGGCGGTGGATAGCATCCTTTTGGCCTTGGGCTAGTTTCCCCCGCTTTCCCATTGGTCGAGATAAGGGCAGGCTGAGTAACTGATACATTCTGTGGCTTTTTCTTGGAAGAGGGGTTAAGGACACAGCTATCAGTCCTGTTCTGTCCTTTCATTCCCCCCTTGTCTTGGAACTTCCAGCTCAATCATGAGATGGACTGAACTATCAACTGAACTATTCCTATACACTCCTTGACAAATTGGACTAGTCTGTTAATAATGCAAGAGCCAAAAGTCAACAGCATCAGGAGGATTACAAGGGGTCCTCCGAGGTCCGCTGTCTTCTTGAGGGTGATCTGCAGCAGGTGTGTCTAGTCAGAGATCACCTTCTAGTCAGGCTCCCTGCTGTCCTGGGTACAGAAGGAGCTGGGCTTGTGACCTGGCCGAGACAAACTATAACAAATGGTCCGGTGGAAGGGAAAGAAAACATTTCAGTTTTAGCAACCTCTATTGAAATAGGATTTTTCTCCTTAAAATTACCCCTCCGTTCATTAAAATACCAATTTATTTACCGTATTCAATTTGGCCAGATTGTTTGCATAAACACAACAAGAATGGTAACTGACTATCTTTGCTGGAATTTCATGATTGAATCTTAATGTGCCCCGTAGGGCCAGGAAGCCAAGCCACCCAGCTGCCATCAGGCCCACCTGCAGTATCTGCTGAGTTAGGTGAATCCCTCACCTGTAGCAACTCCACCTGAGCCCACACTCTAGGCTTTAAGGCCCATCTCAGCAGCCCTCCTATCGTTGCGGCCCAGAGTGTGTGGGGGTTCCGCAGGGATGCAGAGGCATCCTTATTGTTCCCCTTCTACTCTGTCCAACCGCCAGTGATGGTAGGGCATGGGCCTGACGCTCCAGCGCCAGCCATCTTCACGGCTCCCAAGCAGGATACCAGGCTTTTCCTTTGGCACTCTTATTGGCTTCATGTCTTCAGAGCTTAGACACGTTTCTTTAAAACACGATACTCCAGTCAAAGTTTCCGGTTAATAAAATCACTATTGAAAACCGGTCTTATTGATTTCATGCAAAGAAATGTATTGCCATGACTTATTAAGCATTGCCAGATTTCAGAGGAATTATATAAGGAGAAAAACATACTGATCTGCTCTAGGATTTTCTGATTTTCCTTGCCAGCCCTTTTTCATGGATTTTTCAGAGTTATAACAAAATAGTAACTGTTATATTTCTTTTATCAGTCCCCCCTAAGTACTTTGGCATAACTATTTACCCTCTGTTTAGGGAGGCAGAATGTAAATTATTTACTCTCTCTGGCTTACTGGCCTGTACTATTTGATTAATTTCCTTTTAATATTTCTCTTTTCCTTTTTAAAAATCACGTACACAACCGTTATAAATTTTATACTTTCAAACCAGACTTTAAACCTTCTCTCCATGTCCTTCAAAAATGCATAACCATGCCTCAGATCTTCTATTCCAAACAGGCCTTTCCTAGTTTTCTACAGTTGAGATTTGTACTACCCCTGACATGGGCATGGTCACTCAGGTCTGAAAGACAGTATACAAGCTGCCAACTGTTAGCTGTTTCTCAATAGAGACCAAAATCTGGTGGGTATTCTTCTTTGCCCAGTTGGGCACTTGCCCTCTTGGCAGCCAGACACCCTCTACTCTTGGGGTTTGTTATGCCCAGATTTCAAGATTCCCAAGAAACCACATCAGGGAGCCAGCCAATCCGATGCAAAAGCATAAGAATCTGTATTTCAAGCTAGCTCGAGCTCCCCATCTACCAGACTCGCAGACACAATGGCAGGCCAAGTGGCTGAGAGACAGAACCCCGCCTAGAGATGGGTTTTAAAGGGGGGGTTGGAGTAAGGGGAGGAGAAAGGACTGTGCTCTGCCGATTGGCCAGGCGCAAGTCGATGTCTTGTTCCTGGGTGTGGCTAGCAGAGTCTTAGACTTCCGGGAAGAAGGTCCTTGCCAAGCACGTGGCCAAGGTAAGATGGAGGATGTAGGCCTTACCCTGGGGCAAGGTGGAGGGCCTAGCCCTTACCCTGGGGCAAGGTGGAGGGCCTAGCCCTCGCCCTTTCAGGGTTCACCCCACACAGTCATTCAGCCTTCAGTCTTAAATATTTTTTTTGTAGACTTCCATATTTACGTGAATAAATATTTATACCTAAGTAGACATATAAACATTAAATAAACCCACATTTACACCTTATCAGTGAACACGTACTTTTACAGTCTTGGGAATTTGGGCAGATAACAGGAACACTGCCCAAGTCCCCTTATGGGGGCCTGACAAGAACAGATGTGGGGGCCTTTGGCTGGGGGGTATAAAGTGTCCATTCTTCCTCTCTCAGCACTGCTAAGGACAGGATCATTGGAGAGATCTCTTCACCTAGGCAAGGCTGTGCTGAGCCATCTGGGGCAAAAGTGGTTTCTGCTTCCATTAGAGGGACCAGGTCAACTGGTAAATATAGGAATTCATGAACCACTTAATGGCCGCCTAACTGACATCGGTGGGGGCGGCAGAACAGTCTGCAGCTGTGGTACCAGTAGCTCTAATCATGGTGACTTCCTGTCCTGATAGGGGAGCTACCTTCTGAGTAACTACCGAGTGTTCTGTCGCTGTATCAATCATAAAGTTCACAGTCTGGCCCCCGATCTTCATTTTGACCATCGGCTCATGGGGGCCCAGTTGGAAAAAGCCCAGTCTGTCCTAGTCAAAGTCAGCTGTTGCTAGTCCGAGGAGGTCTGCCTCAGGTGGCTCTGGCCATTAGCGGCTGGGTGGTTTGGATGGCCTTGCCAGCTTCTTCTGGCCTGCTACTAAACTTTACTCTGTCCCTTCTTACACACGCAGAACTAGACCCAAGGCAGCGAGGTTTGAGCAATTTTAAAATTCCTTAACATACATTTTATCATTCATGTTGCAGGGAGGGACCGGGTTGGCTCCTCCTGAATAAAAGAACTATCAAAATAAGGCTTATTTTCTAACTTAATTTGTCCCTGGGTGTGGACAACAAATGACACTAATCAGATTGACATAAACGATTTAACCTTTCTTTAGGGAGGCAAATGCAAAGCATTTACTCCCAAGTGTCATTGGTTTAGGGAAGATAGGATTTCTGACACACTGGTTGATGGGAATGAGGTAGCATTCATCAGTGTTACCCAGTCTTGTAAATCTCCACTGGCATGGGTAAGGTAGAAGGGAAAGAGAGAACTAGATTATGGAGGTGGTGAACTATATTTTTGGAAAAGATGGTGATTAGGAAAAAAATTTAACCATGCCAAGATATATTTGAATTACCTTTGAAGTTGTGCCTCTGGGAATGAAGCTGTGTGAGAGAAGTGTTGCTCAAGGAACTATGTGCAGTAGATTGTGAAAAGTGATGGCCTCAACACCCTGGGATTGGGGTCAAGAGGGTGATTTGTGATGCCATGTTTTTGGTGTCTTAGAAGAACAATCGTAGGGACATTAAGGCTATTTCCTGAGAAGATCAGTATCAAATCACTCACACTCTCTCTATGGCCAACATCCCTCTCTAGCCTATGCTTTTGACTCCCACTGTATTATAAGAGGCAGTGTGGCATACATGGGAGGTCCAGAGCT
The DNA here is from genome assembly GCF_028538775.1 of Myotis yumanensis. Lineage (NCBI taxonomy): Eukaryota > Metazoa > Chordata > Mammalia > Chiroptera > Vespertilionidae > Myotis > Myotis yumanensis. The sequence continues at coordinate 19,981,541 of NW_027223771.1, read as the reverse complement.
CAGGTATCTTCTATCTGCTCAACTGTCTTAGTTGTTGTGGGAAGAAAAATAGCAGCAGGAAAATAAGAAGACAGTGGCTTTCATGGGATGAAGACCTGGTATTTTCTCTGATGTGTAGTGTGAAAAGAGCGATGGGTGTGGAGGGTAGCGAGTATGACAGACTTACAATCTTAGGAGTGAATCTGATCATGGGCTGTACTGTCCCCATTATGACAGGATGTAAACTTTGAGGACGTGGCCATTGCCTTCTCTCAGGAGGAGTGGGGGCTCCTTGATGAGGCTCAGAGACTTCTGTACTGTGATGTGATGCAGGAAGTTTTTGCCCTTGTATCATCTGTAGGTAAGACCTTCACATTCTCCCAGTGTCCTGAGGTGATGCCCTCTCTTCCTTTATTCCTCAGCCGTAGCTTTCCCTCTCCCACAGCCAGAACATTGCCTCTGCTAATTTTTCCCGCTTTCCTGTCAAACGTGCTGTGGCTTCCAGGGATGAGCTGGATGGGGAACCCTGAGCAAAGGACTCCACGAACATCACTAACACCCATAACCTCAAAAAGTGCAAGAAGTGTTAGGGAGTCAGGAGTTTTGCATTGAGCTTAATGGGTCCCAGCTTGCACTTTCTCTTCATGGGAGGCTTACAGTGTCCGCATGCATGGCTTCAACTTCTGCACTCTTTCTCTAGGTAAGGGTTCTTTGTGGCAGCTTGTGTCATGTTATGGTCTTTATTTACATGAACCATGGGCTGTTCTTGTAAGGCCCCCATTCAATTCTTTGTTATATTTTCTTCCCTGAATAATATAGCAAGCTGTGTTGCTCTGGCCAAGTGCTGACTGCTCACTTCTTCACCACCTATTTCTCTGCATTGGTGCCACTACAGTATTCTGCAACATTGACTTGCACATGTGTTATGACATGCACATACGTGCTAAGTAATCCTCAAAACCAGCTACTCTTTTATTGAATTTTACTTGGAATAAGATGGAGCCAAAACCTTGCACAGCTCGTCCCAGTCCCCAGCAGGCAAGCTGTGCTGAATTTTGTTAGTTGAAAGATTAGCTGGAGATCCATATTCTAATCCATGTGGTGCCTGCCATGTTTGTGTCATATTTCTGCTGAGGCCTTCCTATTTTGTGATCTTCATTAGCCCAGAAAGTCACAAGAGCCTCTTGTTAATCCTTCCTGCACATCTCATATTTTCAGACAATTGCATGGAACCAATTTGTGTGTGTAACACACTCTTGTAACCAGACTTCCCCCTGTCACCACATTCAACATTCATTTCCTCACCATTTCTCACTTTTCAGGTTGTTGGCATAAAATGGAAGATGAGGAGGCCTGTTCTGATGACAGTGTATCTAGACGAGGAGAGTCACAAGTAAGGGCATCTAAGAAAGCTGCAGATACCCAGAAGACCCATCTGTGTAAGCGCTGTTTCTCTGTGTTACAACATATTTTTCACCTGACTGGGTCACATGCAGCATACTTTGATCAGAAAGCCCTCTGTACTGATGCATGTCTTGGAGACTTCTATTTTAGTGCAAATCCTCACCAGGAACAGAGGAATGAATGTGGGGAGGAGCCCTGGAAACAAGCTATGGTCAGGGCATCCTATGTGAGCAGGTGCAGCGTCTACTTATCTTCGGTGCCTTCAACCAGCAGGGAGGTTGGGGAAGACTTGCAATGCAACTCAGAGCTTCCCCAGCACCAGGCCATTCTCAAAACTGAGGAGCTACCCTTTGGCAGTGAGATTTCACAGGAATTTCTTGATAAAAAAAGTCATCACCAGTGGGGTGACTGTGAAAATGCTGCCAGCCACAACCTGAAAGTTGTTCAATGTCAGGGTGCATATTCTGGAGAAATGATTTATGAGTGTAACAAATGTAGGAAAGTTTTTAGGCAAATCTTTAACATCATTGGATATAAGAGAGTTCACCCTAGCGAACAGCCCTATCTGTGTAGTGAATGTGGGAAGTCCTTTCATCGAAGGGCTCACCTCACTGTACACCTCAGAGTTCACACTGGAGAGAAGCCGTATGAGTGTACTGAATGTGGAAAGTCCTTCAGTGAAAGAGGTACACTCATTAAACACCAGAGAGTTCATGCTGGAGAGAAGCCATATGAGTGTACTGAATGTGGGAAGTCTTTTAGCCAAAAATCTAACCTTATTAGACATCTCAGAGTTCACACTGGAGAGAAGCCATATGAATGTACTGAATGTGGAAAATTCTTCAGTGAAAGAAGTACACTCATTAAACACCAGAGTGTTCACACTGGAGAGAAGCCATATGCGTGTACTGAATGTTGGAAGTCTTTTCGCAAAAAATCTGAGCTTATTAATCATCTGAGAGTTCACACTGGAGAGAAGCCGTATGCGTGTATTGAGTGTGGAAAGTCTTTTTCTGAAAAACCTAAGCTTATTAAACATCTGAGAGTTCACAGTGGAGAGAACCCACATGAGTGTACTGAATGTGGGAAGTCTTTTAGCCAAAAATCTAGCCTTATTAGACATCTCAGAGTTCACACTGGAGAGAAGCCATATGAATGTACTGAATGTGGAAAGTTCTTCAGTGAAAGAAGTACACTCATTAAACACCAGAGAGTTCACACTGGAGAGAAGCCATATGAGTGTACTGAATGTGGAAAGTTCTTCAATGAAAGAAGTACACTCATTAAACACCAGAGAGTTCATACTGGAGAGAAGCCATATGAATGTACTGAATGTGGGAAATCCTTCCGTGTGAGGAGCACACTCATTAAACACCAGAGAGTTCACACCGGAGAGAAGCCCTATGAGTGTACTGAATGTGGGAAGTCTCTTAGCCAAAAATCTAACCTTATTAGCCATCTGAGAGTTCACACTGCAGAGAAGCCATATCACTGTACTGAATGTGAGAAGTCCTTCAGTGAAAGAATTAAACTCATTAAACACCAGAGAGTTCACACTGGAAAGAAGCCATATGATTGTACTGAATGTGGGAAGTGTTTTTGAGAAAAATCTAGTCTTATTAAACATCTGAGAGGTCACAGTGGAGAGAAGTGTTAAATTTGCACAGAATGTTTTATTTTATTCACTTGAATAATAACACTGAAGGCCACTATTTGGGAACTATTTTCCGGAATTTAAACCCTTTTAATGGGACATACACTGTACTAGATTCCACATAAGTTTCCAATACAACTGAGGCTTGAAGGAGTGCATTGCAATGGTAACATGCACAGATCTTCTACCCGATTGATTTGTGGCTGAAGAGATTTGCCCTCTACCACCTGGCTCACCTGAAGACTGTGTATCAGTCCCAACCCTTTTGTGCTCAGGGGAAATGTATTCTGTGTTCTCTCTTGTGCTTGAGAACATTATGATTATTCCAGCTCCTGACAGGATCTTCATTCCTTTATCTCTGTGGAGGTAATGCACCTGACCCAGGACTCATCCAGGGCACCCGTCCTCAACTAAGAAGTGCTGCCTCTTTCAGGGATATGTGCTTCTCACATTATGCTGTGATGAATTGTTCCAGGTGTTGATTCACCAACCTGCGAACCACTTGCTGTCCTCTGTCTGGTTTATGATCTTTTAGTAAAGGTGTTTTTCTTTTGTACTTTTAATTATTTTGGTTATATTCAACTCCAGGGATGATTGTTAAGCACAATTATGATCCATCATCATAGAGTTAACAGATATGGTGTGGTTCCCAAACTTTCTTGCTTTAGGAGGGACAGCATCATGCCAGGAAATCACTCTTTGACCAATTGGCTTATAGTGCATTGCTGCTCATGGCCTTGAAATAAAGACTGCATGACTTTGTGGTTCTAATTTGCCTGTTTGTCCCAGGACATGTTGTGCTATGTAGGAGGCATCTAATTTTTTTCTTCTCTCTCACATTGATGTCCCCCTCAATCTCTTTCTTCCTTTCTCCCCTCCCTTGCACTCTCTCTCAAAATCCATGGAAAAATATCCTCAGATGAGGATTACCAAAAACCTCAAACATTCACCCTGGTGTCCTGCTCACTTTTCAGCCTTTGCCTCAGATGCTCCCACTGCAGCTGGGTACACTGTATCTTTCCCAGGGTTTGGCAGAGAGGAGGCCCAGGCAAGGCACTGGGAGGGATTTGGGTTCTGTGTCTGCCTAGGATGAGCTGGCCAGGGGTCTTCTGTCCATCCAGAGGTCTCTCGAGCCTGCTCTTCCCCACCCCCGGGCACCTGGCCTGCTGCACATGAAGTTAGTTCTGTATCTGAGAGAAGCCCCCTGATGCTACAGGTCCCCAAATCAGTTCAGATTTAGAAAGTTCTGCCTCCAGCCAACCCACTCACACCCCTGAGACCCACTGGTGTTTAAGTCTCATTTTCACTTTAGAGATTATTTTTCACTTTAATTTTATTAAAATTAAAGCACGACTCTCCCCCACTCCTCACCCAGCCGGTCCTGGAGATAGCATGGGTTCTCCAGGATATGGTAGTGTGTATTGTCAGTGGTGAGAACATTCTGCAGTACAAGCATTTTCAGAAGGATTGGCTTGGTCTTCATATAATTCCACATTTGGAGGATGAGTTGTGGACAGTGTGCCCCTCCCTACGTTTTGCCTGTGCATGGGAGACCTGCAATGAGGCGTTAGTTCCTGGATTCTGGAGAATAGTGTGCTGCTGGGGTGTCTGGTTGAGGGGCAGAGAGGTTGTGTGCCTATGAACGTGTTCCTGCCAGCTCATGGGCCAGGTTCCTTGAGTGGGTGGGCTGAGGGAAGGCTGTAGGGATGAGAACTTGAATCCCGTTGGATGGAGGCTCGGCAGCCATGTGTTGAGGCTGTGGATACTGTTGAGCCCAACTTTTTCAGATGCCCCAAATACAGAGTCCCCTGTCCTTGGGAACTGGCATCTAGTGGAGGACAGTCCACAGAGAATGGACCAGCAGCTATGGGGGGAGGTGAAACCAGCGTTAGTCAGTGGGGTCTTCACTGAGGAATTCTGGGAAGTGGTGGCAGGCTCCAGGTGGAAGCCTGCCCTGTGCATATACAAGCTGTAGGGAGGTCAGTCTGGCTGGTTTTAACAGCAAGGATCAGAAAGTAATACAAATAAATAAATAAAATAAATGGGGGCCTAATAGGCAGATGTATTGTGCATCTTGTCTTGAGCCAGACTGGAAATACAACTAAATCAAAGAATATCCTCCTGGTATTAACAAATTACATGCACCTGAGCAGACATTTTACAAGAAGGAAGGGCAGAGGATGCCTGGACTACAGCAAGAACTGGGAAGTGAGCTTGAGAGGGACAGCCAGCCACTGGGCCAAAATGGTGAGGAGAAAGCTGTGTTGCACCAAAGCTGCATCCCTTCAAGAAGTGGGTAACATCCAACTGTGTACAGGAAAAGCCACAGGGCAGCTGGCTTCTGGGGAAACTGGAGCCAGTTTCAACATACATGCTCAAAGTCACTAATCATCTGAGAAAGGCAAATCAAAACAACGAGGTACCATCTCACACCTGTCAGAATGGCAATCATCAACAAATCAAGATAAAAGCGCCGAAAGGCTGCCCCATGAAAACTGGCCAAACAGCACGGTGCTGGAGGAAGATGCAAAAGAGCAGTTTCATTGTTTTGCTTTTGTTTTTATTCTCTAAAGGCAGAACACAGGACTTTTCTATTGCAAACACTCAGTTGGGGCTTTGGAGCAGGGAGAGAGGCACAGATTGTGGTGCCTGAGGAGAAGCTGGGGAGCGAAGCAGAGCAGGGAGAGGTAGCCAGGAGTCCATCATTGGGACATTCTTAACCTTCAAACCTAAATGGCCATTTCTCCCGTGGGTTCTCCTATCCTTCCTTCCTTCCCCTCATAGTTCCATTGATTCCGTGGATATAAAATGAGTGGCCACACTCACCAAGCACTGCACAAAATATATCCCTAAATGTGGGTGCTGCCTAGAGTCCCTATTTAGCTAATTGCGCATTTTCTCACTTCCACTTGTGCATGTGCGCGCGCGCGTGTGTGTGTGTGTCTGTATGTGTGTGTATTTTGCTCAGTAGATGGAGTGTCAGCCTGCGGACTGAAGGGTCTCAGGTTCGATTCCGGTTAAGGGCATATACCTTGGTTGCGGGCACACCCCCAGTAGGAGGTGTGCAGGAGACAGCTTATCATTTCTAACTCTCAATCTTTTGCCCTTCCTCCCTCTAAAAAATCAATAAAATATATTGAAAAAATAAAATAAAATATCCTATATAATAAAAGGCTAACATGCAAATCGACTGAATGGCGGAACGACCAGTTGCTATGATGTGTACTGACCTAAATAGACACTTTTCAAAAGAGGACATTCAGAAAGCCAAGAGACATATGAAAACATGCTCAAAGTCACTAATCATCTGAGAAATGCAAATCAACACAACAATGAGGTACCATCTCACACCTGTCAGAATGGCTATCATCAACAAACAACAAGTGCTGGCGAGGATGCGAAGAAAAAGGAACATTCATGCACTGCTGCAGACTGATGCAGCCACTATGGAAGACTGCAGTATGGAGTTTCCTCAAAAAGTTAACACTTGGATTGCGGGAAACGAGTTAAGTCGGCTGACGTGAATTGCGCGTACTCTGCGGGAGCCGTCTTAACTCGGTTCATATAGATTTGCGGTGGAGTACGGGAAACGTGTAAACTCGGGCCGATTGTAACTGCGTATTACCAAATATTTGTTTGTTTGCCGTTCACAAAGATACCTACCTGCGTATGCGAACCGTTTCATACCCATTGGGGTAATAGGTATCATAAAAATCCCTTGTAAGTAGAGAACACTTTATGGCGCTGGTCGAGTACAATACCGTTAGGGTACCAATGTATTGTTTTCTCATTTTATAACCGATATCCCTGGATATCTCACCATGCAAAGAGAATAGTTATTGAGAAATACTTCTTGTGTCCGGACGTCTTTAGTTTTGAGTTTTGTGAATATTATTACGTGTTTAAATATTTAAATAAATTGTGATAAAGACATTCATATAGAATTTTTTAACCAAATAAAATAAAATCGTTCCGCAAAGTGTTCGCATAATAATTAAAGAAAATAATTAATAAAAGAAAAACATTTTGAGAAGGTGTCGCGTATGTTCCGTTCATAAATTGCGCAGTGAGACACGCTACATGTGCAAATTTTGCAATATACCTCTACATAAAGGGGCGTGTTTTGAAAAATATCATACGCTAAAAAACTATTAATTTCTATTTGTTTTGATTTATTATGAAAATTTTATTTTAAACTTTAAAAATATGTGTATATTTTTAGGTAATAAGTATTTTTTGGGTTTTTCGTATTTAGTTTATATATATCGAATTATTTATGTACTGAATAGATAAAAAAATGTCTGTGATTGAATAAATTTTCATTTTTTACACAAGAAACCGAAAATTTCATTTCAATCGAACCCATACTTCAAAAGATATAGGCATTTTAAACTAACTCTGATTTTGCGCGGGAAACCTAAATAATTGCCCGCGCCATCTTATATTTTGGCGGGAAATTCACCCGACACCGTAGTGTTAAAAATGGAACTCTATTTGACCCAGTGATCCCACTTCTAGGAATATATACCCAGAAAAAAAGAAACACCAATCAGAAAGGATATATGCACCCCTATGTTCATAGCAGCACAGTTTACCATAGCTAAGATCTGGAAACAGCCTAAGTGCCCATCAGCAGATGAATGGATTTGAAAACTGGTACATCTACATGATGGAATACTATGGTGCTGAAAAAAAGGAATTCTTATCATTTGCAACAGCATGGATGGAACTGGAGAGCATTATGATAAGTGAAATAAGCCAATCAATGAAATAAAAATATCACATGGTGTCACTCATTTATAGTTAATTAAGACCATTATAAACTGATGAACAAAAATAGATACAGAGACAGAGCAACATTGAACAGACTGTCAAACTACAGCGGGAAGGCTGGAGAAGGTTTGGGGGTGGGGGAGGGCTATAAGAGAACAACTGAAGGACTTCTGGCATGCATATAAGCATAACCAATGGACACAAGACACTGGGGGGTATGGGAGGCCAGGGGAAGGTCAAGGGGAGAAAAACCAAAGGAGACATATATAATACTCTAAGCAATGCAAAATTAAAAAAATATTTTGTCCAAGCTGCAGTGGGAACATCCCAAAAAAAGGCAAGAGAGCATAAGGAGGAGTGGGCTGTGCAGGCAGAAGCCCCTTGTTGTTGTAGCGGTGGTAGATGGTTCTATTTTTGTTTTTCATAATCCTCACAGGAGGATATTTTCCCACTGATTATTATTCAGAGTGGAAGAGTGGGGATGGAGAGAGAGAGAAACTTAGAAGAGACACACATCAACTGGATTTCACCTGCATGAGCCCCCAATAGTTTCCATGTATTAAACCTTGAACCCAGGTACTTGTCCTTGACAAAGAATTTAATTCTCCACCCTTCATGTGTGTAGGCTGACTCTCTTACCATTAAGCCTCACTGCCCAGGCCATGGTGGATGTTTTCCCAATAAGGAAAGAAGAGGACCATTTTGTTCCCTTAGATTGATAAATATCTGTTGGAGACCGGGTGTAAGCTGACATGGATCTTGCACCTGAAGGGGCTAGCAAGGCTGGGACCCTTACCCACACAGTTTTCCCAGACTTGTTTGGATGGCAGTTATCAGTAGAATGAGAGCAACCTTTGTAGAATGAGAACAGCCTTTCATGGTTTATCAAGAAGTCTGTAACTATTTTCTGAGATTTGCTGTACCGAGAATTTGTCCTTCTACTCTATCTCTCCCTTAGAGATTAAAATGAACTAAGAATACATTCCTCTTGACAGACCTCCTATTCAGTGTCTTGTGTATAAAAGGCATTGCGTGCTTAATAAACTTGCTGCAGTTCCTCAATTGAGCTGCAGTCCTCCCAATCCCGCTCTCCTGTCTTTCTTTCTTTGCTCAATTCCCACCTCCCTACCTCAGCCTGGTTCAACCTGTCAGGATGGCCCTGACAAACTGGCGCCCGGACATCAGGGAACTGAGGACTTGGGAAGCAGACGGGGAGGAACTCCTCCGGATAAAGAGTGCACTCATTAAGGTAAGGGAGGAGCAATTTTTTTGATAGTCCGGAGTAAAGCATGGGACAGTTAGAATCTCGGGAAAATGCCCCTTATGGGAAAATGTTAAAGTCTATGCTCAACAGTAAAGGAACTAAGGTTAAGGACAAGAAGTAGAAATTTTTTTAAAATTCATCCCGGAGGTCTGCCCTTGGTTTCCTGAGGAAGGAACCGTTAACTTAGAAACATGGCAGAAAATTGGAGAACAAATGTGCAATCATTATAAAGCCCTTGGGCCAAGTAAGACCCCGGTTGATGCATTTTCCTTATGGAATTTGATACGGGATTGTTTAGACCCCAGGCATGACCATAATCAACCGTCTCTTAAGCCAGGAAAAAAGGAGAAGCAGTGTGATGGCACAAAACAGGGGTCTGAAAAAGACAGTTTATTAAAAAGGAATAATATAAATTTTAAAGACAAATTAAATCCTCAAGATGAGGAGGATCTTGAGGAAGCGGCTGCCCCTTATCATGATGATGATACAGGTGTTCAGGCAAAAGAGGAGGAAGAATATTTTTCTGCTGGAACTGTAGAGGGTATTGATATGGAGGATGTGTTAGAACACTCTTTAGAAGAATTAAAGCTTCTTGGTAAGAAAAAGAGAAGCCGCAGGGGCCGTTCCCACCGCTCTCCTCTGCCTTGTGCAGCACCAGTTCCACTTTCCCCTCTACAGATGGCTTTGCAGGAGGCACGAAAGTGTGGTGAAGAATTGGACATTCACACCTTCCCTGTTATGGAACAGGTGAACCCTAACATGGGACACCATGAGTGTACTTAGGACCCGCTTCCTTCTAAAACCTTGAAGGAGTTAAAAACAGCCTGTGCTCAGTATGGTCCAGCCCAGCCCTGGCAAATAATAGGGGCATTGTCTGTTTACCCTCCTGTCCTTGTGCTGTCTCAAGGCCAGCTGGCTGCACAGCACCCAGCCTGCCCCAGGGAGCAAAACGATACAAGAGTTATTCCGAGCAACCCCCGGAAGCACCGGGTTGGACCTTGGATCCATAGGGCGATATGTATTAACTCCAGAATTGGGACCACAGGCCATCCCTACAGGAGTGTATGGACCTACTCCTAAAGGGATGTTTGGCCTTTTACTAGGTAGAAGCAGCTTAACTATGAAAAAATTACAAATTTTTCCAGGAGTAATTGATGCAGATTATGAGGGGGAAATTAAAATTATGGTCTCTGCCCCCAGAGATATCACCATCACCTCAGACATGAAAATTGCTCAATTGATTTTGCTCCCTCTGCCTGCCACAGGCAATCTACTTTCCAGAGTCTCAGGGAGCCAGGGGTTTTGGCCCCTTGGACAAGGCATATTGGGTACAAGCCATTTCTCATTCAAGGCCTGAGAGAACCTTACTTATACAAGGGAAAATATTTACAGAGACTTTAGATACAAGAACAGATATTTCTGTCATAAGCTTAGCTCACTGGCCTAAACAGTGGCCCTATAGAGAAGCTATGACACAACTTCAAGGAATAGGTCAGACCAACTCTCCTTTACAGAGTTCACAAATGTTAAAGTGGCAAGACATTGAAGGTCACTCTGGGTTATTTCAGCCATATATCTTGCCAGCGATCCATGTGAATTTATGGGGACGAGACATTCTCTCTGCCCTGGGTGATGCCCTCGTTACCACCCCAGCTCAGGGAAATTTTAGGGGGTGGTCATTGTTTCTCCTGTTATCCACATAGCTGACAAGGTATCTTAAAAGTCAGATGACCCTGTATGGGTATAGCAGTGGCCCCTTTCCAAAGAAAAAATGTAAGCTGCTCACGAGTTGGTACAGGAACAACTCCAGCTAGGGCATATAGAAGAGACTACCAGTCCTTGGAATACTCCTATTTTTATCATAAAAAAGGAAATCAGGAAATTGGCGCCTTTTACAGGATTTAAGGGCAATAAACAAGACTATGGAAATTATGGGACCTTTACAGCCTAGTCTCCCTTTGTAGCAATCCCTAATGGGATGAAGCTATTAGTACTAGATTTAAAGGATTGTTTTTTCACTATTCCTCTGGATCCCTCTGATTGCAAACGATTTGCATTCAGTGTCCCATCTACTAATTTTCAGGAATCCATGCGCTGCTATCATTGTAAGGTATTGCCTCAGGGAATGGCTAATTGCCCTACCCTGTGTCAAAAGTTTGTTAGGCAATTAGCGGAGTTTGAGAGAAACATCTGCAGGCTTATATCATACACTTTATGGATGATATCCTTTTAGCTCACTATACAGAATGTCAATTAGAACAAGTGTATGATGACTTACAACAGGCTCTTCTTAAATTTGGGTTAATTATTGCACCTGAAAAAGTTCAAAGACGAGACCCTTACCTATATCTTGGACATATCATAGAAGGAAGAAAAATTCGACCTCAAAAGATTCAACTCAGGATAGACAAACTAGAGACTTTAAATGATTTTCAAAAATTTTGGGGGGATGTCAATTGGATTAGGCCAACTTTAGGCATAACTACTAATGACCTTAAACCTTTATTTGATATTCTTCGTGGGGATAGTGACCCGCTCTCCCCTCATCAGCTTACTCCTGTAGCTCGCAAGGCTATCTCCCACATAGAAGCTGCCTTAAAGGAACAATTTGTACAAAAAATTGATTACTCACAGCCATGGCTGTATTTAGTATTGGCTACGCCAGTGTATCCTGTGCCTCTTATGGCAACAGGGACCTTTGGAGTGGATTCATCTGCACTCCTCCCCAAAAAAGGTAGTTTATCCTTACTCAGAAGCAGTAGCAGATCTTATTTTTGCAGGATGTCTCAGATCTCTGGAACTTTTTGGTCAAGAGCCCCATACCATCGTGGTACCCTATAAGGCTCAACAAAGGCAATGGCTATTTCATATGGATGATAAATGGCCTCTTTCCTTCCTGGGCTATCACGGTACAGTAGACTCTCATTACCCATCTAATAAACTCATACAATTTTTTACAGAGCATTCCTTCATTTTCCCCAAGGTAGTCAAGACTCAACCAATTTCTCATGCAGTTCTTGGGTTTACTGATGGTTCTAATAATGGCACAGCTGCCCTAGTTATCAATAATCAACCCTTTGTTTTTCAGACTAACCACACTTCAGCACAACGCGTGGAGCTCGAAGCAGTATATCAAGAGTTATGCAAACTTTCCACTCAATCTTTTAATCTTTACTCAGACTCTCCTTATATTGTAAATATTATGATTCACTTAGAAACTGCCAATTTACATGACACTGGCTAATCTGAAGTGATTATTCTCTTACTACAGGTACAAGCTTTACTCAGGAAATGTTCTCACCCTTGTTTCTTTGGCCATATATGAGCTCATACAGATTTACCTGGATCTCTCTCTGCGGGAAGTACTTATGCTGATCAACTTACTAAACCTTCCTATCTCACATTATCTCCTTTAGATGCAGCCAAAGCCTCACATTCTCTCCATCATCAAAATGCCACTGGCCTACATCAGCAGTTTCGAATCACAAAGGAACAGGCTCAGCAAATTGTAAAACTCTGTCCTCAATGCCCTCTAACCACATTCATTCCTCCTACAGAAGGAGTCAATCGCGAGGCTACAAACCAGGCCAACTATGGCAGATGGACATAACCCATATTCCATCTTTCAGAAAACAAGCTTATGTCCATGTTTCTATTGACACTTCCTGGTTTTATTTTTGCATCCCCTCGTACAGGAGAAGCCGCTAAAAATGTTATTGCTTACTGTTTGCAAGCTTTTACTTTCCTAGGCATCCCCCATACCAGTAAAACTGACAATGGTCCAGCCTACACAAGTACGGCATTCCAGAAGTTTTGTGATACTTTTCAAATCCAGCATAAAACAGGCATCTCATGCAATCCTCAAGGGCAGGGAATAGTTGAGCGAGCTCATCAGACCTTAAAAAGGCAAATTGAAAAAATAAGGAAGGGGGAGTATGTAGATACCCCTGCTAACTTACTTAACAGAGCTCTTTATTCCCATAATTTTTTCAATGGTGATGCTCAGGGCAAAACCGCTGCGGAGCAACAGTGGTCCTCATTGTCCAGATCCCACCCTTGGGTACAGTGGAAAGACTTACTTACAGGACAATGGCATGGCCCCAGCCCTGTTCTGATATGGGCTCGGGGGTCTGTTTGTGTATTTCCTGAAGGGGACTCTGAGCCCCATTGGATCCCCAGCCGCTGTGTCCGGCCCTTTCAAGGTCAAAATGGAGGACGAAGTGGAACAAGAAGTCACTCCACCATTCAAGAGGCTACGAATTGGTCCACTAGCGCCCATGCTGCCATCCCTGCCACGGAGATCACAGACAACTCGGAGGACATCTCCACCAACTTGGGGATAGTTGAAGAAGCTGAAAACGGAGGCCAAGGCCATGGTCGTTCATCAAGGAGCACAACGAAGTGCTGAGACTTTGTTTCTAGCCATGCTGTCAATTATGGCTGTTCAGGTCTGTGATGCTCAGATTCCATACTGGGCATACATTCCAGATCCGCCCTTTCTCAGGGCCATTACTTGGGATGACCCCAGCGTTCCTGTTTTTGTTAATGATACAGATATCTTGGGCCACCCAAGTGCAGATTATCTTACTCATTGGGTGGGAGATTATAGATATGAGAGAAGGTCAACCAGGGTCCCCATATGTTTTACAGCCATTAAATATTGGAATAACTGTCTTACTGTAGAACCTTCACCAAGGTATACCCATGGCATTAGCAGAGTTGGAGATCCCGAAGAGCATGAGGGGTGGATCTGACGAGAATGGTTCCTTACTATATATGGCCTGCCTGACATCACCCGTACCCTCTCTCAGGACATCCCACCCAAGTTGCCTCCATGTTTGTACAATGAATACAGGCTATTTCTGAAGTATCCACCTTGGCGGCGTTGCCGTCATGAGTTGGCTGTGGTACATACTCCCATTAACAATTCCTTTCAGGTACTTGATTGGTCCTATCCCTAGGGTGTTGTTGAATGAGTTTGGACCTCAGGATGACGACATCCCACGACCACTACACTCATATTGCTTTTCTACAGTGTAAACGTTTCTATGATGAATGAGGATAAAGATTTTTCTAAAAGCTTTTCCACATTTTTTACAATTATAAATCACTACTCTGGAGCAGACAACCTGATGTTGAACAACTTTCTGGTTGTGGCTGGCATCTTTTTCACATTCAGCCCACTAGTCATGACTTCTTCCACTGAGAAATTCTTGTGAAATCTCACTCCCCGGTGTTAAAAGTGGCCTGGTGCTGGAGAATGTCTCAGATGGCTGGCAAGTCTTTCCCAACCTCCCTAATGGTTGAAGGCACCCATATTAAGTAAAAGCTGCACTGGGACACAAGTGAGGCCCTGTCCATATCTTCTTTCCAGGGCTTCTGTCCACTGGCATCTCTCTGTTGCTGGTGAGGGTTTGCAATGAAACAGAAGTCTCTCGCACATATATGTTATGGATGAAGGCTCTCTGCTCAAAATATACTGCTTGTAACTCAGTCAGGTCCAAAATATCTTTTAAGACTGAGAAAATGATGTGTCTTCTGAGTTGCTGGCGCTGTCTTAAAAGCCCTGACATGACTCTCCTGGTACATATACACTCCGCTCAGAATTGGTCTCCTCATCATCCGTTTGATGCCAACAAAGTGAAAATAGAAAAATGGTGAGGAACTGAATGCTGCCTGTGGTGAGAGGTGGAAGTCCCTTTACAAAAGTGTTTTGCACATAACACGGTTCCATGCAATTGACTCACAACAAAAGATCTATAGGAAGGATTATAAGTTACTCCCATGAAGGTCTGGGCTACTGAAGATCACAAAACAAGGAAGATCTCAAACAAAATATGACACATGCAGTAAGCACCACGTGGAAGAGAAGCAGGATCTTCAGCTCATTCTTCTGCTAACAGAGTTGAGCATTGTTTCTCTGCAGGTGACATGGAAAGCTGTGCTCAAATATGGTTATGTCTCATGCCAAGTAATCTATCTATATATATAAAAGGGTAATATGCAAAGTGACCCTTTAGGAGTTCCACCTGGAGAACGATCGCTCGCTATGACATGCACTGACCACCAGGGAGCGCTGCGGAACATGGTGGGTGACCAATGGCAGCAGCAGGGCGTGGGGTACAAGGGAAGGAGGAGACGGGGAGGTGGGGGGGAACCATGCGGTGGCGGCAAGGAGGGGGGAACTATGCAGTGGCAGCACCCCTGTGGCGAGGGATGGAAGAGGTGGGGAGGCAGGGAATCTGATAGGCCCTGATCACCGGCCAGGCCTAGGGACCCTACCCATGGACAAATTTCATGCACCGGGCCTCTACTATTCAATAAATTAGTAGCTGATGTTCAAGAATTATTTAAGCTTGTAGGTGTATCTCAAAACACATGTATAGGTGAATGTTAGAGAATACTGAAGATGGAGCAATGCAGAGGAACAGGTGATGCAAAAAGGCCACACAGTTGAAGGTAGTCAAAGGCCAGGAAGTCACAGGTGAAATGACAAGTTAGCACAGTGTCAAGTATGGAAAAGAAAAGGTAGAAATGTGCTACTGCCCATGGTACTTTCACCTAAACACTGTTGGAAATGAGCAGGTGCTTGGTATCATCTAAACACCACCCTTACTTACATCATATCTAGCCCACAGTTGCAATTCAACAGGGCCAGGCCTCTTCTGAGACCATCCTGCATGTTCACCCTGTAAAAAAATATCAGGGTTCATCCTGCACATTCCTCTCTACAAATAAAACAGAAATATTCCAAGTATTAATAAAAGATGACAGAGATGGGCAGCCAGCACTGGCCTAGAGCAATTTGGCTTGCAATTGTATTTACCGAAGATAATATTACAAACAACTGAAGTGTGATCTTTAAGTACAGCTTAAGGTTCATGTAAGGAAAGACCATAACCTGGCACAGGAACTCACCAAGGACCTTTGGCTAGAGGAAGGAGGTAGAAATGGAAGCCATGGATCTGGACATAGTCATCCATCCAGGGAGAGGAACAGCAGGTGGGACCCATTAAGCTGTCTATAAGACTCCTGACTCCCAGACACATCCTGCACTGTCTGAGAAAACTGGTCTTAGGGATGTTTGTGGACTCCTTGGCTCAGAGCTCTCCACAGACCTCATCCATGGCAGCCACAGCACATCTGACATGACATTGGGAAAATTAGCAGAGCCCATGGTCTGGCTGTAGAAGAGTGAAAGCTACATCAGAGGAATAAAGGAAGAGAGGACATCATCTCAGGACATTGGGAGAATGTGAAGGTCTTACCTACAGATGATAAAAGTGCAAAAACTTCCAGCATCACATCGCAATAGAGAAGTCTCTGAGGTTCATCAAGGAGCCCACATTCCTCCTGAGAGAAGGCAATGTCCACGTCCTCAAAGTTCAAATACTGTCATAATGGGGACAGTGGGGACAGTACAGCCCGGGATCAGATTCACTCCTAAGGTTCCAACTCTGTCATATTCCATCATACACATCAACCTGCTCCCTCCACTCCACACACCAGAGAAGATGCCAGGCCTTCATCACATGAAAATCACTGTCATCTTATATTTCTAGTGATATTTTGTCTTCCCACAATAAAGGCAGTTAAGCAGATAGAACATAACTGAGCTATGGGATTCACAGGTACGCCATACTTCCTCTTGACAGTAGAGTGGGTGTCAAGAACAGAGGGTAGGAAGAGATGTTGGCCATTAAGAGAGTGTGAGTGATTTGATATTGGTCTTGTCCGGCATTACCTTTGTAGTCCCTCAGATTGTTCCTCAAAGACACCAAAAACATGGCATCACACTTCACCCTCAAACCACAATCCCAGGGTGCTGAGCTCATAGCTTTGTACTACCTGCTGCACATAGTTCTTTGAACACTTCTCTCACACAGCTTCATTCCCAGAGGCACAACTTCAAAGGTAATGCAAATTTGCTTTTGGGAGGACGGGTTGTTTCCTAATTACCTTACTTTCCAAAATTATAGATTGCCACCTCCATAATCCATTTCTCTCTTACCCTTCTCCCTTACCCATGCCCATGGAGATTTCCAAGCCTGGATAACACTGATGTATGCTATCTCATTCCTAAGAATCACTGTGTCACCCTCAACAACAAAAGGCAGGTGGGTAAATAAATGTCACCTAAGCCCTGAACCTGGCAGGTAGCACCAAAACACCCCTCTTTTCAGGTAATTACCCCAAAATAACCCTTATTATATCATCCAGACTCTACCCGAAATGGACTCTCCCTTCATTCACTCTTATGTCAATGTCAGGGTGCTCTGGCCATGAAGTCACCCTCCCTCTCCAAGTGCACATCACTCTATCTTCCACGCCTCTATCACACCTCCACCCCTACAGTCCCGGACCCCATAGTTATCTCCTTGCGCTCTTACTTATTACTCAGCATGTGTTGTCCAGAGAATGCTTGCCAAGTTCAAACAGGATCAAGTACTGCCCTGACTCTGATAGTCCACACTCATAGAGGCAGCCTTCAGTCCTGCTAGGAAAATCTCTCTCCATGACTGTTTTTACTTCAATCTAATCTATGAAGAACCACAGTCAGATCTCAGATACTCTGAACCCACCTCCCCTGTTGTTGCACTTGATGTCCTTTTACCAGTCACAGCCAACACCTCTCCACTTAACCATTACTCAACTCCCAGCTGTGGAGGCCCTCTGTACCATGCCCAGTGAGTCTCAGATTCAAGTCGCTAAGCTAATGCACAAGACTGTTACTCCCCTAGCCAGGGCACACTGAGGGTCACAACATTATCCTGGTGAGTGTTTATAGAAATAAATATGTACCAACCCAATCTCATATTGTTTGAATTACTCTCCCACCTCCAATTCCTCTCACGTCCGTCCACTCATCTTTTAAAGGCCCTGGCCACTGCAAAACCATTACCTCTCCCCCACACTCTACATTTCAATTTCTATTGCTATGCTCTGTTCTGGTACCCACCTGCCAGAAACAGTGGACCAGCAGAAAACCAGGCTCACAATGTCCCTTCTGAGCTACTAATACCATTACCACAGTGACCATGATTCCCTGTATTAAAGTGATCTGCAGTCCTGAATGATGTAGCTCAGTTGGTTGAGCATAGACCCATGCATTTGTGAGATCTCATGCCTGGGCTGTGGGCTGGATCTATAACTGGGGTTTTGCAGGCAGCAACCAATCCCTGTTTCTTGCTCATCACTGTTTCTCTGTCTCTCTTTCTCCATTTCTACCTCTAAAATCAATCTCTCTCTCTCTCTCTCTCTCTCTCTCTCTCTCTCTCTCCCCATCCTACCTAATAATAGACAAACATGGTAATTGGTACATACCTTCGCTATGCTTCCCATTGGCTAATCAGTGTGATATGCAAATTAACCGCCAACAATGATGGCGGCTAATCTGCATACTGCAGGCAGGGCAGGACAGTGCGAGCTGCCATCCAGGCCCTGTGTGCGACCCCAGAAGCCACCTGTCTGCCAGCCGTGATCGGATCCAATCCCAGGCCGCAGGCAGGCCCAAGAAGCCCCAGAAGTCACCTATATGGTAGTAACTCTACCAGTAAGCACTCTGAAAGTCAGTGGCATAAATGCACCAATTAAAAGACAGATAATGAGGGTGAGTAAAAAACAAAACCCACTTTAAATATAAAGACACATATAGATTAAAAGTAAATGAATTAAGCTGCAGCCTGTTTTGCTCAGTGGATAGAGCATTAGCCCGTGGACTGAAGGGTTCAGGTTCGATTCCAGTCAAAGGCATGTACTTCAGTTGCTGGCTTGATCCCCAGTCCCTATCAGAGCATGTGCAGGAGGCAACCAATCAATGGGTCTCTCCCTTTCCCATCACTCTCTCTAAAATTCAATGGAAAAATATCCTTGGGTGAAGATTAACAAAAACAAAGTAAATGGATTTAAGTGACATTAAAGAGATTATAAGAAAAATAAATTCCAAATTTTGTTAGCTGTATAATAGTTATGTTTAAATTATTAACACCTAAGAAATTGGGTGAAGTGTACATATAATATGCTGAGTATTTTACAGTTTTTTTTACATGTATGAGATTATTTCAAATTAAAATATTAAAATTTAAAAATTAATAAAATATTAATTGAACTGTATCTGCATTATATGAAAAATCTCCTAATTGCTTCTAGCATAATTTATTAATTTTTGCTAAAATTTACAAGGGTTCAATTAAAAATATCTTAATTCTAAATGATATGATAGAAAATATATAATAGTGCAGTTATAAGCACTTATCTGAAAATAAAAATTTAAAGAAGTGAATTCAAAGAAGGGATTAGCCAAAGAAAATATATGCACTACCCATGGACACAGACAACAGTATGGTGACAGCCAGAGAGAAGTGGGGGGCAAGAGCTGGGTAGAGAGAGCAAAAGGGGGGAAATAGGGACATCCTATATAATAATAATAAAAGGCTAATATGCACATTGACCGGTAGCTATGATGTGCACTGGCCACCAGGGGGAAGACGCTCAATGCAGAAGCTGCCCCCTGGTGGTCAGTGCACTTCCATATGGGGAGTGCCACTCAGCCAGAAGCTGGCTCACGGCTGGCCAGCGCAGTGGTGGTGGCAGGAGCCTCTCCCACCTCAGTGGCAGCACTAAGAATGTCCAACTAACGGTTCAGGCCCGATCCCTTGGGGGCCTAAGCCTTTAGTCGGACATCCCCCGAGGCTCGCTGGCTGCCAGAAGGATGTCTGACTGCAAGCTGAGGCCTGATCCCCCAGGGAGTGGGCCTAAGTCAACAGGTTGACATCCCCCAAGGGGTCCTGGACTGCAAATGGGAGCAGGCTGGGCTGAGGGACCTCACACCAGTGCAAAAATTTTGGTGCACCGGGCCTCTAGTATGTGTATGTGTGTGTGTGTGTGTGTGTGTGTGTGTAGTGTAGTGTAGTGTTGTTTTTTTAATCCTATCTGCCAGCTCCTGATTCAGCTCACTCTTCACTCTAAGCTTTTGCATATTCTGGAACCTATACCCTATAGGACCTCCCTTTTGACAACAAGGTCCACGTCATGAAGCCCTACTCCTACCCTTAGGAGTCTGGGCTTAGTGTCTGGTCAAAGTCCCCAGGTCCAATGGCTACAAGAGCAGCTGACAGTCCCAGGACACCAGTTTGTTAGAGGCCATGAGTGTGTGAGGCCCTGAAATAAGCTCCTCAAACCCGTACACCATTCGATTCTGCACTTGCGGGAATTCAGGGAAAGAAAATGGTCTGTTTAGAGCAGCCGTGGGCAAACTACGGCCTGGGGGCCGGATCCGGCCCGTTTCAAATGAATAAAACTAAAAAAAAAAAAACAGACCGTACCCTTTTATGTAATGATGTTTACTTTGAATTTATATTAGTTCACACAAACACCATCCATGCTTTTGTTCCAGCCCTCCGGTCCAGTTTAAGAACCCATTGTGGCCCTCCAGTCAAAAAGTTTGCCCACCCCTGGTTTAGAGCCTGGCTACCAGCAGGCTCTATGGCAGAGGTTCTTAACCTGTGGGTAGCGACCCCTTTGGGGGTCGCACGACTCTTTCATAGGGGTCCTCTAAGACCGTGGGAAAACACATATATAATTACATATTGTTTTTGTGATTAATCACTATGCTTTAATTATGTTCAATTTGTAACAATGAA
Source organism: Myotis yumanensis (assembly GCF_028538775.1). Lineage (NCBI taxonomy): Eukaryota > Metazoa > Chordata > Mammalia > Chiroptera > Vespertilionidae > Myotis > Myotis yumanensis. The sequence continues at coordinate 19,960,825 of NW_027223771.1, read as the reverse complement.
ATGGGGGGTCACCACAACATGAGGAACTGTATTAAAGGGTCGCGGCATTAGGAAGGTTGAGAACCACTGTTCTATGGGCTCACCTGCTCAGTGCCCTTGCCCAACCCAGAAGCGAGGTGCCCTCCAGATGCCTGTGTTATCTCAGGGCTCAGTCCTCAGGGCTCACTCTGCCAGTTCCCTTATCATTTACAGGACTTCCCCTTCCTGTCCACAGCTGCTGTCCTCTGTCTTCTAGTCTGTCCTTCCTCTGAGCAATGTTAGGAAAAGTTAGAATCCGGCCTCAGAAAATTCCCTCTTTGTTTCACAACCATCTATGGCCCCAGCGTTCTGAAAATGAAAGTAAAACTGCTTGTGCAAAACCTCACCTCATCTCTCCGTTGCCTTTAGATCCACAACAGATCCGGGTTTTCCTAATCCTCCTGCCTCAGCCCCACCACCGTGTCCTTGGAAGGTGGCACTGCAGCCTGTGGCCCTCATCCCCCATCACACCCTGTGTCACCCAGGAGAGACTCACTGTTCTGGATGCGGCTTCCTGGGCGGCGGGACCTGAGAGGCGGGTCCCCAAGGCTGGGGGGTTAAACGGGGTCAGGCTGCGGGAATGCTGTGGGCAGAGAGGAGTCCGGGGGGCACGGAGGCCCCAATCCCGGCCTGTTGGTGCCCAACCAGCGTCAGACACACCCCGCACAGCAAGGACGCTGCCTCCTAGGCCTCCTCCTACTCACGACCAGTGCGCTGAGGCCTGTGAAGCTTTGAAGAATGTGAAGAGGTCAAAATGTCCGCCAGGAGGAGGACGGCGGAAGTCCCGCCCTAACCGGATGCCCTGACAACAAAAGTTGCCTTTAGCTCCGCCCACGTCAGGCGTTCCTTTCTGGGTAATGTAGTTTTCCCAAACACTGACAGGATGGCTAGGTTCCCAGCCAATGACATTGGTGAATAAAGGTGATGTGTTCAGCAAGAGGACCTGGGGAAAGATAAGATTTGACCAGAGGCCTGGTTAACTGGCAGATCTCCCAGGAGAGGGCTGTGGGGAGGACTGGGAGAGCTCCCCCAAGGAATGTATATGCACAGGGGAAAATGGGAGACATCTGTAACACTATCAATGATAAAATAAAAAAAAAATACATTTTATTTTATTTTAAATAATATAGCCCAGCTGGTGTGGCTCAATGATTGAGCATTGACCTATGATCCATGAGGTCATGGTACTATTCCTGGTCAGGGAATATACATGGGTTGTAGGTTCAATTCTGAATTGGGTGGGGGTGAGGACATGCAGGAGGCAGCACATCAGTAATTCTCTCTCATCATTGATGTATTTATCTTTCCCCCTCTCTTCCTCTCTCCAAAATCAATAAAAATATATTTTAAAAGTATATACATATATGCATAGTCCATGGACATAGACAATAATGGGGTGAGGGCCTAGAAATGGTGTGGTCAGGAGAGAGAGAAGCAAAGGGAATTGAGGGTGGAGAAAACTGGAACTATTTTTAATAGAGTCTACAATAAAAAAGATGGTTTGCACATATGGCATGGCTCAGTGGTTGGACGTGGACCCATGAATCAAGTTATCTCTGGCTGGATTCCAGGTCAGGGCACATGCCTAGGTTCGGGAGCTCCATCCCTGTAGGGGGCATGCAGGAGACAGCTGATCAATGATTCTCTCTCACCATTGATTTTTCTACATCTCCCTCTCTCTCTAAAAAATCAATTTAAAAAAGGAATAGCGTTAAGATTGATTTGAGTCAACAACACTGAAGTGAATGAGGGCTATCACATTTCTTTCAAGTTCTCAAAGAAAAATCATGCCTTGGTCTCTCTTTATAGAGTATGTCCCAGGCATAGCTGTGTTCACCAACAGGAAGGAGCCTAGAGCGGGTCTGCCTCAGCTTGGTCTGTAGAGTTTCAGTTCATTACTTCATATTAGAAAATATTTCACAACACGAGTTCAGAAGATTTTGAGGCTACCTTAATTGAAGCTGGGAATAATGAAAAAATGTAGGCCTTCTGATAGAACAAGCAACAGCACAGAGACCAGGTGTGGCTCCTTTGCCTCTCTAGAAACATTGTGGGAAATAAATGAGCCAAAGTGAGGCTGCTGTTAGCTCACTGGGCATTCAGAGTAAAGGAGGTCTTAACAGCAGATTCAGGGGGTTAGCCTAGATGAGCTGCCACTGCTCATTGCTACCCTGGTTACAGCTTGAGTGGGATCCCTGAAAGTCTTAGAAGAGCCCAGCTGGTGTGCTTCAGTGGTTGACTGTTAAACCATGACCCCGCAGGTCACTCATCAATTCTTGGTCAGGACACATGTTCAAGTGGTGGGCTGGATTCATATTGTGGTGCATGCAGGAAGCAATCTAACAGTGATTCTTTCTTATCATGATATTTCTCTCTCTCTCTCCCCCTCTCCCTTCCTCTCTGAAATCAATAAAAATATTTTGAATGTATGCTTCAAATCGCTTATACTTACATCAAAGTTTAAAATGTTTAAAACTTGCCACTTTCTATTATTTTATTATATTACCACTAGAGGCCCGGTACACAAAAATTTGTGCACTCGAGGGGGGGGGGGGGGTCCCCTAGCCCGGCCTGTGCCCTCTCACAGTCTGGGACCCCTCGGGAGGTAACGACCTGCTGGCTTAGGCCTGCTCCCGGGTGGCAGAGGGCAGGCCCAATCCCTAAGTGCAGCCCCTGGTCAGGCTCAGAGCAGGGCTGATTGGGGAGTTGGGGCACCACCCCGTCATGCACAGAGCAGGGCGGATCGGGAGGTTGCAATGCCACCCTCAGTCACTTTCAGGGTAGACTGATTGTGGGGTTGGGGCACCGCCCTCTGTCACAATCAAGGCAGGGTCGATGGGGAGGTTGCAGCGCCACCCCCTGTCACGCACAGAGCAGGGCCAATCAGGGGGTTGGGGCCCTGCTCTCTGTCACTCACAGAGCAGGGCAGATCAGGGGGTTGGGGCACTGCCCCCTGTCTCTCACAGAGCAGGGCCCATCAGGGGGGTTGGGGGCGCTGCCCCCTGTCACTCACAGAGCAGGGCCCATCAGGGGGTTGAGGAGCTCCCCCCTGTCACTCACAGAGCAGGGCCCATCAGGGGGTTCAGGAGCTCCCCCCTGTCACGCACAGAGCAGGGCGGATCAGGGGTTTGGGGTGCTGCACCCTGTCACACTCAGGGCAGGGCCAATGGGGAGGTTATGGCTCTACCCTGTCACACACAGAGCAAGGCCCGTGGAGGGGGGTTGGGGCGCCGCCCTCTATTACCCACAGAGCAGGGCTGATCAGGGGGTTGGGGCACCGCCACTGTCACACTCAGGGCAGGGCCGATGGAGAGGTATGGCTCTACCCTGTCACACACAGAGCAGGGCCCGTGGGGGCAGGGGGTTGGGGCACCGCACCCTGTCACACACAGAGCAGGGCCGATCAGGAGGTTGGTGCGCCACACCCTGTCAAACACAGAGCCGCAGGGCAATCAGGGGATTGGGGAGCTCCCCCCTATCAGGCACAGGGCAGGGCTGATCAGGGGGTTGGGGCGCCTTCCCCTGTCACGCTGATCCCAGTGCCAGGAGGCCTCGCTGCTCCGCTGATCCCGGTGCTGGGAGGCATATTACCCTTTTACTATATAGAATAGAGGCCTGGTGCACGGGTAGAGGCCGGCTGGTTTGCCCTGAAGGGTGTCCTGGATCAGGGTGGGGGTCCCCACTGGGTTGCCTGGCCAGGCTGGCTGAGGGGCTGAGGGCTGTTTTCCCACTGGCAGTTGACTAAAAGCTCCCAACCGCTCCTTGTTTTCTTTTTTTTTTTTTTAATTCTGGGCCAGCTTTAGCTCTGAGGCCTCGCTGCTGAAAACATGGATACAATGTTGCGGTCCGGGGCTGACTGAAAGCCGGGTTTTTTTTAGCTTCTTATTTGCAACATAGTAATAGTTGCTTAGAGTTGCAGTTGAGAGGCTGGCAAGTGAGGCGGGGAATGTTGGAGTCTGCAGTCCCTGGAGGAAGCAAGCCTCCCTGCTTGCTTCAGTGCATGGCTGCCGGCCGCCATCTTGGCTGACAGTTAATTTGCATAAGGATACGCTGATTAGCCAATGGGAAGGGTAGCAGTCGTATGCCAATTACCATGTTTCTCTTTTATTAGTGTAGATGAATGTTCATGAGTATATTTGTACCTAATGCATCAGCATGTTGGAAATAATATGTAATGATTTGCTACTGAAATATCTTATCAGGCCCATGTTCAGTGCCATCATTTTGTCAGTTTGAAACTGATCATGATGAGAGTATTTTACACCAAGAAAATTGACAAATAGTACAAAACTTAACTTCACTGATGTACTATTGAATGCTTTAACTTAAAATGAATGGTGGAGAATGTTCGCAACATAGATTAAACTTAAAAGTGTATCTTGCAAGTGGGCATTAAATTGTGCATAAGATAAAGTTTGAGAAAAACTGTTTTGCTTTCAGTATTCAAAACATAGAGTTCCCAATGGCAAATAAACCAATTGGGTCTTTAAGGAATGAGTGAAGTGAATACAGATGTCTTAGATGCTGAATTGTCCTCCTATCAATTAAATCCTAATCTTTCAACAAAAGACACAAAGACAGCAGAAATAAATGTATAAAGAAATGCTCACCATAAAAATTTCTTATGGAAATGGATTTAAAACAAAACAAGTTAACACTATACTGATTTTTGGGCCTACAATTTAAAAATATTAAACATTGCATGTGTTTACAAGGATAAAGAAAAACTAGAATTTTCATTATTGTGTGTGTCTGGGAAGGCAAAGGGAATGACCATTTTAGACCACAGATTTGCGTATCTTCAAAAGCATAACACGCACCTACACTATATCATTTAAATAAGTGAAGCATACATTTATATAAATAACTGAATGCAACATTTCCAGAAAATTTATTTATAATACCCCAAACCTGGAAATAACAAAAAACCATAAACAGATCAATAGTTAAACTGTTCATATACAGAACACAATACTACTCAGCAATAAAAAATAATTAACATTTAACATAAATATTAGTGTTGAATGTAAAATAACTGTGTATCATGAAGGAGATCAATATTTGTTAAGGAATATGCTCCTGCTCCTTACAGTGCTTACAATATTATGAAAAATATGAACTCATCTTGTAAGGGAAGAAAATGAATAAATGCATTTAGGGATGGGGAAAGTAGAAGACAGATGATGAAAGACAGTAGGTAAATATAGGGTGTGGTAAAGTAGCTTTAGAGTTGTTGTATGGAAATTAATTTAATAATCCTATATAATAGAAGGCTAATATGCAAATTGACCAAGGAGTCACTATGACACAAACTGACCACCAGGGGGCATATGCTCAGTGCAAGAGCTGCCCCTTGGTGGTTAGTCCACTTCCACAGGGGTAGCACCACTCAGCCAGAAGCTGGGCTTATAACTGGTGAGTACAGTGGTGGTGGGGGGGGCTTCTCCCACCTCCAGGGCAGTCAGACATCCCCGGAGGGCTCCCGGACTGCAAGAGGGCACAAGCCGGCCTGAGGCACCCCCTGAGTGCATGGATTTCATGCACCAGGCCTCTAGTTCATAAATAATAATGAAAGTATAAACTCTTTCCTGGCCATTGTACTTCAGTAGGTTGGGCACCATCCCTTGCCCTGAAAGGTCACTGGTTCCATTCCAGGTCAGGGAATATACCTTCCTGGATTCCCTTTAGGTGGCATACAGGATGCAGCTACTTGATGTTTCTCATCTCTCTCTCTCTCTCTCTCTCTCTCTCTCTCTCTCTCTCCCTCTTTCTTCATCTCTTTTTAAAAAGTCACTGGATATATTTTTAAATATATAGAATACTTATTTTATCCTCACCTAAGGTTTGTTTGTTTTTTTCTCATTGACTTCTATATAGAGTGGAATGGTAGGAGGAGGTGGAGAGAGAGAGAGAGAGAGAGAGAGAGAGAGAGAGAGAGAGAGAGAGAAAGAGAGAGAGAGAGATCCTCAAGAGAGAGACACATCAATGGGTTGCCTCCCTTATGTGCCCTGACATGGCCTTAGGATTAAACCCACAACTGAGGTCTTTGCCCTTGACCATAATGGAACCAGGGACCATTCGCTCCTGGAGCCAAAACTCTAACCACTGATTAACTGGCCAGGTCTTGAAGTCTTTCTTAAAACACAGGAATCCAATAGGGACATCTTGGAAGCTGATTTTGGCTTTCTAAGGATGATTTCTTGAGATAGATTTATTGTAAATGTCCGAGGCTCCTCATTATCTCAAATTTTATTTCTTTTATTCCATATCCTGTCCCATTGTTGTGAATTTTGTCCAGATCCTCTGAAATTCTGTGGATGCTTATCATCAATTCTGCCTCTGTGTATGTCATTTTCCTCTGGGGTACTATCATTGTGGTGAGTATACTAAAGTACCTTACAGATACACTTTTAAGCAAAAGTGTAAGCCACTGGTCTTTTTATTTGCATGCAGTTCTGAAAATTTCCCTCTGTGTACAAAGCACCCATCGGAAGTCAGCCTGGGGCTCAAGGCAAACTGTGAGGCCTCCTGCAGAGAAGGTCAACTCTGTCCACAGGGCCCACAGTTCAGCCATAACCATGCTTTCTGATCCTGGTTGTCCAAACCAACCACAATGACTATCTTCAGTTTCCTGGTCAAAGAACTTGCTAAATTGTGGGTTCCATCCCAATAGGGGCCTGTAGGAGGCAGCCTATCGCTAATGATCTATCATCATTGATATTTCTACATCTCTCCCTCTCTCTAACCTCTCTGACATAAATTAAAACATTTTTTAATTTCTTTATTGATTAAGGTATTACATATGTTTCCTCATCCCACCATTACCCTCCTAGACACCCCTACTCCCTGTTGTCTGTGCCCATTGGTTAGGCTTATATGCATGCATACAAGTCCTTTGGTTGATCTCTCCCCCTTACCCAACCCTCTCCTACCTTCCCTTTGAGGTTTGAAAGTCTGATATATGCTTCTCTATTTCTGGATCTGAATGCAATTTATAATCAACTAGTAGCCCGGTGCACGAAATTTTGTGCACTTGAGGGGGGGTTCCCTCAGCTATTAAACATTTATTGGCACAACACTGACCACATTGGTGGTGGTGGTGGTCTTATCAGAATGTGTTATATTATGCAGATGAAAATCTATTTAAGCAGATTTGATGTAGATATTTTCAAACATGGAAGAATTGTCCCTGTCAACTATTTTAGTTGATTCATATCTTCACTAATTGTCATCATTGCAAAGTTTTCAGTTCCCATATGGATTGCTGGATATAATAGGTCATGTGCTGTCCCTGTCCTTTGTAGCCTTTGTTACCTTAAGGACTCTAGCTTTCCATTTATATGTTTAAGTACCAACCTACCGGCTTAAAAATGTAAGCTTTTAACACTGCTCTCTCTGTTCTGTATCCTTCCGATGAAAAGTGGAGTTGGGTTGCAGCACAGGAGAGAAATTCAGAAGGGGAATATTGAAGTAATGACTGCAGTAGGAGAATAGGGAACCTATTTCCCTGGCCACAGGCGCTGGTGCCCTGGAACACAGGACTGGCAGCTTCTCTGTGTGGCTGCAGCCTTGGACCTCAGGTGGATGGCTTGTCCATCTCCTGGGTTGCGGCCAGCCACAGGCACTGGCACCTGGACCAAAGGTGGGTGGCTTCTTCCTCTGGCGGCTTCTTCTTCTATGTTTCCAGGTGGGGAGCAGTCAGTTATGTGTATATGTGTGTGCATGCAAACAGGCGTGTACACGTGTGTATGTGGAATTCTGCTGGGCAAGTCAAAACCATAGAAGAGTTGCCACCTATCTCTTGAATATTCCCGAGATATCCCCCACTTTTTTATTCTATCACTACTGGAGAGTCATTATTTTCAGCCAGCCAGCCAGTGACTCTCTCAGTGTCTATTTCTGACTTCTTCATTCCCTGTCTGTCTTCCAACCCCTAATCATATTTCCACCTGGATGCATCATTTTTACTCCCAATATGCTGTATAGAGAAGGAGTCAGGATGCTGTCTTCCCATGAATAGTACTCAGTAGGTGGACGCTCAGCCACTGAGCAACACCACCAGGGCCCAGCAGCATATTTTGAAGACAAGGGCATAGGTAGGACCATGTTGACTGTGTTGGCTGAAATATCTCCAAATATCTTGACGTCAGGGCAGCCATTACGCTGAGTAAACCAGTAAGGCAAAAGTGAGAAGAAGGAATTAAAATTGAGATCACTTTTAAAATAAAAATTGCTGAGGTCCCTGCTGCCACCATAGTGAGGACAGGGTGATAGCATGTTCTGGCCGGCAGGCAGGGGATATAGCCTCCAAGTCCCCTCAGAGCTGTCCCTGGTGGAGGCAGTCTGCCTAGAGGAGAGGGACAAGTGCCAGGGAGGAGACAGACAAGCCCTTGATTGTTGTCACAGTTTGTGCTCTCGTCACCCTTGGACACACACATACACACACAGCTCTAGACTCCTGACCCCTTGCTCAGGCCCGAGAGAAGCACAGCCCGTTCAGTTGCATCTGGTCCTCTTGGTTAGCTCAGTCCTGTGATGCTCACCAGGGCGGCTGCCTCAGGAAAGTCCCTAGAGCTGGGCCCGGTGATAGGCAAGGCTTCTATGACTTTGGATTTCTACAACCAGGTCACTCGGGAGGCTGCATGGGGCTATAAAGATAACCCTAGATTTGGGAGTCAGTCAGCCCCCAGTTCAAGCCTCACTGTGACTTCTAACTGGCTATGTGACCTTGGGCCAGTGAGCCACTCCGTGAGGAGCTGAAGCCCAAACCAAGAGTGCCTTAGGATGTGACCTGTGAGATGCATTTTGGAGCCACACTCATCCTCTATTTGATGGCAAGCATAGGTGGGCGATAAATACACCTGTTTGGCAAAAAAATGAGAGCTTTCTAAGGGAATCAATGGGCTGTCTACCTACATGTATATATACATGTGTGTGTATGTGTGCGTATGCAAACATGTAAAAATATTCCCTCCTCTTCCTCTGGTTGGTTGATAAACATTTGGCTGGATGCTTCCTGCCCAAGGTTTGTCTGATGTTTTCTGATTTTCTCACTTTGCTGTTCTCCCCAGGGAGAGCCCCTGTGGTGCCACAGGTGATCCCACCCTCTCTGCAGGCAGACCTCAGCCCTGAGCTGTCACTTGGATATTTCCCACCCCCAGATCACACAGCTCCCAGGCCAGGGTAGAGGTGGGGCCCTGGAACTCAGTGTGATATGGTTTGGGATGACCCCTCAGCAACAGGAGCCCATGGTACTGCCCAGGGGGCCCTTTCTGCCACACACAGGTACGTGATTTTAGGTAAATGAATGTGTGAGGGGTCAGGGTGCTCCCTCACCTGTCCCTCCAGGGCCACATCCTCAAACCCGGGAACCTACTGACACTGCTCTGCTCCTTTGACTGCACCCCATCTGCTTCCCATTCACCCCCTTGGGGCTGGAAGGACCTAGAGTGGACGCCGGCTTTCACCCCAGCACATGAAGGTGGATGTGATCAGCTCCCACCAAGGAGAGCAGCACAGACCCAAGAAGCCAGAACAGACTGAAGACCCCAAGCAGCAGTCAACTCAGCAGTGGTGCAGATGAACCTTCGTGGCCCAACTCCAGCTCAGCGCACTCCACAGACAAACACACATGCTGTCAACACATGGAAGCACGCCAAGGGCTTCATCCTTACAAGGCTACCGATGACACTAACAGCAGAATACTCCACTAAGTCACAACCTGTGCTCATTCAATGCTTTAAAAATAACAGTTTTATGAATCGGGATGAGCCCAGTCAGTGTGGACTAGCGATAGAGTGCCAACCTATGAACTATGAGGTAATGGTTCGATTTCAGGTCAGGGTATATGCCCAGTTTGTATGCTCCATGCCTTCCATGGGGCAGACAGGAGGCAGCCAGCCAATCAATAATTCTCTTTCATCTTTGATATTTCTCTCTCTCTCTCCTTCTGCCTTCCTCTCTGAAATCTATAAAAATGCATGTTATGAAGATTGGGGTGAAATAAATGTACAACACTGGGTTCACCATTTTAACTATTTTTCAGTGTATAGTTTTGTGCCATTAGATGCATCTCCACTGTCCTGCAACTCACCCAGCCCACCTCCTGACTCACTCAGTGCCTCACCCTGTGGCTCTGTGCTCCTGGGAAATGATTGTGAAGAATCGCCAAGTGCTGCAGTGGAGCTGATGACCAGCCTCATTTCTTCTCCCCTAAAGGCCAGCCCCTCAGAGGCTCTTATGTTGACACAGCATTTTATGGGGAAAAAACAATGGTTGTCTACTGCGTACTGTGTTCACATACACCCCAAGAAGCAGATCAAAGGGGGTCTTTTAATTCAACAAGCGTGTTGAGGACAGCCATCTTTATTGGTGCCCTGGTGGCCAGGCAGGGTGTAAGGCTTCACTGTCTCCTCTCAGGAGGTACACATAGCAATCCTATGAGGCAGCTTCATTACCCCATTTTGCAGATAAGAAAACTGAGGTTCAAAAGAGGTCACCTGGCTAACAGTTGGAGGAGCCAGAACTTGAAGCCAGGCCTTTCTGACTCAAGATGCCACCACACCATCCTCGCAAAAGTACATTCACACTTTGTTTATGAATGTCAGTTGTACTAGAGTTACTCCCCACTGGTAAGGCTCCTGCTAGCTAAGTAACTGAAGTGTGAACACCAAGAAGTATTCAAGGGCACTGACCTCAAAAGATTCACAAACTACACAGAGGGCCTGAATCAGGGAGACTGCCCAACCCACCAACCGCCCTGGTCTCTAAGAGAAACATGAGGTCTGAGAGATCCCTGCCAGCCGGCCCCACTCCTGCCTTCCACCAGGGGGCAGTGGTCCTCCCCATGACCCTGAGCACTTGGCAGTGGTCCTCCCCAGGAACCTGAAGTCCTAGAACAGGGATCCCGTTTGGCCCACACTTGGTCCCAGGAGTGCCGAGATAACAAACCCCAGAAAAACAAAAACAAAACTGGCTTCTCACACAGATTCACAGTTCAATGAACTGATTTTAGGTTTGGAACTGATGGGAACCCTTGAAGAGAAGGAATATCCAGGTTCTTTCAACAGTCTCTCCATGATGCTTAGGAATGTTGATCAATATTGGAAAAACAGCACCTTTCCCCCGCCCCAACACGCCCAAGGCCCTCCTGAGCTCTGCAGAGATCTAAGCACACCTTCACCTGCAACCTCAGGTGCACATGTGATGTTCTTCAGCACAGGAATTGGCTACTTGTTTGCTTGGTGCACTGCCTGCCCCCAGACCACTTTCCCCTGGCCAATGCCACACCTCCTCTGGGGCTGTGAGGGGGCAAACACAAGAGGGATGGGAAGAGGCCTGGCTCCCCTGAAAAGCCAACATGTAGCAACCCCTGCCCAGGGGGGACAGAGTACAGACTGCACCCATCCGCCCAATTATGAAATGAATGGAGGAAATCATGCCCAGGGTCAGGTATACTGGAGGTTAGTAACCACTGGGGAAGTCTCCTGCCATCCAGAGCTTTTAATCCCCCACAGACAAATCTAAGACATCCTAAGGGTGCCAGCGTGCTGTCATCTGGAAGCTCCTGGGACTGTCCACATGGGAGCTGAGAAATCGGTTACTTTGTAATTCATGTCCTCACGTCAAGGCTGCCAGACCCTTCATGTTCTCCTTGGGGAGAATTGCAATGACACAGTTCCAAATGGCTTTTAAATAAAATCTTATTCCCTTGGGGTGAGGATGAGCTGACACATGAGATTCAGATCCAAGAGCTCAGCTCCCTGGATGAGGAAGCCACATCCAGGCTGACTCCCAGGCACCAGGGGCTGCTACCTACCTTCTGACAGCTGCTCCATCTCCCAGCTCAGGTGGGCAGGCTGGTTCATCCTCTGCACCCATTCAGCCTCGAGGGCCATGCTGTCCCCCAACAGCTCCTCAAGAAACCGCTGGGGAATGTGTCCACGATCCTAGTTCAGGAAGAGGGGTGGGGTGAGGATGTACCCCAGGGCACCCTCTGGACAGGCCCCACCCCCATGCATCTATCCTCATTCCCCCAGAATGAAGGGCCTCCATACACCTTCTCAATTCCAAAAACACAGCTGCACAGAAGTGACTCCAGCACAGAGCCCAGCTGGGAGACCTACAGCCACTAACACACATGCTGACCCAGTGGCCTAGGTGATGAAGACACCCAATGTCTCTCAGTGGTGTCTGAGCAAAGGGGCGTACAGCACTGGGCTTTAAAGCAAGGAATATGATGATGGGCAGTTCTGCAGCTCCTTAGCAGGTGTAACATGTCTTGGAAAGGTTTTAGGGACTTCCAAATCACAGCGCAACCCACATGTTAAACACTAGTAGAGACCCTTTTTGCAATAGTCACCCACCTACATCCGTCCTTACAGAAAAGCAACACAGCAGTCAGGCCCTATCTGGTTTTGAGGTTTTTTTAAACATTCACTCACACACACACACACACACATATTTTAAATAAATAAAATGTATTTTAAATATATATATATATATCACAGAGAGGAAGGAAGAGGGAGAGATAGAAACATGAATGATGAGAGAGAATCATTGATCGGCTGTCTCTCACAGGCAATCCCTGGGTAAGGTTCCTCCAACCTGGGCATTAGCCCTGGCCAGGCAGGCCTGGTCTGTTTTGAAGACCTTAAATGTTGCCCAGTCCAGTCAAGCCACTGAGCTTAATAAGAAACTCTTCACCATCAGCAGGTCACTATGTCGGCAAAAGCAACAAACCAGTAGCAGAAAGTCAGAGAAGGGCACCACATAAACCTAACAGTGCCCCAATCTGTTGTACATGTGGTACAAGAGGGTCTGACATGTACAGCTACTGATAGGCATGAGATTTCGCTGAGCCCATTTCCATCACAAGGAAGGGGTGGGCTAAGAGTCTGTCCAGGGTTTAAGTGCTGAGTCTAGGCCTCTCAATTCCACTGTCACTCCACTGATCTGGGGCTGGAAATAAATAGCTATTCGGGCAAGCTTTTATTCAACACATAGTTCCTATCTGAACAGTTTCCACATGTCCTCTTGGAAAACCAACAGCTCTTGGCAGTTTCCTGGAAATGAGGGCTCAGACACAACAAATAATACTATGGGCCTCTGGGTGTCAGGCACATGTTGGGTGTGGGACGCCATGGCTGGTCCCTTGCAGGTCCCCTCACGGGAGGAGTCTGCTGGACTTACTCCTGTCCCAGTGCCCAGCACACATGTGGGAGCCATTTGGCTCTTTCCCCTCATCTCTGCTCCCTCCCCAGAGCCCTCCCAGAACCACAAGGTGTCTTAGGGGTCTGAGTCTCCCCTGAATGCCTTCACAGTGTGGGAACACGCATCCAAGGGATGTGACCATTTCTCTCGGTGGCAGTTTTCTCCATTCGGAGTTTCTAATGACTGGCAGGAGGCGGTAACTGCTGCCTTTCCATCTTCTGTCCATTTTCCCCTAAGGAGCCTGAACCCAAGATTCTTGGTAGAAGGGAAGCCATGGACCTCCCATCAGTGGACATAGTTTTGATCAAAGCCTGGCAGCCGGAAGGGTTTGCTCACAGACTATGGATTCACCTGGGCACTGTCTCTCTGCCCATCCAGAGCCCTGAACTAGGTGCCCTCTGTCCTTGAAACATTCACTCTCCTCAACAGCCCTGAGCGGGAGGCAGGCACAGTCACTTCTTACACATGAAGAGGCTCTGCACTCACCGAATCTGCTCTCACCGACTCTAAGTTCACCGACTCTAAGTTCAGCGACTCTATGTCCACCGAATCTACGTCCATCTACTCTTCACACACCGACTCTTCACACACTGACTCTGCACTCAACTGACTCCACACCACCAACTCCACGTCCAACGACTCTGCACCTCACAATCCACTGTTTCCATGCCACCCATTTCAAACTGCCCTATGGGCCGCATTCTAAACTGCTCTACAGGCAGCTCATGCCCAATGTTAACTGCTTTGAAATACACAAATATTAGGACACTCTCCCTATGAAACTTAAAACCTATCTGGGTAAAGAAAATATAAAGAAACAAAAAGTAGATAATAAATGGAAATTAACTACTTCATTCTAACTTTGTCTACCACATTTCTAATAATTATTGTTTTCCCATCAGCTGAATTATTGAAATCAATCTGTTCCTTTCAGGTAACAACACATTCATTTTATTTTGTGGAGTCTTATCTAGAGAGCTCAGCTCCCAGCCAACTGCCTAAGAAACAATTTCACAAATGATTCACTAATGTGTAGTTTATAAGAAAAATGAACAAAGTAAAGCTGTGTGTTTGGAAAATACTTTATTTACTTAATTTTAAAATATATATTTTTATTAAGTTCAGAGGGAAAAGAAGAAGGAGGGAGGTATAGAAACATCAATGATGAGAGACAATCATTGATAGGCTGCCTCCTGCATGCCCCATAATGGGGATCAAGCCCCCAACCTGGACATGTGCCTGATCGGGTATGGAACAGTGATTTCCTGGTTCATTGTTTGACGCTCAATCACTGAGCCACAACAGCCTGATTGGAAATTATTTTAACAAAAAGATATTGTACATAGATTTCTGTGAAAGGAGTCTTAAATTAGCACCTGCAAGAAAGACATTTAGAGAGCAAATATGCAGGTATCCTCTGAACAGAATTTAAACGTTTAGGCTGGCTGGGGAAACCAAAATGGTGGCATAGGTAAACACTGGTAATTGCTGCCTCACACAACCACTTTAAAAATACAACTAAAAGACAAAACGGACATCATGCAGAACTACAGGAAGGCTGGCTGAGTGGAAATTCTACAACTAGAAGGAAAGAGACAAGCACTGAGACTCAGAGGAGGTGTGGAAGTAAAGTGCAGAGGTACGGAGGCGCAGGTCAAAAGGGCTGGCAACTGAGGAGTGGCGTACATGGAGAGGGCTGGCAGCTGAGGACACGGTTGTCTTTTTCAATCGGGAGGGAGTCTCAAGCTCTGTACTGGTCTGAACTCCAGGTCCAGGTGTATCTTTGGGGACCCAGCCTCATACGGGGAAAAACTGGACTGTCTGGAATCAGGCAGAATTCGAGGGTGGCTTTCTCTTAGAGGTGCTTGCAGTGATTAAAGGGACCATAGGATGCGGGCTTCTTAGGGTGGGAATGGGGAGAAGCCATAGCTGCTTGCTCCGCCCTGTTGATCCCCTGAGACCCCACCATACCCAAGCTGTGCACAGAGGCATTGCATATGAAAGGTCTGGCGCTTTGAAATCTGAACATTACCCAACAAACTACAGCTGAATCAGAGATACCCAGAACTTCAAAAAGAAGGTCCAAGGCCCCACGGCAGCTTGCATTGCTTCACAGCTGGGCCTCATCTGGGCACATCCAAACCACAAACAAAGAAGAGGAATCTCTCCTTAGCTCCTGCTGTGTATCCTCAGGCAGAGCCTAAATTAGCAGCACCTTAGAGATCCAAAAGCCAGTGTCCCCAGGGGTCAGAGTGGGAACATCCAGATTACAACTACTCAGATCCATAAGGGACACACTCAGGGGGCAGACTCAGTGAGCACCAAAGTCCACTGAAGCAAGTCTTTCCCCAGAAGAGTGTCTCCAGCTCAGAAGTTCTCCCACTGCAGACACAGCTGATTCTCACAGCCAAATGGCCTGGAGGTCAATTCCTCCCAGTGATACCTGCAACAATCAAGACTTAACTACAACAAGACTGTGCACAAAGCCCACAAAGGGGTATACCAAGAGTGTCCACCTCAGGTAATTGGGGAGGCTGAGCCACTGGTCCCTATAGGACACCTAACACAGAAAGTTACTCTATCAACACAGGGAAGCATAAAAAATGAGGAGACAAAGAAACAAGTAACAAATTACAGAAATGGAGGAAAGCAAACTACGGGATATATAGTTCAAAAATCACACTTTCAAGGTTTTTCAATAACTTTCTAGAAACCACCGATAAATTTAGTGAGACCCTCAAGAAATCTAGTGAGACCGCTGATAAATTTAGTGAGACCCTCGAGGTTATGAAAAAGGACCAACTAGAAATTAAGCATACACTGACTGAAATAAATGATATTATGCAGAGTTCCAACAGCAGACTAGAGGATCACAAGAATCAAGTCAAAGATTTGAAATACGAAGAAGCAAAAATCACCCAGCCAGAAACACAAAAAGAAGAAAAGAATCCAAAAATATGTAGATAGTATAAAGAGCCCCTAGGACAACTTCAAGGGTACTAACATCCGAATTATGGGGGTGCCAGAAGAAGAGAGAGAGAAAGATATTGAAAACCTATTTCAAGAAATCATGACAGAAAACTTCCCCTACCTCGTGAAAGAAATAGACTTACAAGTCCAGGAAGCGCACAGAACCCAAAACAAAAGGGATCCAAAGAGGACCACACCAAGACACATCATAATTAAAAGGCCAAGAGCAAAATACAAAGAGAAAATCTTAAAAGCAGCAAGAGAAAAACAATCAGTTACCTACAAGTGAGTACCCATATGACTGTCACCTGATTTCTCAACAGAAACTATGCAGGGCAGAAGGGAGTGGCAAGAAATATTCAAAGTGATGAATAGCAAGAACCTACAACTTGGATTACTTTACCCATCAAAGCTATCATTCAGAATTGAAGGTCAGATAAAGAGCTTCACAGGTAAGAAAAAGCTAAAGGAGTTCATCACCACCAAACCAGTATTATATGAAATGCTGAAAGGTATCCTTTAAGAAGAGGAAGAAGAAGAAAAAGGTAAAGATACAAATTATGAACAACAAATACATATCTATCAACAAGTGAATCTAAAAATCAAGCAAATAAACAATCTGATGAACAGAATAAACTGGTGAACATAATAGAATCAGGGGCATAGAAAGGGAGTGGACTGACTACTCAGGGGGGAAAGGGGTGTGGGGGTGTGGGAAGAGACTGGAAAAAATTGTACACCTATGGATGAGGACAGTGAGTGGCAGGGATAAGGGCAGAGGATGGGGTGGGAATAGGTGGAGGGGAGCTATGGGCGGGGGAGAGGAACAACTGTGATAATCTGAATAATTAAAATTTAATTGTAAAAAAACATTTAGGCCATAAATAAATGAGCTAATAGCGTTTTAATTATTTCTAAACTAGTAATGACTTTACTTGTTGTTAATTAAAAATTCATTCTTAATTTAAAATAAATGTAAATTGTTTTAAGTAGATGAAATCTTTGGACTTATGATGGGGGAGTATTGATTATCATTTCTGTTAATTACCTAGCTTCACTAACTGCTATAAAATTACTTAAAGTGAAACCAGACAACCTGACGGGCCCAAGCTGCTGGTTAATACTTGAACGAATGTAGCAGAGACTGGGTTGACTCATATATGGTGTTTATTCCATTAATGTGGGCAGAATGGGAGAGCAGCAGGTCATCCACAAACATCTGCTCTACTCACCCCATAAGTCAGCTGCTTCTCTTGGGTAGAATGATACAGACTCCATGGGAAAGTAGAAATTACACGCATGGGGAAGTAGGCAAGGTACAGTGGTTACAGGTTAAAGGCAATGCGGGTTGGGGGTTCATAAGGGGCTGGTGCCTCAGAGACCAGCTTAAAGGCAACCAGGTTATTAATCTAGGCTGTTCTGGGGAAAGGAGGATGGCTGGATTCCCATGTCAGCTCCCATGCCCCAGGGCGTACAACTCTCAAACAGATTAGAATGTGCTTTCTCTGATCAGAACGTAACAATCACAATGAACAGAACCAGATTAATATTTCTTATTATTATAGTTAGTCCCCAGTATTCTATTCCTGCCCCTAACAAAAGTACAAAAATGAAAAGAAATCACACCTAAATCTGTTTTATTCATGACTACCTCAATCAATTCCTCTTGTAAAGTCTATCCCATAAACTTAACTAACATGCTTCATTTGTGGGAGGCATGATGAGATTTAAAATGATGTCAAACGAACTGTGATCTAAACTGGAAACAAATTTATAGATGTCGTGATCTGACCTGAGAACACAGCAAATTACTTATAATTGAAAGAATCTTGATATATTGAAAATTACTTCTTTTATCATTATGCCAATCAAGATTTCAATAACTGTTGAATTTATGTTAATGAGATAGTAACTGGATGCTAAAATTTTTCACTCTCTGCTCCCAATATTCAGGGTCAACGTTTCAGAGAAATGATGCAAAATTTATGAACCTAGAGCTGTTTTAAGGAAAATTCATAACAATGACACAGAAAACAGGATGAGGCCGACTGAAACCACAATAGAGTGAGTGCTAGCTTAGCACAGTGATGAGCATGTTGCAGACATTGTATCTCATTTAATCCACTCAAAGTCATCAAGGTGTTCCATTGACTTAGATGTATTTTGGACCTCAGATATGCAGAAATTTAAGGAGTAATCCAAGGTTTTCTATCCTAAAACTTGGTTCCATGACCTGGCCAGTGTCACTCAGTTGGTTGGAGCACCGCTCTACACACTGAAAGGCTCTGGGTTCAATTCCCAGTCAGGTTTCATACCTAGGTTGGGTGTTCAGTTCCCAATGGGAGTGCCTATGGGAGGCAACCAATTGATACTTTTCTCTAACATCAACATTTCTCTCTCCTCCCCCGCTCTCTCTCCCTCTCTCTCTCTAATGAGTAAGCATATCCTCAGGACAGTATTTAAAGACAAAATGAGTTCCACTAGGTCTTAGAAGTTAATTTTCAAATTTTAGTTTAAATTCTTGCCAAATTTCCCAATAGTTTCAAAGAATACCTTGGAGTAAACTAAACCAGCAATAACATTCCTTTATTTATATAAGCAGTTTTACTGCACCTAAGCCTGGTCCACCTGGCTCAGTAGTTGAGCATCGATCTATGAGCCAGATGGTCATGGTTTGATTCCAGGTCAAGGCACATGCCCCTGTTGTGGGCTCAATCCCCAGGTTGGGTGTGCAGGAGGCAGTCAATCAATAATTCTCATCATTGATGTTTCTCTCTCTCTCTGAAACCAATTATATATATGTATATAATGGAATTATTTTTTTAAAAATAAAAATAATAAAGGAAGGATAGAGAACTCACCCTGATTAGAGAGGGCAGTGGGTCTCAGCTATGACCCCACATAAAAAAACCTGGGAAGGATAAACAGACAAGCCCCCTCTCCTCCGAGGCTAACACCTCTGGTCCTAACACCTCTGGCTAACACCTGTGGGACCTCTTCCAAAATGATCAGAAAGTTCTAGGATGATTCTGCTGCACAGCCCAGTCCAGCACCACAAGGTAAGGGTGGAGGATGCTAAACTAACGGGGACTCACTGCACACAGTCCAATCACAGGGTCTCACCACAGAAACACAGTTGCCATTCAATCCCTCAGAACTCTTGCTGACCAGGCCGGTCACCTGACTCACAGCTCCAACTACCTCCCAGACTTCCACGATGGGTTCACGTCCACAGGGAACTCAAAGCACTTATGAGTAAAAGTGACTCACCAAAGCTCTTTGCAATTTCCTCAGTTTCTCTACAGGCTCAGGGTCATAGCCCAGAACCCTCTGCATGCCATTGTCCTTCAGTACTAACATCTTTTCCAGCAAAAAGCGAATCCTAAAAATATAAACACACGAAAGAGAAAGCCATCATTTCAAATTGTCTGTACAACTGACCTTCAACTTGGGAAGAAATAAACCAACTCTGCTGGTGGCCATCACTGCTAATAAACCTGATGGTCTCAGGCAGACCAATCCCTCTCCAGCTTCTGCTGCCTTTTAACATCAATCCAGCACTGAACTTGCACCAGAGCTCCACTGGGAACTTGACCACTACTCACAAATCTCTGGGTTTTCCTCTCCTGTTCTCTCACCCCCAACTGCTTCCACTGATGCCCTCACTTGCGCTCCTCCCTCCTGACCCTGTGCTCTGGATCACCCCTGCTCTCCACAAGAGTTGCCATTCCTTCCCGACTCCTGGGATGTTCACTCTTTTAACTTTTAACCTGGAAATAGTGTCATACTGAGAGAAAGGCTGTAGGAACAGTACAGAGAACTCCCAGATATCCCATGTTGCTATTTCTTCAAATGCTGACTTTTTATTGATATAGTTCACATACCATCAAACTCACCCATTCAAAATACACACTGAGTATATTAAGGGTTGTGCATCCATGTCCACAATTTTACATCATTTTCAGTGCTCACCAAAAAGCAGTTCCAAATACAATTTAACAGCCTCACCAAAATTCCCCACAACCCACCACCCGTAGGCAACCAGGAGAGTATTTTCTGCCTCTGCTAACTTCTGTGCTTTTAAAATTGATTTATTTTTAAAAACATATTTTTTGCCATAGCTGGTTTGACTCAGTGGATAGAGCTTTGGCCTCTGGACCAAAGGGTCCTGAGTTTGATTCTGCTCAAGGGCACATACCTCAGTTGCAGATTCCACCCTGGCCCAGGCCTTGGTTTAGGGTGTGTACAGGAGGCAACCAATTGATGTGTTTTCCTCACATTGATATTTCCCTCTGTCTTTCCATCT
Source organism: Myotis yumanensis (assembly GCF_028538775.1). NCBI lineage: Eukaryota > Metazoa > Chordata > Mammalia > Chiroptera > Vespertilionidae > Myotis > Myotis yumanensis. The sequence continues at coordinate 19,940,319 of NW_027223771.1, read as the reverse complement.
CTCTTGCACTTTCTCTAAAAAAAACAATGGAAAAATATCCTCCAGTGAGGATATATATATATATATATATATATATATATATATTATTGATTTCAGAGAGGATTGAAAAAGGAGAGACGGAAGCATCAATTATGAGAGAATCATTGCTCAGCTTCCTCCTGCATGCCCCACACTGGGGGTGGAGCCCAGAATCCAGGTATATGCCCTGACTGGGAATCAGACCATCACTTCCTGGTTCAGCAGTAGACTCTCCACTACTAAGCTGGGTTGAATTCTCTGTTTTAAACCTGACCTCTGTGCATTCAATATGGGGAAACTTCTTCTCTGGAACACTCCAGCCTGGTTCCCATGACCTTTCTCCTGCTCTTCCTACCCTCAACCGCTCTTCTTCCCAAAGGTCTGAATGTCAGTGCTTCAACCCTGAGGCTTCCCACCGCAGAGCCTCAGGACCTCCTCAGAGGGCTCAGAACACACCTCCTAACAGTGAACATTTCGGGATTTCAGAAAAGAGCCCATCTTTCCTTTTGAGTGTGGGTCTTCTGCATGTACTGCTGTCCACCGAAGGCCCAAGCTGACAACATGGGCTGACCCTGGCCTTCCCTCACACCCCTCACCCACCTAGTCAGTCCTCACTGCCACACCCACTGCAACTGAGCTAATCCTCTCCCCACTGGCTCCATCTTCCTGCCTGACCACCTCCGTCTTCTATGTTGTAGCCAAAGGGACCATTAGCATGAAAACTTCCTTTGCCATTTTCCCACTCAGATCCCTCTGGTGCCTTTAGGATAAAAGCCCAAATTCTTGCAATGGCCTCTGCCCTGCTCCTCTGTGGGCCCCACACAAACGCTTTTCCTGCTCTTCACACATCCTGGGGCTTCCCTGTCCTCCCCTACTCTGATCTTCAGAAAAGAAAACAAGGTAGGAGCCATGCTCAGCCCTGCCTTCTAGAAGGGGAAACTGAGGTTTGGAAGACTCAGGTACAGGGCTGTCCACTGGCTGAGCTGGTAGTCCAGGTGTGCTGACACCTGAGCCCCAAGCCAAATGGCCTTCCTCAGTAAATAACTTTTGAATACATGAGTGTGAAATCAATTCTTAAACTGAAGAACTATCCTGTTTCTTAAAACTGAAAGAAGGCTTGTTCACATCATCCTATATAATAAAAGAGTAATATGCAAATTAATCATCACTGTGAAAAAAGGAGGTGCCCATAGCAGCCAGGGCAGGATGCTGGCTGTGTCACACCAGCAATGTGAGGCCAGCGGGCACTGCCATGGTGACCCAGACCAGGCAAGCCCCCAGCAGGGTCAGCTGGCAGGTCACCCCGGCAATCTGCAAGCAGGCAAGCACTGCCCGAATGCAGCACCCAGCAGGGCCTGTTGACAGGTAGCCAGGCATGGTGGGTCACCACAGCAATCCCCAAGCAGGAAAGTTTGGTCTGCAGGCAGCACCCACCAGGGCCTGCTGGCAGATCATCATGGGGACCCCCGAGTAGGCAAGCACCCAGCAGGGCCTGCTGGTGGGTCGCTGGGGGGATGTGGGAGCAAGCAAGTGTGGCCAGTAGGCAGCGCCCAGCAGGGCCTGCTTGCCATCTCCATGGTGTGGAGCAGGCAGGCCCTGCAGAGAGCCGAGAACCTCGGGGAGCGAGCCTAAGCCATCAGTAGGACATTGCTGATGGCTCCCAGACTGGACAGTGTGCAGGTTGGGCTGAGGGACCCTCCCCTTCCCCCACCTCGTGCACGAATTTCATGCACAGGGACTCTAGTATATAATAAAAGCCCAGTGACCAAACAACAGAATGACCAGAATGATGACCAGTCACTATGAAGCGTATTGAACAACAGGGGGCCAACACTCAATGTAGGATCTGCCCTGTGGTGGTTAGCACGCTCCTCTAATGCTGACCAGAATGAGTGGACTTCCACCGCAGGCTGATCCTTGTAGGCCATGCCCCCCTCCGACCAGTACATGAATCCCTTGCTCTGGGCCTCAAATATATATATATATATATATATCCAATAAGCTAATTGTCTCTCCAACCGTTGACCAATTGACCAGATGCTATGATGCACACAGACCACCAGGGGTCAGATGCTGTGACTGGTAGGTTATCTTGCTGCTGGAGTCCAGCTGATCAGGACTGGGCTAGATGGGACAGACATGCCCTGGAGCCCTCCCACGATCCCTCCCTGGCCCAATCGTGCACCAGTGCGGTCCCTTGGCCAGGCCTGCACCCTCTAGCAATTTGGGACTCCTCGGGGGATATCGGAAAGCTGAATCTGTGCACCTGGCCTCTAGTTTTAAAGATTAAAAAATCAAATCACAGAAGCAGAAGATAGCAGATTACTAGGAAATGAAATGTAGCATTTACCCCACTTATTTCTGTGTGCCGGTCAGCTTCTGAACACTTAGGTAGTCAGGAGGCAGGTCGAGTGACCCATCATACCTTGCCTTGTCCTGGAACTTGCTGCCTGCCCTGCTGGCTTTGGCCTGGTTGTCTTTGATCACTTAAAGTGACAAAACAGAAGATGGTCACCATAGAGATGAAAAATAAACAGATTTGATATTTATTTTGGAGATAGTCTGCAGAGGACTTGGTGAAGGATTACATGTGGCTGGTGAGAGAGGGAGCTATCAGGCTGGTACTCAGAGAGCAGCACCTCTATGGTTAGCATCCTAGCTTCCTTTCCATTTGTACAGTCACCAGCCAGCAATCAAGTATTTTCAATATTACAACTAGTGCATTTCTAATTAGTCAGCTAGAGGTGCCATCTACTAAAAGGTAGGAAACTAGAGGAAAAATAAATTGAAGGGATTCTGCTGTTGGATCAAGAGTTTGGATTTGGTTGTGTGCATTTTAATATCTGAAGGGCTTATTAATTGTTCATTTTAATAAGCCCTTCAGATATTAAAATGCAGATGTTAAGTTGACAATTGGATATAACAACTAGGCTGGGAATTGTCAGCACATTGTTAACATTTAAAGCTATAGGAATGTGTATGCTGTCACCTAGACCCTGAGTGTGCAAGTGGGAAGTGGGACCAGGACTGAGCCAGAAGGGGTGAGTAGATAACAAAGACTTAGAAAAGTGGGCAAAGCCAGAGAGGCGGGCCATGGACATTTGGCCCAGGTGATGGGGATGGAAGCTGGAATGGAGTGGGTTTATGAAGATGGTGTAGGCTAAGAGTAGGCAAGATTACAGAGATCACGTGCAAAGGCAATTTCAAAACACTTGCTGTGGTGGTCAGTGGAGGGGCTGTCGTGGGGAGGGGGAATCTGTCATTTCCTCTTTGTCTCTTATTCTAAATACTCCCCCAGTTCATTTAGTCATTCTTTATATGATGGTATTCCAGAAGATCCTGTAACTTGTGCTTAGCAGTGTTTTCCCCGAGAGTAGGATCCTTCACCCAAAATGTGTTCCGATCCAGCCTGGGCTGGGGCTGGGACCGGGGCTGCCCTGTCACTTGCTTTCCTGCTAAAAATTAACAGATACAACCAAGCGTACAGGCAGCCGCGCCCTCTGTTGGTTCATTATGAAACTGCAATCAAATCAAGCTCCTTTGCACTGCTTAGTCCAGTGATGGCGAACCTATGACACGCATGTCAGAGGTGACACGCGAACTCATTTTTTTTGGTTGATTTTTCTTTGTTAAATAGCATTTAAATATATAAAATAAATATCAAAAATATAAGTCTTTGTTTTACAATGGTTGCAAATATCAAAAAATTTCTATCTGTGACACGGCACCAGAGTTAAGTTAGGGTTTTTCAAAATGCTGACACGCCAAGCTCAAAAGGTTCGCCATCGCTGGCTTAGTCCCTTCACTGTCCTTCCTTGTGCACTGAGAATGATAACTTGGAAGAACTGTTGATCAGAAGCAGGGGTAGCCCAGGAGCTCTTGAGAAAGAAGCTCTGATAACTCTGAGGTGAAGACAACTTCAGGCTAAGCAGACAACGCTGGCTTTTATGATTCCCACCTGATAGATGAGGAAGCTGGAACTCGGGCACAGCGTCATTGAAGTGGGAGAAACTGAACAGCAGAACTCCTTTCTGTGTCCTAGCATGGGCTGTCAGAGCTGTATCATATTTCTTCTGAATGCTTTGGAATGTTTTTTGCAGGGTAGAAATACAAGGTGAATGTTTAAATGTTGTTCTATTATACACTTGGGACCATCTAAAAGGCAAATCAGACCCTGGCCAAGTAGCTCAGTTGGGTAGAGCATTGTCCAAGGTTGTGGGTTTGATTTCCCAGTAAGGGCACATACAAGAATCAACCAATGAATGCATAAATAAGTGGAACAAAAAAAAATCAATGTTTCCCTTTCTCTTTCTCTCTTCTCTTTTCCTCCCTCTAAAATCAATCAATAAAAAGATTTTAAAGGCAAAAAAAAAAGTGACAAAACATTATCTTTTCTCAACAAAAAGCCCACATTTCTCAGCATTAACACATTGCGTACCGCATAGAAATTGCTAAGACATATGCCAAGGACTGCATGTATTTGGGCAAACTGCACATTATTTAAATCATCATAATGCACTTTAGGTGTTGTTTTTCAATAATTATAACATTTTTATTCACAAAAACAATTAAACAATTGAAGTTCCTAGTACTTTTTTAATGTATGTTACTGCGTCAAACATTTTCCTCTATGAAGAGGGACCAAACAAAATTTACATAAGTATCTAGATTCACTCTTTTTTCCTTGGGCGTGAAAAATGAGAACACTTCTGAGAGGTCCTTAACAGATGACCAGCGAAACATGAGAAAACTCCTGAGCAGTACGAAATGTGTTAATAGGATCAGTTCCTATCTTTCTCTGTGAAATTTCTTGTAAGTTTTTCCAAAATGACTAATATGAGGAGAGGCTGTCCCAGGTGGAAGTCATACAAATGGGCAATGATGGTGAACAGGTTGTCACACTCTTTGCCTTCACTGCCCTTTTTACAGATGTCATCAAACTTCCTCACTGTGGCCTCCAGATTGGGAGCTTTCACCTGCACCAATGGAACAGACAAAACGTTATTGCAAACACCTGACAATTGTGGCAGCAAGTTACTCTCAGGATCCTTCTTTTCAACAAGCTGTTAGTGTTTATGCTGAAGGAGTCAGTACTTTTAAAATCAATGCATCATTATACACATGGTAGGATGCACAGGCCCACAGGACAGAAACTTTAAAAACCAGTCTGAGTGTACAGTATTGATACCCAGCAACACAGGCTGGCAGCTGCAGCACAGAGCAACCTGCCACAGCACTGGAGCCTCCCATGTTAGCACACCCTCTCGTCTTCTAAGTCTATGGGGGACTGCCTCAGCAAGCAACCATCTGGCTCCTTGGAAAAATACCACTACACATCTCTGTCTGCAGCACTGCACATCTACCGACACTCATTATGACATGCCCACTGAGCCTGCAGGAGGAGGCATAGAGTGGTGTCGAAGGTCCAGTTGGGAAGTGAGACCTGCACAAATGCAGTCCTGCTGGACCTGGGAAGGAAGACCCCAAAACAGAACTAGCAGTTGTGACCAGCAACTCGGCCACTAGTCGTAAAAGATTAAACTCTGAGGAACAGACGCTGGAAGAGGGAACCTGAGGGGAAGAGCAGGTTATGGAGGGCTGCTTCAATTGTGGGTGCAGGTGAGCTCAACCGGACAGGTTACAGTGTGATATACACGTGTCATTGCTGAAGGGCAAACACTAAATGCTACAAGACTCCAGAGAAAGGCACAGTTGGGCAGATGAGAATGACTTCACAGAGGCCAGTGTCCATAGACAAGGGATATTCTTTAGGGAACAAATAATAAATATAACCTGTAAACTCCCTATTGGTGCCCCTGCATGAAAATCAACTTGAAGAGCATACTATGACCAGGGCATTAAGCTCAAATATAACTTAAAGAAATAGAGAGGAGGAGGGAGGGAGAGAGAGAGAGAGAGGGAGAGAGAGAGGAGAGAAATTACCCAGCCAGCATGACTTAGTGGTTGAGAGTCAACATACGAACCAGGAAGTCATAGTTTGATTCCTGGTCAGGACCTATGCCCAGGTTTCGAGATCAGTCCCCTATGTGGGGTTTGCAGGAGGGAGCTGATCAATGATTCTATCACATCATTGATGTTTCTATCTTTCTCCCTTTCCCTTCCTCTTTGAAATCAATAGAAATCTATTTTTGAAAAGAGAAATTAGAAATCTGCAGACATAAAAATAATTTTACATAATAGTGTGCAAAGTGTCCACTCCATGGGGAGTTGCCCTGGAGTTCAACCAGGGCGGGGGCTGGCTGGGGGAATGGAGGGTGTATCCAGCTGCCAGCAGGAAGCTGCTAGGGACCCTACCAGTGCACGAATTTGGTGCACTGGGCCTCTAGTTTATGTATAAACTACTCAGGTTGAATGCTTTCAACACACAATTGGAATTAATTACGTCAATTTATCTAAAATTTTGAATTTATTTGGTGTCTTCAATATAACCTGTAGCTTAGTAGAGCATTTACAACAAGCAATACCATTCATGTTGCTGAAGTTATTAAGCACTTACATGAGCTCTGATGGGACTTGCACATACTCTGCAGAGACCTGATGTTTGATTAATAAATGACTCAAGAGCAGCCCAGGGACCGTCCCCATGGGCTGGTGACACACTCTGGGTCCCACGAGGACGATCCTGTCGCCACAGAACTGGAGCTTCATGGACACGCATCCGGAGAGCTCATCCCTCTGGCACAGGTTTCAGGGGACGCCAAGCTCCCAGGCACTATGATGAGGCCCCTGCAACGAGTCCTATCTGGTGTCCTTCATGCCAGGAGAGAAGGTTAATGGGCAAAGTGGACCAATGACCTCCTGTGCTCACGTCCAGTGGACGCATGACATGCTGCAGGTGGTCAGTGTCTATGGCGTTTCTTACAACCTGGTGACATTCTGCCTGAGCCCAAACCCTTTGCCTGAGGAGGATCCCGGTCCGTCACAGGAAGACATGGGCCCAGGAAAGCCCTGGGACAGCGCCCTGAGCTGGGGCCACACAGGGCAGAGGCAGGCGCGGGGATCCATCACCCTCGGCGGGCGGGAAGGGCGGGCCTGGCCTGTGAGGAGGAGTCTTTCTGAGAAACCAAACCCTGACTTCAGAAGGCACCTCCCTAAGCAGCTGGTTCATGCAGACCGGAGAGTCCTCAGCCCGCGCCCCGCGGCCCCCACTTCCCATCTTTGCTGCAGAAGCTGATGGACTCCCTGCAGGGAGCACATCTCCAGCGAGGCTGCCCTCCTAGGACACCTGCAGGACCTCCTCACTGCAGGGCAACCGCCTCAGGGCTCCACCTGCCTCCCCCAGGCCCTCGTCCCCCTCAAGGCTTCAGGGCCCTGCACTGCCAGCAGCCACTCAGGCCAAACAGTCCTGCACCCCTGGACTCTGCTGTCTACTGGACAAACTTTGCTGACTCCCAGCAGAGGCGGGACTTCCGGGAGATGCCTGGAGGGCAGAGCACTGCGAGGGTCGACGCGTCGCCCCCTGGTGGCGGGAGGCTGCAATGTGTCCACTCTCAGAACTCTTTGCACTGAGTAGGTGAGTGCAGAGATGCATTCTCACTTCACACAGGAAAGCCCTGCAAGTCCTGGTACAGAGGCCTCACGCCCGTAGGAAAATGTGCCCTTGGTCCTGGGCATGCATTTACCAGTATTTACAGGAAATTTCTACTCACCTTACTGTTATGAAACTAGTGTTTCCACTCCACCTCGGGCCTCAATGTCTCCGTGTGCCGTGTGATACCTCTCCTGAGGTGTGTTCTGCAGTGTCCCCACATCCACGCGGATGGGACATAGTGACCGTGGCCTTATTTGGGAATAGGGCTTTTGCAGCTGTAATCAGGTTCAGAGGAGGCGTTGGGTCTGGGATGGCTGGGCCCTCACTGCAGTGACAGGTGTCCTTGTAAGAGGGAAATTAGACTCACTGGCAGAGAGAATGTCATGTGACTTGGATGCAGAGATGGGTGGGGAGGATGGGTCTCCCATCCAAGGAACCAAGGATTGCTGGCACCACCAGCAACTGGGAAAGATTTTCCCTTGCAGCCCCAGAAGGACCAACCATATCCTCACCCTGATTTCTGGATGTGAGGGTTTCAGAGGCAGTGTGGAGAGCTCTAGTCCCTGCCCACCTGCCCAGATCACCGTCTCCTAAGCTCCTGCAGAGAAGCCACAGTGGAGGAAGGGACTCCCAGCTGCAGCCTCCAGGCTGGGGGTGAGGAGGAGGAGGAGGGGTTGCCTGGGGCACTGGCTCCTCACTGCCTCCCTGAGCACCTCACATCCTGTGCCTTGACAGGTGGACCAGGGCTGATATCTGCCCAGAGGGCCTGAATAACAGTGTGCAGGGCTGTACCAGGGAGGCTCAAGAGCAGGCATGACAAAGTTCGTCTTCCATCTGTCCCACCTCCTCCAGTGTTGCATATATTCAGCACCCTCACTACCCTCACCCAAGTCTCTACAGGGTCTCCCTCCAGGGTGTAAGAGGACATGTCTGTCCCTCATTCAATCATTTCCTAGTGATAATTGGGAAGAGGGAGTCAGTCACCCTTTTTGTCACCACATTTAACAGGAACTACATGAAGTAAATCCATTTATTCCCACAGAGTGCTTAGAAGGAGTCTGACCCACAGTAGCTGCTCAGTGAATGAAAGTCAGCACCCTCCCCAGGCATCAGGGCAGTTGGTGGACAGAAAGTTCGGTTTCTCTGGACCTGGTGAAAGGGCTGGTTGCAAATATAAAACATTCCATGAATGACACAGGGGCCGATGGGTGTGCAACAGGGCCAGTGGTAGGGCCAGGGTGCTATACAAATACATTATAAGAAATTGAGGAACATAGGCTGCCATTCAGAAAAGGACGACCTGATTGAGTGAGGTTCTCATAGACACCTTCAGCTTGTTTTACTTGCCAGCATAAAAGAAAACATCATACAACATTCACATTGGAACCACACTCATCTGTTAGTTGAGGGCAAGCATAGGTTAGCTATAAATACACCTGTTTGGCAAAATCAATGAGAGCTTTCTAAGGGAATCAATGAGCTGTGTGCATACATGTATATATACGTGTGTGTGTGTGTGTGTGTGTGTGTATGCATACAGATAAACATATTCTCTCCCCTTCCTCTGGTTGGTTGATAAACACTTGGCTGTATGCTTCCCGATGTTTTTCCAACCTTTTCTAATTTTCTCACTTTGCTCTTCTCCCCAGTGGGAGTGCCCCTTGTCCCATAGGTGATCCCACCCTCTCTGCAGGCAGACCTTAGCCCAGAGCTGTCACTTGGATATTTCCCACTCCCCAGATCACAGAGCTCTCATGCCAGGGTAGAGGTGCATCTATGGAGCTCAGTGGGGTATGGTTTGGGATGCCCCCTCAGCAATGGGAACACATGGTACTGCCCAGAGGACCCACCACCTGAGTGTGGTTGGGTATTTGAAGAAACATCAGAGTAGGAAGCATCTGAGGGAGTGCTGGATACAACATGGGAAAGAGAGAGGGGGATAACCAACATGGTCTGTGTGGAGAGCGACTATTGTGTTTGGACAGGTTCAAGCTTCAGACTAATTAGAGGACACGATCCTCTCATGGGAAAGCCACACGCAAGTCCCGGCAAAATTATAGCCAAAGGCTATAGTTGTAAGCTTGACCTTATGGTCTGAACCTGTGGTCCGTGTCGCTAAGTGAGGTTTGCTGTAGGAGGTGCTTGATAGTGTTCAGGTGCATGTAATTGAGTAGATTAGAAACCTGGGAGAACACTGTAAACATCTTGACCATGCCTTTACTTTGCATCATGGAATCTGGCTATAAAAATAGGCTCGGCTTGCAGGCCGTGGCAGTGTCTCTCTAATCAGAGGGCAGGGTCCCACCTAGCCCAAGCTATATTCTCTTGTCTTTCTTCTTTAATCCTTCACCATTGCCGCGCCCCCACCCTTTCAGGTTCACGCATGGACATGCTGGCACAGCACAGGTCTGGATGCGGGACAGATGTGATGAGAGGATGAACATAGAGGCTTTGGTGGGGGGAGGATGGTGAATCGTGTGCTGAGCATTTTGAGTTGGAGGTGTCTCTGGGACATAAAAGCTGGAAACAGATCTGGAGGTTCCCAGGAGAGGCTGGAGCTTGAGGTGTTTGGAGCCTTCTGGGAAGATTGCAATGGAAGTGGCAGACATGTATGAGCTTTTCTTGGGCTGGAGGGTGGTAGAGCATTGGGCGCATTCTGAGGTGACCCATGGAGAAGCTAGACCACGAAGGGATGGGAGTAGCTAGTGTGGAGGCTGAGGTAGGGAAGGTTCAAAAGGGAAGGTCACCCAGGGTGAATGCCGAGAGGTGCCATAGGACTGAAAAGTTGAGGGACACAGGCAGACCAGCTGACCAGTCCCTGGCAAACCCAGGGATTGGGATGTATATTGGACCTGGGATGAGAACAGTCATCTAAGATGGAGTGGGAAGATTCTACACACATTCTCAGGTTCAGAGGACCTATCAAATGTGGGATAAGGAGAGAGGTTGGGTCCAGCCTGCACCATAGGCTTTTGGCTTCTATGATGGACTGCGGGCTTGCTTGAGTAATTAGGGAGCCCAGAGGAACCAGGGAGAGTGGAGGAAGCATGTAGCCTGGACAGAGGATCTAAGGCAGCCGACCTCAGGCTTGAAGTTTAGGAGGGGAGCGTCAGACCTAGGGGAACAGAGGGGGCCTGGAGGGAGCTACCTCCATGGTGGAAGCAGTCAATGAGTGTTTGTGGAAGGAATGAGTGAGTGACAGAGTGATTGGCAAGTGTGAGCCCTGAAAAACCTGTCCCAGAGGAGAGAGAATCATGGGACAGAGGCTGAGAGCTCCCAGGCATGACTGGCCAGTGTCAGATCCTGCAAAAGCCAAAGGTGCAGGGGAGGAGGCCTGCAGGTGGCGCTGCTCAGTTTGTCTCAAAGCATTGGGGAGGGCAGCTTGGCTGAGTGGGCAGCTCCCACAGCTGCAGGACCTCAGGAAAGAATAGGAAAGGAAGTGACAGGAGGCACCTTACAGGAGAGGTTTGGTGAGGAAGGAAGGGGGCATGCAGGTGACAGCTGGACAGAACACCATTATATTAGGTCAGGAGGGGATCTCTACCTGCCTTCCTCCCTGCCTCCTTCTCCTGACACTTCCTGGTTGAGTAGCCTTGGAAAAATCCAACGGATCACTTTAAGCTTACCTCCTGTTTTGATATAAATCCCATATAAAAATGGGATTCAACCAATAGGAACGTAAAATAAACGCTGTTGCATGGTAAACAGGAAACCTCCCTTTCCCATGCTCTCACCTCCTGGCAAAGGGAGCTGGTGGATTCCAGGGGCCGGTGAGACTGGGGGGCTGAGCAGGGACCCCGGAGCCCCAACCCCCCAACAGCACTGCCAGTGACAAGCAGTGAGAAAAAGTAGAACTCATTTTTACAACACCTCATTTTATTACAAACCCATTTTTGTGTGTTCCAAGAATCAATGGCTATTTGATACAGAACTCAAAGTGCTCCGAGTACTGACTATGTTAACATTTCTTTCCTAGTACCTTAGCTCAAATGAAAAAAAAAATCTTTATAGAACCCAAATCACCAGGTGTAGTACATCCCACAATGAGCACCTTTAGTAAGCAAGAGGAAACAAAATGTGTCTGGAACCGGCCAAATACACACAGCAGCATGTGAGACTCCTGATGCAAAGAAATGACTCCCTATGGAACATAAACATGGAGTGTCCCCCAAGACAGGTACACAGAGGTCAGCCTCCCAATAAACATGAATGATTCCCGATGGAGCATAAACATAGATAAGAATGAATGACGCCTTATGGAGTGTAAACATCAGGTAGTCCAAAAAATGTGAACACAGTGAAAAGAAATAATAAATCAACTCCCGAAGGAAAAGAATGACTGCTTTTTGAACATAAATATAGGGCGCCCACCCTTTCCCAAATAGAAACACAGGTGAGACTCCAGTGGAAGAGAATGACTGCCAATGGAACAGAAAGTAGAGTTCCAAACAAATGTGCACACACTCTGACAGCTGATAACTCACTGAATGTTCATACCTTTTCAAGTTTAACTGATTGGAAAAAATGGGTGAAGCCACACTAAGCTGTGAATGAAAAAAAATTTCTCCACTAGGCTCTTTATGGGGATATGTAAAAGATAAAGTTGAGGAATCCAGGGCAGCTATGGAAAGAGATATGTACAAACACCAAACCGAAGGAACGATTCTTATTGTTTGCGCCTCCATCGCTTTTCTTAGTTCTGCTCCAGGCGCTGCTGCTGAGGAAGCAATGGAATCGCAAACACCAAGAATCACTGCATTCTGTTTGTTCACATCTTCTGTCAACAGCAGCCCCGATGCCTGGACTGTGGCCCTTTCTGTGCCAGACAACTCATCATTTATGTGTCCCCAAAAGCAAGTCCAGAGGATACATCTTCTTTGTTCAAAGTTCAGTCTGGCTTCACCCATTACGTCAAATCTGTTAACACTGAAATGGAGTGAAAATTGAGTTATCAGCTGTTAAAGTGTGTTTACATTTGGGGGGACACCCTGTAGTATATATATTTGGGGGACACCTCAAAGCACATATATTTTACAAGTGTGAACACATGTATGTAATATATTACATTTGGTTGCTATCCTTGGAAGTCACTCAGAAATAATAAATCAAAGTGTCATCCTCAATGGGGGACAATGGGGCACTGCAGCCACTTTCCAAATCACTTTCTTGCTTCTTGCACATGTTCCCCTCTGCACACTGTGGACACTTGCTGGGAGGGGGCGGGCAAGGCTTTTCAATGCCCCATCACCCAGGCTGGGCAGACCCAGTGTTTATAGAAAAGTGGCCCCAGGAGCCAGCTGGAGAGAAGCAAAGCCTGAGGCCACCTGCCTGGAAGACCGCCCATGCCTGAACGACGTGGAGCCCAGGCCTGGCTTGGCAAAGTTCTGGGTTAACAGTGAGCCTGACTCTAGGGCCTCCAGGTCTTTATGGTTTGGCTGGTCTGGGCTTCTCCTGGGACCACCAGGCTTCTGGGAGAGGGAGTCGAATTTCTGGATCACGAGGGCCCAGCCCTGAGAGAATGCATGCATGTGTGTATTTGCTCACCTGTGCATGCACACGCACATGCATATGCGCAGACATGCTTTAATGGAGGTGAAGTAGCTAACATGTGTCCTAAGGGGCATGCTCACATGGCGTCTGCCTCTGGAAAGGTGGTTTGTCATTGCCTTGTGAGCATCCCCAGGCCAAAGTGGATTTGTTGAAAAGATGCCAGTGACTGGAGGTAGAGTCAGGAGTTTCACAAATGGGGTGTGACCCTTAGGGCTGGAACAGCGTTGTCACTAACAGAACAAATGGAAGCAGCACGGGAACCCTTTCCTCCTTCTACAGCCACTCCAGATACCGCAGGCAGACAGTAGAGGAGGCTGTTGTCTTCAGAAGGTGTGTTTGTAGTTTGAAGGCTCTGGATCTGCTTTGGGGTCAGGAGGTGGGGGCCACCATGAGTCCTCTGGCCTTTCAGTACGGGTCATTGGTGGTCTTTATGATTTTTCTTTTTTATGGTTTAGTCATTTTGTGGGGTTTTGGGGTTTTTTTGTGGGTTTTTCATAAATGAGGGAGGTTATTTGGTGGAGGAACTGGTAAAAGGAAGGGAATCTCCAGTATCTGGAAAAGGAAGAACCTATTTTGAAGGGGGTGGGATGTTCAAGGACGATGAGGACTGAAAGCGTTTCAGCACAGCCGGGCGGGCCACTGGACACTTGCCTTTGTTCTTCCCTTTGTTCTTTTTGCGCCAAGTGGCTAAATGGTTATCCCCAGATCACCAGGAGAAGAAGAAAAGAAGAAAACAACACAAAACAGCAAATAAATGAATTGAAGAACAACAAGTGACTCTACATTGGCTAAATGTACTTGGGAAATGAGAATCCTGTCCAGCCCAGGAGAGATGGAAACAATCCCCATGGCACAGCCAGAATCAGGACTTGGTGAATGATTGAGGCTCTGACTCCATTTAATTAATTCAGTGGCAACCTTGTGCCAATGCTTTACTTAGCAAGTGAGGAGAAGTCCCCCTCCCCAAGCTTAAGTAGTACAGGTAAGAGAAAACAAAAACTGCGCTATCCTGCCACCTACTGGACAGCTAAAGAAAGACCTCAAATTATCCACCTGCTGAATTGTGGAAAGGAAAATGTTCCTAAGTAAGAAAAGTGCTCACCACTTCAAATGTGCCAGCAGAGGAACAACCCATCAAGCAGCATGGACCACCAAGGTAACAATTACATAGGAAGACAATGACTCTTCTCCAGAAAGGAACTCAAAATAATGGGTGATTGTGATATAAAGGAGAGAGAAATCAAAACAGCCGTCATGAAGACACTCAACGAGATACAAGAAGTCAGTTCAATGAGCTCAGGAATACAATTAATGAACAAAAGGAGGACCTTACCAAAGAGATGAAAATTATAAAATGAACCAATCGAATTATGGAACTAAGAACTCAATGAATGAGATAATGAATGGATATATTAATAACTGATACACAACAAAAGCTAGTTGCTATATCAAGATGTCCTGACATTGCCATGTTAGTCATCAGTCATTCAAGGGCTGGCAAGATATAGACATAAGTGAACTTCACTTAAAAATGCAAATATATAAAATAAAAATTCAAATATTTCCTTCATTGCAGTATTTAGAAAATTGACAACTGCTCAGCAAGACATTTTACAAAAACTGAAATAAAAATGCTGTAAGCAAAGTAGCAATTAATGTTCTCTATGCAAGAAGATGGCAAAAATTTTCACTTAAAGACAAATATTAATCAGTTTAGTATTTTAAGTTTATTTGGTTCATTAAAAAGATTCTCAGAGTAGGAACCACCAAGTTTTCTATTGTCTGTAAAACTACAATCAGGATTTCCACCACAAGGTGTCTCCAGGACTGGCCTCATATGAGTAGTACTCAGTCATCTGCTTTGTTGTTCCTGCAAGAAGGAGCACTTCAGTGCTGACCTCTGCTGGCTGCTTCTGAGCCCTGTAGGATTGTAAACAACAGATACTTAGTATTTTATTTTTCCCTCAATGACTTGCATTTTTTTAAGTAGCCACAATGATAAATGGAATTTCCCATTAAATTGCATTTTAACAATGAAAATGTATCAGAGCAGAGTTACTCTCTTCAAGTATAGGTTCTAAACTGTTCTGAAAAGTACTTATGTTTCTAGGGAGTGGGGAGAGGGGGTCCCAGCTAAGGAATCCAAAGTCAGGAGTCTGTCAGTGATGCAGATGGCTTATCAAGTAATATTTTCTGCCTCTGGAAGGGTGGTACTTACAAGATCCTTGAAGATGCCCTTGGACATATTTAGTAGCCACGTTAGAGATTTAAAAAATTATCCCTTAAAAACACTGCAAAGCATTTGCCTTCACCACGCTTGTACAATACACTCATTACCTTGGAGATGTTAATCATTTGACACTGAAGCATAATTTAGAGCAACAACCTCTAAGGGAGAACAAGATAGCCTGGCTGGTGATCAAATGACTGAAAACAGCTCCAGAGGCCATTGCTTATACCACTGTTACCAAGGCATAGGAGGTGGGATCTGCCCTTTCTGTCTTCCCCACATCCTCCTCCTGCAGATCACATTAGTTTTAGCCACTTTGTCAATGATACTGCCCCTCACCCCTATGATAATCTTTCCCTATTTAACATGTATGTCTTTATATAGAGTAGAAAACTAGAAAGGACAGTTTGTCTAAAGGCGCCCTCTAGTGATAATAACAAAGGTCACAATCAAGAAAGTAAATTTACCAAGTACCTGATTGTGTTGGAGTAACTTAACCCATTGTGTTTAAGTTGTTATCTTAAATGTTTCTATTTAGGGGGATTCTGACAAGTGATTTTATAATAGTACTAGAGGCCCTTTGCAGGGAGTTCATGCACTCGGAGTGGGGGGTACCTCAGCTGGACCTGTGCCC
Organism: Myotis yumanensis; assembly: GCF_028538775.1. NCBI lineage: Eukaryota > Metazoa > Chordata > Mammalia > Chiroptera > Vespertilionidae > Myotis > Myotis yumanensis. The sequence goes on along the minus strand of NW_027223771.1, from coordinate 19,924,335 downwards.
TCTTGTAGTCTGGAAGCCCTCCGGGGATGTCCAATAGATGACCTAAGGCAGTGATGCGGAACCTATGACACGTGTGTCAGAGGTGACACAGGAACTCCTATTTTTTTTGGTAAATTTTACTTTGTTAAATGGCATTTAAATATATAAACTATATATGAAAAATATAAATCTTTGTTTTAATATGGTTGCAAATATCAAAAAATTTCTATACGGACATGGCACCAGAGTTAGGGTTTTTCAAAATGCTGACATGCTGAGCTCAAAAGGTTCACCATCACTGTCCTAAGCTGTCAGTTGGACATCCTCAGCACTGCTGTGGAGGTGGGAGAGGCTCCTGCCACTGCTGCTGCACTCGCCAGCTATGAGCGAAGCTTCTGGCTGAGCAGTGTTCCCCCTGTGGGTGCATAATGACCATTAGGGGTCAGCTTCTGCATTGAGCATCAGCCCCTTACTGGTCAGTATGCATCATAGCGACCAGTCGTTCCACCATTTGGTCCATTTGTATATTAGCCTTTTATTATATAGGATTGCTAAATTTTAGAGCTTCAAGACATTCAGCTTAAAGACTGGTAGATCAGGTTAACTATATGAAAATATTAAGGGGAAAAAACTAAAGGCACATAAAACCAAAAAAGGAGGAGAGATGCAACTGTCCTGGAAGAACATTTGAATGGTAAGTTCATTTGCCAAAGTTATACTATTTAGTTAGCTTTCATGCCCCCCTATTCTCATGAACCTGGCACAATAGTAATTATGTTTTAAGTTTAGAGGCTAATTGCTGAGTTAAATTTATTTTCTCTGCTTGTGCATTTGACTTACAAAGTTCGTTTCCTTTCCAAACATTTTCTGTGTTCCAATACTTCTTGGTAGAGTCACAAGTGGTTTTCTGTTTCTCTTTCTGCTATCATCTTGAGAAGCTTGCAAAAGTGGTGTTCTGAGTTCCAAATGACTTATATTTGAAGTGTTATGCGTAGATGTTAACGGCTCTGAGATTTCTTGAGATGCTCTTCGTGTCTAAAGAAAATAAAAATGATACATTTTTAAAGTAAGTATAACATGAACAGTTAGAATTGTCTTCTTTAGTTTTGAGTCAATGACTCAGAGATCAGTTTGAAGTGTGAAAAAAGCTGACATTTAAAATGTTTATCATCAATGTCCACTGAATTAAATCTGAGTTCTAAGGTTAATCATTCTTCTATTAGTAGTCATGTGATTTGATAATTCAAGGAATAATAGAATCAGTTTGAAAATTTTAAAAAGGAGGATATAACTTAATTCAAGAGTATGGAACAATTTTTAAATTATATTCCCCCTTTTCTTTTCTTTTTTTCAAAGACATATTTTACTGATTTTTCAGAGAGAGGAAGTGAAGGGGATAGAGGTTAGAAACATCAATGAGAGAGAAACATCAATCAGCTGCCTCCTGCACCCCCCCCCCACTGGGGATGTGCCAGCAACCAAGGTACATACCCTTGACCAGAATCTAACCTGGGACCCTTCAGTCCACAGGTCGACACTCTATCCACTCAGCCAAACTGGTTAGGTCAATTTATGTGTTTTTTTTTTATTGATTTTAGGAAACAGCATAGGAGAGGGATAGAGAGAAACATCGATGATTATACGAGAATATTTTCCTATACTCCTGCTATTTAGTTGACCGAATATATATATATATATATATATATATATATATATATATATATATATATATACAATTGCATACTTAGACAAACTCATTTTACATACAGTATATTTTTCCGGAGTGGAAAATCTTAATGGATCAGAGAATTGATACAGAGAGAAAACAAAGAGTAACAGCAAGTGAAATTCTACCTCTTTTTGAAGTTGAACTTTCTCTTTTTCCCAAGACAGCTTCTTTACTTTTAACATTTCTATATCATTCTTAAGACTTTGCATATCTTGGTTTAGTTTTTCAATTACAGATACTCCAGATGTTCTGTCATTGTGCAGTGCAGAGGAACTCACATCTTTTAATCTAGAGTCCATGCTTGTACAATAATTAGCATTGAAATTATCTGCACATAATGGATTCTGGAACAAGCCTTCATTTGGCTTTGTTTCCTTATAAATATTTATAACAGCAGGCATACCATGGCTTTTCATTACAATGATGATTTTTGTTCCATTGCAGCAGGGAAGCTGCAATTCAGGATGGCTTTTTGGATCATGAGACTGAGGTGTAGGTCCGATGCCTAAGTTCCAATCTGTGGTATTTGGGTTCATATTTTTTGTCATCTGCATAGGAAACTCTTGGTCTTCTTTCACTCCAGATGTAACTACTAGGGTCCTTACTTTTTCATTTACTGTATCATTATAAAAACTTTGCTCATTTTTGTTTAAAACTTGTTCAGCATTAGGTTTGTGATCATTTTCAGAGTGTAATTCCTTGTCTCTTAAAGAAAGCTCAGAAGAAGAGTCCCACGGAGAGTCTTCTGGAGACCCGGGGTGTCCATGAGATGGAGAAACAATTTTGAGAGTGGTTTCTTCTCGTTTAGGAAATGTTTGTAATGCTGCAGAGATAGTCTTTCCAAATGCACCTTTTCCCTCACAATCAAGCATTTTACTTGTCAAATTCGAAGGCATTTGTCTTAAGCTTGCTCCTTCTTTAGAGTTATCATGTAGTAGCTATTCCTTAGGACAATCAGTGGTTTTGAATTTTACAGAAAATTCACGTGACTTCTGCTTTGACTCATCTTTGGAAAGTTGTAAATTCTTCCTGTCTCTAATGTTCCTTGCTTGATGCGCATATTCCTCATCCTTTTGCACAAAAGAGAGTCCTGAATATGAAGATGTATCCACTTTGTCACATGCCTTGTTTATTTGTGATTCTTGAGACATTTTTTCCAGATGCAATGGTGGACAATGAACATGCTTTCTTTGATTTTTAGATGCCTTGGCTGTTGGGGTATGTGTTTCTGAAATAAATTTATCCTCAAATGATCAATTGTGAACAAAGATATATTAGAATAGACTTTAGAATTAACTGTTAGATTTCTTAATCTATGTTTAGCTATTCCCAAAATCAATAATTGTAACTGAGAAGAAAAAGAAAGGAAAATCTTGACTTGGTCTAAATTAATATAAAAACATGCGCCCTCAAACCTAATTGTCACACTATTGGAATCAAAGAATTCATTAGGTGCTAAATATATCAGAAATAAATTAGTAGCTGAATTTTAACATTACAATGCCTTCCTCACTTAAAATATTTCACCTCACCCTATCCTAAATAGTGAGTCCCTCTAGTGCATTTCAGAATTTTTCAGTGTGATCCAAGATGGGAGTAAAGGAGGTGAAAGTTAAACTCACTTTCTCCATGGACCAGATCGGAATTACAACTCAATTATGTAACTACAAACTTGAATAACCAACTGAAGACTAGTTGATTATCAGTATTATAACCAAGGATCTATAGAAGAAGCCTCCAGCACAGGGAGGGCACCCAGAGGCCATCCCCTCAGCGCCACACAAAGCAGTCTCCTCACATGACTCCCAGGACAGAGATTCAATTGGGCTGGCCCCACATTCACTTGTGATGGATGAGAATGCAGAGGCATGTCTCAGTGCAGTGGTCCCCCTGACGAGCTTGTTGTCTCAACCCCATGCTGGGCTTCCAGCCCTGAGAACCAGAGCCTGGAAGAGGAGCCCACAGGACATCTGGCTGTAAAAATCAGCAGGGATTCTGCCCTCCAGGAAGAGGTGGGATTCTGCTAGAAACCCAGGAGCCCTCACAAATGGCCCAGCTGGTAATATCCTTCCCACCACCTACCCTGGGCTATGAGGAAAGGGTGGCTCAGAGTGGCCTAAGAGTCATGTGAGGAGACTGCTTTGTGTGGCGCTGGGAGAGAGCGCTGAGGGGGTGGCCTTTGGGTGTCCTCCCTGTGCTGAGTCCCTCTCCCACAATGCTCACAGATCCATCACCCCTGATGTCAAGCCCTCCCTTCCTTATGGTCTCAGCCAGGGGAATGTTCTAGACCATCGTCCTGAATCCTTGTCCCCTACCCTGTGGAGCTACATGCTGCAAAGGAGTACGGACCCATGGTGTTTCAAAGAGATCTCCTAAAGAGGTCTGGGTGGATTAAGGTGGTATCAGAGACTGAGTAGTGTGACTTTGGGTTGGGGGGTCTTTATTCCCTTGCTGATCTAACTAAAGCCACCATTGCAGTGCTGAGCCCTCCCTTCATACAGTCAAATCCTGGTCTTTGGGCCTTGATGAATTTTGATAGCCTTCCCCTATAGTCTTCCTGATACCACCCCAATCACAGCAGTCCACGGGTATCTGGTGGCTGATAAGTGGCATTTGTGTACCCTGGGACTTGTGCTGAGTGCCCTGACACCCAAAAATGAGACAGAGTTTGAATCTGTATCAACATGGAAAACACCACTTGCACCTACCTGATGAGTCACTTACCTCATGCAACTCACATACCAATGGGCACTCTTTCAGTGAATGACCCCAACAGAAAGCTTGTAGGCAGAGATGGATCTCCAAGTGACTTGGGCTTTTTGCTGGTGGATGCTGGTGGAAGGAGGCATTGCTGTGCAGCTGGCCCCTCCCAGGTGCACCCAGGCCCAACAGAGGTAGTCACAAATACTCGATCTGTTTATAGCTCCACACAGGTACCCCAAGGGAAATCACAGGCAGAGAATGACATTGACTTGCAGAAGAATCCTTTCCAAGAGGCCCCAGAACCAACAAACCTGAGAGTTAGGTGGGGGGACTTGAGAGCATGACCCAATTAGATCCACAAGCAGAACACCCAAATGAAGATCGGGGCATACAGCAAACTGAGCTGGCATGAATTGCTCAACATAGGGTCACCTTTGCACAGCAGCTTGTATACCGTGTATAGTCAGCCAGCTTGAAGATCAACCCATTCCACAAGCAGGCCAACAGCTATCAAGGGTTTAAAAAGGGGGGTTCACAGAACACACACAAGTGACATTCCAAGAGCACCTAACAGAGGTGATCAGAAAGATTGTGCCAATGAGATTCAAAGACACCTAGTACATAAGGCCATTATTCCAAGACTAGGATGCAAAGCACATCTAACTAATATACAGAAACAAATAGAGAGAGTCAGACAAAATGTGGAGTCAAACATTCCCCAAATGAAAGAACAGAGAAAGTTTAAAAAAAAAATAACAAAATGAAATGGACAGAAAATACGCATCAGATACTGAGTTCAATAACATGGTTACAAAGATACTCAAGGAATGTAATAATAACTTCAACACAGAGATAGCAATTATTAAAAATGACAAAGAATCTACATAAATAACCACTCAGAAATGAGGAGTACAATATCTGAAATGAAGAATACAGCAGAAGGAATCAACTGCAGATTAGATGAAGCAAAGAATAGGATATTTGACTTAGAAGACAAGGCAGCAGGAAGCACCCAATTACAGCAGCAAAAAATTAAAGAAAAATTGTTTTTCTTTAAAAAATTAGCTAGTTTCAATGACATCAGGGACAACACAAACCATAGGAACATCCACATTGTAGAGAAAGAGGAGAGAATGTGCAAAAAATTGAGAACCTAGTTGAAGAAATGACTTGAAACTTTCCTGACCTGTGAAAAACAAGGACCACAAGTACAGCACACAAAGAGAGTCCCATGCAAGATGAATTCAAGGAGGCCCACTCTAAGACACTTCATAATGAAAATGGCAATGCTTAATGACAAAGAGAGGACCTTAAGATTGCCCTCGTAATTTAGGTACAAATACCTGTGAAATACTCACCAAGAAACACAAAAGTGGCCAGCACTGCAAGCAATTATACATGATGGGACTGAAACCAATACCATGTTATATTACCATATTACTTGCTTTAAAAACATAATTTTAGGCCAAAGCCAAAAATTCCATCAGGGCTATTCCTGCTGTGTAGAAAATTTCCATGCAGCAGGCCTAAGATTGCTATCCTTAGAAAGTCCTGCTTAAATGCCTACCCTTCAGTTGGTGTCTGAAAACCTGAATCTGGGTAGGCTTTCCACATTTCCCTAAATGATAAGTGTGACTCCCTGTGCCTAAATACTTTGCACAAGTCATGAGGTTCTTACTGAACACTTGCTTTCCTTCTGGGAATCTAGAATTTGGGTACATGCTATGGGGAAGATGTCTATGTGACTAGTGTGCCATAAAAACCTTGACACTGAATCTAACCAGACCGGTAGATGACATGTTTCATGTGTGTTGTCAGAATTTGACACTGGAATAACTAAGCACATCCTGGTACCTCCACAGGGTGAGGACTCTGGGAAGCTTGTACCAGATGTCTGCCGCACTTTGTCACATGCACCTTTTCTCTTTTGCTGATTTTACTATACACCTTTCACTGTTATTACTCACACGTGTTAAAACTCACGTGTGAGCACACCTATATGCTGAGTCCTGTAAAATTTTCTAGTGAATAAGCAAACCTAGGGGTGTGTTTAGAAACATCTAACAAAATTGCATTATGTGAAAATGTTATTTGGATTGATGTGTTATACATGATTACAATAGAGAAGTTGATTTCACTGAATACCTGTCCTTGACTTTGCTTCCATCCTTCCTTGTTTTCGAGTTTTCTGTAGATCTATAACAACCTGAATAAACAGATGAAAGGGATAAATGAATCAATGGTGTCAGAAAATTATGTGAAACGAGCAACATTCCTATTTAGTCAGAATAAGAAATACAGAATCCCAATGCTTGACAGTATGTTCTATAGCAAAGTTCCTATAAAGGAAAGGAAGATATCTCACTGACAAATTTCTCCAACTGAACAGGGTTTAATTCCTTATCATAATCAACTAACTAGGAAAACTGAAAAAAATAATTATCATCTACACTAATAAAAGAGAAACATGGTACTTAGGGTACGACTGCTACCCTTCCCATTGGATAATCTGCATATCCTTATGCAAATTAACTGTCAGCCAAGATGGCGGCTGGCAGTCATGCACTGATGGGAGCAGGGAGACTTCCTTGCTCCAGTGACTGTGGACTCCAATGTTCCCTGCCTGCCGCTGCTGGCCTCTCAGCTGCAACTCTAAGCAACTATGTACTATGTTGCAAATAATAAGCTAAACAAAACCCCAGAAACCGGCTTTCATTCAGCCAGGCTTCAGCCAGCTTGACCACAACATTGTATCGATGTTTTCAGCAGCGAGGCCTCAGAGCTAAAGTTGGCCCAGAATTAAAACAAAATAAAAAGAAAAAAAGGAGCGGTTAGGAGCTTCAGTCACCCGCTTCCGGAAAACAGCCCTCAGCCCCTCACCCAGACTGGCCAGGCACCCCAGTGGGGACCCCCACCCTGATCCAGGACACCCTTCAGGGCAAACCAGCCAGCCCCTACCCGTTCACCAGGCCTCTATTCTATATAGTAAAAGGGTAATATGCCTGCCGGCACCAGGATCAGCAGAGCAGCGAGGCTCCCGGCACAGGGATCTGCATGACAGGGGGCAGCGCCCAAACCCCCTGATCAGCCCTGCTCTGTGCCTGATAGGGAGGAGCTCCCCAATCCCCTGATTTCCCCGCGGCTCTGTGTGTGACAGGGTAGAGCCATAACCTCACCATCGGCCCTGCCCTGAGTGTGACAGTGGCGGCGGCCCAACCACCTGATCGGCCCTGCTCTGTGGGTGATAGAGGGTGGCGCCCCAAGCCCCCTCCACGGGCCTTGCTCTGTGTGTGACAGGGTAGAGCCATAACCTCCCCATTGGCCCTGCCGATGGAGAGGTTATGGCTCTACCCTGTCACACACAGAGCCGCAGGGCAATCAGGGGATTGGGGAGCTCCCCTCTATCAGACACAGAGCAAGGCTGATCAGGGCGTTGGGACACCTTCCCCTTTCACAGGGTGCAGCGCCCCAACCCTCTGATCCGCCCTGCTCTGTGTGTGACAGGGGGTGGTGCCCCAACTCTCCTATCGGCCCTACTCTGTGGATGACAGGCGGGAGCTCCCCAACCCTCTGATCGACCCTGCTCTGTGTGACAGGGTACGGAGCCCCAATCCCCCCATGGGCCCTGCTCTGTGAGTGACAGGGGGCATCACCCCAACCCCCTGATCAGTGGCGGCGCAACCTCTCCATCGACCCTGCCTTGAGTGTGACAGGAGGTGGTGCCCCAACCCCCCAATTGGCCCTACCCTGAGCGTGACTGAGGGTGGCATCGCAACCTCTCGATCCGCCCTGCTCTGTGCATGATGGGGCGGCCCCCCAACTCCTCAATCGGCCCTGCTCTGAGCCTGACCATGGGCTGCACTTAGGGATTGGGCCTGCCCTCTGCCACCCAGGAGCAGGCCTAAGCCAGCAGGTCATTATATCCCAAGAGGTCCCAGACTGCAAGAGGGCACAGGCCGGGCTGGGGGACCCCCCTCCCTCTGCCCAGTGCAAAAATTTTTGTGCACCAGGCCTCTAGTCTATTTATATAAAAGCCCAGCGACCATTATGCCAGAATGACCAGAAAGACTGGTGGCTATGACATGCACTGCAACAGCCAAACAGCCTCAACTGACCTTGTTCGGCCCCCCCTCCTGGCTGGCTCAGCCCCCAGTCGGCCCCCAACACCCTGGTTAGGGGTTCATCCGACCGCCCACCACTTGCAGCTCCTCCCCCTGGCCAACCCCCAACCCGAATGACCCCAAACACTCCTAAATCTCTCCCTGGCTCCCTGGTGCATGTACAGTTAGTGCAAGCACACGAAAATAATTATCAGTCCCTCTGACCCCAACCAGAGTCTCCAGAGGGCTCTGCTAATATTGCAGCCAAGGTGTGGAATTCTCCCTCCATGGCCTGAAGCCCCAGGAGACCTTCCAAGTTAGCCAAAAAGGCGACAGAAGCATTAATGGATGGCGGTCCTTTGCGGAGAAATGTAGAGAGGCTGCGGGGATTTTGTGAAATTGCAGTGACTTGCCGATTAGGTGAGCTTTCAATCTCTCTTTAAATGGGGTAGCAAAGAGGATCTGCAGGCTGCCAGGAGCAACAGTGAAGCACAGGCACATTCAAAAAGAGAAAAGCCTTTTAACAAACAAGCATGAAGATCATATTGTGAAACTAAGAGTAGAGTCCCAGAAAGAACGCAAAAATCATTAAAGGGCCATCATCCATCTTGATATATGTTTGCAAACAACACATAAACAACTTCATCTCATGGCACGTGAAATGCAAAACAGTTCTGTTGTGGGTTTTCTTTTGGCCATCCTTTATAATTAGATCCAGCCTGAGGAAAGCTATAGCTTTCAACATTTGATCTCCTGGCTGGCCACACCCCCAATTGTCCCCCATCGGGGCAGGCACACCTCTAGTATTTAATAAAACAGTGTTCTAATGATTGCAGAGTTCTTTTTCTTTATTACTAATCTTTTTAAAAAGTTCTTATTAAACACTATCGTGGCTCACCTATTAAAGGCAGTTTTTGACAGGACAAGTAAAAAGTGAAAGAAATGTTATCCAAAATATAGGGATATCCATGGATACTCATTAAACTCAACCTGTATGGGAAAATACTGGTCTTTCTTCATGAACTGTTGCTCTTTCCTTCCGATCGGTTAAAGTCCTAGTCTTCATGTCCATTCCAAATGCCAATTCAGGCCCTAACTGGTTTAGCTCAGTGAATAGAGCCCTTGCCCACAGACTGAACTGTCCCAGGTGTGATTGCGTTCAAGGGAAAGTACCTTGGTTGTAGGTTCCCTGTCGCTGGTTGGAGAGCATGCAGGAGGCAACCGATTGACATGTCCCTCTCACATCAATGTTTCTCTGTCTCTCCCTCTCCCTTCCACTCTCTCTAAAAATCAATGGAAAAATACCTTCATGTGAGGATTAACAACACAACTGAAAAAAATGCAAGTGCACGACCTAGAAACCTATGAATCACCTTAGAGTTCTCTCTCCTCAGTAAGTCTTTACATGCAATCATCACAAGATCTACCGTCTCTGCTGTATTTTGCTACTGTCAAGTGCCCTAGTCAAATATGGGCTTCTAGATGATGGCATTCACAGCGGGGAAAATACTACCAACTATTATTGTTCTTTCTTAAATTAGTAATATTTTTTAAGCAAAACAAATGAGAAAGACATAAAGGTAGAAAAACACCAACATTTTAAAGGGAATGAATTGAGCTTCCGGACTCATTTCAGCATGGATGCTTGAAATCTTCATAGTAGACTTATGCTAGTCCAGAGGCAAAATATTCTTTGGTCTCCCATCTCTTTATGTGTTTTCCTTCCATCTATCCTCTACAGGAGGGGTCAGCAATGTACGGTCCACAGGCCAAATACAAACTGCCATCTGGTTTTGCAAATAGTCTCACTGGAACACAGTCATGCATATTCACTGACAGATTCTCTAGGACTGCGCTCACACTACAATGGCACACTTGAGTAGATATGACAGACCACATGGACTAAAATCAGGCCCTTTAAAAGAAAAATCTTGCTGATCCCTGCATCCCACCACAAACAGAGGAACCTAATCATATGTAATCCTGTTAGTCTTCTGCCAAAAACTCCAGTGAATCCCTGTAGTAAGTATTGCTGGCTCCCTACCTTAGTCTTCCTTATTGCTGGAGAACCACAACTGTATTTGGACATTTACTGTTCTGATACACAAAGAAGGTGTTATCTCCCCAGCTCCAAAGAGAGTTATGATTATACTAAGCTCATTAAAGAAACTGGCTTACCTCTAAAGGATTTAAGAATGAGCATGGGATGTAACCCAAGTGCATCAAAAGTTAGGGGAAGTCAACTCCAAGTCTCTCAGTGTTTTCCCTATTTAAAAGAAACCCACAGGCCAGGCCAGTAATGTTAAGTGAATGAAGAGCTGTCCCATGCACTGAGAGGTTCCTGGTTCAATTTCTGGTCAGGCCACATGCTCCAGTTGCAGGCTCAACCCCAGCAGTGGCATGCAGTAGGCAGCCTATGGATGTGATGGTTCTCTCTCATTGATGTTTCTCTCACTTTCCCTTCCTCTCTCTCTAAAAATAATTAAAAACATGTTTAAAAAAATTCAAGGAAACAAATAGCTCAACATCACTAATCAGGGAAATGCAAATTAAAGCCACAGAGAAGTACCACCTCACTCCTCTCAGAACGGCTGTTCTCAAAATATAAAGAGCAAGTGTTTTTGAGGACATGGAGAAGAGACAAAGCCTCACACACTGTTCATGTGAATATAAATCGGTACAGTAATTGTGGAAAACAGCATGGAGATTCCTAAAGAAATTAGAAACAGAACTGCCATTCCTCATCTGGGTATTTACCCAACAGATATATATAAACACGCATTTTGGGGGGAAAATATCTGTGCACTCCTATGTTCACTGCAACATTATTCACAATAGCCAGGATATGGAAGCAACCAGGATTCTTCCCATAGATAAATGAATAAAGATGATGTGTTATGTATATGTGTTTTGTATATGTGATATATATATATATATATATATATATATATATATATGGAGAGAGAGAGAGAGAGAGAGAGAGAGAGAGAGAGAGACTGATGTATTACTCAGGCATATGAAAGAATAAATAACTATATTCATAAGCACTTAATGTGATATGGCACCTAATAAGCACTGAATAAAGAATAGAAAATAATATAGATGGCGTGATATTAACAAGCTCTTGGAGGCAGGGACGGTATTTGAATTCTGCAACATCACAGTAACAAGTACCTAAAAGACGCCTGAGAGTTAAATGGCGTATCATTAAGCTGAAAAATGAGTAACTGAATTTTGATATTTTCTGTGAAAATTTTGTTTTAAAAAAATAAGAGAGAAATAAACCTGGGGAAGCTCTCCCGTATTACACATATCTTCAAGGTCAAAACACTATTTCATTTTTGTGTTTCCTATCACTTGCAAAACCAACCTACACAAGTCCTCTGATAAAGTCGACTAAGTCCAAGGTGTCTTCACAGAATCCAGATGAGATTGGGCGCGTTCAGGGTGGTATGGCCGTAGACTCTTCACACAATTCAGATTGCACAATGAACTAGGTAACATATCTGGCATTTTTGTTACTGAGAAACATTTTTGTACGTTTACTGTAATTTGTTGAGTCCCTCGTTGGGCTTTGCGAATATTTATTATGATTATTTTTTCACCAATGACAATAGAGCATCTTGTTCTACAACAGTGGTTCTCAACCTGTGGGTTGCAAGCCCTTTCGGGGTAGAACGACCCTTTCACAGCGGTCGCCTAAGACCATCGGAAAACACATATATAATTACATATTGTTTTTGCGATTAATCACTATGCTTTAATTATGTTCAATTTGTAACAATAAAATTGGGGGTCACCGGAACATGAGGAACTGTATTAAAGGGTCACAGCATCAGGAAGGTTGAGAACCACTGTTCTAAAGAAATGCCAGTGTCCTGATAATTACCAAATTAATGAAGTGAACATATCTCCTTCTGTTTTGACTTCTGAGGATTAAAGTTGATATAATGAGATCTTCTTGGCATAATGTGAACAATACGCTCTGCTTCCCAACAGGTATTGTTTTTCTGACTTCCGCTCTATGGGTAGACATCTTTAAAACACTATCTCATTGAGATTCTTGCACTCTGGCTAAGGGGTATAGTTCTTATTCTTTGCCATTTGTTTGTGATATTAGGAAAGTATGGTTGAGTTCCGAGTTTTAGTTTCTTTTTTTGTGAGACAAATCTCTATGTAATAACAAGTACTTGCAAAATATAACCCATTTCAATGAAAACTAAACAAAAGATCCATTTTAGAACAGGTCCAATTTGGAATAATATGAACATAGAGGAAACATACACCATCCAAACATAATTTTTTTTACATAAAGATATTTTATGGGATTTTAGGGATAAGGACTAACTAAATGAATTTCTTTTCAAATGATATTGCCCCAGATTTTAATGTTGTTATTAATACTGAATACTATGCTATGAAGAAAGAGATTAGAAAAACTATACATGCAACTTACACATTGTTTGGTATTATTTCCCTGCTCTCTCATTATCAAACTTTCTCACTCTTACTTCATCTATGGCAGGAACTCCAAGAGGAATTCACTATCAGAGGTTTTACCAGGGAGTGCTATTTTCAGATTTTTGAGGCCTCCTTTCTTCTTTATATTTCGAAGTTAGCTGTTGCTTGCTGTGCACAAAACTGGTGATAAATAACATTACTCTCTTAATATTAATATAAAAATATTTTCAAAATATAGTAAATTCTTAGGATATTTCAGATAATATCAGAGCTAATATTGCAATGTTAATGATACCATACACTTTAAATTTGTAAGTTCCACAACTGTTTTATGAAGTACAAAACAAAAAATTATAACCGTCATGATTTGAGAGCAGTATAATTCAGTGAATTAATTAGAGTTAGCTTGACATTATTATAAGTTTCTAGAACTCAGACACCCTAGTTCTATAACCAATAGCTATTTGTTATCAAACAAGTCCTTATTTTTGGCTCAGTTCTCCTCTACAAAATAAGAAACTTACTTCCTTATTTTATAAGTTTGCTAGGAGAATTAAAAGAGATGATACAGCAAAAAGATATACTCAGAAAATTTAAACCAAAGTAAAAATCTAGTCCTGACATTTATTTCTTGAAATTATTTGGATTCTCAAATAAATAACAATGTGGAATTTTCATAGTTTCTCATATTCAAATGTTGCAGTTTTCTGAAAATGTTATGAATTTTGGTTATTACCTGTACTTACATTGCCGTTTGTATTTCAGTGTACCTCAGCTATTATGTAAGTAACAACTAAATTAATGTACGAATAGATTTCCCCATGAAGTCAGATAACACCATGCTCCCTTCTTTATGCAGCAAATTATACAAACCAAAGAAAACTAATAGAAGCCAGGACCTGGGCTGGACTACTACTATTCCTTCTCTAACTACTCAGATTCTGAACCAGCAGATCTTTATGAGAGCGATGCTTAATCTCCCTCTCCATCCCCAATTGGCTTGGAAGATGCAATCCTACTGGTCACCCATGGATATTTATCGGTCATGGATGGGCCCTTAGCAATTTTAAGGACCAATAACCTACTTTTGATTCAGAGCTTTCTGTTGACTGGCTTCCATGTGAGGAATAATCTAAAATACTCTGAAACCTAAGGTAAATTTAAGTCACTTGGGAAACTTTCATTGTTATGGCAAAGAGATCACTTGAGGGGCCAACCTCAATTACGGAACTTCAAGCAAGTTGGTGCCTACTGCTCTGGGAGAGTGATGTGGGACCTTCCACTACCTAATAAAGGTGCTCAACAGAATAAATGTCACCTTGGGGTGCAGATCCTGTAACAAAGGAGAAATGATCATCTGGCCCTTTCCTGCAACATTATTTGAATATCCCTGGCAGCTCAAATGTTTCCAACTAACACTTTCTAGCAGGAAAAAAAAAAACAAACAAACTCAAATGGTAACTAGTCTGAAAAGATCTGGGCTAAAAAGTAAGCTCCAAAATAAAAAATAAAAAAAGAGACATATGTAATATTTTTTGTAATACTTTAAGCAATAAAACATAATAAAGAAAGTGAAAGTAAGCTCCACGTAAGCTTTCCAGTTGTGTGTGTATTGGGGGAGGGGCGCTGTGGATGGGTAGAGCTAGGAGGCCCAGCTGCCAGAATAGGGTGCTGGTAATTGGAATAGTGGATAAGCATATAGAGAATAGGTATATAAGCTAAAAAAAGAGGCAGAAACACAAGTCCCAGTGTGAATCAACATGAAGACTCAGGAATCTCCAGTCCCAGTGCCCAGCACACATGGGGGAGCCATTTGGCTTTTTCCCCTTATCTCTGCTCCCGCCCCTGAGCCCTCCCAGAACCACTGGGTGTCTTAGGGGTCTGAGTCTCCCTTGAATGCCTTCACAGTGTGGGAACACGCATCCAAGGGATGTGACCATTTCTCTCAGTGGCAGTTTTCCAAGGTTGACCCCACTCAGGATTTCTAACGACTGGGAACCGGGAGTAACTGCTGCCTTTCCATCTCCTGTCCATTTTCCTTGAAGGAGCCAGAACCCAAGATTCTTGGTAGAAGGGAAGCCATGGACCTCCCATCAGTGGACATAGTTTGGATCAAAGCCTGGCAGCCGGAAGGGTTTGCTCACAGACTATGGATTCACCTGGGCACTGTCTCTCTGCCCATCCAGAACCCTGCACTAGGCGCCCTCTGTCCTTGAAACATTCACTCTCCTCAACAGCCCTGAGCAGGAGGCAGGGACAGTCACTTCTTACACATGAAGAGGCTCTGCACTCACCGACTCTGCTCTCACCGACTCTACGTCCACCGACTCTACCTCCACCGACTCTTCACACACTGACTCTTCACACACCGACTGCACACAACCGACTCCACACCACCAACTCCACATCCTCCGACTCTGCACCGCAAATTCCATGCCACCCATTTCAAACTGCCGTATGGGCCGCATTCTAAACTGCTCTGCAAGCAGCTCATGCCCAATGTTAACTGCTTTGGAATACATAAATATTAGGACACTCTCCCTATGAAACTTAAGACCTGTATGGGCATATAAAATATAAAGAAACAAAATGGATATATATATGTATCCTACATGATTATAAATGGAAATTAACTATTTCATTCTAACTTTGTCTACCACATTTCTAATAATTATTGTTTTCCCCATCAGCTGAATTATAGGAATCCAATCTGTTACTTTTAGGTAACAACACATTCATTTTATTTTGTGAAGTCTTATCTAGAGAGCTCAGCTCCCAACCAACTGCCTAAAAAACAATTTCACAAATGATTCACTAATGTGTAGTTTATGAGAAAAATGAACAAAGTAAAGCTGTGTGTTTGGAAAACACTTTACTTAATTTTAAAATATATATTTTTATTAAGTTCAGAGGGAAAAGAAGGAGGGAGATATATAAACATCAATGATGAGAGACAATCATTGATAGGCTGCCTACTGCATGCCCAGTAATGGGGATCAAGCCCCCAATCTGGACATGTGCCCCGATCGGGTATGGAAGAGTGATTTCCTGGTTCATAGGTTTGATGCTGAATCACTGAGCCACACCAGCCTGACTGGAAAATACTTTAACAAAAAGATATTGTACAATGCTTTCTGTGCAAGGAGTCTTAAAATTAGCACCTGCAAGAAAGACATTTAGAGAGCAAATATGCAGGTATCCTCTGAACAGAATTTAAACATTTAGGCTGGCTGGGGAATCCAAGATGGCAGCATAGGTAAACACCGGAAATTGCTGCATCACACAACCACTTCAAAAATACAACTAAAAGACAAAATGGACATCATCCAGAACTACAGGAAGGCTGGCTAAGTGGATATTCTACAACCTAGAAGGAAAGAGACAAGCACTGAGACTCAGAGGAGGTGTGGAAGTAAAGTGCAGAGGTACCGAGTTGCACGCCAAAAGGGCTGGCAACTGAGGAGTGGCGCACATGGAGAGGGCTGGCTGCTGAGGACTTGGTTGTCTTTTTCAATCGGGAGGGAGTTCAAGCTCCAGACTGCTCTGAAGCTCATCTGAGTCTCTGGGGACCCAGACTCGTACAGGGAGAAACTGGACTGTCTGGCATCAGGCAGAACTTGAGGGTGGCTTTCCCTTAGAGGTGCTTGCAGTGATTAAAGGGACACTGAGATGCAGGCCTCTTAGGGTAGGACTGGGGAGCAGCCATAGTTGCTTGCTCCCACCCTGTTGATCCCCTGAGACCCCACACCACCCAAGCTGTGCACAGAGGCTTTGCATATGACAGGCCTGGCCCTTTGCAACCTGAAAATTACCTAACAAACTGCAGCTGAATCAGAGAGACCCAGAACGTCCAAAAGAAGGTCCAAGGCCCCACAGCAGCTTGCATTGCTTCACAGCTGGGTCTCATCTGGGCACCTCCAAACCCCAAACAAAGAAGAGGAATCTCTCCATAGCTTCTGCTGTGCAGGCCTCAGGCAGAGGCTAAATTAGCAGCACCTTAGAGATCCAAGAGCCACTGTCCCCAGGGGTCAGAGTGGGACCATCCAGATTACAACTCCTCAGATCCATAAGGGACACACTCAGTGGGCCGACTCAGTGAGCACCCAAAGTCCCAGTGAAGCAAGTCTTGCCCCAGAAGAGTGTCTCCAGCTCAGAAGTTCTCCCACTGCAGACACAGCTGATTCTCACAGCCTAATGGCCTGGAGGTCAATTCCTCCCAGTGATACCTACAACCATCAAGACTTAACTATAACAAAACTGTGCACAAAGCCCACAAAGTGGTGTACCAAGAGTGTCCACCTCAGGTAATTGGGGAGGCTGAGCCACTGGGCCCTATAGGACACCTAACACAGAAAGTTACTCTATCAACACAGGGAAGCATAAAAAATGTGGAGACAAAGAAACAAGTCACAAATGACAGAAACTGAGGAAAGCGAACTACTGGATAATGAGATCAAAAGCACACTTTTAAGGTTTTTCAAGAACTTTCTAGAAACCGCCAATGAATTTAGTGAGACCCTCGAGGTTATGAAAAAGGACCAACTAGAAATTAAGCATATACTGACTGAAATAAAGGATATTATGCAGAGTTCCAAAAGCAGACTAGAGGATCGCAAGAATCAAGTCAATGATTTGAATTATAAAGAAGCAAAAATCACCCAACCAGAAACACAAAATGAAAAAAGAATCCAAAAATATGAAGATAGTGTAAGGAGCCTCTAGGCCAATTTCAAGCATACCAACATCTGAATTATGGGGATGCCAGAAGAAGAGAGAGAGCAAGATATTGAAAACCTATTTGAAGAAATCATGACAGAAAACTTCCCCTACCTGGTGAAAGAAATAGACTTCCAAGTCCAGGAAGCGCACAGAACACAAAGCAAAAGGAATCCAAAGAGGACCACACCAAGACACATCATAATTAAAATGCCAAGAGCAAAAGACAAAGAGAGAATCTTAAAAGCAGCAAGAGAAAAACAATCAGTTACCTACAAGGGAGTTACCCATACGACTGTCAGCTGATTTCTCAACAGGAACTATGCAAGCCAGAAGGGAGTGGCAAGAAATATTCAAAGTGATGATTAGCAAGAACCTACAACCTAGATTACTTTATCCATCAAAGCTATCATTCAGAATTGAAGGTCAGATAAAGAGCTTCACAGGTAAGAGAAAGCTAAAGGAGTTTTATCACCACCAAACCAGTATTATGTGAAATGCTGAAAGGTATCCTATAAGAAGAGGAAAAAGAAGAAAAAGTAAAGATACCAATTATGAACAACAAATACACATCTATCAACAAGTGAATCTAAAAATCAAGTGAATAAATAATCTGATGAACAGAATAAACTGGTGAATATAATAGAATCAGCGGTATAGAAAGGGCGTGGACTGACTACTCTCAGGTGGGAAGGGGTTTGGGGGGGTGCGGGGAGAGACTGGACAAAAATTGTACACCTATGGATGAGGAAAGTGGGTGGCGGGGGTAAGGGCAGAGGGTGGGGTGGGAACAGGGTGGAGGGGAGCTATGGGGGGGGGAAGAGGAACAACTGTAATAATCTGAACAATAAAGATTTAATTGTAAAAAAACATTTAGGCTGTAAATAAATGAGCTAATAGTGTTTTAATTATTTCTAAACTAGTACTGATTTTAATTGTTGTTAATTAAAAATTCATTCTTAATTTAAAATAAATGTAAATTATTTTAAATAGATGAAATCTTTGGACTTATGATGGGGGAGTATTGATTATCATTTCTGTTAATTACCTAGCTTCACTAACTGCTATACAATTACTTAATGTGAAACAGACAACCTAATGGGCCCAGGCTGTTGGTTAATACTTGAACGACTGTAGCAGAGACTGGGTTGACTAATATATGGCGTTTATTCCATTAATGTGGGCAGAATGGGAGAGCAGCAGGTCATCCAGAAACACCTGCTTTACTCTCCCCATAAGCCAGCTGCTTCTCTTGGGTAGAATGATACAGACTCCATGGGAAAGTAGAAATTACACGCAAGGGGAAGTAGGCAAGGTACAGTGATTACAGGTTAGGGGCAATGCGGGTTGGGGGTTCATAAGGGGCTGGTGCCTCAGGGACCAGCTTAAAGGCAACCAGGTTGTTAATCTAGGCTGTTCTGGGGAAAGGAGGATGGCTGCATTCCCTTGTCAGCTCCCATGCCCCAGGGCGTACAACTCTCAAACAGATTAGAATGTGCTTTCTCTGATCAGAACAGAACAATCACAGTTAACAGAGCCAGATTAATATTTTTTATTATTATAGCTAGTCCCCAATATTCTATTCCTGCCCCTAACAAAAGTGCAAAAATGAAAAGAAATCACACCTAAAGCTCTTATTTTTTTTCATAACTACCTCAATCAATTCCTCTTGTAAAATATGTCCCATAAACTCAACATGCTTCATTTTGTCGGAGGCGTCATGAGATTTAAAATGATGTCAAACGAAATGTGATCTAAACTGGAAACAAATTTATAGATGTCATGATGACCTGAGAACACAGCAAATTACATATAATTTAAAGAATCTTGATATATTGAAAATTACTTCTTTTATCATTATGCAAATCAAGATTTAATAACTGTTGAATTATGAGCTTATGTCAGTGAGATAGTAACTAGATGCTAAAATTTCCAACTCTCTGCTACCAATTTTCAGGGCCAAGTTTTCAGAGGAATGATGCAAAATTCATGAACCTAGAGCTATTTTAAGGAAACTTCATAACAATGATGCAAAAAACAGGATGAGGCCAACTGAAACTACAATAGCGTGAGTGCCAGCCTGGCACAGTGATGAGCATGTTGCATACATCCTATCTCATTTAACCCGCTCAAAGTCATCAAGGTGCTCCATGAACTCCCATTGAGTTACCTGTACATTGGACCTGAGATATGCAGAAATTTTAGGAGCAATCCAAGATGTTCTTTCCTAAAAATTGGTTCCATGACTTTCCCAGTGTGGCTCAGTTGGTTGGAGCATCGCTCTGCATACCGAGAGGCTCTGGGTTCAATTCCTGGTCAGGACACACACCTAGGTTGCGCGTTCAGTCCCCAGTGGGAGTGTGTGTGAGAGGGAAGCAGTTGATACTTTTCTCTAACATCAATGCCCCTCTCTCTCAAATCAGTAAGCATATCCTTGGGATAAGATTTAAGGAAAAAATGAGTTCCACTAGGTCTTAGAAGGTAATTTTCCAATTTTAAGTTTAAATTCTTGCCAAATTTACCAGTAGATTCAAAGAATACCTTGAAGAGAAGTAAACCAGCAATACGATTTTTTTATTTATACAAACATTTTTACTGACACATGAACATAGTTCGCCTGGCTCAGTGTTTGAGTGCCGACCTATGAGCCAGGTGGTCATGGTCTGATTCCAGGTAGGACACATGCCCCAGTTGTGGGTTTCCTCCCCAGTATGAAATATGCAGGAGGCAGCCAATCAATGATTCTCTTATTGATGATTCTCTCTCTCCCTCCTCTCCCTTCCTCTCTGAAACCAATATATATATATATATATAAATTCTCTTAAAAAATAAAAATAAAAATAAAAAAGAAAGTTACAGAGTACTTGCCCTAAACAGAGAGGGCAGTGGGTCTCATGTAAAAAAATCTGGGGAGGTTAAGCAGACAAGCCCCCTCTCCTCCTAGGCTAACACCTCTGGTCCTGATGGGGCCTCTTCCAAAGTGATCAGAAGGTTCCAGGTTGATTCTGCTGCACAGCCACGTCCAGCCCCACAGGGTAAGTGTTGGGGTTGCTTAAGTCACAGGGACTCACTGCACACGAGTCACTCACAGGGTCTCACCACAGAAACACAGTTGCCATTGGATCCCTCGGGACTCTTGCTGACCAGGCCTGGCACCTTACTCACAGCTCCAACTACCTCCCAGATTTTCACTTGGGTTCACGTCCACAGGGAACTCAAAGCACTTATGAGTAAAGGTGACTCACCAAAGCTATTTGCAATTTCCTCAGTTTCTCTACAGGCTCAGCGTCATAGCCCAGAACCCTCTGCGTGTCTTTGTCCGTCAGTACCAACATCATTTCCAGCATAAAGCAAATCCTAAAAATATAAACAAAAGAAAGAGAAAGCCATCATTTCATGTTGTCTATATAACTGTCCTTCAACTTGGGAAGAAATAAACCAACTCTGCTGGTGGCCATCACTGCTGATAAACCTGATGTTCTCAGGCAGACCATCCCCTCTCCCGCCTCTGCAGCCTTTTAACATCAATCCAGTACTTGACCTCCTCCAGGGCCTTCACCACTACCCACAGATCTCGAGCATTTCCTCTCCTGCTCCCCGCATCCCCGACTCCTCCCACTGATCCCGCCACCTGCGCTCCTCCCTCCTGGCCCTGTGCTCTGAGTCACCCTCCTCTCCAGGTCAGTTGCCATTCCTTCCACACTCCTGGGCTATTTATTCTTTTAACTTTTAACCTGTAAATAATGTCATACTGAGAGAAAAGTTGCAGAAACAGTACAGAGACTTCACAGATATTCCGTGTTGCTATTTCTTCAAATGTTGGCTTTTTATTGATATAATTCACATAATGTGTGTCCCAAAATTCACGCAAGAAGTAATTTTGACAGAAAGCACAGGTTTATAATTACAAATTGTACATTTTTTATTGATTCATAGAATATACAGTATAGGTTTATGTATGGAATAGCATATTCGGTAAATGGCCTCCACGACTTTGCTGTCACATATGCACTCTTTTGTTATTGCCTGAGCAGCCGCATTTCGAAGAAGAATGGTCCGATGGTGCCTCCAGCCCCAAATACGCACCAAACAGTGACACCTTGTGGATGCATTTGTTTCTCAACAATCACTCGTGGATTTTCTGAACCCCGAATGTAACAATTTTGTCAATTAACCAAGCCATCAAGATGAAAATGAGCCTCACCAAAATTCAGCCACATTTATGCAAAACGGTCAGGGAAAATTTCAACAAAAGAGTGCATCTGTGTCAGCAAAGCTGTGGAGGCTACTTACCCAATATGCTATTGCATACATAACCCTATTCTGTATACTTTATGAATCAATAAAAAATTTACAATTTTTAATTATAAACCTGTGCTTTCTGTCAAAATTACTTCTTGTATGAATTTTGGGACACCCTTTACCATCAAACTCACCCATTCCAAATGTACATCCTATCTAATAATAGAGAAACATGGTAATTAACCATAAGTTCACTACCCTTCCCATACGCTAATCAGCGAGATATGCAAATTAACTGCCAGCCAAGATGGCGGCCAGCAGGCAGGCAACCAAAGTGAGCTGGAGGCTTGCTTGCTCCTGTGATGGAGGAAGCCAAGGTTCCCCGCCTGCCTCTGTCGGCCTCTGAGCTGCTCTCTAGGAAACATTGTTGCAAATATAGAAACTAAACAAACCCAGAAACCTGGTTTCAGCAGCCGAGGTCTCAGAGTTAGAGCGGAGCCTCAGAGCTAAAGCCGGCTCTCAGCTCCAGTGACAGCCATAGAAGGTAAAAAAATCCCAGAATAAAAAATAAAAAATAATAAAAAAAGTAGAGGTTGGGAGCTTCAGTCACCCGCCAGCCTGAAAACGGCCCTCAGCCCCTCACTCAGACTGGCCAGGCACCCCAGTGGGGACCCCCAACCTGAAGGGGGTGTGACCAGCTGCAAACAGCCATCATCCCCTCATCCAGGCTGGCCAGGCACCCCAGTGAGGACTCCCACCCTGAAGGGGGTGTGAGCAGCTGGAAACAGCCATCATGCCCTCATCCAGGCTGGCCAGGCACCCAAGCGGGACCCCCACCCTGATCCAGGACACCCTTCAGGGCAAACCAGCCAGCCCCCACCCGTGCACCAGGCCTCTATCCTATATATTAAAAGGGTAATATGCCTCCCACCACCAGGATCAGCGGAGCCGCAAGGCCTCCTGACCCCGGGATCAGCAGATCCATGAGGCCTCCTGGCCTGGGATCAGCGGAGCCTTCCAGCACTGGGATCAGTGGATCAGCAAGGCCTCCCAGCACTGGGATCAGCGGTGCCACAAGGCATCCCGAACCTGGGATCACCGGAGCCCTGAGGAATCCTGACACCTGGATCAGCAGAGCCTCGAGGCCTCCTAGCACCGGAATCAGTGGAGCAGCGAGGCCTCCTAGCACCAGGAACAGCTGAGCAGCAAGGCCTCACTGCACTGGGATCCTCGGAGCTGTGAGGCCTCCTGGCCCCTGGAGCAGTGTGACAGGGGGCAGCGCCCAAACCCCCTGATTGCCCTGCGGCTCTGTGTGTGACTGGGGTTGTGGCCACAACTTCCCTATCTGCCCTGCTCTGTTCATGACAGGGGAAGGTGCACCAACCCCCTGATCGGCCCTGCTCTGTGCCTGATAGGGGGTAGCTCCCCAACCCGCTGATCGGCTCTGCTCTGTGTGTGACAGGGTGTGGCGCCTCAACCCCCCCGCCCATGGGCCCTGCTCTGTGTGTGACGGGGTGGAGCCGCAACCTCCCCATCAGAACTTCCCTGAGTGTGACAGGGGGTAGTGCCCCAACCCACTGATCCGCCCTGCTTTGTGCATGACAGGGGGTAGCACCGCAACCTCCCCATCGAACTTGCCTTGAGTGTGACAGGGGGCAGCGCCCCAACCCCCCAATCGGCCCTACTCTGAGCATGACTGAGGGTGGCATCGCAACCTCCTGATCCGCCCTGCTATGTGCATGACAGGGGGGAGCTCCCCAACCCCCTGATGGGCCCTGCTCTGTGGGTGACAGGGGGCAGCGCCCCCATCCCCTGATCAGCCAGCTCTGTATGTGACAGGGGTGGCACCCCAACCCCCTGATCCGCTCTGCTCTGTGCATGACAGGGAGTGGTGCCCCAACTCCCCAACTGGTCCCTAGGGGCAGGCACCTAGGGATTGGGCCTGCCCTCTGCCACCCGGGAGTGGGCCTAAGCTAGCAGGTCATTATCTCCCGAGGGGTCCCAGACTGTGAGAGGGCACAAGTGGGGCTGAGGGATACGCCCCCTCTGCTTTCAGAGAGGAAATAAAAAGGAGAGAGAGAAACATCAATTATGAGAGAATCATTGCTCGGCTGCCTCCTTCACGCCCCACACTGGGGACAGAGCCCAAAACCCAGCATGTGCCCTGACTGGGAATCAGACCATGACTTCCTGGTTCAGAGGTCAACTCGCAACCACTGAGCCAGGCCGGCCAGGCTGACTTCTGTGTTTTAAACCTGACCTCTGAGCATTCGATATGGGGAAACGTCTTCTCTGGAACAGTCTGACCTGGCTAACATGACCTTCCTCCTGCTCTTCCTACCCTCAACCGATCCTCTTCCCAAAGGTCTGAATGTCAGTGCTTTCCATCTCAGGACCTCAGGACCTCCTCACAGGGCTCAGGACACAACTGCTCCCAGTGAACATTTCAGGATTTCAGAAAAGAGCCCATCTTCTCTTTTGAGCCTGTGTCTCCTGCATGTACTCCTGTCCACTGAAGACCCCAGCTGAGAACTTGCACTGACTCTGGTCTTCCCTCTCA
Organism: Myotis yumanensis; assembly: GCF_028538775.1. Lineage (NCBI taxonomy): Eukaryota > Metazoa > Chordata > Mammalia > Chiroptera > Vespertilionidae > Myotis > Myotis yumanensis. Next base: position 19,899,845 of record NW_027223771.1, on the reverse strand, counting down.
CCCATACCCTACCTGGTCAGTCCTCCCTCCCACACCACATCCACTGCAACTGAGCTAATCCTCCCACCACCATCTCCGACCCCTGAGCGGGGTATACCTGCCTGACCACCTCCATCTTCTACGTTGTAGCCAAAGGGACCATTAGCAAGGAGACTTCCTGCATCATTTTCCCACTCAGAACCCTTCAGGTGTCTCCAGGATAAAAGCCCAAGTCCTTGCAATGGCCTCTTCCCTGCTCCCTTTATGGGTCCCACATGAACCCTTTTCCTGTTTCTCACACATCCCTAGGTTGCTTCCCCACCCTCCACTATGTCTGATCTGCAGAAAAGGAAATGAGGTCAGAGCAATGCCAAGCCCTGCTTTCAAGAAGGGGAAACTGAGGCTTGGAAGATTCAGGTCACATTGCTGTGCAGTGGCTGAGCCAGAAGTCCAGGTGAGCTGACACCTGAGTCCCAAACCACATGGCCTTCCTCAGTAAACAGTTTTTGAATAGATGAGTGTTAAATACATCAATTCTTAAATTCACAAAATATCCTAGTTCTTAGTAATGAAAGAAGGCTTGTTCACAGCCTATATAATAAAAGACCAGCAACTGATTGGGGGAACGACCAGAATGTTGACCAGTCGACCAGTCGCTATGACATGCACTGACAACCAGGGAACAAATGCGCAACATAGGAGCTGTCCCCTGGTGGTCAGTGTGATCTCACAGTGGGAGCTCTGGCAGGCTGACCAGGATAATATGTCTAATATGCTAATTGTCCCTCCAACCATTCAACCATTACACCAGTCACTATGATGTGCACTGAATAGCAGGAGGCAGCACTCTGACTGGTAGGTTTCCTTGCTGCTGGGGTCCAGCTGATCAGGACTGGGCAAAATGGGCAAGACACGCCCTGGAGCCCTCCCACAATCCCTTCCTGGCCCCAATCGTGCACTGATGGGGTCCCTCGGGCTGGCCTGCACTCTCTCGCAATCTGGGACCCCTTGGGGGATGTCAGAGAGCCAAATCCACCCACCAGGCCTCTAGTTTTAAATATTTAAAAAATCAAATCACAGAAGCAGGAAATAACAGATTACTAGGAAATGAAACATAGCATTTACCCCACTTATTTCTATGTGCTGGTCAGCTTCTGAGGATTTAGGCACTTAGGAGGCAGGTCAAGTGACCCATTGTACCTGGTCATGTCCTGGAACTTTCCGCTTGCCCCACTGGCTTTTTCCTGGGTCTCTGTGATCACTTCCAGTGATAATACACCATCTTTTCTCAACAAAAATCCCACATTTCTCAGCATTAATAGGATCAGTTCCATATCTTTCTCTGTGAAATTTCCAGTAAGTTTTTCCAAAATGTCAAATATGGTAAGAGACTGTACCAGGTTGAAGTCATACAAATGGGCAATGATGGCGAATAGGCTGTCACACTCTTTACCTTCACTTCCCTTTTTATAGACGTCATCATACTTTCTCCCCGTGGCCTCCAGAAAGGGAGCTCCAAACTGCACAAATGAAACAGACCAAACGTGATTGCAAACACCTGACATCTTGGCAGCAGATAACTCTCAGGGATCCTTCTTTTTAATAAGCTGCAGTGTTTATGCTGAAAGAGTCAGTACTTTTAAAATCAATGGTTAAACATACACATGGTAGGATGCACACACCCACAGGGCATACACTTTAAAACCCAGTCTGAGTGTACAGTATTGATACACAGCAACACAGACTGGTACATGCAGCACAGAGCAACCCACCACAGCATTGGAGCCTTCCCTGTAAGCACACCCTCTCGTCTTCTAAGTCTAGGTGGACTGCCTTGGCCAGCAGCCCTTGGAAAAAGACCACTGCACATCTCTGCCTGCAACGCTGCACATCTAACAACACTCATTCTGAAGTATGTGCTGAGCCTGGAGGAGGAGGCATAGAGTGGTGTCAAAGGTCCAGTTAGGAAGTGAGATCTGCTCACCTCTGTCGTATGTAATTAATACTGGGAACATTTAGGTTTTATGTATGTGTAGAGACTTTGGTGCAGAGACAATACACAGGTGAACATGCTGGATGATATCGGAGCAGGCCTGGCCATGCTGACTAGTAACTAGTGAAATGTAGGACACAAGAGCTATGTTCAGATCATACCAGGAACCAGTTCTTTTCCATCAGTGTGCAGAGGTAGGTGCCACTGACTAACCCACGTTTCTACCTTATCTTTTACTATTTTACACTTTCTGACATGTCACTTCACCTGTGACCCCTGGCTTTGGTCCATGTTCACCTCTGTGGTATTTTTACATCACCTGTCCCTCTGCATTCTTGCCTCTGCAGTATTCTTCAACACTGACTTGCACATGTGTTATGATGTGCACATACATGCTTAAGCAGATTTCAAACACCAGTTACTTGTTTATTGAATTATTCTTTACCTTCTTTTGCTATAAAACATAGCAAAATTCTGCAGTGTTTGCCTATGTTACCTGCAGACAACCGCTACTGAACACTGTTAGCCTAAGGAAGGGCTGAAAGTCTTACCTCTCTCCAATGTGGTGCTTGCCATCTTTGTGTCATATTCCTGGCATAGTCTTCCTTCTTTTATGATCTGCAGAGGTCCAGAACTTAACAGAAGTCTCTTATTAGTGCTTCCTTCACACCTTTTCAGAAAATTGCATGGAAACCAGGTGTCATGGGCTACACATTTATGTAATGAATCTTTCCTCTATGACCACAATCAACATTTATTTCCTCACATTTTTTCTGTTTTCAGCTTGTTGGCATAAAAAGAATGATGATGAGTCCTGTTCTGAAGAGAGTGTATCTGTACAAGGAGAGTCACAAGTCAGGGCTTCTAAGACAGCTCCAGCACCCCAGAAGTCGCATTCCTGTAAGCGGTGTTTCTCAGTGTTAGATATTTTGCACCTGACTGAGTAGAATACTTGGAGCACAAACACTTCTTCAGTGACGCATGTGTGAGAGACTTCTGTTCCAGTGAAAACCCTCATCAGCAACAGAAGGATACCAGTGGAGAGATGTCCTCGAAAGTAGCTATGGACATGCCCTCATTTGTGACCAGGTGCAGCTTCTTCTTATCAGAGGTGCCTTTAAACAGCAGAGAGGTTGGGGAAGACATCCAAGCTCCCTCAGAGCTTCTCCAGCCCCAGGACACACGGAACACTGAGGAGCCACACAGTGGCAGTGAGGTTTCACAGGAATTTCTCAGTGAAAAATGTCATCACTAGTGTGGTGAATGTGAAGTAGCTGCCAGCCACAAACAGAAAGTTGTTGAATCTCAGGGAGTATATTCTGGAGAACTGATTTATGAGTGTGACAATTGTAGGAAGGTTTTCAGACGAATCTTTAACCTCATTCAACATCAGAGAATTCACACTGGAGAAAAGCCTTATGTGTGTAGTGAATGTGGGAAGTCTTTTAGGCAAAATAGTCACCTCTATTTCCACAAGACAGTTCACACGGGGGGAAAGCCTTATGACTGTACAGATTGTGGGGAATCTTTTACCTGAAAATATAGCCATATGAGACAGCTGAGATTTCACACTGGAGAAAAGCCTTAAATGCATAGGGAATGTTTCCTTTTTATTTTATTTTATTTTTCTCCCAGAATAAAAACACTGGAGGAGATTCTATGATACACATTTGCCTTAATATACTCCCTTTTTTTCGGGACATACACTCTGCTAGATTCCTCATAAGTTTCTGATACAAGTGAGGCTTTAGGGAGCTGCTTAAACGGGCATCCTGCCCAGGTCTATTACGTGATTGATGTCACTGTGCGGGTTTATGACTGAAGTGATTTCACCTCCACCACCTGGCTCACATAGACAGTGTGAATCAGTCAAAAACCCTGCATGCTCTCTAGTGCTTGAATAAATTCTAAATACTCTGAAATCACCGTGGCCGGTTTGGTACAGTGGATAGAGTGTTGGTGTATAGACAGAAGGGTCCTGGGTTCGACTCCAGTCAAGGGCACATGCTGGGGTTGCAGGCTCGATCCCCAGTGGGCTGCATGCAGGAGTCAGCTGATCAATGATTCCCTGTCATCATTGATGTTCCTATCTTTCTCTACCTCTCAATTCCCCTCTGAAATGAATATATATTTTAAAACAAATGAGCAACTGGCAAAATTTAAATAAAGTCTCATTTATAAATAAATAAATAAATAAATAAATACTCTGAATTCTTGGCGGGATCTTCATTCCTTTCTCTCTAACTAGGGAATGGGCCTGACTCAGGGTTTGTTCAGAATACCCATCCGCAGCGAAGAAGTGGTACCTTGTAAGGTGGTTCTCACATTATGCTGTGATGATTGGCTTAGGTTCTATTTCACCAATTTCAAATACTCGGGTTCAGGTTTATGCTACTTTGGTAAAGGTGTTTTTCTGTTTGTGCCTTTCATTGTGCTGGTTCTATTCACTTCCTGTGATTATTTGAAAGCACTGTTGTGATCTGCCAGCATGTAAATGTGAGCAGATATGGTGGGGAGGTTAAACCTTCATTGCTTAGGAAGGCAGAGAGAGCATGATGGCAGAAAATCACTCTTTGCCCAATACCCAATACCAGCTTATTTTGCATTGTTACTAAAGGCCTTGAAAGAAAGACAGCATTACTTTGTGGTTTTAATTTGCATCCCGGTACCTTGGTTATTGGTGAGATCAATGGTCACCCAGAAGAGGTGGCGTTTGCTGTTCTTCTGTTCACAATAGGAATTATGTTCTCTGTTCAAAGTATATGTTACATGAGTCTCAGCAATGTTTAGGGGAACTCCTCCCCACATACTACAAAGGAGACATGTGCCATGAAGTACGAAATTTCATAGTCTTGTGACATTTGTTGTAAGACTCTGAGGTAAAACTACAGAACACTGTAGTGAGACAGAAACACTGTATTCACTGATGGGAGTGACTGCAATACATTACATGGAAAGTGTCTCTTTTGAACATCAATCCACAAATGTTCCTGGGCCTGTGGCTTGTGTGACCTTTGTTTGCATACATTCTCAGGACCTCCATAACTGTTTCCTGTAGCTAAATTATTGACAGAGAAAATAATTTAATGGTTTTGTGGGTTCCCCCGGTGTCTATATGGTGTTTATATCAAGGTCATTTCTCAATTTGTAAGAACTCAAGGCTGGAGGAATGATAATCTTGTAATCAGTCCCAGGATGTGTCTTTTGTCACCAGTCAGCATTCCTATTGATTCCATGGCATAGTCTTCACAGCTTTCAAATATTTGCTGCCATTGAGGCAAGGATGGTCCTCCCAGGAAATGAGAACTGACATGCAAGGAAGTTCACTTTTCTAATGTGTGTTATGTTGTGAGCCTTGATCAAGAGATAAAGCTGTGAAACCACCACAGGTGAAATAATCTTATCTCTCACTATATACAAGGTGTGGCAAAAGTACACTTTTAGTTGTGAGTACAGAAACCATAGCACTTGTGCTTTTTAAATATATTTCTTTAAAATACCTTTATTTTACTTATCTTATTTAAGAAAAGAGGAGGGAAGGGACGAGAAAGAGATAAACATACATGTGCTCCCCCCCTGCACAGCTCTTACTGGGGAACCAGGAGGAGCTGTGCACTGACCTGGAATTGAACCAGGATGTTTCAGTGCACTGGATGACACCCACCCATGGTGAAAGCAGAGTTTATTCCTGTATTTTTATGTATTCACTAGAGGCCTGGTGCACAAAATTTGTGCATGAAAGGGGGATTCCCTCAGCCCAGCCTGCACCCTCTCCAATCCGGGACCCCTTGGATGGTCTACAACTGCCAGCAGGTCACCTCCAACTGTCCCCTTCCTCACTCCTAATGGCCCCCTCCCCACACTGGCTCACACACCTCTTACTGCCCCCCGTCGCTGGCCTGGTCTCCCCCACCTGCCCATCCCTGCTGGTCTGCTCACCCCTCATGACCCCCCTGCCAGCCTGGTCACTGCATGCCACCTGCTGTGCAGTCATTTAGTCATCCCTCACTAATCCCCCTGCCAGCTTGGTCACCCCATGCAGCCTGCTTGTTCAGCCATTTGCTTGTCCTTCACAGCCCCCCACTTGCAAGCCTAGTGGTAGGCAGCCATCTTGTTAGGGCATGAGGCTTAATTTGCATGTTACCTCTTTATTTTATAGGATTATTTTCCAAACCAACAACTGTAATCCTGCATTTTCCACACTCTACATTTTCCTCCTGCCTTTTATAATCTCTCTTCCTGACTTTCCCAGTCTTCCATGCAATCATTCATTTCCATCCTTTACATTAGATTAGTTCATATTTTTCATAATTTTAGAGGCACTTACAGAAATTGTTGATTTTTTACTCTATCTGGCTTACTCTGAATTCTTTTTCTGACATATTGAATGACTCTGTTTCACTTAGCTGCTTTTCTTGTGATTTCTCCTTTTCTTTCCTTTGGCACTATAAGGTGCGTACTTTTTAACAAATACTGGTTTCCTTAATGCTACAGATATTTTGAGATCCAATACAAATGCTTAGGTGAATAGTGAACTTGTTTTACTGCTGAGTAGTATTTTATTCTATGGATAGCAACTTCATCTACTGATCTGTCTATAAAATTGGTTATATCCAGGTTTGGGGTATTATAACAAAATTTGTACTTGGGCCAAGTGCCATGCCACTCCTGCTCATCCTGGCCCCACTATGCCTGCAGCTTCTGCCACTAGGTAGAACACTGCCTTGGAGGCAGGAGAGGCTGGCACTGCTGCATCTGGGCTTGCCAGCTGTGAGCATGGCATCTTGCCTCTATCAGTCAGCTGAGCAATGCTCCTGCTGTGGGGACACACTGACCACCAGGGGGCAGCTCCTGTGTTGAGCATCTGTTCCCTGGTGGTAAGTGCGCATCATAGCAACCGGACAAAAGGTCATTCATTTGTTTGGTCTCTTAGGCATTCATATATACATAGTCTGCTGTAGGGGTCCTGTCCAGAGTACGCCAGAGGTCCAAGGCCAACTTGCCATGCCCATGCATACAGGAAAGGACACAGCAGTATTACAATGGTAAAGGCCCCTTATGCCTTATGTATGTGTGGGCACAATCACTCAGCAGTAGCACTATATATACTGCGTAAGAGCACACTTATATAACCTATTTATGTTAATTTAACTCGAGCATCACTAATTGGCATGAGAGCTCTTTTGTTTGAATGTGTAAATAAGGTGCCACTGGCCAGCCAGGTTTGGGTTGCTCTGTTTGTAATCAACAATCAAACAGCTACCTGTTGTCACCCATGGGTTATTCCAATTTCCTGCACTCAAATGGGTCAAGTCCCTGACTGAGGAACTTGCCACAAATACCTGCTTTTCTCTTAATAGTGTGATATTTTCATATGGAAAACAAGAAATGGGCCTCCAGGAGTGGTTCAATTGGATGAACATGCTCTCAAGCACAGAAAGGTTTCCAGTTCCAATCCCAGTGAGGGCACATGGTAGGGGACACGCCAGTGTGGGTGCTTGCAGAAGCCAGCCATTGAGTCTCTCTCTCTCTCTCTCTCTCTCTCTCTATATATATATATATATATATATATATAGTATGTATATAAATAGTATGTATATAAATCTATTAATATTTGTGGTCTTCAGGAATAATTGAAATAACAATTTTCACCTGAAGGAGCATTCTGAGCATTACAGAACCTGAAATAATATCTTAAAACAAGAGATCAATTGAAGACAACACATCCAAAATCTGAGCGTTGTCATTTTCCAGTGCAACTGGGCTGCCCCAAATCCTATATTTGCAATGATCAGTCAGTGATTGGGGTCCTAATGCCACCTGTTGGTTCTGAAAATGTCAGTTACTGAGAGGGCAATGCATTTCAACATTTTCCACCATTCCTATTTAAATCCAAGCATTCAATAATGCATTAAGTGAAGTCTACATTTGTAATCTTTGTTAATATCGCTGGTGTAAATACTCTCATTGTTGTGCACTTCAAACTACCAAAACGATGGAACTAAACATGGACATGATAAGATATTTCAGAAACACATCATTATATTTTATTTCCAATATGCTGAAATAGCAATACCAAATATGCTCAAGAACTTTCATAATAAAAAAATAAAATTATAGGGAACCATCAAGTTTAAACATTTTTTAAAATTTGATTTAAGTGGAATTAATTTAAAATGGACATTAAAGAAATTTTAAAAAAAAGAAACATGCTCTTTTGGTGTTTCTCTGCAAGCCTGCATTGCTGAAACCAAGTTCCTCAGGCCCGTATCAGTGCTTCATTTTTTGGTATAAAAAATAACTGATACAAAAATACACTCTGCCTTTGAAATGGCTTACTGAAATATACCCATGTGAAAAAGATAATATGGAACCCATGAACCCAATTCCAGCCTTACAACACAATCTGTCATCGTGATGTTTTTTTTGTATCTATCTATTGTCAGGTACATTATTAGATTATTTTACTTAAAATCCCACATATGCTTGACCATACAGTGAGTCAGGAAATTATCTCAATAATGCGAAGGTTTCAAGTTCCAATCCCAGTCAGGGTGATTACAAGAACCAAACAAAAATGTACAAAAATGATGGAACAAAAAATGGATGTCCCCCTCTCTATATATATACTAGAGGCCCATTGCAGGAAGATTCCTGCAAGAATAGGGCTTCCTGTGGCTGGAGCAAAGCAGAGAAGGGAGCGAAACCTGCTGAGGCAGGCTTCGTTCTCGCTCCCAGCTGCTGCGGGGTTTCTCCTCCCACTCCCAGCTGCGCCGGCTGAGTTTGCCCTCCTGCTCCCAGCCACTCTGGCTGGGTTTTCCCTCCAGCCTCCCACCTTTGCAGCCTTGGCTCCGTTCCTGTCTCCGCCGCCTCTACTTAGCTCTCTTCTGTAGAGCTTCACTTCCATGTTGTCTTCAGTCTTCGCTCCCAGCCGGTATATGCAAATTAACCGCCATCTTTGTTGGCGGTTAATTTGCATGTCATGCTAATTAGCCAATGGGAGGCATAGCGAAGGTATGGTCAATTACCATGTTTGTCTATTATTAGAAAGGATTTCTATTTTTCTCCCTCTCTAAAATAAGTGTATATGTTTTAATTAGCCAATCAGTTCACACACTTGTGAAAACCAGCACAGCCCAGGACCCCATGGTGACCAGCAGCCAAGTTTCCCATGAGGGCAGTCAGTGTAGCAGGGTGGGTCCATAACTGAGCTGCACAATTACCCCCAGGGGATGATGACATCAGTGTGATCTCTGTGTCTAAAAGCACCTGGGAATTTTTCCTTCTGGACATGCCCTTGTGGTCTCTGCACCTTCCAGCTGGATGTTGAGAATGACCTATTTCAGAATCAGGGGGATGAAGTGTCCAGATTCCTTGCAGGTATCAAGGCTGTGAGCAGGAAAGGGCCCAGGGAAGCTGCCAGGGAGAATTGGTGCTGGGCCATGTGTGTGCCTCTGAGGCCCTCCCTAGTCCTAGTCCAGGATGGTGGCTGCTCTGTTCTTTGGGGCCATGGTGAGTGGGAAAGGGAGCAAGCTTTGCTGCAGAAGTTCCTGGGGGCCATGACCTGGGAGTCAGCATGTGCTCCAAGAATCCTTGTAATCCGGTCAGGGACAACCTCGTCCACTGTAATGAAGTGCTCCAGCCATTGACCTGCACAGGGAGGGAGGGGATCTGTCTCTGCAGAGGCTGATTCCCTATCTGCCCAGCAGGAGGGGGTGCAGGTTGCTGAGCCAGGTGATCCTGTCCTGGGTTACCAGTGTCTTAAAGTTCAGCCACTAAAGAAGGTTCCAGATATTTATCAATCTTGAGGGAGAAAGTGTCCCTGATCTTTCCTTCACGAGTAAACATCCACCCTGCTACACTGAGACTGCTCTACTGCCTGCACAGCCCACCCCTCTACACTCTTTCCTGGCTGTGCCTGGGATGTTCCCACTGAAGGGACGCTCCTGAAGTGAGTTGACGGACCTTGAACTCTGGGCATAGTGTGCTGCTGGGGTGTGTGGGTGAAGGAGCAGAGAGGTTAGGGTCTGGGACAGGGCTTGAGAGGGGCAGGGTCCTTGAGAAGGTGGGCTGAGGGAAGGCTCTAGGAATGAGAATTGGCATCAGACTGGATGTAGAGGCAGCAGCCAAGGGCAGGCACAGCTGAGACTTGTAAGGACCCAGGGCATGGACACTGTTGTCCCAACTGTCCCAGACTCCGGAGTTTAAGAGTCCCCTTCCCTTAGGAGCTGGAGTCCTAGTGGAGCACAGCCCACAGACAGTGAACAGGACAGCTGTGACAGGTGACAGGAGCTCAGGCATAAGGTGAAGCCAGTGGTGGTCAGTGGGGGCCTCCCTGAGAAAATATGTGAAGGAGTGGCAGAGTCCAGTTGGAAGGCCTGCTGGGAGCGTGGGTTTCTCCCCTTCCCCATTTGGGAGATGAGAGGAGGGCACTGTAGCTGCTTTGGACAACTGAAATTAGAAAGGGGGGTCCTGGCTGGCTTGTGGGTGCTGTGGCAGGACTTGACCTTCTCCTCAGGAGGCCTCACAGTTTGCCTCCAGGCCCAGACTGCCTTCAGAAGGGCTGATGGGCAGCCCCTTCAGAAAAAATAATTGCCAGAGGGAAATTTGCAGTCCTGAATGCACATACAGAATCCAAGGGCTTAAGCATGTTTGCTGATTTATGAGTAAAAGTGCATCTGTAAGGTGCTTTAGTTTACTCACCACAAGGATAGTTCTCTAGAGAAAATGGCAAACACAGAAATGTACAAGGAGACAGTAATGATGGTAAACTTCCACAGAATTTTTAAAAACTGGTTGCAGGACACAGTATTGGGGCAGGATATGCAATAGAAGAAATACTATTTGAGGTAATGAGGAGCCACCGGCATTTAAAATATATCTGTCTCAGAAATCACCTTTTAAATCCCAACACCAGCCTCCAACAGACTGCCAAACTTCAGAACGTCAGAAGGAAGTCAGGGGAAGGAGGGCTTAAGGGATCAACCAAAGGACTTATATGCATTCATATAAGTGTACCCAATGGTCACAGACACTATGGGGGTAAGGGCATGTGCTGAGGCATGGGGGTGGCTGGGCAGAACTCCATGGGGGATAAAGGAGTTATATGTAATACTATATGTAATACTTGAAATAACAAATTATTTTAAAAAATACGAATAAAATGAAAAGAACCATGACCTCCTGGTTCATAGGTTGAGGCTCAACCACTGAGATAGATACACCAGCTGGGCTGTATTATTTTAAAATTTTCAAAAATGCATATATCTTTTATTGTTGATAGTATTACAATGTCTCCCATTTCCCCCCTTCCTATATATTCTTTGGTGGATCTCTTGCATTCCTCCCACCTCCTTCCCCTCAGAGATCTGTCAGTAGGCTCCAGTTAGCCAGGCCTCTGGTCCCATCTAGTCCCTCCCCAGGCATCACTTGCTGGGCCACAATACCTTTATTCACCTATTGGCTAGGATGCCCTGGGCAGTGGAGAAAACTACATTACCCAGAAGGAACTGCACTCATGTAGGCGGAGCTAAAGGACATGTTGGTGTCTGCTCATCTGGTTAGGGCAGGACTCCCACCTTCCTTCTCCTGGTGGTCATTTTAACCTCTTAGGTCTTTGTTCACAGACTCACAGGCTTCAGGGCACTGGTCGTGAGTAGGAGGAGGAAGCCTGGGAGGCAGCGCGCCTGCCGTGCGGGGTGTGTCTGAGGCTCCTTGAGCCCCAAGAGACCGAGATTGAGGTCCCTGTGCCTCCCGGACTCCTCTCTGCTCACAGCGTCCCTGCAGCCTGCCCCCATTTCACCCTCCAGCCTTTGGGACCAGCCTCTCAGGTCCCGCCGCCCAAGTCCCAGCGCTCAGAATGGTGAGTCCCTTGTGGGTGACACATGGTTGATGGGGGAAGAGGGTGAAAGGCTGCAATGCCACCTTGTAAGGACGTAATGGTGCAACTGAGCAGAGAGGATTCAGAAATCTGGGCCTGTTTGAGGTCTAAAGCAGTGGTTCTCAACTTTCCTAATGCCGAAACCCTTTAGTACAGTTCCTCATGTTGTGGTGATCCCCAATCTCATTGTTACTAATTAAACATAATTAAAGCATAGTGATTAATCAGAAAAACAATATGTAATTATATGTATGTTTTCCGATGGTCTTAGGCGACCCCAGGTTGAGAACCGCTGCCACAGAGCCTGGTGGTTGCCAGGCTCTAAACAGATCATTTCCTTTCCACAAATTCCTGCAAATGCAGAGTCGATTAGGTGTACCAGTTTGTGGAGCTTATTTCATGGCCTCACACACTTGTGGCCTCTGAGATAGAGTCCTGGGAGTGTCAGCTGCTCTTTTATTCCTTATACCTGGGACTTTGAACAGACACTAAGCACAGCCTCTTAAGGCCAGGACTAGGGCTTCATGACGTGGACCTTGTTTTTGGCAACCAGTGTAATGAGGGCGAGGTCCTCCAGACAGAGGTTCCAGAATGTGCAAAGACTTGGAGTAAAAAGTGAGATGAAGTAAAAAGTGAGATGAATCAGGAACCCCGGGTATATTATAAATATAGATATAGATATAGATATTGATATTAGATGTAGAAAGGAAAGGAGAGGGAGAGAGTCAGAGAAACATGGATGAGCAATAAACAAGGATTGGTTGCCACCTGCACAATCCCTACTGTGGATCCAGCCCACAACCCAGGCATGTGACCTCACCAGTGCATGGGTCTATGCTCAACCAACTGAGACACATCAGCCAGGACTGTAGATCACTTTCATACAGGGAATCATGGTCAGGATGGTAATGGTAGTAGTAGCTGAGAAGGGACAGTGTGAGCCTGAGAACTGGTTTTCTTGCTGGGGCCATTGTTTGTGGGAGGGGCTTGTCACAACACAGCATTGGGACAGAAGTTGTCATGTAGAGTGTGGGGGAGAGATAATGGTTTTGCAGTGGCCAAGGCCTTTAAAAGTTGAGTGGACCTGAGATTAATTGGAGGCCAATGGGAAATTCAAACAAGATGAGGCTAGGGCTGGTACATAACAACTTTTGTAAATTCTCACCAGGATTTTGTTATGACCCTTGGTTTGGCCTGGCTGTGGGGAGTTGCAGGTAGCCTTGTGGATTAGTTAAGAGGCTTGAGTGGTCATCTGTGAGACTCACTGGGCATGGTGCAGAGAGCCATCGGAGCTAGAACTTGGGTGAAGGTTAAGGGAGGGATGTTGGCTGTGACTAGCGAAGGGACATCAAGTGCAGCATAATAGGAGGTGGACTGTGGATATCTGAGATCTGATTGTTCTAAATAGTTGAGGTTGAAGGAAAAAAAACAGTCATGCAGAAAGGCCTACATGGCAGGACTCAAGGCTGCCTCTATGAGTGTGTACTATCAGAGTCTAGGCAGTATTTGATTGTGATTCAATTTGGCAACCGTCCTCTGGACCACACATGCTGAATAATAAGTAAAAGGCCAGGTGATGAGTATGGGGGCTGGGGCTGTTGACGTGCAGGTTTGAGAGAGGTGTGGTAGAAAGAGTGACATGCACTTGGAGTGAATTCATGGCCACAGAGCCATGACATTGACTTAAGAGTGAATGAAGGAAGAGTCTATTTCTGGTGGTCCCTGGATGTAACAATACAGTGAATGTTAGGGTAATTGCCTGTAAAGAAATGGTTTAGGTGCTACATTCTAGGGTAAGAGCTTAGGTGCCATTTAACTAACCACCTGCCTTATGTTGTTGGGAGTCACCCACTGGTTGATGGGAATGAGGTAGATTCATCAGTGTTACCCAGGCTTGTCAATTTCCACTGGCATGGGTAAGGAAGAAGGGTAAGAGAGAAAGAGGTTATGCAGGTGGTGAACTATAATTTTGGAAAAGAAGGTGATTAGGAAATAATTTATCCACACCATGGAAAATTTTCAGTACGTTTGAAGTTGTGCCTCTGGGAATGACGCTGTGTGAGAGAGGTGTTGTTCAAAGAACTATGTGCAGCAGATAGTGAAAAGTGATGGCCTCTGCACCTTGGGAATGGGATCAAGCTGATGAAGTGTGAAGCCATGTTTTTGGTGTCATAGAGGAACAATTGGAGGGACTACAAGGCAATTTCCTGAGAAGACCAGTATCAAATCACTCACACTCTCTTTATGGCCAACATCCCTCTCTAACCTATGTTTTTGATACCCAATCTATTGATAAGAGACAGTGTGGCATCCATGGGGGGTCCAGAGCTCAGGTATCTTCTATCTGCTCAACTTAATTTTCTAACAACAGAGGGATACCTAAGTTTTTATTTGGGTCCACTTTATTAAAAAATATATTCTATTGATTTTTTACAGAGAGGAAGGGAGAGGGATAGAGAGTTAAAACATCAATGAGAGAGAAACATTGATTAACAGTCTGCTGCATGCCTCCCACGTGCCCCCGGGGATATGCCCACAACCAAGGTACATATCCTTGACAGGAATTGAACCTGGGACCTTTCAGTCCACAGGCTGACGCTCTATCCACTGAGCCAAACCTGTTAGGCTGGATCCACTTTTTAAGGCTTTACTTAGATATATGTATAACTGGCAAACAATGAAATGTACTTTTCTAATGTGTACTATTTGGTGAGTTTGAACATACGGATAAAGCTCTGAAACTTTCACGGGTGAAATAAGTTTCTCTGTTACACATACCCATGGTGGAGCAAAAGTAGGCTTACAGTTGTGAGTATACAAAACACAGAGTTTATTCTCTTTTCTTAAGTAACTATGTTATATATTTTAAATCATATTTTTATTAATTTTTAGAGAGGAAGGAAGAAGGAGAGAAACATCAATCTTCTGACTCCCATAAGCCCACTACTGGGGATCCAGGAACGCATGTGCCCTGGCCTGAAGTTGAACCAGTGACATTTTAGTCAATGGAATGATGCTCAATTAACTGAACCACACTGGATATGGTGGCATTTATACTTGTATTATCACTTATTAATTATTTTCAATACCAACAACTCTAAATCTACTTTTGCCACACCCTGTATTTACTTCGTGTCCTTTTATCCTGTTTAATAAAAGGGTAATATGCAAATCAACCAAATGGCTGAATGATCACTATTACACGCACTGACCCCTGGGGGGCAGATGTACAACACAGGAGCTGCCCCCTGGTGGTCAGTGCACTCCCACAGTGAGAGCAGGACTAAGCAGTCAGTCAGACATCCCCTGAGGGATCCCAGACAGCAAAAGGGCGCAGGCTGGGCTGAGGGGCCCTCCGCCCCCCGCCCCACCACAATGCACGAATGTCATGCACCGGGCCCCTAGTTTTAAGATTTTTTAAATTGATTTCAGATAGGAAGGGAGAGGGAGAGAAAGATAGAAACATCAACAATGAGAATCACTGATTGGCTGCCTCCTGCATGCCACCGTTGGGGATCGAGCCCACAACTCCGGCATGTGCCCTTGACTGGAATCGAACCTGGGACCTTTCGTCCACAGGCTGATGATCTATCCACTGAGCCAAACAAGGTAGGGTCCTCTTACCCTTTTATACTCTTTCTGCTTCCCAAGCCCTCCATGCTGGCATTGATATAACTTCTTTTGAAATAGATTAGTTCATATTTTTCATTATTTGTAGGCATTATAAGGTGTATAATCTTTAAGAAACACTGGCATCCTTCAATGCTGCACAGTCATTTTGAGATTCAGCAATGATATTTATGTAAATAGGTAATTTTTTGTTGCTAAGAAATATTGTATTATTTGGATTATCCACTTATCCTTTGATCTGTCTATGGTTTTGTTTATGTTCACGTTTGGGGTTTTATAAATAAAATTGCAGGAATTATTGTGCTGTTTTTTCTTACAGATACATGTTTTACAAATTGATTCTATTGGCTTCTTAGGTAAAAGAAGACAGGCATCAACTGAGTTCAAATGATTAGGATAACTGTTTTAGAGGATGGCTCCATATTCAATGCTATCTTCTTCAAAATTCAATACCTTAATTGTTTGTTTTTCTTTTTTAATCTTCAGCCAAGGATATGTTTATTGATTTTTGAGAAAGAGGAAGAGAGAGAGAGAGAGAGAGAGAGGAAGGAAACAATGATGTGAGGGGAACATGGATCACTTGCTTCCTCTACATGCTCTGACTAGGGATCAAATCCACAATCTTTTTTGTAGGGTAGGGTGTTATGAGATGATGCTCCAACCAACTGAGCCACCTGGCCAGGAAACACTTTAATTCTTAATGTTTCCTTCAAACAGTGTATTAGTAGGACTGAGCATTTGACAGAGTGTTTCTGTTGCATGTGTTGGTATTGGTTGTATGTGTGAATTTGCTGCTACTTTGTATGTGCCTGATTGTATCTATGTATGTTTTTATTCTCTTTGTGTCACTCTTCTGTCTCCATGTATGTCTCTTCTTGTGTGTGCCTGTGTGTGTCCACTGTGTGTGTTGGTGTGCCTTGTGACATTGTCTTGGTGGCCCCATGTATTTTTATCTGTGTTTGTGTGTGTTCCTCTCAAAGTGATGTCCCAGTCTGTAGTCCGGGTCTGTGTGAGCCTGGCCACAAGCCCTGCATCTGAGAGCCCATCTTTGCCTGGGAGTGTTTTGTACCTGTGCATTTCTGTGCTTATGGTGTCTGTATGTTCCCTGTGAGATTGTGTATGTGTGCACCCCAGTAACAGGCAAATGCATAGGCAATCTCCAAAGGGGTGATTTAGAGGATAATGTGTTCATCTTCCTTGCTTCCCAGGCTGAGCCCATTTTTCACCTGCTCTTTCAAACCTCTGTTTTACCCCTTTGGGTCCCATGTCAGCTTATGGATGGATGAAGTGAAGGGTCATAGAAACCCAGGCTGAGCAAAGGTGGGGAATTGAGGAAGACTCTGGTGGCAGAAAGGAGGTATAGAATGTGGAAGTGCTGTTTTGGAAGTACTCTAAGCCTTCAGGGAGGATCTGGGAGATTTTGGATCCTTGGGAAGGAATCAGTGGATGGGTGTATATGGGGTAAAACTGAGAGGGTAGAATTATAGGTTCCTGATTCTCCCCCCCTTCCCCACCCAGGAATGAGTAACTGGATACCCCTGGAGTGGGCTGGGAGAGTTTGGTGGTCCTCCTGGTCCCTGATGAGCAGGTCAATCCCTTGCCCATGTGTAAGCTAGGCTGACACTTAATAGGGAATGTGCCTGGGGCTGCTCAGAGCATAATTTTCTGACATCTGGACTCTCATCATTTACTGGGTAAGCTTGGGCACCCAAGAACATTGGGGTGAGGAGGGAAAATTAGGCCAGGGCTCTCTCCAATGGGAATGGAGAGTACTATGGAGCGGCCACATTTAGCACAAATTCAGGCACAGAATGAATGGATACCTAATATCAACATTGGTGTTAATGTCAGCATTTTGACAATTAGCCCCATCTGATGGAGCACTCACCTGGCCAATGCAAAAGATAGAGACTTGGAGGTAGAGTAGTGACTGATGTTGATTTCAAAGAACATGGATGCTGGAATGCTTCCATGCATTCGAGTCCTGTATCCTTCCCAGTCAACATTCTCAACATGTGGGTCTTCAACAATAATGGGGGAAGCGAGGCAGCCAGGGGTTTATCAAAAGTCACACTCAGAAATGTGTTCTGCGTTTGCTGCCAGTGATATCTAACCCGTCTCCTTTTATTGAAGTTCACTCCTGTGAATCTTGACAGTGATGGTTTTGGGCAGTTCTGGAACAAAATCCATGTGAATGAAGACAGAGAGAACCACACTGGCTGATTTCCATGGTCATTTCCTACCAAAACCCACCCATCTCCTTTGCCTCTGCACAGCTCCAAAAGAGGTGGTCACATGTGATCACATAAACGAGGCCCATCAAGTAGGTCAGGTTCTCAATCTGACCCCCTGAATTTGGCTGCAGCCCTGTGATGTGCTTTGATCAGTGAAATATGCTGGGAGTGAAGCTGTCACTTCTAACAGAAAAATCTGGAAGCACAGAGTGGCCACTGTTGCTGTCCATCTCTGATATAAGTAGGAGGTATCTACATGGTGGATTCCTTTTATTCCAGTCCTAGGAGAACCAAGGAGGACATGTAGCATGACCAAGAAAGATACCTTCTTTAGTGTAAGCTACCAAAGCCTGTTTGTTATCCACAACATCTAGCCCATCCTAATGGTTATGCATTACCAACTCTACTTTCTAGGAGGCAGCAGAGCCTAACATTAGAAGCCAGAGCTCTGTTGTTGGAGATACACCGGTTTGACTTCCAGCCCTGCCTTTTATTAAACTCTACAAGTGGTCAATTTACCTTGAAATAATAATGCATGTGAAGCATTGAATCCAGGGCCTGGCACATGTAGTAAACATTCAGTAACTCTTAACTCCATGGCTTCACAATGTGTACTGACTACAAACATGTAGACAATGTAGGAAATGTCAACTTGTTCACCTATGTATGTTTTCAAACTTTGTTTTTAAACAAGTATGATAGGATTATGTGTATTTATCTTAATAATGCAATTTTTTTGATAAAACTAAAAACATGTGACGACTGGAGTGGGTCTTTGGTTGAGCGTAGTCCCAAGAACAGAAAGGTTATCAGTTTGATTTCTGGTGAGGCACAAGCCAGGCTTTCTTGGTGGATTCCCAGTAGGTGGAAGGGACTATGCACTAGGCATAGATCAGTGTCTCTTTCTTTTCCTTTCCCTTCTACTCTCTATACTAAAAATCAAATAAAAAACTTAAAAACAATATATCCATCCAGATTTGTGGTCTTCAGAAATAATTGAAATAATGATTTCCACCTCAGGAAGCATTCTGAAATGCTCATGGAATCTGAAATAATATCTCCAAATAAAACACTTCCCAGAGACCTGGGACCAGCCATCAAATCCTCAAGTTGTCATTTCCCAGTGGCACTGGGATGCCCCGATACCAATGTTTGCAATGATCAGTCAGTGACTGGGATCCTAATGCCACCTGTTGGGCCAGAAAAATGAAGTTACCCAAAGGGCAGTGTGCCCAGTGATGGCCGTATTTAGCCAATGAAAGCCCAGGACAGGTGTATTTACTCGTGGTGATTGGCTTGTGTATTACTTTCAGCTTCTTTCTCAAGGTGGGCATTTTGAGTGCTTTGTTCTGTTAACATATTCATAGGCCCCAGCACTGGATCACAAGAGGATGAGGCTTCAGAGGCAGTGTTCCCCTTGTGCAGTGGTTTGAGCTTGTTGAGCAGCAACAGCCAGTATTGAGGCCTATGTGCCTCCCTGACTCTGTTTTGCTTGCAGAGTTCTATTCAGCCTCATTCCATTTACCCTCCATCCTTGGGTGCCTGTCAGATCCTGAAGCCCAGGTCACAGCATCCAGAACAGTGATGTGGGTGATACATAGTGTGATGGATGCAAGAGACTGACAGGCTGTAATGCCACCCTGTAAGGTTTTGGTTGGAGTGGCTGAGCTGAAAGAATTCAGGAATCCTGGGCTTGTTTTGTGTCTAAAGGCAACAAAGAAAAGACTAAATATTGTGTGAGAAGTTTTAGTTTCATTCTCAGAAACCTAGGGCCATCGCAGACATGCCCTACTGAACACTGTTAGCCTAAGGAAGGGCGGGAAGTCTTACCTCTCTTCCATGTGGTGCTTGCCATCTTTGTGTCATATTCCTGGTGTCGTCTTCCTTCTTTTATGATCTTCAGAGTCCCAGAACTTCACAGAAGCCTCTTATTAATGCTCCCGGCACTTCTCTTTTTTTCTGAAAATTGCATGGAACCCAGGTATCATGGAAAACACACTTTTGTAATGAAAGTTCCCCCTGTCACTACAGTCATCATTCATTTCCTCACCTTTTTTCTGTTTTCAGGTTGTTGGCATAAAAGGGATGAGGAGGAGGTGTGTTCTGATCAGAGTGTATCTATACAAGGAGAGTCACATGTCAGGGATTCTGAGACAGCTTCAGCACCCCAGAAGTCGCGTTCCTGTAAGCGGTGTTTCTCAGTGTTAAAAGATATTTTGCACCTGATTGAGTCCCAAGCAGAATACTTTGACTACAAATGCTTCTTTAGTGACCCATGTGGGAGAGAATTCTGTTCCAGTGCAAACCCTCACCAGAAAAAGAAGGATGTCAGTGGAGAGACATCCCGAAAAGAAGCTATGAACAAGCCCTCATTTGTGACCAGGTGCAGCTTCTACTTGTCAGAGGTGCCTTCAAACAGCAGGGAGTTAGGGGAAGATGATGAAGCTCCCTCAGAGCTTCTCCAGCCCCTGCCTCTCAGAACACTGAGGAGGCACACAGTGGCAGTGAGGTTTCACTAGAATATCTCAGTGGAAAAAGTCATCACCAGTGGGGTGAATGTGAAAAAACTGCCAGCTACAACCAGAAAGTTGTTGATTCTAAATGGTGACTGTTCTGGAGAACTGAGTTATGAGTGTGACAAATGTAGAAAAGTTTTCAGACGAATCTTGAACCTCATTCAACATGAGAGTTCACACTAGAGAAAAGCCATATGAGTGTACATATTATGGGAAGTCGTTCAGTAACAGTTCCACCCTCATTCAACATCAGAGAATTCACACTGGAGAAAAGTCTTATAGGTGTAGTGATAGTGCGAAGTCCTTCAGAAATAAGTTTAATGTCAATAAGCACCAACGGGTTCACACTAGAGAAAAGCCTTATAGGTGTAGTGATTGTGGGAAGTCCTTCAGAAGTAAGTCTTATGTAAATAAACAGCAGCGAATTCACACTGGAGAAAAATATTATGAGTGTACAGATTGTCTGAAATCCTTCATTACGAGTTCTAAACTCATTCAACATCAGAGAATTCACACTGGAGAAAAGCCTTATAAGTGTAGTGATTGTGGGAAGTCCTTCAGAAGTAAGTCTGATGTCAGTAAACATCAGTGTGTTCACATTGGAGAAAATCCATATGAGTGTACAGATTGTGGGAAGTCCCTCAGTAACAGTTCCACCCTCATTCAACATCAGAGAATTCACACTGGAGAAAAGCCTTATAAGTGTAGTGATTGTGGGAAGTCCTTCAGAAGTAAGTTTAATGTCAATAAGCACCAATGAGTTCACCCTGGAGAAAAGCCTTATGAGTGTACAGATTGTGGGAAATCTTTTACCCAAACATGTAGCCTTACGAGACACCTGAGACTTAACACTGGAGAAAACCCTTAAATTTACAGGGAATGTTTTCTTTTTCTTACCTGGAATAACAACACTGAAGGATACTACAATACACGTTTACCTTAATATACTCCCTTTTATCAGAACATACACTCTGCTAGATTCCTCATAAGTTTCAGGTACAAGTGAGGTCATAAGCAGCTGCTTGCCCTTGCTATCCTGCCCAGGTCTATTACATGATTAATGTCACTGTGAGGGTTTATGGCTGTAGTGATTTCTCCTCTACCACCTGCTTCACATGAACAGTATGAATCACAAACCCTGCATGCTCTGTTGTTCTTAAATAAATTTTAAATACTCTGAACACACCTTAGCCGATTTGGCACAGTGGATAAAGTGCTGGCCTGCAGACAGAAGGATCCTGGGTTTGATTCCAGTCAAGGGCACATGCTGCGGTTGTGGGCTCCATCACCAGGGGTGTGCATGCAGCAGGCAGCTGATCAATGATTCCCTCTCATCATTGATGTTCCTACCTCTTTCCACCTCTCCCTTACTCTTTGAAATAAATAAAAACATTATTTTTTATAAAAGAGCAACTGGTGAAATTTAAATGAACTCTTAGATTTAAAAGTAAATACATAAATAAATACTCTGAACTCTTGGCAGGATCTTCATTCCTTCTTCTCTGACTAGGGAATGGGCCTGACTCAAGGTTTGTCCAGAATACCCATCTGCAGCAAAGAAGCAGTACCTTTTAAGGTGGTTCTCACATTATTTGTATCCTATGTTCAACTTAAGCACAGTTGTAGCATATACTTATACATTTAATCTGCATTGTTTACATTCTCCATTACCCTTTTTTTAAGTTTAAGCACTACATTAAATGAAGCGTAGGTTTATAATATTTGTTACTTTTCTTGGTGTAAATACTCTCATTGTCAGTTGAAAACTACTAAAATGAAGGCACTGAACATAGACATGTTAAGATATATCAGTAGCACATCATTATATTTTATTTGCAACATGATGGTACAGTAGCAACAAGTATGCTCAAGAACTCTCATAATAAAATTATTGGGAACTGCCCATTTTTCAAACTTTCTTAAAGTTAGATGTAACCCTGACTGGTTTGGCTCAGTTGACTGAGCGTCAGCCTGTGGACTAAAGGGTCCCAGGTTCGATTCCAGTCAAGGGCATGTACCTTTGTTGCGTGCACATACCCAGTAGGGCAGTGATGGTGAACCTATGACACACGTGTCAAGGTGACACGTGAACTCATTTTTTTGGTTGATTTTTCTTTGTTAAATGGCATTTAAATATATAAAATAAATATCAAAAATATGTCTTTGTTTTACTATGGTTGCAAATATCAAAAAGTTTCTATATGTAACATGGCACCAGAGTTAAGTTAGGGTTTTTCAAAATGCTGACACTCTGAGCTCAAAAGGTTCACCATCACTGCAGTAGGGAGTGTGCAGGAAGCAGCTGATCGATGTTTCTCTCTCATTGATGTTTCTAACTCTATCCCTCTCTCTTCCTCTCTGTAAAAAATCAATAAAATATATATTTTTAAAAAGTTAGATGTAAGTATAATTCATTTAAAGAATATATATATATATATATATATATATATATATATTATATATTTAGCATATGCTTCTGGTGTTTCTATGCATTCCTGCATGGCTGAAACCAAGATCCTCCTGCCCTTATCAGTGCTTCATTCTTGGGACATAAAAGAACTGGTGCAAAAATACAGCCTGCCTTAGAAATAGCTTACTTGAAATATATCCATGTAAAAAGACACTTATGAAACCCCATGAATCCTATATTGTCTTCCACCACTCTCTGTCATCATGATCATTTTTGTATCTACCTATTCATACATGATTGGGTATTTTACATAAATTGCTGCATATGTCTTGCTGAGGTCAAAGAGCTCACTGGGTTGGCGAATCATCTCAATATGCCCAGGTTGTAAGTTCCATCACCGGTCAGGGCAATTACAAGAATCAACCGCTGAAGCTATGAAAGTACAGAAAAGAAGAACTGCTGTATGTGTTTCTCTCCATCCCTATTTTTCTCTCACTCTAAAATCAACATATGTGTTTATTCACCCAGTCAGTCCACATGTGTGAACACCAGCACAGCCCAGGGGCCCCGGGGTGACCAGCAGCCAGGATTCTCATGAGGGTAGAGCAGGCAATGGTCCAGAGAACAGTATGGGATGTGCTGTTGCTTTAAGAGTGGCAGGTGGGGTACCTGGGCTGAGCTGCACAATCACCCCCAGGGGATGATGACATCTCTGGGATTAAAGCCAAGAAGCTGGGAGCAGCTTTGAGCTAGGACATGCCCCTGTGGTCTCTGCACCTTCCAGTCAGGGGTTTTAGGCTGGGATATTTCACATTCAGATGGTTGAGAAGTCCATATTTCTCTCAGGTGGCAAGGCTGAGAGCAGCAGTGGCAGCTGGGTAGGTGGGTGGGTGTGGGCAGGCAAAAGCCCAGGACAGTTCTCAGGGAGAATGGGTGCTGGTCCAGGTGTGTGGCTCTGAGGCTCAGCAGGAGAGTGGAGAGGCTCCATCAAGTCCCCACCTGGGACCAAGAGCCCCAGTGAGAGACCAAGAGCCCCAGTGAGGGCTCCTTCCCTGTGCTTAGCTGGGCCCCTGTCATCCCAGTACAGGTTGCATGTGCTCCCTGAACCTGGATGAGTGGTGCCTGCTGTGCTGACAGGAGGCAGCTGGGGACAGAGTTCCAGCCAGACCCCAGCAGGGCCCCACGTCTGTTAAGCCAGGCAGTCAGGGGTCCTGATCCTCCAGAGCTTGTGTCTCAAGCCAGGGGACATGACAGATCTGTAGTCCCCAGAAAGTTAACTACCTGGTCAAACAGGGTGTAGATGTGTTTGGGAGGGAGGGGCTGTGGAAGGGGGGTTGTTTCTACAGGTGGAGTGAAGGGACTGGGCAGGGACAGAGTTTATTCCAGACTCTTATAATGTGTGTCTAGGAGGGAAGTCATTCATGAGCTCATATACAACTTGGTGTTCATTCAGCAGTGACTTGAGTGAAAGGATGATTATTAAATTTTGGTTCGGAGGGTGGTTGGTTTGGTTTCAGAAGAAATAAGGGAAAGACAATTGTCAGTTTTACTTAGAGCCCAGCACTGGCCTGACTGGGTCTTGGCTGGTAGGGCTTGTTCTTCTCAGGCTGAGTTTGGAACTGTTCTGAGAGAGATGGCAGCACTTCTCCCACCTGTGAGCTGAGGCTGGCATCCTTGCTGCCTAGCAGGCTGGCTGTCGAACGGGCTTAGTGGCAGGAGTGGTTCACACACAGCTCCCTTCCTCACTGGACAGAATAGGTGACATGTGGCTCTCAGTCCTTGTACTAAGCTAATGTCAGGATTGAGCAGACCCTACATGGAAGTATTTCAGCTTCACAAACCATTTGCGTGAGTTAAATAACATCTATTATGTTTTTAACTTTTAAAGAAGAAGATACAGCCACATTTTAATTTGATATTTTCAACAGTTATTTATACCCAAGAAAATTAATTGACTTCACCTGATGTTTTTCATACCTGGGAAGTTACGTATTGAATTTTAATAAAAGTGACATATAATGCTCAACACATCTGTATTTTCTGAACCTTTACAAACAACTTTTTCACACCAACACAAAGAATATGCAATTGATGTTTTAAAAAGATAATGCTAAATTTACTATTTTGGGTTACTAGACAGTTGGCCCCGTGCACGAATTTATGCACATTGAAAGGAAATTAATTGGAAGAAATATTTTAATATCACTATTCGCCCTTTCTCTATAATAGAAGTGTCAACCAAATTCACCATCAATGATAACAGATTGAAAAACATGGGTACGACTGGCACACTGAGAACTTTATATATATGTTGATAAGCTTGATTACTTAGACCTGTTTTCTGATTTAGCTAAACTTTTTCCAGCCCAGTGAAGCACCCCAACTTTTCTTTCAGGATATTGTCAGCAACACAGCAGTAAATATCAACACAAAGCAGATTATTATTGTAGATCATGCAGGGAGAACAAAGGGTGAAATATTTAACAATAGCACCGTTTGACTATATTCTGCACAGTAAGAAACCTCAAGTCATTTTCATGTTCTACCATTTCTTACTTCTTTTCAGTTGGGTAAAGTTTCTAAACATTCTAAATCTCCATTTTCTGGCTAATGAAAAGAAAATAGGGTTCACCGATTCTCCTACCTACCTACTCCAGGACTTTTGTGAGGATTAAATGAGATGAGGCATGTGAAAACATTTCATAGAGATTTGGTTAAACTGTAAAATGTTTGCAGTTGGCTATAAAGCAAGTGGGATGAAGAAACTCCAAGGAGGCTAGTCCCTAGGGAGAGGAAGCCAGGTGTCACTATGTGATGTCATTACCTGGTGCCCACAGTGTCAGGGCTTGGCTGTGGGCTTTGCACCATGGGGTCCATGCAGTGTTGGCTGCTATTTGATGGGGTTTTGCTCCAGGGTGATGGCAGGGCCTGTGTCCCACTTGGGGGAAGCTGAGTGTTGCTTGTGGGTTCCAGGTTTGCGGTGCCATTTCTTGGTAAATTGCCAGTTCACCTCATGACAGCTCCAGCATTGAACGTCACCCCCTGGTGGTCAGTGCGTGTCATAGGGACTGGTCCCACAGTTGGACACTTAGCATATCAGCCTTTTATATATACAGACTAGAGGCCCGTTGCACAAACATTCGTGCAATAGGCCTTTTTTCCCCTGGCTGCCAGCACCAGTTTTCCTCTGGCACCCGGGACCCAGACCTTCACTCTGGCCACCACCTTCCATCTTCGCTCTGGACACAGTCTTCACTGTGGCTGGAGACTTCAGTCTTTGCTCCTCACTCTGGAGGGAGTCTTCAGTCTCTGGCCAGAGCTGCTCCTGTAGCTCCTTCCGCCCCTCACCCTGCCCCTCATAGATTGATCGCTGCTTTGCCTGCAGACCTCACCTATAGGCTCCTGGGTCCCAGGGGGCCGCCATGCCTGTGGCCTGGCTTTCCGATCACGATAACCATCACGGGCCGCAGGCAAGGCGTCTCCTGGTTTCCGGGGTGCTGCCTTGCCTGCGGCCCAGCTTTCCAATCACAATCACAATCATGGGCCACAGGCAAGGTGGCTCCTGGGTCCCAGGGTGCCGCCTTGCCTGTGGCATGGCTTTCCAATCAGGATCACCATCACGGGCCACAGGCAAGGCGACTCCTGGGTCCCAAGGGGGTGCCTTGCCTGCGGCCTGGCTTTCCAGCGGCTCCTGGGGTTGCACACGGGGGCCTGGATGGCGGCTCCCGGGGTCCCGCCCTGCCTGCAGTATGCAAATTGTCTGCCATCTTTGTTGGTGATTAATTTGCATATCATGCTGATCAGCCAATGGCGATATTAGCGAAGGTACAGTTAATTACCATGTTTGTCTATTATTAGATAAGATTTTTCAATTAGAACAGCAAAAACCATTTTAAAAAGAAAATTAGTTATAGCTCATGTCGAAAGTTTATCAAATCTGAATCTTTACTGTAGATATCAGCCTTCCAATGGGGAATTCTTCAAATACACCCTGAGCTGTCGACCCTGAGGCATCCTGCCAAGGAGCCTCTCTTCAGGGTTCCTTACCTGCCCCATCCCCTGCCCTGTCCCCAGCCCCTGCCCCATTATTTTTTCCAAGCAGACCCAGCATCTCCAAAGACCAGTGTTCTCATTCAGGAGCTGTTAGAATGAATTTTTTTTTAATTTTTTAAAAAATATATTTTATTGATTTTTTACAGAGAGGAAGGGAGAGAGATAGAGAGTTAGAAACATCGATGAGAGAGAAACATCAATCACCTGCCTCCTGCACATCTCCCACTGGGGATGTGCCCGCAACCCAGGTACATGCCCTTGACCGGAATCGAACCCGAGAACTTTCAGTCCACAGGCCGATGTTCTATCCACTGAGCCAAACTGGTTTCGGCTAGAATGAATTTTAAAGGATATTTCACACCCAAAGCACTTTTTAAATTTCTCAAAGATAAGTGGATTGTCACTGAACATAGATGCAAAATGCATTTCAAACAAACAAAAAAAGAGTTACTTAAATGTTTATTTTAGAAGACTTTTTCTCATTATCACAATAATACAGGATCATTAGTAGAAATTTACAAATAGTATGACGTAAAAGAAACCACTTCTCTCCACTAACCAAGGTTAACCACTGTCAACATTTCAAAGTATTTCCTTTTGTCTTATGTAAATTTATATATCCAGATACTTTATTGAGGTGATGTTATTTATTTATTTATTTATTTATTTAATTTAAATGTACTTTGTATTGATTTCAGAGAGGAACGGAGAGGGAGAGAAAGATAATAACATCAATGATGAGAAAGAATCATTGATCAGCTGCATCCTACACGCCTCCTACTGGGGGTGGAGTCCACAACCAGGGTATGTGCCCTGATGGGGATGCCATGCATAACCTCCTGGTTCATAGATCAATGCTCAACCACTGAGCACCCCTCCAGTGCAAGATGATACTATTTATTACATGTGTATCCTGATTTGTTTTCTTTTAGTTATGGTGTCTGCATTTCACTGGTCACTCGTCAAGTCCTCACTTCTGTCCCCAGTCAGCCCACTGCTGCTTTCTCTCTGGAGTCTGCAGTTACTCTTCTGTCTGCGACCGTGGTTGTCATCATTGGGTGGACAGCTAGCCATTGACCTGCTCCATCTCGTTGGCTGCAGAATGATGTTCTATTCTTTTGAGAAGAAGAAAAAAAAGCAAGAAAATGGGTCTGGACAGCAAGTAGTCTTTCTGTAGATATGCATAGACAGTGGTTTTTTCACTATTAGTACTTAGAAGTGCTATGTGGCTTGGCATGAGATACTTTATTGTTCTCTCTGGATGTTCTTCCTGAAGAAGGTGACAGAGTTGGCTGGCTGCACATGTACAGCAATAAGAGGGTGAGTGTGCTGTCCTATGTGCCAAGATGCAAGGAGTTTATGCTGTTCTGCGTTTCTGATCCTCTCTTACTATGTGAGTCAGGTCTGGCCAGAGGCAAGGACAGCCATGAGTGTCTGCTCCCAGGCCTTCCTGACACCACTCATCTGTCTGACCTCTGCACCATTGGTTTGTGCTCATTGCCAGCTGAATCCACAAGCCTGAGGATCCCTGGAGCCCTGAATCACTGTGTGGAGAAGATGAGCTTTGGTGGCTCCCTGGCCCACATCATGGACCACAAGGAGCAAGATATTATTGGGTTCAGACAGTGAAAAGTCCTTCATGACAGCGCACATTATTACCCTAATGATACAGTCTTTGATGAACAATTAGAACCTCCCCTACTGGGAGGTTGATGTAGTCCCATTTGTTTAGTTTTTCTTTTGCTACCCTTGCTCAAATAGTCTATCAGAATAAAAAATATTGCTATGAAAAATTATTGTCTTTATTTTCTTCTAGGATTTTTATGGTTTCAAATCTCACTTTCAAGTCTTTAATTTATTCTGAGTTTATTCTTCAATATGGTGTAAGAAGGTAGTCTGCATTCATTTTTCTACATATCTGTCCAATTTTCCCAATAACATTTATTTAGTGAACTATCTTTACCACATTGTATGTTCTTGTGTCCTTTGTCAAATATTGATTGGCCATAAATGTATGTGTTTATTTCTGGGCTTTTTATTCTGTTCCAATGATCTTTATATCTGTTTTATGCCAGTATCATGCTATGTTTATTATTATGGCCTTGTACTATAGTTTGTTATTAGGTAGCATGACTCCTCCAACTTTTTTCTTCTTTCTCAAGATCACTATGTCTATTGGTTTGGTTTTATTTTGTTTGTTTTGTTTTTGTGTGTCTGTATGTGTTTGTGTGTGTGTTGCATTTTTTTTCTGTTTTTTTTTTTTTGTACTTCCATATAAATTTTTGTGATATTTGTTGTAGCTCTCTGAAATATGTCATTGGACATTTTAATATTGGTAATTCTTTCTATTTTGAACACCATATATGGTTTTACTTATTTGTATTTTCTGCAACTTCTTCCTTCCTTTTCTTTCATTTTCTTCTTTCATGTTCTTTTCTTTTGTTCTTTCTTTCTACATGATGTTTATTATGTTGAAGTGTATTCCCTCTATTCACATTTTGCTGAGAGCTGTTATAATGAGTAGGTGTTGTGTTTTGTTGAATGCTCTTTCTGCATCTATTGTTACAACCATGTGATTTTTATTCTTTATTTTGTTTATGCTGTATCATGTTTTTTATGTGCAGGTACTGTACCAAGCTTGCATCCCCAGAATAAATCCCACTTCATCATGGTGTGTAATCTTTTTAATGTATTACTGGATCCAGTTTGCCAATATTTTGTTGAGGATTTTAGCAGCTATGTTCATCAGGGATATTGGCCTATAATTTTATTCCTTTGTAAAGTCTTATTCTGGGTTGGGCATTAGGATACTGCTGGACTTATAAAATGAGCTTGGGAGTCTTCCCTTGTCTTGAGTGTTTTGGATGAGTTTGAGGAGAACAGGTATTAATTCTTCTCTGAATGTTTGATGAAATACACTGTGAAGCCATCCAGTCCTGCACCTGTGTTTGTTGAGAAGTTATTTTTTCTTTTAATCTTCACCAAGCATATATTTTCCATTGAATTTTTTTTAGAGAAGAGGGAGGGAGGGAGGGGAAAGAGAAAGAGAGAGAGAGAGACATCAATGTGAGAAACACATTAAATGGTTGTCTCTCTCTCTCCCTCTCTCTCTCTCTCTCTCTCTCTCTCTCTCACACACACACACACACACACACACACCTCACTAGGGGGCAGGGGTGAGCCTGTAACCCAGGTACATACATGCCTTTGATTGGGAATCGTACCCATGATCCTTTGGTGCATGTTTCATAGCTCTAACCAATGACACACAATGGCCCATGCTTCTTTGATCTCTAGTTTGTTTATTACTGCTTTATTTCTACTCTGATCTTTATTATTTTCTTTATTATTCTCACTTTGTGGTGTCTTTGTTTTTCTTTTGCACTAGTTCCTCTAAGTGTAAAGTTAGGTGATGTATTTCAGATTTTTCTTATTTCTTGAGGTAGGCCTGTAATGTTATGAATTTCCCTCTTAGGACTGCTTTTGCTTGTTCCATAGACTTAAGATTGCTGTGCTCTCCTTTCCATGAAATAAGGCATTATATCATTATTTCCTTGATCTTGTTGATAACCACTCATTGTTTAGTAACATGTTAATTAGCCTCTAAGACTTTCTGTGTTTTAGTTTCTTCTTTTTCTTTTTCTGTTTTTTTTTAATCCTATAATTACTAATTTTTATTGTGGTCAAATAAACATAACATTTAGAGTTTTAACCACAGTTAAGTATACATTAATATATTGACATGTAATTCTCACCACCATGTATCTCCAGATTTTTATTTTATGTATAATTGCTTTTATTTCTCTGTTAATAAATTTATTGGGGCAGGGTGGTTTTAGGTGTGTACAATTTAGTAATAGATAATCTGTATACCAATTTTTTCTTATTGACTTCCAGTTGTTTATAGTTATGATCAGAAAAGATTGTTGATATGATTTCATTCTTCTTAAATATACTGAGACTGTTTTTGTGTCCTTACATGTGGTGTATCTTAGAACATGTTGCATGTCCACTTAAAAAGAATGTATATACTACTCCTTCAGGGTGAAATGCTCTGAAGATACCAATTACATCCATTTGATCTAGTCTGTTATTTAAGGCCACTCTATCCTTCTTGATTTTGTGTGTGGAAGATCCTTCCATTGATGCCAAGGTGGTGTTAAAATGCCCTACTATGACTATATTATTGTTGAACTCTCCATTTATGTACATCACGATTTTACATACTTAGGTGCTCTTATGTTGAAAAAATACATGTTTACAAGGGTTCTATCCCCTTGTTGGATTCCTCCCTTTCTCATTATGACCTGGTGTCCTTTCTTATCACTCAATAGAGACTTTGTTTTAAAGTCTATTTTGTCAGCTATGTTTTACCTCTCCAGCTTTTTTTTTTCATTTGCTTTTGCATGAAATATCTTTTGCCATCTTCTTGCTTTTTGTCTGTATATCTTTAATTCTGAGGTAGGTCTCTTGTTGACTACATATATATGGTTCTTGTTTTCTTATCTATTCATCTACCATGCCTTTTAATTGCAGCAGTTAAGCCACTTACATTTAAAGTGATTATTCATAGATAAATTTTATTCTTTTAACTCTGTTTCCATTTTATTCCTTCTTGATTGTTCTTATACTAATGGTTAGGTAGTAACACACTTCTTTTGCTGTTTCTTGTCTGGGAAGCTCTTTATTTCTCCATCAATTTTAAATGACAACCTTGCTGGGTAAAGTAGTCTTGGTTGAAGGTCCTAGCTTTTCATGACTTTGAATATTTTGTCCCAATCCATACTGGCCTGGTATGTTCCTGCAGAGAAACAAGCTGACAATCTAATGGGAGCCCCCTTGTAGGTAACTGACCATCTTTCTTTTGTGGCTTTTAAGATGTGCTGTCTTTAATCTTTGTCATTTTAATCATGATGTGTCTTGGTGTTGGGCCTTTTTGGGTTCATCTTGTCTTGGACTCTGTGCTTCCTGGACTTGTGTGTCTTTTCCTTCACCAGATAAGTGAAGTGTTCAGTCATTATTTCTTTTAATAGGCTGTAGCCCCAAATCTTTCTTTTGTTCTTAGACTCCTATAATGTGGATGTTGTTATGCTACATGTTGTCGCAAAGTCCCTTAAACAGTCCTCATTTTTAAAACTCTTTTTTTCTTTTTGCTGCTTTTGTCTTCTGGGACCTTGTCTTCCAAATCACTAATTTGATTCTCTGCTTCATCCAACTATTTATTTCCTCTAGTGTATTCTTCATTCCAGAGATTGTACTCTTTATTTCTGAATGGATCTTCTACATGGCTTAAATGTTCTTTTTCATGCCTACTATAAGTTTTCAAGTTCCTACTGATTTCATCCATTCTTCGCCTAACTTCTATTAACCTCCTTAAAACCATTTTTTTAAACACCCTGTATTTGGTATATTGCTAGCCTTCACTTCATTTAGCATTTTTTCTGGATGTGCGTCCCGTTCTTAAATTTGGGGCATGTGTCTTTGCATTTTGTCTCCCTCTGTGTGTTTGTTTCTTTGTATTAGAATCCAAGTCTTGGTAGTGGGGCTTTGTGTAGTAGGTTTCCTGTGGAACCCAGTGGCAAGTACTTCTTGATCACCTGAGTTAAGTGTTCCAGGGATGTCCCGTTTGTGGTATGTGAACCTCCCAGTGGTAGTTGACTCTTGATGGCTATTGGCCCATCCATGTATTCAATTGATGCTCAGGCTAGTTGACTGGGACAACAGTGTACGCTGCCTACAGTGTAGTGTATGAGCTGCTGACCGGTGTTGACCAGGTGGAGTGCAATTCATCTCAGCAGGTTCTGGAGCCTTCCTAGATCTCTCTTTGGATATGCCTCTTGTGAGGCTAATTGTATCCTTCTCTGATGTGCTCTGAAGCTGGCCACTGGGCGTGTTGGTCCTCGGGCTTCCTGGAAGGAACTCTGGTGTTTAACAATGTCAGATGTTTTATGTGATTGACCCAGGGCAATCTATTTGCATCTGCAGAGCAATTCACAAATTGTGACAGCCTCTGCTGAGGCTGAGTGAGCACAGGAAGGTCCAAGCAGGGCACCAAAGCTGGCTTTTACTAGCATTGAGCCTGGGGACAGGTCAGCAAAAGTCCCAGAGCACACCATATTCTGCCTCTCTGTCTGCCTCCACCTTCTGGGGGCCCGTTAGTCTCAGTTAATGATAGAGTCTCTGGAAGCACTCAAATTGCATGAGGTAGGTTCTCAGTGAGTCCCCAGATAGAGGTGAGTGGTGTTCACCAGATTGATGCAGATTCAAGCTCAGTGTCAGTGTTGGGTGTGAGGCCACTCAGAAAATTTCCCATTGTATACCAAGTCCAGCTGCCACCCACTGGGTCCTCACACATCTTTGAGCAGTTTACAGAAGACACAGACCTGGCATTGTTTGTAGGAGGAGAATGAAATAGTCAAAATAGGCTGCTTCCCAGGATTGGAGATGTCTGGGATCTGTAGTCTGTGATCAGCCGTGTGAGCTGAAGGGCTTTGCAGAGGGTCTGTGCATTCCCAAAAGGCCAGAGAGCTGCTTCCTGTGGTGGATGATTCATGGGTCCCCTGGGATGCCACAGGGGAGCAAGAGCATGGCGGATCATGCAAGTGTGATGCCCTCCTCATGTACTGAGAAGTAGAGTCCCCTCATGGGTGGCTGATTTCAGCAGATTCATCCCTCCATTTCTATCCTAAGAGAACTGGAGCTCTCTCCAGACTTCTGACCACATGCACAGTCATTGGCTTCCTGAGCAGCACTATCCCTGCCTTCTTTCCTCAAGGCTGGATGAGCCAGGCTTGGTGGAGTGTAGGGAAGGGAGGATAGAGGTCCGTTTGGTGGGTTGAAATGCTGTTAGAATCTTTGAGGCTTAAATTTATTTTTTCTGTGTCTGCTCCCACACTACAACTAAGCAGCGAAAGTGATGCTTAGCTCACTCTCAAGGAAGCACAGTACTGCCTTGCACCAGTGCCACACGTCACCAGAGCAGTGAAGGGAGCAACTGGAAGAAGAAGACAAGGCATTCCTCTCCTAGCAGTGTAACACCCTCACAGGCATGATTCTGTCTGGAGAGCTGACCACTGCTGGAGCGCTTAAGGCTTTTAGGCACAGAGTGAAATGATCTGATTTATATTTTTTAAAGATCACCCTGATTTACATTTTTTATTTTTATTAAAAATTGTTTTACTAAGTTATTTTTTTCAATTAGGAATGACATTCAATATTAGTGGTTAGACATTTATATAACATACAAAGTCATCTCCTGTTAAGCCTAGCATTGGATATCTTTGAAAAGGGTATTAATCCCATTCATGAGGGCTCCACCCTCATAACCTAATCAACCTCAAAAGACCCACCTTTTATTTATTTTTAATCAACCTTATTTGGATGACATTCATTAATAAAATTGCATAGGTCAGGTGTGCAATTTTATAATGCATCATCTGTATATTGTATTGTGTGTTCACTACCTTCAGGTCAAGTCTCCTTCCATCATCATTTATCCCCCCTATGCCCTCTTCTCCCTCCCCCACCTGTCCCCCACCAACCCTACGCCCCACTCCCCACTCGTCAACCCCACCTGCCACACACCCAGCCCCCACCTGCCAGCTCCCATCCCCCACCACTATCCCTCACCCCCACCTCCCACTCTTACCCCTCACCCCTACCCCCAAATCCCACACCCTACACCACCACCCCTACCTCCCATCTCCCCAGCCCCCACTCACAATCTCCCACTCCCCACCCCCTTCCCCTGTTTGTGATTTGACATTTGAAATGATATTTGAGATGTGTCTTGAGAGCACGGGTAGGATTTAGACAGATGGAGAAGGTGAGAATGTGCTTCAGGTACAGAGAGTGGACACTTAGCCTGGAGGCAGGAGAGACGAACACTGGAGAGACCAGAGCATATGCCCCTCAGATGCCTGTAAGTGAGGGGTCAGGGCAGGGAAACAGAAGACCCTCCATGGAGGGAAAGGCAGAGGGATAAGGGAACTAACCACAGTGTGGTCAGAGCAGGGGAGACAGCAGCCCCTCCATGGGAAGGCAGGGCAGTGGGGGCCAGGGGACCACAGGCAGGGCTGATGTACAGATAGGACAGAGAATACTGCAAGGGACAGGGCTGGGGAACAAGGGCCAAACCGTGGGGGAACAGGGAACTCTCCATGGAGGGGTCTGTTTCCCCTGTTACCTATCTCTACTCCCATGTCCCCCCTTCCCTGGCCCCTCCATGGATGGTGCCCTCTCCCCACTAACCTGCTCAGACTATGTGGGGTCCTTTGTCCTCCCTGCCCTGCTACCTCCATGGAGGATGCCCTCTCCCCCTGCCCTGCTATGTATTTAAGGACCTGTGCCAAAATCCTTGCTGTCTCAAAGTAGGGTTCCCTATCCCCCCAGGCTCTCCCCTCCATTGAGGATTCCCTGTTCCCTCTCCTGCAAGACATGTCCCTCCATGTAGGGTTCTGTCTCCTCCCTGCCCTTCTCCCTCAAAGTGGGCCTCCCTTTCCCCACTGCTTGCCCCCTAGAAGTGAGGTTCTCTGTCCCCCTGCCCTGCCCCCTCCATGAAGGAAACCTTCTCCTCCCTGCCCCTCCCCCTAAAGTTGGGATCCCTGTCCCCCTGCCCTGCTCCCTCAATGGATAGTTCTGTCTCCTCTCTGCCCTGCTCTCTCAAAGTGAGGTTCCCTTTCCTCCTGCCCTCCCCCGTGCATGGGGGTTCTCTGTCCAACTGACCTGCCCCCTCCCCATAGAGGGTTCCCGGTCAGCCCTCTCCTCCCTGCCCTGCCTCCTTGAATTGGGGTTCCCTTTTCTCATGACCTCCCCACTGCATGGACGGTTTTCTTTACCCACTATTCCGTCCCTCCAAGTGCAGTTCCCTATCCCCCAGCTCTAACTCCTTTCTGAAGGGTTCCCTGTCCACACTGTCCTGTCCCCTGCCTGTAAGGTTCCCTGTCCCCTTGCACTGCCCCCTCCCAGGAGGGTTCCCTGTCCCCCTGCCCTGCCCCCTGCCAGGAGTGTTCTCTGTCCCCCTGTCCTGTCCCCTGCCTGTAGGGTTCCCTGTCCCGTTGCACTGACCCCTGCTGGGAGAGTGTCCTGTCCCCCTGTCCTGTCCCCTCCATAGAGGGTTCCCTGTCCCCCTGCCCTGCAGCTCCATGAAGGTTTTTCTGTCTCCTGCCCTCCACCCTCGATAGAGAGTCCCTTCTCCTCCCTGTCCTACCCCATCCATGGAGGTCCCCTCTCCTCCCTGCCCTGTCCCCTCCATGGAGTGTCCCCTGTCCCCACTGCTCTGTCCCCTCCATGGAGGGTTCCCTGTTTCCCTGCTCTGCCCCCTCCATGGAGGGTCCCCTCTCCTTCTTGCCCAGTACCCTCAATGGAGGGTCAACACTTTCCCTGCCCTCCCTCCTCCATGGAGAATCCCCTCTCCTCCCTGACCGGTCAGTCCATGGAGGGTCCCGTGTTCCCCATCCCCACTGCCCTGCCCCATCAATGGAGAGTTCCCTGTTCCCCATAACCCCTGCACTTCCCTCTCCATATGGAGTACCCATTCCCAGTATCCTTCCCCTCCATGAAGGGTCCTATTCTCCCTTCCCTGTTACCTCCATGAAGGGTCCCCTCTCCTCCCTGCTCTACCCCTCCATGGAAGGTCCCCTCTCCTCCCTGCTCTACCCCTCCATGGAAGGTCCCTTCTCCTCCCTGCTCTACCCCTCCATGGAGAGTAACCTCTCTTCCCTATCCTCTTTCCTCCATGGATGGTCCCTTCTCCCTACCCTTCCTCTCCATGGAGGGATCCTTCTCCTCCCTCACCCATCCAATGATTGAGGGTCCCTTCTCCTCCCTGCCCTTTCCCCTCCATGGAGGGTCGCCTCTCCTCTCAGCCTTGTCCCTTCCATGGAGGGTCCCCTCTCCTCCCTGATCCATCCCCTCCATGGAGGCTCCCTTCCCTTCTCCTCCATACTTGTGCCCTCCATGGAGGGCTCCCAACCCCCTACAATTCCCCCTCCATGGGGGGTCCCTTCTCCTCCCTGACACATGCCCTCCATGGAGGGTACCCTTTTGTCCCAGCCCTGTACCCTCCATGGAGTGTCCCCTCTCATCCCTTCCTGTTCCCACCATGGAGGGTCCCCTCTCCTCCCTGTCTGTCCCCTCTATGGAGGGTTAGCTGCCCCTACTGCCCTGCATCCTCCATGGAGGGTTCATTGCCTCCCTTGCCCTGCCCTCTCCATGAAAGGTCCCCTTCCCCCTGCCCTGTCCCCTCCATGCAAGGTCTTCTGTTTCCCTGCCCTGTCCTATCACTCACAGGCTCTGAGAGGAATGTGCTCTGGTCCCCAGTGTTCATCTGCCCTGCCTCCAGGCCATGTTCACTGTCTGTACCTGAAGCACATCTCACCGTCTTCATCTGCCCAAATCCTCCTGGGCTCTCAGGACACATGTCCAATATCATTTCAAATGTCAAATCACCGAGTGATCTTTAAAAACTATAAATCAGATCCCCCTATTCTGGTGCCTAAAAGCCTTCATGCCGTGACGGCACTTTCAACCCACACTAGGGCCCTCTATGTGCTCCCCCCGCCATCTGCTGTTCCCATAAGCCTGGCTGTCCTCGCCCTGGGGCACTGCCTCTCCTTTTGGGGTGGCTTCCCCAGGTCTCCATGGGGCCAGCTTTGTCTCAACAGCCATGTCTCAGTTTAAATATCTTGGGGAGCCCTTCCCTGGCCTGCTGGGGAGTCACCCTCCTGGGGAGCCCACACCCAGCCCTAAGGGGTACACTTGGCAGTAGGTCACAGTACTAACAGAGGTCAGAAAGGTAAGACAGGAGAAATTAAAAATGGTGGCAGAGTACGAGGATGCTGCATGGCCATGCTCCCAGGAACAAGCTGGAATTACAACTGAAAAATGAGAAGGCTTCCTGAATAATCAATGAAAAACTCACAGGAGAGAACCCTGATACCCAAGGACTGAAGGTGGAGCCTGCATAGAGACTGGTAGAAGGGGCAGAGACATGACCCACAGAGGGGAACTGAAGTCCCAGAGGTTTATCTCAGCCGGTGGGGGTGGGGGGGGAGGTGCCACTGAGAATTCTGGGATCTAATCCCGGAGCTGGGCTCCCCAGCAGAGAGCACCAAACAGAGGAAGGTATCCACATAACATCAAGCTGTGAAAAGAAGTGGGGTGTTGTCTGCCAGGGAATGGCAGCTGAAAGTTCAGGCACCTTCCTAAAGGGCCAATGCACAAACATTCCCTGTGCAGCCACCCACCTTGTGCTCTGGCAGAGGGAGGGTGAAGTGGACTGGAGCTGTGAGAGCAGAAGCCAGCACTGGGGACTCGGGGGACAGAGCTCAGAAGGCAGATACCCCAAGTCTCCTCAGCTCAGTCATTCCCTCACACAGCCACATAGACATCTGCCTTGCCTGGGGGGATAGACATCTGCCTTGGCTGGTGGGATAGACATCTGACTTGCCTGGGGGGAAGAGAGTTGACATACCCTATTGGAAAACACCTTGCCTTACGGCCGCTTAAGAGATTAAAAGTAACAATTCCAAGGAGTAGCAGCTGCTTGTGTAGCCCTTCCCCATCCAAGGAACAGCAGCCTCCTGATCACCACACCCTCTGTCTGAGGAACAGCAGTTGTGTGTGAAGCCTCCCCCCACCAGCCAGAGGAGCCACCAAAACTGTGAACAGCACCCACCAGAGCAGCTGCTACCAACTGAAGAGCAGCTGCTACCACAACCGCCCGAGGAGCAACCACAGCCTGAGGAGCCATGGCCCCCCAAGGAGCAGCCACTGAATGACTCAACATTTAAATATGGTGGTATAATCAAACATGGGTAGACAAAGAAACCCCAAAGGAAAGAAAAGGAGGACTCACCAGAAAAGCAGCTAAGTGATATGCAACATGACAGAAAAAGAATTCAGATTAAGGGTCCTAGAGTGCATAAATCGGATGGAGGAAAAAATCAACAACTTATGCAAGAAGCAAGAAGAAACAGATGAAAAAAATCAATAAATTATGTAAGATCCAAGAAGAAATGAAGAGTGATATAGCTGCGATAAAAAACACTATTGAAAGTTTCAACAGTGACTAGGAGAAGCAGAGGACCGAATTAGCGAATGAGAAGACAGGGAAGCAAAACACACCCAAACTGTACTGCAATTGGAGAAAAAAATTAAAAGACAGGAGGAGAGCCTAAGGGAGCTATGGGCAACATGAAACAAAACAACATACGAATAATAGGGGTGCGAAAACAACAGAAA
This sequence comes from Myotis yumanensis, assembly GCF_028538775.1. Classification (NCBI taxonomy): domain Eukaryota; kingdom Metazoa; phylum Chordata; class Mammalia; order Chiroptera; family Vespertilionidae; genus Myotis; species Myotis yumanensis. The sequence goes on along the minus strand of NW_027223771.1, from coordinate 19,860,907 downwards.
GAGGAACAAGGATTAGAAAATATATTTGAAGAAATAATATCAGAAAACTTCCCTGAGGTGGGGAAGAAAAAAGTCACACAAGCACAGAGAGTCCCAAACAAGGTGAACCTGAAAAGACCCACACCAAGACACATCATAATTACCATGGCAAATGTTCAGGATAAAGAGAGAATCTTAAAGGCTACAAGAGAGAGATGGAAATTTACGTACAAGGGATCTCCCATTAGATTATCAAATGATTTCTCAACAAATCAGTAGCCCTAAGCGATTCTTCATTTGCAGCAATCTGTAGAAACTGAAGGTCTGTTGAGAACTTGGCAACCACTACCAGGATTCATGGGCTCTGCCTATTAGTATCTTTACCCAGCCCCTGGGGATGACCGCATTATGTCAGGGCCTCAGTCCTAAGGGCACAATTTTTCCTAGTCGGCTATCTTTCAAGGGACTTCTGCTTCCTGTCCCCAACTGGGATCCTCTCCCTTCTAGTTTCATTCCCAGCAGTTGGGAAGAGTTTAAAACCCTATTTCAGACAATGTCCCTCTTTTATTCTCCACCATCGATGGCCCTAGGATCCTGAAAATTAAACTGAAACTTCTCACCAAATACTTTGCCTCGTCTTCTCTGTTGCCTTTAGATACAAAACCAGCCCAGGATTCCTGAGTCCTTCCAGCTCAGCCACACCAACCAAAATCTTACAGGGTGGCATTGCAGCCTGTCACCCTCTTTCACACATCACACCATGTATCACCCACAAGTGACTCACTGTTCTGGACTCAGTGACCTGGGTTTCAGGATCTGACAGACACCGGCATGTAAGGATGGAGGGTAAATGGAGTGAGGCTGAGTAGAAGTCTTCAAGCAAAACGGAGTCTGGGAGGCACATAGGCCTCAATGCTGACTGTTGCTGCTCAACAAGCTTCAGACAAACCACTGCACCATGGGGACAGTGCCTCTGAAGCCTGGTCCTAGTTGTGACCCAGCGCTGGAGCCTATAGGTTAACAAAACAGAAAGGTCAAAGTGAGCACCTGGAAGCAACACCCAAACCAATCAGCACTGGATAAGACCCCTGGCCTGGGCTTTCATTGGCTAAATGCAGCCATAATTCGGCGCAGTGCACTTTGGGAAACTTACTTTTTCAGGCCCAATGGGTGGAATTAAGATCTCAATCACTGACTGATCATTGCAAATACTGGTGTTGGGGACCCCTGGTGGTGCTGGAAAATGACAAATTTAGGATTTGGGGGCTGGTCACAGGTTGCATGGAAGTGTTGTCTGCAACTGATCTCTTGTTTTGAGATGTAATTTTAGATTTCATGAAGTTCAGAATGCTCCCTGAGGTAAAAAGTATTATTTCAATTATTCCTGAGTGCCCCGACCTGCAGGGCACACATCGTGGGTACTCCACACCAAATCCTGCAAAGGAATGAGAGGATAGGAGACGCGAAGAAATGGAGGCAAGACAAAGTTCTGATCAAGCCTCAATTTTATTTTTACAGCGGGTAGAATTTATGTTGTTCTAGAGGGAGGGGGTGGGCAAGGAGGTCCATGGGCGTAGCTTATCACTAAGGATGTAGGAGGCTCTGGAATGTCGCAGCTTATCAGCGGAGATGTAGCAGCTTTGTGCTTAGGGTGAGGATAGGTTATCTTTTAACTCCAGGCTAAATCGCAAGGTTGTCTTTTAACTCCAGGCCAAACCGGGAGTTGGCTTGGAGGAGCCAGAAACCTATTGTTGTAAGCTGGAGATGTATATGTGATTTATAATGGCTCCCAACAATTCCTCCCTTACCATTTAGTTAAGGGTGGGCATTAACCGACTGGGGGAGTAGTGACCTGGTTCCTCCCATGAGATCGGCAGATCTCGCCTCTGGTGGCTCTTGGTATCTTTTGGGGAGGAGAGGCAGAGCCAACAATTATATATGTATGGATACCAACCTCTATGCAAACCAGGTGTGCTCACAGAGAAATCCAGAGGCGGTCGAGAAAATTTTGATTTTCTGTTTTGACCTTCCCTTGCAGTGCTTTGCCCTGCACCCAGACGGTACCCATACCATTCCTCTATATAGAGTGTAGGTAAGCATTCCTCTGGCCTTATGCTGTCCCCGTGGGGAGGGAGCTCTGGCAATCATAATCACGTTCTCGGTCTATAGTAGCTAAACGGTGGTAGTGAACCTGAATGGGTTTGGCCAGGATGCTATCAATTTGCTGTTTGACAAAACTTGTCAGTTTCTTAAAAGCCCATGGACCAAAGGTTAAAATTAACAGTAAGCTGACAAGGGGTCCAAGTGTAGGAAGCAGGTAGGGGAGTAGGCCATTGAGTCTGCTCCTAAGGGGGTTTTCGAACAGCTCTCTTCGCCTTTTGACCAGATCTTCCTGGAGTTTTCTTATCTTGTCTCGGACGATTCCAGATTTGTTGGCATAAAAACAGCAGCGTTCCTGTAGGGCTAAACATATTCCTCCCTGCCCTGCTATAAGTAAATCTAATCCTCTTCTATTTTGTAAAACTACTTCTGCTAGGGAGTCAATTTGGTCTTGGAGATCATTGATAATACCTGAAAGAGCCTGATCATCAATTAACTGATTAGATAGTTTATTATAGGTATGTAATTCGGTTCCTAATCCAGCTGTGCCAGAGGCCACAGCTCCAGAGACCCCCAGTCCTATAAGTAAAGGAATAAATTGGACAGCCAAAAAAGGGTATTTTCTCTGCTGTACAATCTGCTGAACCTGCTTAAATAGTAAGAATAAACTTTGGTCGCTAAACCATTTCAACTGGGCAGTTTCAATTCTACTTACTAGGCCCGAAGCATAAGAGGAATCAGAAATTATATTAATAGGCTGTTGGAAATCTGCAACGCAGCCTTAATAGCTTTTAATTCAATTCTTTGCACAGAAGTATGACTGGTCAATATGACTCGGTCAGAATTTATAGTATGATAGGCAGCTTTCCCATTTGATGACCCATCAGTAAAAACAGTTAAAGCTCCAGGAATTGGTTCCTGCGTAGTATTTTTTGGTATAATGATGGAGGTCTTATATAAAAATTGTAAAAGTTTATCTTTTAATAGGTGACAACTAAGTTCCCCTGAATATCCATTTAACCCAATTTGCCAATTTTAAGTCAGTTTGAAATAACATTTATTCTTTTAACTTTACTTGTCCTAAGTTATGGACAGTAAATGACATTAATTAAATTTCTGGTATTAGTCTTTGGGCAAATTTACATAAACTTTGTTTAAGGAGACAAAACACAAATTATTTAATTTAGCTTTTGAGGCCCAATATATTGATTTTTAATTTCAGTTAGACATCTGAAGGAAACCTCTTTTTATTTCCTTCCAGACAGTTCTTTCTCACACAAGCAACAAATGTAAGAAACATGGTTGCCTTTTGAGATTTTAACAAATACTGCCGCAAAGCCATATATTTCAAGTGATTATTTTATTTATGGTGACTAATTATTATCAGATTTAGTATTTTAACAACAATTTGTAAATGTTAGTAATTATATTTTTAAAGAGAATATCCTTTGGCTTATTTGCATATATAGAGGAATCATGGGAAGCCTTCAGTAGCCTTTATAGAAGAATTTACTTAACTAGGATTCAATTGCTTACAAAGATTAGTAATTTAAGTATTTTTTTTTAAAAAAAGGCAAAGCGAAGCAAGTAAATTTAGTATTTAGTAAACTTTTGATTCACAAGGGGCAAACGCTGCCCCACCTGCAGCCTAATTTAAAATGCAGTAGTGAGGAGCCTTTGTTATTTCAAATTACATCTTAAAATTCCACTGCTGTATTTTAGGAAATATTAAACAAAATTACTTGTTTTGCCCTTTCTCAGAGGCAAAAACTTAAAATATATATTTATTAATTTTTATTTGATAAAGCTTTCCATGTGATTTCAAGTCTATTAAATTGGCTTTATTAAAAAATCCTTTAAGAAGAGAGAATAAACTTTTGAAAACATTTCAGGGCCCTTGAAATTTCTCAAAGTCATTCCTTGGTTATAGTTTTGAAATCCAACTTGAAAGACCATCAAATATATATGTGTATATATGATTTAAAGATTATATACCTTTTATAATTATTAAGAGATATCAATTAAATTTAAACTGATCTTTATATTTAAAAATTTCGGTTGGGATTACAAAATTTATCCTCTTTTTTTCAATTAGTCAAATGTTGAAATTTTACTATAATTATATGATTTCTCCAAATTTATTTAACCAGAACTTTAAACTCTTAGCTGGCAAGTTAAATATTTAGCATTTCTCAATCAGTAACATTTTTAAGAATAAATTTCAAAAATGCAAGACATAATCAACCAACAGATTTAATTCTGTTCTTTAGATTTTGTACGAAGTACACTTAGATCTTATTTAATTCAATATTATGTCACTTCAAGATACCTAGGTATAAACTCCAAGGTCTTAAATTTCACAGCAGATTTGGAAAACCACACTTGAGGTTGGCAAGGCAGGCCTGGCCCAGCCTTTGATTTTAAAACGACCATAATTTTTCCTCTGGGGAAGGCCAACAAACAAGGTTGTAGCTACATTGCTTCCTGCCCCTTGCTGGTCGGTGGGAAGTTTCAATATTGGCCTGGGGGAGGAAGGGGGGGGCTGTTTTCCCTGGAAGAACAGGTTTGGCCTAGCCTGGATCAATCAGATGTAAATTGACCACATTCTTTAAGAATTTGCTACAGGTGGGAAGCAACTAGCCCCTTTTCTCATTAGAAATGTTTTGGCCAGCCTTTTCAATTAATAAAGGGCCGGTTTTTTACCGGGCTACTTAGATTTTTATAATTAATATAGATCAATAATTCTTGAGATCAAATCTAAATTATTATTTTAAGGCAGTTATTTTGGTAAATTTTCTGTAACAGGCAATTTTACTAAATTTCTTTGAGGCTTTTAAGATTAACTTTGGAACAGGCTTTATTAACATTTCAAAAATCACTCTTTATTATGGAAATATACCAATCTTATTGCTAGAACCAGCCTGCATTTCTTCCCTGGCTCAAATATGCCATTTTTCTTAGGAAATAATCAGTCTTGGGTTTTATTCTGTACACTTGTAAAGAGATTCTTAGCTCAAAACTCTATCTAAATGTCCAAAATCGGATGATGCGCGCTTTCGTTCCAAGCCAGTTTTTCTCTTTACACGTGAACAGAAATCCCAGACGCATTTTTTAAATTGTGTAAAACTTTTTTAATTACGAGAAGGAGATTTGAAATTTGAATACTGGGGAGGAGGCGTTTGCTCCCTTTTCCTTTCCCCTACACATCCTGCTTTGGGGGAAGTTTTAGCAAATGACTTAGATGGCGTATTTGTTCCCAAAGTCATGCTTAATAGAAGAAGACATTTTAAATTTTTTTCTATTTCACTTTCTAAAGTCATGGCTAGCACCCAAGGTAATCTTAGCCAAAGTTTGGTTGTCATAAGATGTTCTCCAGTAATTTTTAAATAAAACACCAAGTGATCTCATTGCAGGAGAGCCCACAGCTCTGCCCTCTCCTGCCATCTCTGAATCTCTCCGAACCAGAGAGAGATTCGGCAGCGGGGTTTCATTTCTAAAAGGTAAAGAAGCCTTTTAAATCTTTCTTTCTAACCCTAAATCTTCGTGCCCTGAGGGACTCCCTGAGTCCTTCAAGAAGCCTTTTGAATCTTTCTTTTTAAACCTAAATCTTCGTGCTCTGAGGGATTCCCTGAGTCCTTCAAGAAGCCTTTTAAATCTTTCTTTTTAACCCTAAATCTTCACGCCTTGAGGGACTCCCTGAGTCCTTTAAGAAACAGATCATGAGAACTCAGAGCCTGACCCATGTCTTAGCCTCTTCCACGTAAGCCTCCGGGACGTATAAACCCGTACCAGGTCAGCCCAGGAGTCGACAAGGAGACGAACCAGCGAGGGAGAGCAGCCAACTGCTACCTCAACGGAGAGGCCCCTGTTCACGTGTCATAGGTCTGGATGTAGAAATTCTCTGCTGAGACTACTTCAGTCCTGTTTATGCCACAGGTGTGTTTTCCTACGTAAGCAACCGGTTGGTATAATCCGCCAACTCGGACCCCTAGATCAGAGCTTCCCAGATCGAAACTTGTTTTCAAGTGCCTTCCTTGGAGCTGCTTTTGCAGCTCACTCCTCCTACGTAAACAGCAGGTTGGTATAATCCGCCAACTCGGACCCTTGTGAGGCAGGTAACCTGCTAGGACCCTCAGGCATTCACCAGTCGGGAGTCAGGCACTCCATGAGTGCTCACAAGGTGGACGGCTTATGTTTTAAAGTAGGCAAGGAGTTTTCCCGGAGTAACACTGACACAAGTTTTTTCTGGTTTACTTCTAATTTTGGGTGGACGGTTTAAGCTTTAAAGTAGGCAAAAACATTTACTTGAGAGTCTCAGCTGGAGTCCCCATTTTCTCAGAAAGACCACTAAGACAAGGTGAACGCAGGGTTTTTGGAAGGAGTCAACCACATGGAACGAAACCAAGGGACAAGCCTGAGTGATTCGGAGTTCTCTCCGCCGAAATCGGGTACCTTTCACTCTTCCCCGAAACAACAAGAGAGTGCTCAAAGTGGACTAGAGGCAGGAGACAAGGGGGGAGGCAATGAGGAAAGAGAATGCCTATCCAAAATAAATGCGTTCACTTACCAAAGCAGCAGGTCTGACTCAAAAAGCGGGTAAGCAGAGCGGCGACCAGGAAAAAAGCAGGCTGACTCACAGGGCGATCCCAGTGGGGCCAAGGGGAGGTCCGGCCGGACAAAAGGTGAACGTTCTTGAGGAGGATTGGAGAGCGGAGACCGCGTTGGGCGCCAGTTTATGCCCCGACCTGCAGGGCACGCATTGTGGGTACTCCACACCAAATCCTGCAAAGGAATGAGAGGATAGGAGACGCGAAGAAATGGAGGCAAGACAAAGTTCTGATCAAGCCTCAATTTTATTTTTACAGCGGGTAGAATTTATGTTGTTCTAGAGGGAGGGGGTGGGCAAGGAGGTCCATGGGCGTAGCTTATCACTAAGGATGTAGGAGGCTCTGGAATGTCGCAGCTTATCAGCGGAGATGTAGCAGCTTTGTGCTTAGGGTGAGGATAGGTTATCTTTTAACTCCAGGCTAAATCGCAAGGTTGCCTTTTAACTCCAGGCCAAACCGGGAGTTGGCTTGGAGGAGCCAGAAACCTATTGTTGTAAGCTGGAGATGTATATGTGATTTATAATGGCTCCCAACACCTGAGGACCACAAATCTAAATGGATATATTGTTTTTAAGTTTTTTTATTTGATTTTTAAAGAGAGAATGAAGGAAAGGAAAAGAGAAAAGCACTGATTGGTGCCTCCTGCATGGCCCCCACCCACTAGGCTTACACCCCAAAAACTTGGCTTGTGCCTCACAAGGAATCTAACTGGTAACATTTCTGTGCATGGGACTACACTCAACCAATAGACCCACTCCAGCCATCAGATATTTTATTTTTATCAAAACATTTTATTATTAATAGAAAAATCAGGATAGGAGAAAATGTACATAATCCTCTCCTAGTTGTTTAAAAACAAAATTTTAAAGGGTACATGGCCAACAAGTTGACCTTTCCTACATTGTCTGCATGTTTGCAGTCATTACACATTGTGAAACTATGGAGCTAAGAGTTACTGAATGTTCACTACACGTGCCAAGCCCTGGATTCAATGCTTTACATGAACTATTTCAACATAAATTGCATGATTATAGAGTTAATAAAAGGCAGGGCTGGAAGACAAACCCATGTGTCTCTAACAACAGAGTTCTGGCTTCTACTGTTGGGCTCTGTAACTATTAGGATTGGCTAGATGTTATTATAAATTACCAACAGACCCAAAGATTTATTGGTTTTTATATTAAAGAAGGTATCTTTCTTGTTCATGCCACATGATCTCCCTGATTCTCCTGGGACTTGTATAAAGAGAAGCCACCATATACATACCTCCTGGATATATCAGAGATGTACAGAGATGGTGGCAAGTCTCAGTGCTTCCAGACTTTTCTCTTAGCAGTGACAGGCTTCACGCTCAGCACATTTCATTGGTCAAAGCACTTCACAGGGCTGCAGCAAATTCAGGTGGTCAAGAGGGAAGTCTGACATACTTGATGGCCACATTCATGTGACTACATGGGGCCAGCCTCTTTTGGGGCTGTGTATGGGCGAAGAAGAGCAGTGAAGATTGGTAGGAAGTGACAGTGGAAATTAGTTCAGATGGTTCACTTCCCCCTCATCCAGGTGCATTTTGTCCCAGAGCTGCCCACAACCACCACTGCCTAGATTCAAAGGAGTGAACTTCAATAAGAGGAATTTGGTCAGAAGTCATTGGCCATGAACTCAGAGCCCACTTTTGAGTGTGACCTTTAATAAATCCCTGGCTGCCTCGGTCCCCCCACTATGTTCGTGGTGAAGATCCACATGTTTAGAATGTTTATTGGAAGGTACAGGACTGCAAGCATCCCAGCATCCATGTTCTTTGAAATTAATATCAGTCACTACTCTGTCTCTGAGTCTCTATCATTTGTATAGCTCAGGTGAGGGCTCCATCAGGTGGGGCTGAATGTAAAAATGCTGACATTAACATCAATGTTGGTCCTAGGTTCCCATTCATTTGTGCCTGAACCTGTGCTAAATGTGGTCCCTCCATTGTTCTCTTCATCCCCATTGGAGGGAGCACTGGGCCTAATTTTCCCTCCTTGTCTCAATGTTCCTGAGTGTCCAAGCTCACCCAGTAAATGATGAGAGTCCAGAGGTCATAAAGTGATGCTCCAAGCCACCCCAGGCACATTCCTTATTAGGTGTCAGCATAGCTTACAAATGGACAAGGGATTGACCTTCTCTTCAGGGACCAGGAGGACCACCTGAGTATCCCAGCCTTCTCCAGGGATATCCAGTTCCTCATTCCTAAGGGGGAATTAGGGTCCTAGGATTCTTCACCCTCAGCTTTCCCCCATATGCACCCATCCAGTGATTCCTTTTCAGGGATTCAGGATCTTCCAGATCCTCCTCAAAGGCTTAGAGTCTGCCAAAAATAGTGCCTCCACACTATTCTTCCATTCTGCCACCAGTCTTTCCCAATTCTCCAACTTCAGTCAGCCTACAGTTCTATGACCCTTCACTTCATCCATCCATGAACCTGAGATGGGACCCAAAGGGGTATAACAGTGGCATGGAAGAGAAGGGGCTCAGCCTGGGGAGTAGAGAAGAACATATTGTCCTCTAAATCACCCCTGTGGAGATTGCCTATGCATTTGTCTGTTCCTGGGGTGCACACAAGTAATCTCATAGGGAACATGCAGACATCATAAGCACACAAATGCACGGGTACAGAACATCCCCAGGCAAAGATGGACTCTCAGGTGCAGGACTTGTGGCCAGGCTCACAGAGACCCAGACTATAGACTCGGACATCACTTTGAGGGGAATACACAAATACACACAGATAAGAACACATGGGAACAAGACAGCGTCACGATGCACACCCACACACACGATGGACACACACAGGCACACACCAGAAGGGACATACGTGGACACAGTAGACAGACACAAAGAAAATAAAAAACACAGATACAATCAGGAACACTCAAAGGGGCAGCAATTCACACATACAACCAACACTGACAAGCAAAGCAACACTCCCCTTAATGCTCAGACATACTAATACACTGTTTTGAAGGAAACATTAAGAACTGAGGTGCTGTCTTGACAAGGTAGTACGGTGGGTTGGAGAATCATCTCATAATGCACCTCCCCTCCCACCCCCCACACACAATAGATTGTGAATTTGATCCCTGGTTGAGGCATGTTTGAAAGGCAACTGATCCATGTTCCTCTCCCATTAATGTTTACTTATTTATCTCCCTGTTTCTCTTTATTCTAAAATCAATAAACATATCCTCAGCTGAGGATTAAAAAAGAAAAATGTAATAAGTAAGGTATTGAATTTTCAAGAACATAGCATTAAATTCAGAGCAATCTCTCTAGAACAGTTATCAGAGAATCATTTGAATGCAGTCAATGTGTCTTCTTTTCCCTGGGAGGCTAACAGAATCACTATCGCTGATCTCAGAAAAACCCCACATAATTAGTGTCATAGTCATGATCCTCTCCTGGCTTTCATTAACCACTAAATGATGGTTTCTGAATAAAGTCATCCCTTCATTTCCATAACTTAGGTTAGACTTTGAGTGATAAAAATGAACTTATCTTAGTAGAAGCTGTTTCTGAGAAATTCCAACATAACTTTAGGCACTGGAGTGAGTAGAGCCAGTTCTCCCTCCAGGTCCCATGTGGCCATGCACTTCCTGTAGATAACTAGAACCTAGAGGTCCAGGAGTGATGCTATGAGTAGACCCAGACACCTTCCTCTATTAGTTTTCAGCTTAGCTTTCACATGGGTAAGGGACACCCTCTCCAGGGATGTCCAGTTCCTCATTATTAGTGGGGACTTAGGAGCCTAGAAGTCTTCCCCTCAGCTTTCCCCCACATGCACCCATCTTCACATTCCTTTCCAAGGACCCTGGATCATCCAGCTACTCCAAGAAGGCACAGTCTTCCACAAACATTTCCAATCCACGCTCTATACCTCCTGTCTGTCATCACAGTCTGCCCCTATTCCCCACCTTGCTACAGCCTGAGGTTCTATGAACTGACCCTGTGCTTAATTCATACTTGAGATGGGACCTCCAGAGGGACACCAGATGCCTGGATGAGCAGGAGAATAAGGGGCTCAACTGGTGGTGGGGAAGAATACCAGGTAGTCCTCTACATCACCTCTCCGGAGATTCACTATGACTTGTCAGTGGTTGGGGTTCACAGACTCAGAGAAATATACAGATAACATGAGCACAGAAACATGCAGGTAGAGAACACCTCCAGCCTCTTCTGGGCACTCAGGTGCCGGACTTAGGTCCAGGCTCACATAGACCCACACTGTAGACATAGGCAATACCTTGAGGGGAACGCGCACACACACACACACACACACACACACACAGAGGAACAAACAATAGGGGCCACCCAGACAGTGCCACAGGACACACACACAATGGACACACACACAATGGACACACCCCCATATGCTGGCAGGAATCCCTAAAACCAAACCTGTCCAGGGGCCCAACCTCACACCCCACGGTATATTGTCCCTCAGAGTCCAGGCTCCATCACCTCACTCCAGGTGCAAGGGTCTGCTCGGCACAGGCCAAACTTATGGAGCAGGGAGACCACCTGGAATGCATCCCCCCAATGTGGTATCATGTTGAGTCCAAGCCTCTCCTTCAGGAAATGCTTGTACTTCAGTGCTGGGGTCCAATCCCAGCAGGTCCAGGGGTCCCCAAAGGTGTGGATGGAGTCGGCGAAGAAGGAATGACACGAAGACAGCCTTCAGTTGGTCAGCAGCCTAGTCAGGACCTATAGCCAGGATCTCCAGCCAAAGTTCTGGTCGGAGTTCTGGTCAGGAACTGATGAGGATCTGACGTTTATTGTCTTGTTACATCCGTATTTATACCAGCCGATTTTAATCCTGTCAATTTCTATTACAAGGTGTTTCTCATCTTCATTCCAGGGAGTAAAGACCATGTAGCTTAACTACCCCCCTGGCACTTAATTAAGGGGTTGTATCCCCTCCCTAACCTCAGGGAAAGATCCCCACCTGGGGAAACAACCTTTCTCGGAGAGGTGACCTTGGTTAAAACACATGGCGCTAAAGGGAGCAAACATATTAAAAACAGTATGCTACATACGCCAGGTCCACTGAAACACATACTGTGCAGATGCCTCTTTCCTGCAGCGACTGCATCAAGCAGCAAGGATGGACCGGCCTCCGGCACTTCAGAATGGTCTCACCATTAAAAACACACAGCACCATTTTCTGGAGAATCCATGCTACCTCCAGGACTGGTTGGGCAGTGGTATTTTTAATGAAATGAAAATGGAAAAAATTACCCAGAAATGCAAAAATAGAGAGATTCAAACAATGCCCGCGGAGCTTAGGAGAGTGTATGGGCTGCTCAGAGGTAGGTGAACTTATTTGAGGTCCTCAAGTATTAGGGGCTGCTCCAGAATGCCTGGGAGGGATCTGGGCTCCTCAACCACGTGAATCCAAAATAGCTCAGTCTCAACCCCTGGCTGGAAGGTGCTGAGACCACAAAGCCCATGTCCAGGCCCAGAGCTTTTCCCAGCCCCTTAGGGTTTAGTCTCAGGGAGCTCAGATGTCATAATTACTTGTGGGTGACTCTTCAGCTTAGCCCCAGTTCCCCACCCTCCACACTGACAGCAGGGCCCCTCCCCTCCTGTCCTCTCCCTCACTGTGTGCTCTGCCCTCATGAGAACCCTTATGGCTGGTTCACCACAGGGAAGCTGCCTGGTTTGTGATGGTGTTCGCATATGTTGACTCGTTTGGTGAAAAAACACACAAATATATTGCTCAGAGAGCAAGAGAGAGAAGAATAGGGAGAGGGAAACACCCATTTTGTGTTCCACTAATTCTATACATTGTTTGATTCTGTTTTTTTCAAAATATATTTTACTGATTTTTTACAGAGAGAAAGGGAGAACGATAGAGAGTTAGAAACATCGATGAGAGAAACATCGATCAGCTGCCTACTGCACACCTCCTACTGGGGATGTGCCCACAACCAAGGTACATGCCCTTGACTAGAATCGAAATTGGACCCTTCAGTCCACAGGCTGACGCTCTATCCACTGAGCCAAACCAGTTAGGGCATGATTCTTTTTTTAATATAAGCTTTATTTTTAATTTAAAGAAAAACTGAAAACGAGTATTTTTTACAAATTATACCAACACTGAAAACGTAATTTGGGAATGTTGAACATTAGTTCTCAATTCAAAATAATGACATGTCTTGGTGTTGGCTAATGTAAAGTTTATTTAAACCTAGTACTTTTATATAAGCTTAACCATTTCATCCTTCCTAAAATTCAGTGATTATGATTCAACTTTAGAAGGTTAAAGCAGTCTTCTATGTAAAACCCCATATACCTTTTTGAAATACAATATATTTACACCAGCGAGGAAATGATAAAAACCTGTAAAAACCACATGGGACTTGCCGAAAAGGCTGCCTACATACAGAGGGAGCATTTCGCCTCAGCACACACACACACGTGATCAAACAGACTCCCTCACGTTCTCTTACACAGCAACCTGCGTGGTTATAAATGCCGCTCTAGCATGTATGAACTGAAAATAACATATGTTTTAAAAGGTCCTTGAAGACACAGGGTAGTGGAATGAGCCAGCGCTGAGAGCAGCACCACACAGGCTGTTAGAAGGATGTGGCCGAGCTGCCAGCCCAGCTGGCTCCGCCCCTGGGGAAGCAGGCCCCGCCCCGTGGGAACAGGGCCTACTCCGTGGGAACAGACCCCACCCCAGGGAAGCAGGACCTGCCCTCAGAAAGCTGGCGGAGGCAGACCCAGAAAGACTGATGGTCTGGCCAAAACCGGTTTGGCTCAGTGGATAGAGCATCGGCCTGCGGACTGAAGGGTCCCAGGTTCGATTCCAATCAAGGGCATGTACTTGGGTTGCGGGCACATCCCCAGTGGGAGATGTGCAGGAGGCAGCTGATCCATGTTTCTCTCTCATCGATGTTTCTAACTCTCTATCTCTCTCCCTTCCTCTCTGTAAAAAATCAATAAAATATATTAAAAAAAAAAAGACTGATGGTCTTTTTGATGACCTCCACGGCCTCCTGGACCTCGTCCTCTTGATGACCAGAGGAGGTGGAATCTGATGATGTCGCCATGGGTGGGCTTGGCCAGAAGTCCATTCTCTCGAAGGCGCAGGCGCACCTTCCAAGCATCGGAATCTTTGGTTTCCCCGCTGACGGTGGCATCCAGCAGCCCCTTCCCAAGCATTGCGGTCACGATGTCCCAGGGCAGCTTCCTGAGCTCATTCTCTTCTTCCAAAACTTCGCAGGTGGCGTTGGCCCCGCGGCTGCCCAGGGGGTTGTCCCTGTAAGTGGAGCCGCGCTCCCCAGGCTGGATGGTCAGCATGATCTCGTGGTCACACAGCACCGCCCACACGGGTTACAGGCCACTGGAAAGGGCCTTGCCCAGGAGGACGAGGTCAGGCCTGACGTTTGCATGGCCGACTGCCAGCCATCGCCCAGTCCTGGCCAGTCCTGTCTGGGTCTCATCCAATAAACAGGACTGGGTGCCTGGCGCAGAGCTCGCGCACACCCCTCAGGCAGCCTGGGTCGGGACAATGACGCCCGCCTCGCCCTGAATGGGTTCGACCATGAACGCAGCAACGTTTGGATCCTGAAGAGCACGCTCAAGAGCAGGTAGGTCGTTGTAGGGAATGATCTCGAACCCCGGCATGAAGGGGCCAAAGCCGTCGTCGCTGCTGGGGTCCGTGGAGCTGGAGATGGCACACACAGTCCTGCCCCAAAAGTTTCCAGCTGAGAAGACGATCTTGGCTTTGTCCTTGGGGATGCCCTTCACGGTGCAGCCCCACCACCGCGCCAGCTTGCAAGCGGTCTCCCCGGCCTCCACCCTGTCTATGCTCGTGGGGAGAACCTGGTGGTAGTTGAAGAGCTTTGTGACGTTCTCCTCGTCTTTGCCCGGCACGTTGTTGTAGGAGGCCCGCGAGGTTGGCGTCAGCTTCCCCGCCTGGCTCTTCAGGGCGTCCACAATCTTGGGGTGGCAATGCCCTTGGTTGACGGCGCTGTGCGCACTCAGAAAATCAAAGCGTTTCCTGCCTTCCGCATCCCACAGGGAAATACCTGTCCCTCTCTCCAGGGTGACCAGTAAGAGGTGGTAAAGAGCGTCCCAAAATTCAGGCAAGATTTGAATTTTGCGTGAGCATTAACAATGGCAAAAAATAAAAGCCCAATTTTACTTGGTTTACTGAATCAGATTTTAATATTTGTTACCCTGTGATTTCAATCCCTTCAATTTGATAAGCATTACCAAGTACCAATTATGGCCCAGGAGCAGAGACAATCAAGACCAAGGCTTTGCGTGTGTACCAGCAAAGCTGTGGAGGCCATTTACCCGTTGTCCTATTCCATACAAAACCCTATACTGTATACATTTTGAATCAATAAAAAATTTACAATTTTTAATTATAAACCTGTGTTTTCTATCAAAATTACTTCTTGCGTGAATTTTGGGACACCCTTTAGTTGTGAGCGCCATACTTGGCTTCCCCGTTCAAAAACGTCATCCGACCATAGAGGGCCTTGGACCATCTTCTTAGTCGCCACGGATGTAGGAGAAGTCACTGGCGTGTGGGCGCCCCGCCACAGTCTGCAGACGAGCTAGCTTGGAAAGCATCGTGTCCGCAGAGCAAGAATTCCACCAACCAGCTACCCTTTCTCCTGCGGTTAGGATGGAAATGCAGATTGCTCAGCCTGGATCCAGGGACGACCTGCTGGGTCCAATAATCCCTGGGGGTGCCTCTGGCGCCAGAACCAGCGGCTATGTCTTGGTGGCAGCACATTGTTTGATTCTTGCATGGAGCCTGACTGAGGATGGAACCCACAACCTTGGCACTACTGAGATGATGCTTTAATCAACTGAGCTCTCTGGCCAGGGAGAAACTTATCAGGGGTTTTTAGTAAAATAAGTCACTAATGTATCTGAGAATAGTAGATACCAGAACCACTGAGATGAGAGGTAGTGATGGAAGACAACAATTCTCAGGTCACGCATCCCGGAACCAGAGAGGAGGGAGCCCGATTCTGGGTTGTGTCACCTGACAACTGCCCTCTCATAATCCAGGACCCCTCAGCAGGTATCGGAGAGCTGGTTTCGGCCCAATTCCCTGCAGGCCAGGCCGTAGGACCTAACCTGCCAGAGGGATCCCACTCATTCCACAGACACCCTTGAAGCCAAGGCGCTGCCCCAGGTGGAGCCTAATGGGGAGGGACCGGGGAAGGTTGGCATTAGGCTGTGTCAGACCCGTCTCAGCCAGTCCCACCCCACTTGTCACTTTCTAATTAATTTCCTTTCAATGTGCACAAGTCCATACAGCCAGTCACTAGTAAAACAAAATGATATACTACTGAAATATCTTAGGTCCATGTTCAATGCCATCATTTTCGCAGTTGGAATGTAGTTATGACATTTACACCAGGGAAATTTTCAACTACTACAAACCTAGACTTCAATGTATATGAAATGCTTAAACTTAAAGAACACTGGTGGAGAATTAACAATGCAGATTAAATGTATAAGTGTCTGGTACAAGTGGGCTATAAATCATACATAGGGTAAAAATTGAGAAAAACCATTTTGTTTATAGAATTCAAAAACCAAGAATACCATATGGCCAAAAAATCAGTCGAGTCACTGAGGACTGAGTGAAATTGAAACATATGTCTTAGAGGCTGCACCGCCCTCCTATTGGTTAGAATAGAATAATAAATTAAGTTTAAAAGTAAACAAAAAATCCTGATCATTTTAACAAAGAAGATAAAGACAGTGAAAGAAATACATGAAGAAATCATCACCATCAAATATCTTTATGGAAATGAAGTTAAAACAAAAGCGAGTTAACAGTACACTCATTGATGGGGCTAGTACTTAAAAAGATTAACCTTTGCATGTGCTGGCAGAGTTGCATAGAATTTTCTGGGTGGGTGGGAAGGCAAACTGATTGACCATTTGAGGTCATAGTTCCATATATGTTGAAATGTACCACATTCACTGACACTGGAACAGTTTAATAAGACATACATCTGTAGAAAGAATGGAATACAATATTCTGAGCTGTTTTATTTTTAAAACCCCAAACGTAGAAATAACTGAAATTATAGGCGGCTCAATAGTAAAAGTGGTTATCCATAGAATACAATATTTTCTAGAAATAAAAAATTATTTATATAAACGTTAGTGTTAAATCTCAAACATCTGTATAGCATGAAGGAAGCCAGTGTTTGTTAAAAAGAATTCACCTTATAGTGCCAATAAATTTATGAAAAATATGAACTACTCTATTGTAAAGGAAGGTAAATCAATGTCTGCATGGAGGGTTGGGGAAGCAGAAATATTACAAAATGACTGGGGGTAAATACAGAGTGTGGCAAATTCAGGTTTAAGGTAGTTGGTGTTGAAATCAATGCACTAATAAATAACAACACAAATATAAAAACACCCTTAAAAAAAAGATCATAAACCAGAGCAGAGAGCACAGAGTTTGCAGGTTGGTGAATAAAAAACCCCCAAAATTTATCAAAGCATAATGTGAGTACCACTATGTCCCTGAAAGAGGTAGCACTGCTTAGCTGAGAACAGCTGCTCTGGATGAATCCTGGGTCAGGTCCATTTTCTAGTCATAGAGAAATGAATGAAGATACTGCCAAGAGCTTGGAGGAATCATAATTACCACAAGCAGAAGTGAGAACACAGAATACATTCCCCTGAGCACCCAGGGAATGTGACCGATGCACACTCTTCAGGTGAGGCAGGTGTTAGCTGTGAAATCTCTTTAGTGATAAACACTCACAGTGACATCATTTGGGTTGTAGGTCTGGACATGTTAGCAAGTACAACACAGATCCTTCAAGTCTCACTTGTACCTCAATTTAATGACGAATCTAGCAGAGTGTATGTTCTCATTAAAGGGGTTTACATTCATGTAAATGGGTCCCATCGAGCCCCTTAAGTGTTCTTATTCTTAGTGAGAAAAATAAAACATTCCCTGCACATTTACATCTTTTCTCCAGTGTGAAATTACAGGTGTCTAACCAGGTTATAGTTGTAGCTAAAAGGAATCCCACACTCACTACACTCACCAGTGTGAACTCCCTTCTCTTCACTGGGGATAGAGCTTTCATTAAAGGATTTCGCACATTAACTACACTCATATGGCTTTTATCGAGTGTGAACTCTGTGGTGTTTCCTGAGGGCAGACCTTTCACTGAAATGCTTCCCACATTCACTACACTCATATGGCTTTTCTCCAGTGTGAACTCTGCGGTGGTTAGTGAGGGTAGCCTTTTCTCTGAAATGCTTCCCACATTCACTACACTCATATGGCTTTTCTCCAGTGTGAACTCTGCGGTGGTTAGTGAGGGCACCCTTTTCTCTGAAATGTTTCCCACAATCGCTACACTCATATGGCTTTTCTCCAGTGTGAACTCGTTGGTGTATACTGAGGGCAGCCTTTTGTCTGAAATACTTCCCACATTCGCTACACTCATATGGCCTTTCTCCAGTGTGAACTCTTTGGTGCACAGTGAGGTGACACTTTTGACGAAAGGATATCCCACATTCACTGCACTCATATGGCTTTTCTCCAGTGTGAACTCTGTGGTGTATAGTGAGGGTAGCCCTTTCTCTGAAATGTTTCCCACAATCGCTACACCCATATGGCTTTTCTCCAGTGTGAACTCTGTGGTGTATAGTGAGGGCAGCCCTTTCACGGAAATGCTTCCCACATTCGCTACACTCATATGGCTTTTCTCCAGTGTGAACTCTTTGGTGTATAGTGAGGTTATACATTTGACGAAAGGATATCCCACATTCACTACACTCATATGGCTTTTCACCAGTGTGAACTGTGTGGTGTTTAGTGAGGTGAGACCTCCGACGAAAGGATATCCCACATTCACTACTCTCATATGGCTTTTCTCCAGTGTGAACTCTGTAGTGTTTAGTGAGTTCAGCCCTTTCAGTGAAATGCTTCCCACAATTGCTACACTCATATGGCTTTTCTCCAGTGTGAACTCTGTGGTATCTAGTGAGGGCAGCCTTTTCTCTGAAATGCTTCCCACATTCGCTACACTCATATGGCTCTTCTCCAGTGTGAACTCTTTGGTGTACAATGAGGCGACACTTTTGACGAAAGGATATCCCACATTCACTGCACTCATAAGGCTTTTCTCCAGTGTGAACTCTCCCATGTGGAGGGTGGTTAAACATTTGTCTACACACTTCCCCACATTTATTATACTCATAAATCATATCTCCAGAGGAAAGACCTTTCTGATAAGCAACTTTCTGTTTCTGGCTGTCAGCTCTTTCACATTCCACCCACTGGGGATGTCTTTTTCCACTGAGAAATTCCTGTGAAATCTCATTGTTACTGTGTGGCTCCATAGTGTTAAGAGTGGCCTGGTGCTGGAGAAGCCCTAACATGGCTGGGGAGTCTTCCCCAACCTCCATACTAGCTACAGGCATGCCAGATAAGTAGAAGCAGCAACAGGTCACAAGCGAGGGACTCTCCATATCTTCTTTCCAGGGCTTCTCTCCACTGGCATCCTTCTGTTGCTGGTGAGGGTTTGCACTGGAACACAAGTCTCTCAAACATGCATCACTTAAGAACACATTCTTCTCAAAGTAAACCACTTGTAACTCACTCAGGTGCAAAATATCTTTTAACACTGAGAAGCACGGTTTACACAGATGGGTCCTCTGGGTGGCTGCAGCTGTCCTGGAAGCCCTGACCTGAGAATCTCCTACAGATACACTGTGCTCAGAATGGGCCTCCACATCATCCATCTTACGCCAAGGACCTGAAAACAGAGGAATGATGACAAAATGAATGTTGACTCTGGTGACAGCGGGAAGTCCCATTATAAAAGTGGGTTGCACATACTACATTGGTTTCATGCAATTGGCTGAAAATAAAAGACCTGAAAGATGGATTAGTAAGAGGTCACTCTGAAGTTCTTGAGCACTGAAGATCACAAAACAAGGGAGACTTCAGCAGAAATAGAGCAAAAACAAGACAAGTACCACATGGAGGAGAAGTGGACTGTCCAGCTCATTCTGCTGCTAACAGCATTCAGTAGATCAGTGATGGCGAACCTATGACACGTGTGTCAAAGTTGACATGCAAACTCATTTTTTTGCTTGATTTTTCTTTGTTAAATGGCACTTAAATATATAAAATAAATATCAAAAATATAAATCTTTGTTTTACTATGGTTGCAAATATCAGAAAAATTCTATTTGTGACATGGCATCAGAGTTAAGTTAGGGTTTTTCAAAATGCTGACACACCGAGCTCAAAAGGTTTGCCATCAATGCAGCAGATCTATGCTGGTGACATGGGCATGCTGTGCGGAAGGTTGGTTACATCTCATTCCAAGTAAAATTCAAGAAACAAGTAGCTGCTATTTTAGGGGTATTTAAGCATGTACACTGAGTGGCCAGATTATTATGACCAGCCAGATTATTATGACCACCCCATCAGTACAAAGAAATGAATCTGTTATGCAAAGAATAATAATAATAATGATAATAAAACCTTGAGAGTATCTGCTTAGGAAGTTTTCAATATTGAGTATTTTGGAAGTGTCAATCGAGTGCTGATGGGGTGGTCATTATAATCTGGCCACTCAGTGTATGTGCTCCTTATAACGCTTGCATAGGTCCATGTTGTAGTATACTGCAGAAAGAGATGTGCAAAGGAATAGGTGATGTAAAAAGGACACAAAGGCAAAGATAGCCAAAGCTAGAAAGCCACTGATGAAATGAGAAGCCAGCAAAGTGTCAAATATGGAAAAGTAAATGTATAAATGAGGGGTGGCCATTGGAACTTGCACCAAACATCATTAGACAGGAGCAGGTTCCTGGTACAACCTGAACACCATCCTTATGTCCTACCTCCCCCGAGCTGCCACTCAGCCAGGCCAGGCTTCCCCTAGGAACATCCTGTACGTTCACCCTGCAGAAACCCAGGGTTCTCTCTGCACCTCCTTCTCTAGAAATATCTACAAACTAAATATTCCAAGTTTCAATGAAAGACAACAGAGGTGAGCAGCCATCACTTGCCCATAGCATTTGGCTTGCAATAGTATTCACAGAAGGTAATATTACAAACAACAATGTAAGGAGGGTCTTACAATAACAGCAACTGGTTCCTGTATATAAAGAAGATACCTGGCACAGGCATTCACCAAGGTCCTTATCTACAGGAAAGGTGCAGAAGTGGGGGACATGGATCTGGATACAGTCACCCTTCCTGGGTGAGGAAGAGCAGGAGGGACCCATTAAACTGTCTGTAAGACTGCTGACACCCAGACACTTCCTGCAGTTCCTAAGGCAACTGGTGTTAGGGAAGTTTGTGGAGTCTATTGCTCAGGGCTCTCTGAGAGCTCAGCACTGGCAGCCACAGCCCATTTCACAAGACAGTGGGGGAAATGAGCAGAGCCCATGGTCTTGCTTTGAGAGAGACAGTGCTATGTCTGGAGAATAAATAAAGAGTGGGCATCACTTCAGGACACTAGGAGAGATGAAGGTCTTACCTACGAATGATACAAGTGAAAACACTTCCAGCATCACATCACAGTACAGACGTCTCTGAGCCTCATCAAGGATCTCCCACTCCTCCTGAGCGAATGCAATGGCCACGTCCTCAAAATTCATATCTTGTCATAATGAGGACAGTACATCCCATGATACGATTCTCTCTTGAGATGCCAAGTTTGTCACACTCCCCACCTGGCACATCCATCTGCCTCCTCTACTCCCCACATCAGGGAAGACAGCAGGCCTTAGTCCCATCAAAGTCAATATCTCCTTATATTCCTACTAGAGGCCCGGTGCACAAAAATTTGTGCACTTGGGGGGGGGGCCCTCAGCCCAGCCTATGCCCTCTTGCAGTCTGGGACCCCTCGGAAGATGTCCACCTGCTGGCTTAGGCCCACTCCCTGGTGGATCAGGTCCAAGCTGGTAGTCATACATTCCTCTGGCAGCCCGGCAGCCCTGGGGAAATGTCCACTTGCCAGCAGGGAGCAGCCCTAAGCTGCAGTCCGACATCCTTAGCCCTGCTGAGGAAGTGGGAGAGGCTCCCACCACCACCGCTGTACTGGCAGCCGTCAGCATGGCTTGTGGCTGAGGAGACCTCCCCCTGTGGGAGCGCACTGACCTCCAGGGGGCAGCTCCTGCACTGAACATCTGCCCCCTGGTAGTCAGTGTTTGTCATAGTGACCAGTCATTCCTAGTTGTTCTGCTGTTAGGGCTGATGGCTGTTTGCAGCTGGTCATATCCCCTTCAGTGTGTGGGTCCCCACTGGGGTGCCTGGCCAGTCTGGGTGAGGGGCTGAGGGCTTTTTCAGGCTGGCCAAGCCCCCTGGTGACGGAAGCTCCCAGCCTCTCCTTTTCTTTTCTTTTTTAATTCTGGGGTTTATGTACCTTCTATAATTGAAACTTTGTAGCTTTGAGAGGAGCTCAGAGCTGGCCAGGGTGGGCGAGAGGGAAGCCTGCTGGTCGCTCCAGCTCCATTGCCACGGCCAGCTGAAAGCAGGTATCTGGGGTTTATTTACCTTCTATAATTGAAACTTTGTTGCTTTGAGTGGAGCTCAGAGCCCACCATGGCAAGCGGGAAGCTTGGCTTCCTCCATCATTGGGGCAACCAAGCCTCCTGCTTGCTCCAGCTCCGTGGCTGCCAGCCGCCATCTTGTTTGGTTAATTTGCATATAGTCGCTCTGGCTGACTGGTGGGCATGGCTTAACCACTTGAGTCCCAAGCAGTGCGATCGCACTGCTGAGATTTTATGTTGAGAAAACCCAGCACATTTCGAACATTGTGGACAGCTGATGGTGCGTTACCGATTGTCGAAGTCACGCGCTCAGATTTACTGATGCAAATACATCACACAGCTCCTTTTAATTAATATCTGTTTGAGTCCCAAGCAGCGCAACCGCGCTGCTTGGTATTTCTCGACATAAAATAAAACAAGCGCTATCACGCTGTTTGGGTCTTTTCGTACTCATTTAGAGAAAGCGCGGTTGCGCTGTTTGGGATTCTTCGACAGTGTTTTTTCAATACCCCCTAGGACTCAAACGGTTAAGGTGTAGCGAAGGTACAGGCAATTTGCATGTCTGTCTTTTATTAGTGCAGATTGATGCTGTGTCTCTCACAACAATAAAGGCAGATGAGCAGTTATAATATACCTGTGCTTTGGGCCTCAAATGAGAGTCAGACTGCCCCCTTTCAATAACAGTGGGTGCCAGTAACATAGGGTAGGATGAAATGTCGCACATAAAGGGAGTGTGAGTGACTTGACACTGGTCTTGTCAGGCAATACCCATGTTGTCCTCCAAATTGTCCCTCAAAGACACCAAAATGCTAATGCACATTACACTTCTGACTCCAATCCCAGTTTGCTGAGGCCATCACTTTGCATTACCCGCTGCCCACAGTTCTTTGATCCACACTTGTCTCACAGCTTCATTCCCAGAGGCACATCTTCACTAATGACATAAATAAGCCATCACAAGGACAGGTTGTTTTCTAACTAGCTTATTTTCTAAAATTCTAGTTCACCACCTCTGTGATATATTTCTCTCTCAACCTTCTCTGTTCTCCCTTCCCCATGCTGACGGAGATTTTCAAGTGCAGGTGACACTGATGTATGCTATCTCATTCCTATTGTTCACTGGGTCAGGCCTCAACTAGAAATGACAGGTGGGCACATATATGTCACCTAAGCTCTGGACCTCGTATGTAGCACCACAACAACCCATCTTGTTAGAAATTATCCTAAAATTTCCCATATCATATCATGAAGACACCATCAGAAATGGACTCCCTTTTCATTCACTCGTCTGTCAATGTTAGTGCCCGGCTGCTCTGGTTTTAGTCCCAGGACCACTCTGATGTCATCATGCCCTGTGGGTGACTGTGCAGCTCAGCCCAGTTCCCCCACCTGCTACACTGACATAAAGAGCACCTCCCATACTGTTCTTTGGATCTCTTATCCTCCAAACCCCGATCACCCTCTCATGCCTTTTTTATGAGGTTTGAAGGTCTCTTTGATGATTTCGTCTCTCAATGTATTTTTGTTCATCACTTTATGCCAGTGGACCTCATCATTCCCAATGCCGCGACCCTTTAATAAAGCTCCTCATGTTGCTCTCTCTCTGCTTCCTGTCGCTGCATCGGCAAGGTGGGGGAGCCGAGCTAGCTCGAATAAAGACTCTTATGCTTTTGCATCGGACTGGCTGGCTCCCTGATGTGGTTTCTTGGGGATCCTGAAATCTGGACATAACATTTGGGGGCTCGTCCGAGATCCCCAAAACCATTGAGGGACCCCCCCAATCCGTAGAGTCTGACTGGCCGCGGTAAGTGTCTGTATGTTGTGTATTCTGTTCTGTGTGATATATGTTATCTCTAAGGGACTTTTCCTGTATCTGGAGGAATGGCTTCTAGATGGTACTCACCGTCAAAACTCGGACTGGCTAAGGGTTCGAATCTGGCCTATCTTTTAAAAAAGGTAGAAGAGAAGCATTCCTAGGCAGTTTTCTACTGCCTCTGTTTAGGGACTTGTTCTGTATCTGTTCTGTGTGAGCTCACTTCTGAAATCTGTAATCGCCCGCAATGATCTAAGTGGACGCACAGGGGGATCAAGGGCGGGAGGAGTCGGGGGACGCCTCGACCCTCCATCTGGAGGGGTGTAGTTTTGCTTCCGTGGAGTCGGAAGGTCTGTAGGAACCCCCTCAATCTGAGAATCTGAGACGAGGCGGGTCGCTCCCGCCGGTTTGGCATAAGGCCATCGTCTAGTTGCTTCCATGGAGTTGGAAGGCTGTTCTTTGGGGCCCTCTGTTTGTCTGTGTCTGTGTTTTTCTGTTTTCTGTGGACTTACTGGATGGATGTTATGGGACGGACTCAGACTGCTCCTTTGGGTATTGTGATTGATCATTTCAAGGAGATTGGGGGAGGCTGTAGAGCTCCCTCAGGAGTTGGGAAGTTGTTATTGTTTAAACTCTGAGTGAATGTCTGGTGAAAGTGTGTGAGTGTGGAGGGAGGGGGCCTGCCCTCTCCCCTCCTTTGTGTGGCTCCACGACTTTGGTCAGGTGGGCATCTGAGTGAGGATCTGTGAAAACAGGTCACCCCCTCCCCAAGTAAATGCGTCTGGGATTTCTGTGCACGTGTAGAGAGAAAAGCTGGCTTAAAACTAATGCGCGCACTGTCCAATTTTGGATAGAGTTTTGAGCTAGAGTCTCTTTGCAGATGTGCAGGATGGAGCCCAAGACTGATCATTTACCCAAAGAAAAAAACGGATGCTAGCTAGATTCTAGACTGATTGAGAAATGCTGAATATTTTGACTTGCCAGGTAAAAGTTTAAGGTTCGGATTGAATTGGGAAAAATTGTGTTATTGTGGTAACTAAATGCCTTTGCTTATTGGTACAGCCACCATTTTGGGCTGCATGACTTGGCAGCTGCCATGTTGGCCGCATGGTTTGCCGCTCCCCTGGGGGCCGCCATCTTGAAACAGCAAAGGCCCCTCCCTCTGATTTAGTCAGGGGTGGAGCTTTAAGGAGGAGTTTTATGGGACAGAAGTAAGCTTGCCTCTCGGATTTATTTTTAAGCTGATCTCTTAAATCTAGAAAACCCTGCTTTCCTTAAACTAAGGACAATCAAAGGTTATGTCAAAGTCTTTAAAAGGGACTGATAGCAGTAATCCAATTTCTAAAAGTCAGATAGAGACTGTGGTTTCATGCTGATATTCAAGGGCATATTTTTCCTTTGCCTGGGAGGGACAGTGCAGCTGTCCCAGGGTCGGGAGGGCTCCAGCTAACTTGCAACTCAGTGTTTGGGAGACCCAGGATATGCCTAAGTTTAAACTAGGTTACCCAAGGACTCTAGATAATGTGTTTACCCACAGCTGTGGTTTGGATTGCATGCTGTCTCTGCTTCTGTAAATTGATCTGTCCTTATTGCTTAAATATGTATCCTTGTTGTTAAATTTGAATGTATTGTTAATCTGAGGAATGTTAATTATTTACATGTCACCTAAAAATTAAGGCTAAAAGTTTTAACTAACTGAAAAGTATGGCTTTGGTGTGATGGGAGGAAAGAAATTTTGAATGGATGGTAGGCCAGTAAGCTGGAACTGGTCACTGGTGGTGGATTGTGAGAAGGGCTGGACACTGCCTAACTTCTCCTTCCTTGGTACCCCTGAAACATCAGAGGGTACTTTTGGCCTTGGTTTTCTTGGTTTCTGGTTTTGGATTTGTTTGTTTGTGATGAAAACCGTTTCTATCTGAATGAGACATAGGTCAAGAATCCTGTCCTGGAATGTGGGAAAGGGAAGACCCCCACATCTGTTCCTGTCAGGCCCCCATCAGGGGACTTGTGCGATGTTCCTGTTATCAGCTCAAGAGCCCAAGACTGTAAAAATACTTGTTCACTGAAAAGGTGTAAGTGTAAATGTTTATTTGATGTTTGTAAGCATCTCTGTTTGTTTGCTGGGAACTTTGATTTGCTATGTGATATTCTGTGCTGGGTTGGGATTTTGAAATTCTGGGGTAAATTTAAAAGGTATCTGTGGCTTTTCTAGTCTGATTGGGACATTTAAGGATGGGGCTCACAGTTCCTCAGGACAGAGATTTCATGGGCCCTTCCCCCTGCCTGTGAAAGGAAGGCAACGGGCTCTAGAATCTGTATGAGACCAGCCCAACCCCAACTCCTCCTCATCAGCACAGACCAGGAGATTGGGTCTACAGCAGAAGGCACCGCCAGGAGACCCTCGAGCCACGTTGGAAGGGTCCCTACACTGTGGTGCTGACGACCCCCACCGCTCTCAAGGTAGACGGCGTCGCGACCTGGGTCCATCTGTGATCCGGGAAGACTTCATCACCAAATGGAGCGTCGATCAAGATCAACGCAACCCACTCAAGCTCAAGCTACGGCATGCTCGACCTGCCTAATGCTGGTAACATTGCTCACGATCACTCCTGCTACTGGGAGCCCCCACAATACTGTGTAATAGACTGAGATGATGCCTGCATCTTCATGGACATGGCTCCAAAGAGACAAGGATAATTCATAGGAAGGTCAAGAATAGACTTTAGTAGGATTTGGCTGCCTGAAGCGGCCATGATGCCAATATTATGTTTCATTGTATTGATATGTTATATTGACCTTTGATTCTCTTGCAGATTTGAATGTATGTTGGCTGTCCTGGAAGGGGACTGTGTGGGGTGAACCCCAAGAGTAGAGGGTGTCTGGCTGCCAAGAGGGCAGGTGCCCAACTGGGCAGGGAAGGGTGCCCATCAGGTTTTGGTCTCTGTTGAGAGAGAGTTGATGGTTGGCAGCCTGTATATTGTCTTGCAGGCCTGCGTAACCATGCCCATGTCAGGGGTAGTACAAACCTCAACTGTAGAAAGCTGGGAAAGGCCTGTTTGGAATAGAAGGTCTAAGGCATGGTTATGCATAGAAAGAAAGTTTAATGCCAACAGTTGCTGTTTTGTTTTAAATCCATGAAAAGGAATTAGCAAGGAAAGTCAGAAAATCTTAGAGTAGATCAGTATGTCTTTCTTCTTATGTAATTCCTCCGAAATTTGGCAATGCTAACATGGCAATACATTTCTTTGCATAGATTCAATAAGACCAGTTCCTAATAGTGGTTTTATTAACGGAAAACTTTGACTGGAGTATCATGTTTTAAAGAGCCCTGTCTGAGCTCTAAAGACTTGAAGCCAGTAAGAATGCCACAAAGAAAGCCTGGTATCCTGCTTGGAAGCCCTGAAGATGGCTGGCGCTGGAGTGTCAGGCCGATGCCCTACCATCACTGGCGGTTGGTAAGAGTAGAAGGGGAGCAGTAAAGATGCCTTTGCGTCCCTGCGGAACCCCCACACACTCTGGGCCGCAACAAGTAGGAGGGCTATTGAGATGGGCCTTAAAGCCTAGAGCGTGGGCTCAGGTGGAGTTGCTACAGGTGAGGGATTAACCTAACTCAGCAGATACTGCAGGCGGGCCTGATGGCAGCTGGGTGGCGTGGCTTCCTGGCCCTACGGGGCATATTAAGATTCAACCATGAGATTCCAGCAAAGGTGGTCGGTTACCATTCTTGTTGTATTTATGCAAACATCAGGCCAAATTGAATACAGTAGATAAATTAATCTTGATTTGTTTTGTTGATAGCCATGGAGGAATTTTAAGAAAAAAAATCCTATTTCAATAGAAGTTGTTAAAGCTAAAATGGTTTCTTTCCCTTCCACCAGACCATTTGTTAAGATATGCCCAGTATGGGCCTCTAGCAACGGTGGAATAGAAATGCAGTCCGTCTCATGATTGAGCCGGAAGTTCCAAGACAAAGGGGGGAATGAAAGGGTAAGGGCTAGGCCCTCCACCTTGCCCTAGGGTAAGGGCTACGCCCTCCACCTTGCCCCAGGGTAAGGGCTACGCCCTCCATCTTGCCCCAGGGTAAGTGCTCCATCTTACCTTGGCCACGTGTTTGGCGAGGAGCTTCTTCCCAGAAGTCTAAGCCTCTGCTAGCCACACCCAGGAACAAGACACCGACTTGTGCCTGGCCAATCAGCAGAGCACAGTCCTTTCTCCTCCCCTTCCTCCAACTCCCCCTATATAACCAGTCTCCACACAGAGTTATCTCTCTCTCTGCTTCCTGTCGCTGCATCGGCAAGGTGGGGGAGCCGAGCTAGCTCGAATAAAGACTCTTATGCTTTTGCATCGGACTGGCTGGCTCCCTGATGTGGTTTCTTGGGGATCCTGAAATCTGGACATAACAGAGGCTTACCTTAGAGTTAATCAGGGTTCCGATCCAGCGAGAAAGCCAGCATCACAGAAAGTGAGTTGTAATCTTCATGCTGGTTGATGGTCTTGCCTTCTGTTTTGTTTTTTTTTTTTAAAAAAAAAAATGCAACACCTGCCTTGGCGAGTGTGGCTCAGTTGGTTGGAGAGACATCCTGTATACCGAAAAAGTTTCGGGTTCGATTCTCAGTCAGGGCACATGCCTAGGTTACAAGGTCGATCCCTGGTTGGGGCACAAACGGGAGGCAACCGATGCATGTTTCTCTCTCTCTCTCTCTCTCTCTATATATATATATATATATATATACACACACACACACACACACACATATATATGTATATATACACACACATATATATATATCTTTCCCTCTCTCTCTCTCTCTATCTCTATCTGTATCTCTCTCTCTCTCTCAACCCGCCCCCATCCTCATTAATAAACATAACCTTGGATGAGGATTTAGAAAAACACACAAAAAACTAACACCTGTGAAGCACAATAAATAGAAGCCCAACAAAACGAGGTGAGCCTGTACTTTGCTGTAACCGCCCTAAAAATGTGATGCCGTGTCCTCCTCTGGGCACCACATTTGGAGGCACTTGAGGTCATTTGTTCAAGTGTTGGTGGCGTTAACATTGATTACTTGGGTAAGGTGGTGTACCAGTTACCCAGGGCTGTGGAATAAAGTGCCCTCAGACAGTGATTTAAAAAAAAAAAAAAAAAAAAAAAAAGCTCCTCATGTTGTGGTGACCCCAAAAAAACAATATATAATTATATATGTGTTTCCCAATGGTCTTAGGCCACCCCTGTGAAAGGGTCGTTTAACCCCCAAAGGGGCCATGACCCACAGGTTGAGAACCGCTGGTTTATGCTGTTCATTATATTCCACAAATGATGATATCATGTGATACTGATCTTTCTCTGACTGGCTTATTTTGCTTAGCATAATGCTCTCCAGGTAATAAATTCATTTAAAAATTGTTAAAAAAATTCTGAGCAGACATTTTAACAAATATGATAAAGACAATGTGAATATATGTATGAAACAAATGCTCACCATCAAAAATTGTTAGGTAAATGAAAGTAAAACAAAGGTGAAGTAATCCTATACTCATTTATTGGGCTAGTATTTTGAAAAAATTACCATCATATGTGCTGGCAGAGTTGCAGAAAAACTTTCATTACTCTGGGTGGGTGGGAATGCAAAGGAAATAAGCATTTAAGATCATAGTTCCACATATCTTACAATGTAAAACATACATCTAGATAATGAACTGAATACAATATGCCCAGCGGATTTCTCTGTAATACCCCAAACCTGGAAATAACCAAAGTCATAGACACATAATTAAAGTAGTAATTCACAGTACACAATTTGTGTTGAATCTCAAAATAACTATGTAGGGTGAAGGAAACCAATATTTGTTAAAGAGCACACACCTTCTAGTGCCTATAAAATTATGAAAAATATGCACTACTGTGTTGTAATGGAAGGAAAATCTATGCCTACTTGTAGGACTGGGGAAGGTAGAGAGAGAGTTTGCAAAAGGACAGAAGGTAAATATAGGGTATGCCAAAAGTAGGGTTAGAGTTGTTGGTATGGGAAGTATACAATAATTAACAAATAATAATACAAGTATTTACTCTGCCCTGGTTAGTGTTACTCACTCAGTTAGGCATCATCCCCTACACTTAAAGGTCACTACAACAGGTCAGGGCACTAGAACATGCCTTCCTCAAACCCCAGTAGGGGGTATGCAAGAGGCATCAGATTAACATATGTCTCTCATATAGATGTTTCTCTCTCCCCCCTTCCTTCTCATTTTCCCTAAAAGAATCAATAAAAGTCATGTTTAAAATACTTTTTTAAAAACAATAAACTATGTTTTGGGTGCTCACTATTATAAACCTCTTTTTGCTCCACTGTGTACATTGGTGACAGCTAAGTTTATTTCATGTACAGCTTTATATGTACATCAAACCTCACCAAATAGTACATATTAAAAATGTGCAGTTTGTTGCATGTCATTTCTCATATCCTGGAAGGAACAGCCTTGCCATAGTCCCAGCAAATATTGGTAAGCAATTTAGACTATTATCATCAGAATCCATAGGAATGTTGACTGGTTTCAAGAAACATCCTGGGGTTGATTATAGGATTATTCTTCCTCTACCTTTGAATTCTTGTATGTTGAGCATCAACCTTGAGGTGAACACCCTAGGGGGGCCAGCAGAATAGCAAAATTATAAGATTATTTTCTCTGGCAATGACTTCAGTCATAGTAAACAGGTATGGAGGATCCTGAGAACATCTGTACACAAACATCACGCAAGCCACAGGCCCTGAAACATTTGTGGAAAACATTCAGAAGAAGCATTTTTCAACTAATTTACTGCAGTCTGTCCCACTCACGATTGAAACAGTGCTTCTGCCCTAATTGTGGTTGCACGCAACCCCCAGATTCTTACCACAAATGACACCAGCCTATGAAATTTAGTACATCATGACATATGGATCATTTGCTGAGACTTATGTCATACACACTGTGAACAAAGTGCTTCACAGAAGCACAACAAAGACCTCCTCTTCAGGGTGACCTTTGACTTCACCAATAATAGAGGTACCAGGCTGCAAATTAGAACCATAAAGTCCTGCAGTCTTGCTTTCAAGGCTTTTGGCAGAAATGCAAAATAAGCAAATAATGGCCAAAGAGTGATTTTCTGCCATCATGATGTCCCTTCAGAAGCACTGAAAGTTTGGGATCCCCAAAATATCTCTTCACCTCTACCTGCTGACAGATCACAATTGTGCTTTCAAGTCATCCCAGGCAGAGAATAGAACCAATAAATTAAAGGTACAAATGCAAAAAGCACCTTTATAAAAAGATCATAAACCAGAGCCATATACAGCAAGTGGTTTGCATGTTGGTGAAAAAATTCATCACAGCACAATGTGAGAAGCACAATGTCCCTGAAAGGTGTAGCATATTTTATGACTGTGGTCTGGGGGAAACAATGGTTAGGTCCATTCCTTACTCAGAGACAAAGGAGTGAAGATCCTAAGAGCTTGGAGTACTCATCATTTCCTCAAACATAAGTAAGAATACAGAATTCATTTTTTCTGAGCACACAGGACTTCCCACAATCAGTACACACATATAGCTTTTCTCTCGTGTGAACTCTCCTGTGGATAGGAGGTGATTGTTGCAGGAAAAAGATTTCCCATATTCACTACATTCATAAGGTTTTGCAGCACTGTGAACTCTCTAGTATTGAGTGAAGTTACTGTGTTGCCTAAAGGACTCCCCACAATCACTACACTCATATAGCTTTTCTCTACTGTGAGCGCTGTGATGTTGAATGAGTTTGGACCTCAGGATGATGGACTTCCCACGATCACTACACTCGTATTGCATTTCTACAGTGTAAACTTTTCTATGATGAATGAGGAAAAAGATTTTTCTAAAAGCTTTTCTACATTTTTTACTATTATAAATCACTACTCTGGAGTAGATAACCTGATGTTGAACAACTTTCTGGTTGTGGCTGGCAGCTTTTTCACATTCAGCCCACTGGTCATGACTTCTTCCACTGAGAAATTCTTGTGAAATCTCACTACCCAGTGTTAAAAGTGGCCTGGTGCTGGAGAATGTCTCAGATGGCTGGCAAGTCTTTCCCAACCTCCCTAATGGTTGAAGGCACCCATATTAAGTAAAAGCTGCACTGGGACACAAGTGAGGCCCTGTCCATATCCTCTTTCCAGGGCTTCTGTTCACTGGCATCTCTCTGTTGCTGGTGAGGGTTTGCAATGAAACAGAAGTCTCTTGCACATATATGTTATGGATGAAGGCTTTCTGCTCAAAATATACTGCTTGTAACTCAGTCAGGTCCAAAATATCTTTTAAGACTGAGAAAAAGATGTGTCTTCTGAGTTGGTGGGGCTGTCTTAAAAGCCCTGACATGACTCTCCTGGTACATATACACTCTGCTCAGAATTGGTCTCCTTATCATCCGTTTTATGCCAACAACGTGAAAATAGAAAAATGGTGAGGAACTGAATGCTGACTGTGGTGACAGGTGGAAGTCCCTTTACAAAAGTGTGTTGCACATAACACAGTTCCGTGCAATTGACTCCCAACAAAAGATCTATAGGAAGGATTATAAGTTACTCCCATGAAGGTCTGGACTACTGAAGATAACAAAACAAGGAAGATCTCAAACAAAATATGACACATGCGGTAAGCACCACGTGGAAGAGAAGCAGGATCTTCAGCTCATTCTTCTGCTAACAGAGTTGAGCATGGTTTGTCTGCTGGTGACGTGGAAAGCTGTGCTGAAATATGGTTATGTCTCATTCCAAGGAATCTATATATATAAAAGGGTAATATGCAAAGTGACCCCTCGAGAGTTAGTCCTGGAGAACGATCGCTCGCTATGACATGCGCTGACCACCAGGAGTCAGTGCGGAACAGGGTGGGTGACCAATGGCAGCAGCAGGGCGTGGGCAACGAGGGAAGGAGGGAAGGAGGAGGTGGGGGAACCATGCGGTGGCAGCGTGGAAGGGGAAACCATGTGGTGGTGGCACGCGTGTGGCAAGGTATGGAGGAGGTGGGCAGGCAGAAAATCTGATCGGCCATGATCGCTGGCCTGGCCTAGGGACCCTACCCATGGACAAATTTCATGCACCGGGCCTCTACTATTCAATAAATTAGTACCTGATGTTCAAGAACTATTTAAGCTTGTAGGTGCATCTCATAACACATGTACAGGTCAATGTTAGAGAATACTGAAGATGGAGCAATGCAGAGGAACAGGTGATGCAAAAAGGCCATACAGTGAAGGTAGTCAACGGCCAGGAAGTCACAGGTGAGATGACAAGTTAGCACAGTGTCAAGTATGTAACAAAAAAAAAAAAAAAAAAAAAGTAGAAATGTAGTATTAGCCATTGCGACTAGACAAGAAGAAATAAAAGGCATCCAAATTGGAAAAGAGGAAGTAAAACTGTTCTTATTCACACATGACATGATATTGTACATAAAAAACCCTAAAGAGTCCATCAAAAAACTACTAGACTTAATAAATGAATTCGGCAATGTAGCAGGATACAAAATCAACACCAAGAAATCTATGGCATTTCTATACATCAATAGTGAACTTACAGAAAGAGAGACTAAAAAAGCAATCACATTTACCATCACACCAAAAAACTTAGGATACCTTGGAATAAACCTAACTAAAGAGGTAAAAGACCTCTACTCAGAAAACTACAGGACATATCAACATATCTTCCTCTAAAGAGATAGAGGAAGACATAAACAGATGGAAGAACATACAATGTTCATGGATTGGTAGAATCAACATCATTAAAATGTCCATACTACCCAAAGCAACCTAAAAATTCAATGCACTTCCCATTAATATACCAACAGCATATTTCACAGACCTAGACTGAACTCTCCAAAAATTCATCTGGAATAAATAAAGACCCCGAATAGCTGCAGCGATCCTGAGAAAGAACAAAGTAGGTGGGATCTCAATACCTGATATCAAGCTGTATTACAAAGCCACTGCTCTCAAAACTGCCTGGTACTGGCACAAGAACAGACATATAGATCAATGGAATAGAATAGAGAGCCCAGAAATTCACCCGAACCAATTTGCTCAATTAATATTTGACAAAGGAGGGAAGAACTTACAATGGAGTCAAGATAGTCTCTTCAATAAATGGTGTTGGGAAAATTGGACAGATACATGCAAGAAAATGCAACTAGACCACCAACTTACACCATACACAAAAATAAACTCAAAATGGATAAAGGACTTAAATGTAAGATGGGAAATCATAAAAGTACAAGAGGAATCCAAAGGCAACAAAATTTCAGACATATGCCGAAGCAATTTCTTCACTGATACAGCTCCTAGACCTAGGGCATTGGAAACTAAAGAGAAAATAACAGAGGCAGTCAAAAAATCACAAATGTATTGACTACATTCCAAGGTTTGGAATGAGGAACCTAGTTTTCAAAAAAAGCAATTTACAGAAGCAGAGACAGCATGCAATCCAAACCACAGTTTTGGGTAAACACATTATCTAGAGTCCTTGGGTAACCTAGGTTAAACTTAGGCATGTTATCTAAACCACAGTCCTGGGTCTCCAGAACACTGAGTTGACAAGTTAACTGGAGCCCTCCAACCCTGGGACAGCTGCGCTGTCCCTCCCAGGAAAAGGAAAAATGTGCCCTCTAAGACCAGTATGAAACCACAGTTTCTACCTGAAATAATCCTCACCATACTTCACTTTAGAAATTGGATTACTGCTATCAGTCCATTTAAAAGACTTTGACATAAGCTATTTAACTTTTGTTTAGAGAGGGAACATATAACCTTTAATTGTCCTTAGTTTAAGGAAAGCAGGGTTTTCAAGATTTAAGAGATTAGAAAAATGACTTAGAAGCATTAAAAATATCTTCTTAAAAATAGTATTAAATAAATCTTTGAGGCAAGCACACTTCCTGCCCCATCCACATTTCTGTAGTAAAACTCTGCATTAGAGCTCCACCCCTGAAATTCCATCCTGCCTCAGTGAGCAGACATTCCTTTTTGGCTAAATCAGAGGGAGGGGCCTTTGCTGTTTCAAGATGGCGGCCACCAGGGGAGCGGCAAGCCATGTGGCTGACATGGTGGCTGCCAGGTCATGCAGCTCAAAATGGTGGCTGTCTACATTGGTTTTTTTGACAGAGCAAACCAAAATCCCTAAAAGATAGATGGCCAACATTATATTGCAGACAAACTGAAATCTCATTAGTTGTTTATACCTTTTATAATTATCTTAAAGAATATCAATTAAATTTAAACTGGTTTCTGCATTAAAAACTTTCAGTTGAGGTCATAAAATCAATCCTCTTTTTAATCAGACCAATAAGCAAAGGCATTTAGTTACCACAAGTACACAGTTTTTCCCAATTCAATCCAAACCTTAAACTTTTAGCTGGCAATTCAAATATTTAGCATTTCTTATTCAGTAACATTTTTAATCAACCAACAGATTCAATTCTGTCCTCTAGCAATATTTCAGCATTATTTCACTTCAAAATACCTAGACATAAGTTTTTATACAAACAAACTTTGTCCTGACTCCATGATGATCGGTGACGAGAGACAGACAAGGGAGGGGGTGACGTGTTTTCACAGATCCTCACTCAGATGCCCCCCTGACCAAATTTGTGGAGCCACACAAAGGAGAGGAGAGGGCAGGCCCCATCCCTTCACACTCACACATTTTCACCAGACAGTCACTCAGAGTTTAAAGAATCCATCCAATTTCTAACAATTTCCCAATTCCTGGGGAGCTCTATAGCCTCCCCTAATCTCTTTGAAATGATCAATCATAATACTTAAAGGAGTAGTTTGAGTCTGTCCCTGCCGATTGGCCAGGCGCAAGTCAGTGTCTTGTTACATAGGATGTGGTTGTGTCTATGGCGCCCACTTCCCTTGATTATCATTGGTTATTTTAAAGAAATCCTAGGTGTGGCTAGCAGAGGCTTGGGCTTCCTGGAAGAAGCTCCTTGCTGAGCACATGGCTAATGGCTGCTGCCCCAAAAATGGAGGATCTAGGGCAAGATGGAGG
This sequence comes from Myotis yumanensis, assembly GCF_028538775.1. Lineage (NCBI taxonomy): Eukaryota > Metazoa > Chordata > Mammalia > Chiroptera > Vespertilionidae > Myotis > Myotis yumanensis. Next base: position 19,824,794 of record NW_027223771.1, on the reverse strand, counting down.
GCGTAGCCCTCGCCCTTTCAGTCACCACAACATGAGGAACTGTATTAAAGGGTCGCGGCATCAGGAAGGTTGAGAACCACTGTTCTATGGGCTCACCTGCTCAGTGCCCTTGCCCAACCCAGAGGCGAGGTGCCCTCCAGATGCCTGTGTTATCTCAGGGCTCAGTCCTCAGGGCTCACTCTGCCAGTTCCCTTATCATTTACAGGACTTCCCCTTCCTGTCCACAGCTGCTGTCCTCTGTCTTCTAGTCTGTCCTTCCTCTGAGCAATGTTAGGAAAAGTTAGAATCCGGCCTCAGAAAATTCCCTCTTTTTTTCACAACCATCTATGGCCCCAGCATTCTGAAAATGAAAGTAAAACTGCTCGTGCAAAACCTCACCTCATCTCTCTGTTGCCTTTAGATCCACAACAGACCCGGGTTTTCCTAATCCTCCTGCCTCAGCCCCACCACCGTGTCCTTAGAAGGTGGCACTGCAGCCTGTGGCCCTCATCCCCATCACACCCTGTGTCACCCAGGAGAGACTCACTGTTCTGGATGCGGCTTCCTGGGCGGCGGGACCTGAGAGGCGGGTCCCCAAGGCTGGGGGGTTAAACGGGGTCAGGCTGCGGGAACGCTGTGGGCAGAGAGGAGTCCGGGAGGCACGGAGGCCCCAATCCCGGCCTGTTGGTGCCCAACCAGCGTCAGACACACCCTGCACAGCAAGGACACTGCCTCCTAGGCCTCCTCCTACTCACGACCAGTGCGCTGAGGCCTGTGAAGCTTTGAAGAAAGTGAAGAGGTTAAAATGCCCGCCAGGAGGAGGAAGGCGGAAGTCCCGCCCTAACCGGATGCCCTGACAACAAAAGTTCCCTTTAGCTCCGCCCAGGTCAGGCGTTACTTTCTGGGTAATGTAGTTTCCTCAAACGCCGACAGGATGACTAGGTTCCCAGCCAATGACATTGGTGAATAGAGGTGATGTGTTGAGCAAGAGGACCTGGGGAAAGATAAGATGGGATCAGAGGCCTGGTTAACTGGAACAGACTGGCAGATCTCCCAGAAGAGGGCTGTGGGCAGCACTGGGAGAGATCCCCCAAGGAATATATATGCACAGGGGAAAATGGGAGACATCTGTAATACTATCAACGATAAAAAAAAATACATTTTTTTCTTTTAAATAATATAGCCCAGCTGGTGTGGCTCAATGATTGAGCATTGACCTATGATCCATGAGGTTATGGTACTATTCCTGGTCAGGGAACATACATGGGTTGTAGGTTCAATTCTCAATTGGGTGGGGGTGAGGACGTGCAATAGGCAGCACATCAGTAATTCTCTCTCATCATTGATGTATTTATCTCTCCCCCTCTCTTCCTCTCTCCAAAATCAATAAAAATATATTTTAAAAGTATATACATATATGCATAGTCCATGGACATAGACAATAATATGGTGTGGTCAGGAGAGAGAGAAGCAAAGGGGATTGAGGATGGAGAAAACTGGGACTATTTTTAATAGAGTCTATAATAAAAAAGATGGTTTGCACATATGGCATGGCTCAGTGGTTGGGCGTGGACCCATGAATCAAGTTATCTCTAGCTGGATTCCAGGTCAGGGCACACGCCTAGGTTCAGGAGATCCATCCCTGTAGGGGACATGCAGGAGACAGCTGATCAATGATTCTCTCTCATCATTGATTTTTCTACATCTCCCTCTCTCTCTAAAAAATCAATTAAAAAAAGGAATAGTGTTAAGATTGATTTGAGTCAACAACACTGAAGTGAATGAGGGCTATCACATTTCTTTCAAGTTCTCAAAGAAAAATCATGCCTTGGTCTCTCTTTATAGAGTATGTCCCAGACATAGCTGTGATCACCAACAGGAAGGAGCCTAGAGCGGGTCTGCCTCAGCTTGGTCTGTAGAGTTTGAGTTCATTACTCATGTTAGAAAAGATTTCACAACACGAGTTCAGAAGATTTTGAGGGTACGTTAATTGAAGCTGGGAATAATGAAAAAATGTAGGCCTTCTAATAGAACAAGCAACAGCACAGAGACCAGGCGTGGCTCCTTTGCCTCTCTAGAAACATTGTGGGAAATAAACGAGCCAAAGTGAGGCTGCTGTTAGCTCACTGGGCATTCAGAGTAAAGGAGGTCTTAACAGCAGATTCAGGGGGTTAGCCTAGATGAGCTGCCACTGCTCATTGCTACCCTGGTTACAGCTTGAGTGGGATCCCTGAAAGTCTTAGAAGAGCCCAGCTGGTGTGGTTCAGTGGTTGACTGTTAAACCATGACCCCGCAGGTCACTGATCAATTCTTGGTCAGGACACACGTTCAGGTGGAGGGCTGGATTCATATTGTGGTGCATGCAGGAAGCAATCTAACAGCGATTCTTTCTTATCATGATGTTTCTCTCTCTCTCTCCCCCTCTCCCTTCCTCTCTGAAATCAATGAAAATATTTTGAATGTATGCTTCAAATCACTTATACTTACATCAAAGTTTAAAATGTTTAAAACTTGCCACTTTCTATTATTTTATTATATTACCATGAATGTTCATGAGTATATTTGTACCTACTGCATCAGTATGTTGGAAATAATATGTAATGATTTGCTACTGAAATATCTTATCAGGCCCATGTTCAGTGCCATCATTTTGTCAGTTTGAAACTGATCATGATGAGAGTATTTTACACCAAGAAAATTGACAAATAGTACAAAACTTAACTTCACTGATGTACTATTGAATGCTTTAACTTAAAATGAATGGTGGAGAATGTTAGCAACATAGATTAAACTGAAAAGTGTATCTTGCAAGTGGGCATTAAATTGTGCATAAGATAAAGTTTGAGAAAAACTGTTTTGCTTTCAGTATTCAAAACATATAGTTCCCAATGGCAAATAAACCAATTGGGTCTTTAAGGAATGAGTGAAGAGAATACAGAAGTCCTCGATGCTGAACTGTCCTCCTATCAATTAAATCCTAATCTTTCAACAAAAGAGATAAAGACAGCAGAAATAAATGTATAAAGAAATGCTCACCATAAAAATTTCTTATGGAAATGGATTTAAAACAAAACAAGTTAACACTATACTGATTTTTGGGCCTACAATTTAAAAATATTAAACATTGCATGTGTTTACAAGGATAAAGAAAAACTAGAATTTTCATTATTGTGTGTGTCTGGGAAGGCAAAGGGAATGACCATTTTAGATCACAGATTTGCATATCTTCAAAAGCATAACACGCACCTACACTGTAACATTTAAATAAGTGAAGCATACATTTATATAAATAACTGAATGCAACATTTCCAGAAAATTTATTTATAATACCCCAAACCTGGAAATAACAAAAAACCATAAACAGATTAATAGTTAAACTGTTCATACACAGAACACAATACTACTCAGCAATAAAAAATAATTAACATTTAACATAAATATTAGTGTTGAATGTAAAATAACTGTGTATCATGAAGGAGATCAATATTTGTTAAGGAATATGCTCCTGCTCTTTACAGTGCTTACAATATTATGAAAAATATGAACTCATCTTGTAAGGGAAGAAAATGAATAAATGCATTTAGGGCTGGGGCAGGTAGAAGACAGATGATGAAAGAGAGGAGGTAAATATAGGGTGTGGTAAAGTAGCTTTAGAGTTGTTGTATGGAAATTAATTTAATAATCCTATATAATAGAAGGCTAATATGCAAATCGACCAAAGAGTCACTATGACACAAACTGACCACCAGGGGCATATGCTCAGTGCAAGAGCTGCCCCTTGGTGGTTAGTCCACTCCCACAGGGGTAGCACCACTCAGCTAGAAGCTGGGCTTATAACTGGCGAGTACCGTGGTGGTGGCGGGGGCTTCTCCCACCTCCAGGGCAGTCAGACATCCCCGGAGGGCTCCCGGACTGCAAGAGGGCACAAGCTGGCCTGAGGCACCCCCTGAGTGCATGGATTTCATGCACCAGGCCTCTAGTTCATAAATAATAATGAAAGTATAAACTCTTTCCTGGCCATTGTACTTCAGTAGGTTGGGCACCATCCCTTGCCCTGAAAGGTCACTGGTTCCATTCCAGGTCAGGGAATATACCTTCCTGGATTCCCTTTAGGTGGCATACAGGACGCAGCTACTTGATGTTTCTCCTCTCTCTCTCTCTCTCTCTCTCTCTCTCTCTCTCTCTCTTTCTTCATCTCTTTTTAAAAAGTCACTGGATATATTTTTAAATATATAGAATACTTATTCTATCCTCACCTAAGGTTTGTTTGTTTTTTTCTCATTGACTTCTATATAGAGTGGAATGGTAGGAGGAGTTGGAGAGAGAGAGAGAGAGACAGAGAGAGAGAGACAGAGAGAGAGAGAGACAGAGAGAGAGAGAGAGAGAGAGAGAGAGAGAGAGAGAGAGATCCTCAAGAGAGAAACACATCAATGGGTTGCCTCCCTTATGTGCCCTGACATGGCCTTAGGATTAAACCCACAACTGAGGTATTTGCCCTTGACCATAATGGAACCAAGGACCATTGGCTCCTGGAGCCAAAGCTCTAACCACTGATTAACTGGCCAGGTCTTGAAGTCTTTCTTAAAACACAGGAATCCAATATGGACATCTTGGAAGCTGATTTTGGCTTTCTAAAGATGATTTCTTGAGATAGATTTATTGTAAATTTCGGAGGCCCCTCATTATCTCAAATTTTATTTCTTTTATTCCATATCCTGCCCTGTTGTTGTGAATTTTGGCCAGATCCTCTGAAATTCTGTGGATGCTTATCATCAATTCTGCCTCTGTGTATGTCATTTTCCTCTGGGGTACTATCATTGTGGTGAGTATACTAAAGTACCTTACAGATACACTTTTAAGCAAAAGTGTAAGCCACTGGTCTTTTTATTTGCATGCAGCTCTGAAAATTTCCCTCTGTGTACAAAGCACCCATCATAAGGCAGCCTGGGGCTCAAGGCAAACTGTGAGTCCGCCTGCAGAGAAGGTCAACTCTGTCCACAGGGCCCACAGTTCAGCCATAACCATGCTTTCTGATCCTGGTTGTCCAAACCAACCACAATGACTATCTTCAGCTTCCTGGTCAAAGAACATGCTAAATTGTGGGTTCCACCCCAATAGGGGGCCTGTAGGAGACAGCCTATCGCTAATGATCTCTCATCATTGATATTTCTATATCTCTCCCTCTCTCTAACCTCTCTGAAAAAATTAAAACATTTTTAATTTCTTTATTGATTAAGGTATTACATATGTGTCCTCATCCCACCATTACCCTCCCAGACACCCCTACTCCCTGTTGTCTGTGTCCATTGGTTAGGCTTATATGCATGCATACAAGTCCTTTGGTTGATCTCTCCTCCTTACCCCTACCCTCTCCTACCTTCCCTCTGAGGTTTGAAAGTCTGATCAATGCTTCTCTATCTCTGGATCTGAATGCAATTTATAATCAACTAGTAGCCCGGTGCATGAAATTTTGTGCACTTGAGGGGAGGTTCCCTCAGCTATTAAACATTTATTGGCACAACACTGACCACATTGGTGGTGGTGGTGGTCTTATCAGAATGTGTTATATTATGCAGATGAAAATCTATTTAAACAGATTTGATGTAGATATTTTCAAACATGGAAGAATTGTCCCTGTCAACTATTTTAGTTGATTCATATCTTCACTAATTGTCATCATTGCAAAGTTTTCAGTTCCCATATGGATTGCTGGATATAATAGGTCATGTGCTATCCCTGTCCTTTGTAGCCTTTGTTACCTTAAGGACTCTAGCTTTCCATTTATATGTTTAAGTATCAACCTACCGGTTTAAAAATGTAACCTTTTAACACTGCTCTCTCTGTTCTGTATCCTTCCTATGAAAAGTGGAGTTGGGTTGCAGCACAGGAGAGAAATTCAGAAGAGGAATATTGAAGTAATGACTGCAGTAGGAGAAGAGGGAACCTATTCCCTGGCCACAGGCGCTGGCGCCCTGGAACACAGGACTGGCAGCTTCTCTGGGTGGCTGCAGCCTTGGACCTCAGGCGGGTGGCTTGTCCATCTCCTGGGCTGCGGCCAGCCGCAGGCGCTGGCACCTGGACCAAAGGTGGGTGGCTTCTTCCTCTGGTGGCTTCTTCTTCTATGCTTCCAGGTGGGGAGCAGTCAGTTATGTGTATATGTGTGTGCATGCAAACATAGGCGTGTACACGTGTGTATGTGGAAATCTGCTGGGCAAGTCAAAACCATAGAAGAGTTGCCACCTATCTCTTGAATATTCCCAAGATATCCCCCACTTTTTTATTCTATCACTACTGGAGAGTCATTATTTTCAGCCAGCCAGCTAGTGACTCTCTCAGTGTCTATTTCTGACTTCTTCATTCCCTGTCTGTCTTCCAACCCCTAATCATATTTCCACCTGGATGCATCATTTTTACTCCCAATATGCTGTATAGAGAAGGAGTCAGGATGCTGTCTTCCCATGAATAGTGCTCAGTAGGTGGATGCTCAGCCACTGAGCAACACCACCAGGGCCCAGCAGCATATTTTGAAGACAAGGGCATAGGTAGGACCATGTTGACTGTGTTGGCTGAAATATCTCCAAATATCTTGACGTCAGGGCAGCCATTACACTGAGTAAACCAGTAAGGCAAAAGTGAGAAGAAGGAATTAAAATTGAGATCACTTTTAAAATAAAAATTGCTGAGGTCCCTGCTGCCACCATAGTGAGGACAGGGTGATAGCATGTTCTGGCCGGCAGGCAGGGGACATGGCCTCCAAGGCTCCTCAGAGCTGTCCCTGGGGCGGGCAGTCTGCCAAGAGGAGAGGGACAAGTGCCAGGGAGGAGACAAAGACAAGCCCTTGATTGTTGTCACAATTTGTGCTCTCGTCACCCTTGGACACACAAATACACACACAGCTCTAGACTCCTGACCCCTTGCTCAGGCCCGAGAGAAGCACAGCCCGTTCAGTTGCATCTGGTCCTCTTGGTTAGCTCAGTCCTGTGATGCTCACCAGGGCGGCTGCCTCAGGAAAGTCCCTAGAGCTGGGCCCCGTGACAGGCGAGGCTTGTCTGACATTGGATTTCTACAACCAGGTCACTCAGGAGGCTGCATGGGGCTAGAAAGATAACCCTAGAGTTGGGAGTCAGTCAGCCCCCAGTTCAAGCCTCACTGTGACTTCTAACTGGCTATGTTGCCTTGGGCCAGTGAGCCACTCCGTGAGGAGCTGAAGCCCAAACCAAGAGTGCCTTAGGATGTGACCTGTGAGATGCATTTTGGAACCACTCACATCCACTAGTTGAGGGCAAGCATAGGTGGGCGATAAATACACCTGTTTGGCAAAAACCAATGAGAGCTTTCTAAGGGAATCAATGGGCTGTCTACCTACATGTATATGTACATGTGTGTGTATGTGTGCATATGCAAACATGTAAACATATTCCCTCCTCTTCCTCTGGTTGGTTGATAAACATTTGGCTGGATGCTTCCTGCCCAAGGTTTGTCTGAGGTTTTCTGATTTTCTCACTTTGCTGTTCTCCCCAGGGAGAGCCCCTGTGGTGCCACAGGTGATCCCACCCTCTCTGCAGGCAGACCTCAGCCCTGAGCTGTCACTTGGATATTTCCCACCCCCCAGATCACACAGCTCCCAGGCCAGGGTAGAGGTGGGGCCCTGGAACTCAGCGTGATATGGTTTGGGATGACCCCTCAGCAACAGGAGCCCATGGTACTGCCCAGGGGGCCCCAACACCTGGGCTTGGTTGGCTACGTGAGTGAGACATTAAAGTTGAAAGCAGCTGAGGGAGTGATGGACAGGACATGGGAAAGAGAGGGGGAGACCCAACAAGGGCCTGGATGACAGCGACAGAGGTGATGAGAGGAGGAGCACAGAGGCTTTGGTGGGGGAAGATGGTGAATAGTTTGCTGAGCATTTTGTGTTGGAGGTGTCTTGGGACATCCAAGCTGGAAACAGATCTGAAGGTTCCCAGGAGAGGCTGGGGCTAGAGGTGTTTGAAGCATTCTGGGAAGATTGCAATGAAAGCTCTGGATGTGTGTGAGATTAACTGGGTCTGGAGGCAGGGGTGGGGGGCCATAGAGAATTAGGTGCACCCTGAAGTGACCCATGAAGAAGCTAGACCACAAAGAAACTGTGTAGCTAGTGTTGAGGCTGAGGGAAGGGAGGTTCAAAAAGGAAGGTCACTGGGGTGAATGCCTAGAGGTGCCATGGGGCTGAGGATTTGCAGGGGGCAGACAGACCAGTTGATAAGCCCTTGCCAAAACCCAAGGACAAAGGGTTTTGGGGAGACCTGTGATGAGAACAGTCAGCTAAAATGGGCAGGCAGATTGCATACCCATTCTCACATTCAGGGGAGCGATCACCTGTGGGAAGTGAAGAGAGGCGGGGTCCAGCCTGCACCATAGGCTTTTGGCTTCTGTGATTGACAGCTGGTGTGAGTGGATAAGTAGGGAGCCCAGAGAAGCCAGGGAGAGTGGAGGAAGCCTGCAGGGAGGGCAGGGGGTCTAAAGGGAGCTGACCTCAGACCTGAAGCTCAATATCAGTCAGTGCTAGGGGACCAGGTGTGTCAGCCCTGCAGAGGGGGAGGGGGCTGCCTCCGTGGTGGAACACGGGAGAGAGCACACAGGAAGCTTTAAATGAGCGTTTGCAGGAGGAATTAAGCAGTGACAGAGAAAATGGCAAGTGTGAGAACTGAAGACCTGTCCCAGAGGAGAGAGAATCATGGGACAGAGGCTGAGAGATCCAAGGGGTGACTGGCCAGTGTCAGATTCTGCAAAAGTCAAAGGCGCAGGGGAGGAAGCCTGCAGGTGCTACTGCTCAGTTTGGCTCAAAGCATTGGGGAGGGCAGCTCAGCTGAGTGGGTAGCTCCCACAGCTGCAGGACCTCAGGAAAGAATGGGGAAGGAAGTGACAGGAGGCAACTTACAGGAGAGGTTTGGTGAGGAAGGAAGGGGGCATGCAGGTGGCAGCTGGACCGAACACCATTAGATTAGGTCAGGAGGGGATCTCTACCTGCCTTCCTCCCTGCCTCCTTCTCCTGACACTTCCTGGTTGAATGGCCTTGGAAAAATCCAATGGATCACTTTACACTGACCTCCTATTGTGATATAGATCTCCTATAAAAATGGGATTCAACTAATAGGAGCGTAAAATAAACGCTGTTGCATGGTAAACAGGAAACCTCGCTTTCCCAAGCTCTCACCTCCTGGAAAAGAGAGCTGGTGGATTCCAGGGGCTGGGGAGACTGGGGGGATGAGCAGGGACCCCGGAGACCCAACGCCCCAACAGTGCTGCCAGTGAGGAGTGGTGAGGAAAACTACGACTCAATTCTACAACATCTTATTTAATTACAAACCCGTCCTTGTGTTCCAGAATCAATGTCTACTTAATAAAAAATTCAAAGTACTCAGAAAATGGACCATGTTAACATTTCTTTCTCAGTACTTTAGCTCAAATGGAGAAAATCCTTATAGAACCCAAATCACCAGGTTTAGTACATCCCACAATGAGCAACTTTAGCAAGCAAGAGGAAAAAATATGTGTCAGGAACCCGGCCAAATAGACACAGCAGCAGGTGAGACTCCCAATGCAAACACATGACTCCCTATAGAACATTCATAGAGTGTCCGCACAACAAAGGTACACAGAGATCAGACTCCAGATAAACATGAATGACTCCCTTTGAAATATAATCATGGAGTGTCCCCAAGATTGGTATACAGAGGTCAGACTCCTGATAAAATGAATGACTCCCTATGGGATGTAAACATAGGGTGGTCCAAAAAATGTGCACACAGTGAAAAGAAATAATAAAATCAACACCTGAAGGACAAGAATGACTGCCTTTTGAACGTAAATATAGGCTGTCCCCCCTCCAATGTACACACAGGTAAGAATCCGGTGGGAAAAAATGAGTCCCAATGGAACAGAAAGTAGAATTCCAAAAAAATGTGCACACACTTTAACAGCTGATAACTCACTGAATTTTCACCCTTTTTGAAGTTTAACTGATTGGAAAAAATGGGTGAAGCCAAACTAAGATTTGAATGAAGAAAATTTCTCCACTAGGCTTTTTATGGGGATACATAAAAGATAAAGTTGACAATAGACAACAGATAATGGTTGAGGAATACAGGGCAGCTAAGTTAAGAGATATGTACAAACAACAAACAGAAGGAAAGAATCTTATTGTTTGTGCCTCCATCCCTTGCCTTAGTTCTGGTCCAGGCACTGCTGCCGAGGAAGCATTGGAATGGCAAACACCAAGAATCACTGCGTTCTGTTTGTTCACATGTTCTGTCAACAGTAGCCCCGATGCCTAGACTGTGGCCCTTTCTGTGCCAGACACCTCATCCTTTATGTGTCCCCAAAAGAAAGTCCAGAGGATACATCTTTGATCAAAGTTCAGTCTGGCTTCACCCATTACGTCAAATCTGTTAACACTGAAATGGAGTGAAAATTGAGTTATCAGCTGTTGAAGTATGTTTACATTTTGGGGGACACCCTGTAGTATATATATTTGGGGGACACCTCAAAGCACATATATTTCACAAGTGTGAACACATGTATGTAATATATTACATTTGGTTCCTACCCTTGGAAGTCACTCAGAAATAATAAATCAAAATGCCATCCTCAATGGGGGACACTGGGGCACTGCAGCCACTTTACAAATCAGGCTGCACCTGCCTCTCGCACATGTTCCCCTCTGCACACTGTGGACACTTGCTGGGAGGGGGCGGGCAAGGCTTTTCACTGCCCCATCACCCAGGCTGGGCAGACCCAGTGTTGATAGAAAAGTGGCCCCAGGAGCCAGCTGGAGAGAAGCAAAGCCTGAGGCCACCTGCCTGGAAGACCGCCCTGGCCTGAAGGATGTGGAAACCAGGCCTGGCTTGGCAAAGCACTAGGTTAACAGTGAGCCTGACTCCAGGGTCCACCCAGGGCCTCCAGGTCTTTGTGGTTTGGCTGGTCTGGGCTTCTCCTGGGACCACCAGGGTTCTGGGAGAGGGATTCAAGTTTCTGGATCAGGAGGGCCCAGCCCTGAGAGAATGCATGCATGTGTGTATTTGCTCACCTGCGCATGCACACGCACATTCATATGCGCACACATGCTTTAATGGAGGTGAAGTAGCTAATACATGTCTAAGGGGCATGCTCACATGTTGTCTGCCTCTGGAAAGGCAGTTTGTCATTGCCTTGTGAGCATCGCCAGGCCAAAGTGGATTTGTTGAAAAGATACCAGTGGCTGGAGGTAGAGACAGGAGCTTCACATATGGGGTGTGACCCTGAGGGCTGGCACAGCGTTGTCACAACAGAACAAATGGAAGCAGCACGGGAACACTTTCCTCCTCCTACAGCCAGTCCAGGTACCGCAGGCAGACAGGAGAGGAGGCTGTTATCTTCAGAAGGTGTGTTGGTAGTTTGAAGGCTCCAGATCTGCTTTGGGGTCAGGAGGAGAGGGCCACTATGGGTCCTCTGGCCTTTCAGTACGGGTCATTGGTGGTCTTTATGATTTTTCTTTTTTATGGTTTAGGTATTTGTTTTTTCATTTGGTTTTTCTTTGTGGGTTTTTAATAAATGAGGGAGGTTATTTGGTGGCGGAACTGGTAAAAGGAAGGGAATCTCCAGTATATGGAAAAAGAAGAACCTAAGTTGAAGGGGGTGGGATGTTCAAGGACGATGAGGACTGAAAGCATTTCAACACAGCCGGGCGGGCCGCTGGACACTTGTCTTTGTTCTTCCCTTTGTTCTTTTTGCGCCAAGTGGCTAAATGGTTATCCCCAGATCACCAGGAGAAGAAGAAAAGAAGAAAACAACACAAAACAGCAAATAAATGAATTGAAGAACAACAAGTGACTCTACATTGGCTAAATGTACTTGGGAAATCAGATCCTGTCCATCCCAGGAGACATGGAAACAATCCCCAGGGCACAGCCAGAATCAGGACTTGGTGAATGATTGAGGCTCTGACTCCATCTAATTAATTCAGTGGCAACCTTGTGCCAGTGCTTTACTTAGCAAGTGAGGAGAAGTCTATATTGCTCTAGGAGATGATGCGTTAGATCATTTTTCAATTTCAATGTGTTAAATTATGAAATACGGATGTTTGTTAATTTAGGACTTGGCTTTTCTTACTCATTCATTTTTGAAAATATGTTTTTAGTGATTTCAGAGAGGAAGGGAGAGGGAGAAAGAAATACAAAGATCAATGATGTTTCTATCATTGATCAGCTGCAACCTGCATGTCCTGTCCTGGGAATTGAGTCCACAGCCCAGGCACGTGCCCGGACTAAATCCCAACTGTTACCTCCCGGGTCATGGAATGATGCTCAACCAACTGAGTTACACCAGCTGGGCTTACTCATCCATTTTTATGACAGGTTTCCTGACACCTTGGCTCACACACCCTAACTCTGGATCCTGTTCAAAGACTTTGGAACACTTAATGGTATGTTTCTGCAGTAAAATGGGCTATCTCAACTACTCACTAATATTTTTTTTTAAATCCTCACTGGAGGGTATTTTTCACATTGACTTTTAGAGAGAATGTGGAAGGGGGAGAGTAGGTGGAGATAGAGAGAGAAACATCCATGTGAGAGTTTCACATCCACTGGTTGCTCCTCACATGAATCCCAACTGAGGCCCAGGATCAAACCTGCAACCGAGGCACATGCCCTTGACCAGGAATCAAACCCGTGCCCCTTCATTCTGTGGGTTGGCGCTCTATCCACTGAGCCAAATCCGGCCAGGGATAACTAATAATTATTTTTAAAAATATATATTTTATTGATTCTTTACAGAGAGGAAGGGAGAGGAATAGAGTTAGAAACATCGATGAAAGAGAAACATGGATCAGCTGCCTCCAGCACACTCCCCACTGGGTATGTGCCCACAATCAAGGTACATGCCCTTGACCGGGATCGAACCCAGGACCATCGAGTCCACAGGTTGACGCTCAATCCGCTAAGCCAAACCGGTCAGGGCACTAATAATTCTTATACACGTAACATAACCTCTCGTAGAAGGATACCTTTGAAAATAATGGAAGTACCTACCTCTGCCAAAATGGCTAGGGCTCTACCACTTTTTGATGACAAAACACTCTCAACATCAAGAATGATTCCCGTTCAGCTCTGGTTTTGCTCTGTGGACAGAGCACAGGCCTGCGGACTAAAAGGTCCCAGGTTTGATTTAGGTCAAGGGCACATGCCTGGGTTGCAGGCTCCAACCCAGTAGAGGGCATGCATGAGCAGCCAATCAATAATTCTTTCTCATTATTGATGTTTCTATATCTGACCCTCTCACTTCCTCTCTGAAATCAATAACAATATATATTCAAAAAGAATTATTCCTGTTTAGATCAATATGCATCCTCTACTCTAAACCTCCACTTCATGACCTTTAAAATATAGTCTGACAATTGGTCTGATGTTCTGAGCATGTCATGTGCATGATCATAACTGATTCACCAGATTTCTGATTGAGGATTCAAGTTCATACATAGAAGAACCTCCGTTACTTCTTTCCCCCATCGCCACCTGCTGACCACAGCTCACACCACAGGATGAGGACCCACTACTCAATGCTGGGGCCACAGGCTGGTTCAGCATCTTCAGAGACCAAAGCAGCTTGAAGTGCAGGCAGTGCTCGCAGGGGTTAAAGTTCAGGCACCATCATCTGTCAGACCCAGGTTGGGATCCCAGCTCCAACACTTATTCTCTGGGCCAGGGCTTCATCCTGTCAATCCTCACTTTCCCAGCTCTGAAAAGGGGATAGGGATCATGCCTACCTCACCCAGCAGTTAGGACTAAAGGTGGTAGATAAAGCGGGTCAAATCCCTAAGCGGACTGAGTCCAGGAAGCACCATTGCACGGCTGCCATTACTATTATTTACCACTCACCTGCTCATTCATGCATCCAAATGACAGTTCGGATCTGTCAAGCATTTTTTTTCTCTGAAAGGTTTGCTAACTCAATTAGGCTAATTATATTCATTAAGGCAATTTATACAATAATAGAAGTTGAGGTAATAAATGTCACAACATTTAAGGATCCAGTATGAAAACATCAGGCTAAAGAACCCCTCTAGATAAAACAAATGTTAATAAGCTTCATTATCATTTACCTGCATGTGAGCATTTGACCTAATTCACCTGCTGTAAAGACTGGGAATGCAAGCAATAGTCCCCAAACAGTGGGCATGTGTGTGCACACTTCATTTTTGCATCTCCAGTGACACACCAAAAGTTAAAGTGGTGAATGCCACCCAGAAAGGCTTGTGCACATGTCACACTCAGAAGGAGGCTTGTCACCCTCCCTAGAGCTTTTCAGGTACTGTAATGCCAGCCGATGCAAGCACATGAGTCTCAGGCTTGGCCCTGGTCTTCAGAAGGCTCTAGTGTCTGCGTTAACTCTATGGAGATCTGCACTGTACATCCCAGGACCTACCAACTATAAGTGATGGGCAAGGCTCCTCATGCTAGCAGAACTACATTGTTCTGGGACAAAAGTGTCCAACATTGACAAGGGTTTATATTTTATATTTGGTTGTTCACATACCTAAGGGAAGGCACACCCCCTTCCGGCTCCAACACTCTTGTGCACACCCAACACACCATCTCCTTGGTGCTGCCCTATCCATGGAGGAGACCTGAGATCCTCCCCTTTATTTCCCACTTACAGCTCAATCACCCCTCTTACATTTTGGAGGTGGCGCGCTGGGGGCATCTTGCTCTTCCACCCAGTATGAGCATGATGGGGTAGCCTCCAGGGACCCAGGACGGCTGTCTCAGGTTCACTGTGTTGGATCTCCAGAACCGTTGTTTTTGGGTTTGAAGAATTTGATGAAGGATCTGGCTCGAGTCCACCACTTTTTCCTACAGGAAGTAGAGGTTTAGGACATTTCCAACCCTCAATGTCCCTCCAGATGGGCAAGTGGCTGTTCATTTGTGGTTCAGACGGATGGTGCTCTTCTCCAGCACCACCATGTTCATATGTGGGTCTCAGAAGGTGGAACACTATTGGCAGTGAATTCACACAGACCCAGGGATGGTAGAAGCATTCATTGTGGCAGAAACCCACACTAGCCTCTTGGGAAATGGAACTTCAAATACAACAATCAGGTTCATCACTGGCCCTAATCAGAGTGGGTACAGGATTACAACCAATCGATGTGTCTCTCCCACTGATGTTTCTCTCCCCCGCCTCCTTCCTTTCTACTCTCTCTAAATATCAATGAAAAAATGTCCTCAAGTGAGGTTAAGAAAATAAAAAGAAATAAATGAAAACAGTGAATTTAAAGGGTAAGTAAAACATTGCAGCTAACTGGAAATGGGGGCATTTGAATAGAATAAGAACTACATGTGGGTTCTAATCCTGCCTCTGCCACAGACCAGCACAGTGCTTTCACAAATTGCTTAATTCCCTCATAGATGCCTCATTTCCCTGTCAACAGAAGGGTCAGGCAGAAGGTAGAAGATTCTGTGGTTCTGAGATTTCAACAGAGAGGTCTTACAGGATTCATGGTGATATGACATCTAGGCTGGGCTGGGACAGGACAATCTGAAGGCCCAGCTCATGCGGCTCAGACCCGCACCAGAGGAGGCCTTCTGTATGGAGCAGACCAGCAGTCTTGGGGACAAAGGCGGCCCGCCACCGGGGCTGATAAACTGCAAGAAGGGAACGTGTTTGTGAACCCCCCTGGGGTCCAGAGACTCCAGAGGAATGTAAGGAATACCTAGAGGTCCCTGTAATTGAAGACCCTGGGTGCTAGGCAGGTGTCTGGCCCATGATTCCTTCCCAAAACAGAAACATGGTTTTCTAGGTCCTGAAACCTGGAGACACAAACTGAGAGTCCTGCTTTAGTGGCTTTAAACCACAGACTCTCTGCCCCTTAAACAGGCTCATGGCCAGCTGGTCTTCACCATCCCTTCTAGGATAACCCTGAATATGGAGGGTGGGACCAAAAGAAACTCTAAATTCTTTCAGTGCTGGGAGAGACATGCACACAGGGGACCGGCCATAGAGAGGAAGATGGGGGCCCCACAAACTGGCCACTGCTGTACATGGCTACAGCTTTCCCCACTTATGAAAGAGCAAGCTTTCTGTTCTGTGCTTAAGTTATTGCCATTAAACCAAACTCACTTCTGTGGAATAGGACCCCAAGACTCATAGGAACCCACAAATGTTTCCTCTTGCTCTTCTATGATTGTCGGTAAGAAATTTACATTTTCCCTGTAAATAGACGAGAAAGAAAAACAATCTGGTTTTTAAAATAAAACATGTTTGGTGCACATCATCTGTCTTTTTCCATTTAAATTAATTAGTTCAACAATATTTAAAAATTTTTAAGTGTCAGGTCAATATTCAGGTATCTATCTTCTCAGATGGTGGGGAGAAAGCATAAACAAAAGTTGCTGGCAGGCATGACTCAGTAGTTACAGCATGACCCATGTACAGAAGGGTCATGGGTTCAAGTCTCATTCAAGGGAACAGACCTGGGTTGCCGGTTTGCTCCCCCTTGTAGCTTGAGTGTGTGCTACAGATATCCAATAGATGTGATGGTCTCACATGGATGTTTCTCTCCCTCTGCCCTTCTCCTTCCCTCCCTTTCACTCTCTGTAAAAGTCAATGGAAAAATTATCATGTTGTAAGGATTTAAAAAAAAAGATTATAAAAAGAATGACCTGGCAGCCCGGGCCTGCCTCTCCACAGGCAGCCCTCAGGGGGTGTGTATTCTCCACGAGGGTCTGATCTAACACTGACACTCCTTCCCCCACCTGCTGGACCTGCCTGGCCACTGGGGGTACCTGAGTTTATAACCCCCAATACATGTTAGAACAAGGCTGTGGGAAGGAAGGCTTCATATGGACATGCCTCTGGGTTGAGACAAGACCTGGAATTGATTCCTGACAGGCTCGCTAACTAGGAGCATAAACTTGAACAAGTTATTTAATCTCTCTGAGCTTCTTCCCTCATCTGTGGTGTTTTGTTTTATTTTGTTTTGTTTTAAGAGATAACTGTAGTGCAGTCAATTCTCATGATTTTCAGTATAAAGTTCTATCAAGCCACTGCGAACACTAAGTTAATGGATACTGGAAATGTACCCGCCGGTTCGTGTGAGTGTTTGGCCACATTTTTGTCAACCGACCAAGTCATCAAGACACCTCCTGTAATATACTCACAGCCAAGTGCACCATACCCTGGACCAAAAGGAACCTCACGTGCTACCCCTCTTATTCCCCATAAGGCCCAGTGCAGCCTTGAACTTGGGGACACTAGATAGCACTTCAGCAATCCATTTGGGGGGCATTTCAAACAATGACATCACCACCAAAAAGCACGAAAATAGAACTCCTTGGCACTCAATGGACCATAAAAGGGTCACTGGTTTGCAGTGTGAGAGTGAAAAAGGCAGGCCCAAAGGTCTTTTTCAACCTCATCTGCAAATGTGCCCATCAGGCGACTCCTGTCTCTTGCAATCTGGATAGTCCCATGAAAAGCCATGGTTATAATTTGTTGGTTTAAGTGCTTTTCAGTGAGGAGGTGAGTTCACCAGTAGACAATGCGTGAATACCAAAGACCAAGAGTCTCTCCCTCATGGGATGGCTGGTATTAGAGGATGGAGGAGTCCACGCCCAATACAATCATCACCATCATCAAGGTGAGAGGGGAGGTCAACCACATCTAGACAATGCAGCATCCCAGTATTGCTATCCTTCCATCCCAGCCACTACCTGGCTTGCCTTTCCTTTATGACCAACCAGGTGTGACCATGACAGGGTTGGTAAAAATA
The DNA here is from genome assembly GCF_028538775.1 of Myotis yumanensis. NCBI lineage: Eukaryota > Metazoa > Chordata > Mammalia > Chiroptera > Vespertilionidae > Myotis > Myotis yumanensis. The sequence continues at coordinate 19,807,030 of NW_027223771.1, read as the reverse complement.
TACCATTACCAGGAGATTTGCTTGAGCTTAGCTCAGTGGGTGCTGAGTGAGTTGTTCTGAATGTAACCTAGCAGATGCCACTGCAGGGGGTGAAGGCGGTTACCTCTCCTCCTGTGGCAGCCTCTCTTCCTGGGCAGCCTGCTTCAGAGCCTCTCTTTGGGTGCTCACCAGGTCCCTCAGCTCCTGTAATGCTGCCTCATGTTGGAGCTGGTCCTGCTCCCTGAAGAGGAAAACAAACCCGCTAGGCACCCACACACAGGAGAATGCACAGCCTCTTTGAGCGGCTTCTCTCTGCAGAGCTTAGGGCTGCGGTAATGGGCAGGAGTCTCCTCCAGCTGCAGAGCTGAGTGTCTCTCTTCCCACCCAACACGTCTGCAGGGTCCCTTCCCGTCCCTGTTTCAGCAGCCTCTCTCCATGAGCCCGCTGGGAACACCAACACTGTTTTCTGAACTTCACACCCTTCTCACAGAAACCAGCAAATATTCAGGGAATTCCACCCACATGACAGCTGACCTCCCACCACACCAGGGCCTGGTGCGCACTCTGGCCAGATCCAGAACAGCCTCCCTATGCTGAGTCAGGCAGCGTGGGGGCCAGGGGCCTGCCCATTGGGGACCACGCAGCTGCCAGGGTCCATTGGCACATAGGCACATGCACATCCACCCAGCCTGTTCCTCCAGGCACCTCCAGTCCAGCACTTACCTTCCCCTCAGGTCCCCCTCATCTCCCCCTCAGTTCAGCGCTTTTATTTTCTTCCTGTCTCAGTGTTTATAGGGTCATGGATTAAGTACATTCCAACCATTGGTGACCACCCTACTGCAGGGCAGAAACTGAGAGTCTCACTCCCCACTGAGTCAACGGGATGAGGCTTGATACCCAGGAAACATGTGCTGGGGAACGAAGGACTGAGGGTCCCACTCAGGCGTCAAGTGAAATGAACACAAATGCACCAGCCTGTGCTGCAGGCACCTCCACCTCCCACCCTGTAGCCCTGAGGCAGACAGACCAAGGGCTCCAGCTCTCTGTGCACCAGCAAACACTACCTAATAACACAGGAGGTCTATCTAGCAAGGAGCTACCAGTAGAATGACAATGAAACACTCCTTCAGAGCCAGTGAGATGCCACTTGCACAAACCTTCCCCGTGTGAGCAGACATTAAGAATATCATGGAAATATCCAAGATGGCGGCATAGGTAAACACTGGAGTTTGCTGCCTCACACAACCACTTCAAAAATACAACTAAAAGACGGAACGGACATCACCCAGAACCACAGGAAGGCTGGCTGAGTGGAAATTCTACAACTAGAGGAAAGAGAAAAGCATACCGAGACTCAGAGGAGGTGTGGAAGTAAAATTCTAAGGTAAGGAGGTGCACGTGGAGGCTGAACCACTGGGCCAGGGGTGGGCAAACTTTTTGACTGGAGGGCCACAATGGGTTCTTAAACTGGACCGGAGGGCTGGAACAAAAGCATGGATGGAGTGTTCTTGTGAACTAATATAAATTCAACGTAAATATCATTACATAAAAGGGTATGGTCTTTTTTTTTTTTAGTTTTATTCATTTCAAACGGGCCATATCCAGCCCTCAGTCCGTAGTTTGCCCATGGCTGCAGTGGGCCCTAGAGGACACTTAGCACAGGAAACCACTTTATCAACACAAGGAATCATAAAAAATGCGGAGACAAAGAAACAGGACACAAATGGCAGAAATGGAGGAAAGCAAACTGCCAGCTTTATAGTTCAAAACCACACTTTTAAGGTTTTTCAAGAACTGTCTAGAAGCCGCCGATAAATTTAGTAAGACCCTCGAAAAGACTGGTGAGAACACCTATAAATGTAGTGAGATCCTCAAGAAATCTAGCAAGACCCTCGATGTTGTGATAAAGGACCAACTAGAAATTAAGCATACTCTGACTGAAATAAAGAATATTGTACCGACTCCCAACAGCAGACCACAGGATCACAAGAATCAAGTCAAAGATTTGAAATATGAAGAAGTAAAAAACACCCAACTGGAAAAGCAAACTGAAAAAAGAATCCAAAAATAAGAAGGTGGTGTAAGGAGCCTCTAGGACAGCTTCAAGCATACCAACATCCGAATTATAGGGGTGCCAGAAGAAGAGAGAGAGCAAGATATTGAAAACCTATTTGAAGAAATCATGACAGAAAACTTCCCCTAACTGGTGAAAGAAATAGACTTCCAAGTCCAGGAAGCGCATAGAACCCTAAACAAAAGGAATCCAAAGAGGATCACTCCAAGACACATCATAATTAAAATGCCAAGAGCAAAAGAGAAAGAGAGACTCTTAAAAGCAGAAAGAGAAAGAAAGTCAGTTACCTACAAGGGAGTACCCATACAACTGTCAGCTGATTTCTCAACAGAAACTTTGCAGGCCAGAAGGGAGTGGCAAGAAATATTCAAAGTGATGAATGTCAAGAACCTAAAACCAAGATTACTTTATCCAGCAAACCTATCATTCAGAATTGAAAGTCAGATAAAGAGCTTCACAGATAAGAAAAAGCTAAAGGAGTTCATCACCACCAAACCAGTATTATATGAAATGCTGAAAGGTATCCTTTAAGAAAAGGAAGAAGAAGAAAAAGGTAAACATACAAATTATGAACAACAAATACACATATATCAACAAGTGAATCTAAAAATCAAGTGAATAAATCACCTGATGAACAGAATGAAGGGGTGATTATAATAGAATCAAGGGCATAGAAAGGGAATGGACTGACTATTCTTGGGGGGAAATGGTGTGGGGGATGCGGGAAAAAACTAGACAAAAATTGCGCATCTATGAATGAGGACAGTGGGTGGGGAGTGAGGGTGGAGGGTGGGGTGGATACTAGGTGGAGGGCAGTTATGGGGGGGGAGGACGAAGAAATGCAATAATCTGAACAATAAAGATTTAATAATAAAAAAAGAGGGAAAAAAGAATATAATGACACTGTTATAACCACATCATCGGGCTTGAAGGCAACTGGTGAGGGGTGGGCACCACACAAGTCTCCCCTCATTAGTCAGCTAGGAGCATTCCCACAGGGCTAGCACCACATGCCCCACAGAAGCTCACTAAGCATCACGGGAGTTTGGGATGGGTGCAGGAGGAGGCAGAGAGGGGGATGCCAAAAAGCAGAAGATGCTCATTCTGGCTGGAAGGAACAGAGTCTGGTAGGAGCAGATGTCTTGGCACCCCCCAGAGGATGGAGCACTTGGAGGATAAAGGGGGTGGAAAGCCCTGTGGAGTCTACAGGAAGCACTGGGTTAGTGAATAAATGAATGTCATGGCCCCCACACTCACGGCAGCAGCAGGCACCCTCAGAAGGCTCCCTGTGATAGAAACTCCCTGCACCTCAGCTGCTTACACTACTGAAGACCCCACGTTTGCTCAGTGTCTTTGAGGAGGATTCAAAGGAAATGCTGTGAGCAGGGGTGTCTCACAAGCATAGGAAGTGGACAACAGCTCTCTCCTGTGCTGCCCCAAGTGTGGGATAGCCTCTCTTTAGCCACATCTCTCCCCCTCTCTCCTCACTTGGTATCCTGTGCACATCAGACCTCCCCCAAGCTCTGTATGCCACTGCACCTGCCCCAGGCCCCGGAGCAATCTGGGATCTGCTGGAGCAGGAGCTCTGCGACGTTGGTGTTGGTTGACTGCATGCACACAAAGCCCTGGTCTGGCAGAAGCTCAAAGTTGAGATTTGTGCATGTCAATGGACATCAATTTTACCTTAAAAAAAGGAGTATGGAGGTGGAGAGTCAGAGATAAAGATGACATGAGATGGGCACAGTATCGAAGTACTGATGTCGTGGATGAGTACCTGGGAATCACACTATACAATTCTGCACATTCCCATATATTCAAAAGTTTCCAAATTTAAAAGTTAAAAAAACACACACAGAAGCCCAGACTTTGAGACTTTGAAAGAGAAGAGGCCTGGAAGCTGGTGAGGCACATCCCTGTACATCGGAAGCTGTGGTGAGCGCCCCCTCCTTGTTCTTGGTTGGGAGAGAAGAGGAAGAGGGGGCAGGAACCCCAGGGGAGCACTGACCCCAATACTGACACATCGTTTCCCTGAGCCGGGATCAGGTGGGCACACCATCCTCCCCTGGGGGACCCTCCTGCCCCTCAGCCTCCAGCTGCACCCACCCCACATCGCATAGGGGGGAGTTCCATTCACTTCTCTTCCCTGTGAAGCAGCAGATCCAGAGGAACTATGAGGGACCAGAGCAAAGGGGGACAGGAGCCTGGAGAGCTCGCTAGTCACCCTGACAGTTGACGGCACCCACCTACGCCTGAACGCCTTGCTCTCCATTTCTAGGGAACGATGCAGCAGGGTCTTGTATTGGCTGTGTTCATCCAGGAGGGCCTGGTACTGTGCTTTATTGATGGTCTCCATCTTCTGGGTCTTTTCTTTTTCTTTGTGGAGTAGCATCTCCCACTTTTCCATCTGCAGAGCGAAAGACCCAGCCCCTGTGAATGTCTGTTTCACAGAGTGAAACCTCTTACCTCATAGAACACTTTAACAGGCTTTTTCTCAAGGATGAACCTTCCTGCCCACTTCTTGGGGAGGTACAACAGCCACTGCCAAGGCTGGCAGAGGGGGAAGCCTCGTCCCTGGGTAAAATCAATGAGCCGCTGCCTTCCCTGGGACTTGTGGTAGTGCCAGGCAAATCCACCCTGGAGGTTTGCCAGGGTTCTCAGGGTGACCTTGGACAATGGAGCAGGATCATTCTTTGTCCTGCGGGGCTGTCCCAGGGGCTGCAGGACATGGAGCAGCATCCCTGGCCTCCAGGCACCAAAGCCAGAAGCACCACCTGTCTCCTCCCCCAAGTCCTGTCAATAAAAAACAAGATGGCCAGTGTTCCTGGGCAGAGATACCTGTCCTCATCCTGCTGCTGTGCTGAGGATTGCTTCTCTGAGCTGCAGCTGAGCGAGGAAACTGTTCACCCAGGAATCACTTATCAATGACCAGGACAGGACTGTGATCCTGGACACTCCCCATTGTAGGCAGGGGCACCAGGGGAGGCACAAGCTCTGGGGGTGCCTACCTGAATGGCTCTGTCAACCTTCAGGGTGTCAACTTCATTGAGCAGCTGCTCTAGGGCTTTAACGAGCTCCTCAGTGAGGGTCTCCCACTCCTGGCTGCTGTTCTTCTCCTTCAGGAGTTCCATCTCCAACTGTTCCTTCTGCAGAGACAAAGACCCAGCCATGAAGCGGTCCATCCGTGGTCCTATACACATGTGCGTGGCTTCCATGACTGCTTCCCTCTCAGGCCCCCCCTGTGCTTTCTAACAGGGTGCTGCATTCCTTTCAGTAAAGACTATGTGCTCAGACCATTTACCTTGGCTAACTCATATGATCCTCAAAACACCTACAGGGGGCACATCATTAACCCAATTTCACAGATGAAGATGAAGGCAATGGGGCACAGACACGTCCATAGTGTCCACTCACTCTGCTGCACCGACATGTCTTGCTGCCTCGGACTCTGTTCCATGAGGACTCGTGTCCCGCTACCATAACTGGTGCTGCCCTGCATTCTGCATTTCTCCCTGTTTCACATCCACACCAACACCTGGGTGCACCACATAACCACCTGCTTGCACGTATGTTCTGTACACCACCCACCGTTACCTGCTTCTGGAGCTGCTGGTTCTCCTCCTGAAGCTCCTTGCACCTCAGGCTGCTGTCCTGCCGGGCCACGGAGGCACCCCGCATCTCCTGGACCACGCCCTGGAGGGTCTGGTTTTCCAGGATACGGTTGGAGGCTAAAGAGTAAAGTTGAGTCAGAGCCCACATTGCATGGCCTGGGCTTCCACTCTCTGCCCCCGGCCCCAAGACAACCAACACTCTGGGCCGTAGATTGGAGGGACCTGGGATGGTTGGCTGGGTCCCCTCAATTTTTCACAGGCTGCTGTTGCTGTAGGCACCTGAGTGTTCCTCAGGCCATTATGGCCCATCTGCTGGCTCAGCTGGGGCTTGGTAAGGAAGCAACCCAGAGCTTAAAAAGAAAGAATGTGATGGTGGAGAGGCCAATGCAAAACCTCAACTTGGTACAACTGCTGGAATTGCTATTTACCAAGTTCTAACCTGGCCATCAAGTCATGGATTTCAGAGAGTAACAGAGATGGCAAAGATATGGAGTTTTCTGGGTCAGCTCTCAGAGTGATCGGGGTCTGGGTGGCTCAGCTCAGGGTATGGGTGCTGTGATAATTGACCAGTATGTCTGCAGGTGGTACAGGCTCTGAGGCAAGTATGCCCAGTAGTTACCATCCCTGGGCAGGGCCTTCAGATGGAGATTTCATTTTGTACTTTTACAATAGCATTGAAAAAATAATTAGACAGTACATCTAAATGGCTTGAAAAAGTCTAAGCGAGATCAAAACATAAGGTAAGGACAGAAGAAGGCAGATTTCCTCCTTTCCTTTTACACAGCTTGAACACAGAACAGAAAGAGGAACACAGGCCTGGGAAGAACGGGAGTTCTCAGCCCCTTTCTGCCACACACAGGTACGTGATTTTAGGTAAATGAATGTGTGAGGGGTCAGGGTGCTCCCTCACCTGTCCCTCCAGGGCAACATCCTCAAACCCGGGACCCTACTGACACTGCTCTGCTCCTATGACTGCACCCCATCTGCTTCCTATTCACCCCCTCGGGGATGGAAGGACCTAGAGTGGACGCCAGCTTTCACCCCAGCACATGAAGGTGGATGTGATCAGCTCCCACCAAGGAGAGCAGCACAGACCCAATAAGCCAGAACAGACTGAAGACCCCAAGCAGCAGTCAACTCAGCAGTGGTGCAGATGAACCTTCGTGGCCCAACTCCAGCTCAGCTCACCCCACAGACAAACACACATGCTGTCAACACATGGAAGCACGCCAAGGGCTTCATCCTTACAAGGCTACCAATGACACTAACAGCGGAATAATCCACTAAGTCACAACCTGTGCTCATTCAATGGCACCGTTTCAGCATTCGCTTTAAAAATAACAGTTTTATGAATCGGGATGAGCCCAGTCAGTGTGGATTAGCGATAGAGTGCCAACCTATGAACCATGAGCTAATGGTTCGATTTCAGGTCAGGGTATATGCCCAGTTTGTATGCTCCATGCCTTGCATGGGGCAGGCAGGAGGCAGCCAATCAATAATTCTCTTTCATCTTTGATATTTCTCTCTCTCTCTCCTTCTGCCTTCCTCTCTGAAATCTATAAAAATGCATGTTATGAAGATTGGGGTGAAATAAAGGTACAACACTGGGTTCACCATTTTAACTATTTTTCAGTGTATAGTTTTGTGCCATTAGATGCATCTCCACTGTCCTGCAACTCACCCAGCCCACCTCCTGACTCACTCAGTGCCTCACCCTGTGGCTCTGTGCTCCTGGGAAATGATTGTGAAGAATCGCCAAGTGCTGCAGTGGAGCTGATGACCAGCCTCATTTCTTCTCCCCTAAAGGCCAGCCCCTCAGAGGCTCTTATGTTGACACAGCATTTTATGGGGAAAAAACAATGGTTGTCTACTGCGTACTGTGTTCACATACACCCCAAGAAGCAGATCAAAGGGGGTCTTTTAATTCAACAAGGGTGTTGAGGACAGCCATCTTTATTGGTGCCCTGGTGGCCAGGCACAGCGTGAGGCTTCACTGTCTCCTCTCAGGAGGTACACATAGCAATCCTATGAGGCAGCTTCATTACCCCATTTTGCAGATAAGAAAACTGAGGTTCAAAAGAGGTCACCTGGCTCACAGTTTGAGGAGCCAGAACTTGAAGCCAGGCCTTTCTGACTCAAGATGCCACCACACCATCCTCGCAAAAGTACATTCACACTTTGTTTATGAATGTCAGTTGTACTAGAGTTACTCCCCACTGGTAAGGCTCCTGCTAGCTAAGTAGCTGAAGTGTGAACACCAAGAAGTATTCAAGGTCACGGACCTCAAAGGGTTCACAAACTACACAGAGGGCCTGAATCAGGGAGACTTCCCAACCCACCAACCTCCCTGGTCTCTAAGAGAAACATGAGGTCTGAGAGATCCCTGCCAGCCGGCCCCACTCCTGCCTTCCACCAGGGGGCAGTGGTCCTCCCCATGAACCTGAGCACTTGGCAGTGGTCCTCCCCAGGAACCTGAAGTCCTAGAACAGGGATCCCTGTTTGGCCCACACTTGGTCCCAGGAGTGCCGAGATAACAAACCCCAGAAAAACAAAACTGGCTTCTCACACAGATTCACAGTTCAATGAATGGATTTTAGGTTTGGAACTGATGGGAACCCTTGAAGAGAAGGAATATCCAGGTTCTTTCAACAGTCTCTCCATGATGCTTAGGAATGTTGATCAATATTGGAAAAGCAGCACCTTTCCCCCGCCCCAACACACTCAAGGCCCTCCTGAGCTCTGCAGAGATCTAAGCATACCTTCACCTGAAACCTCAGGTGCACATATGATGTTCTTCAGCACAGGAATTGGCTACTTGTTTGCTTGGTGCACTGCCTGCCCCCAGACCACTTTCCCCTGGCCAACGCCACACCTCCTCTGGGGCTGTGAGGGGGCAAACACAAGAGGGATGGGAAGAGGCCTGGCTCCCCTGAAAAGCCAACATGTAGCAACCCCTGCCCAGGGGGGAAAGAGTACAGACTGCACCCATCTGCCCAATTATGAAATGAATGGAGGAAATCATGCCCAGGGTCAGGTATACTGGACGTTAGTAACCACTGGGGAAGTCTCCTGCCATCCAGAGCTTTTAATCCCCCACAGACAGATCTAAGACATCCTAAGGGTGCCAGCGTGCTGTCTTCTGGAAGCTCCTGGGACTGTCCACATGGGAGCTGAGAAATCTATTACTTTGTAATTCATGTCCTCACGTCAAGGCTGCCAGACCCTTCATGTTCTCCTTGGGGAGAATTGCAATGACACAGTTCCAAATGGCTTTTAAATAAAATCTTATTCCCTTGGGGTGAGGATGAGCTGACAATGAGATTCATATCCAAGAGCTCAGCTCCCTGGATGAGGAAGCCACATCCAGGCTGACTCCCAGGCACCAGGGGCTGCTACCTACCTTCTGACAGCTGCTCCATCTCCCAGCTCAGGTGGGCAGGCTGGTTCATCCTCTGCACCCGTTCAGCCTTGAGGGCCATTCTGTCCCCCAACAGCTCCTCAAGAAACCGCTGGGGAATGTGTCCACGATCCTAGTGCAGGAAGATGGGTGGGGTGAGGATGTACCCCGGGGCACCCTCTGGACAGTCCCCACCCCCATGCATCTATCGTCATTCCCCCAGAATGAAGGGCCTCCATACACCTTCTCAATTCCAAAAACACAGCTGCACAGAAGTGACTCCAACACAGAGCCCAGCTGGGAGACCTACAGCCACTAACAGACATGCTGACCCAGTGGCCTAGGTGATGAAGACACCCAATGTCTCTCAGTGGTGTCTGAGCAAAGGGGCGTACAGCACTGGGCTTTAAAGCAAGGAATATGATGATGGGCAGTTCTGCAGCTCCTTAGCAGGTTTAACATGTCTTGGAAAGGTTTTAGGGACTTCCAAATCACAGCGCAACCCACATGTTAAACACTAGTAGAGACCCTTTTTGCAATAGTCACCCACCTACATCCATCCTTACAGAAAAGCAACACAGCAGTCAGGCCCTATCTGGTTTTAAGGTTTTTTTAAACATTCACTCACACACAGACACACATATTTTAAATAAATAAAATGTATTTTAAATATATATATATATCACAGAGAGGAAGGGAGAGGGAGAGATAGAAACATGAACGATGAGAGAGAATCATTGATCGGCTGTCTCTCACAGGCAACCCCTGGGTAAGGTTCCTCCAACCTGGGCATCAGCCCTGGTCAGGCAGGCCTGGTCTGTTTTGAAGACCTTAAATGTTGCCCAGTCCAGTCAAGCCACTGAGTTTAATAAGAAACTCTTCACCATCAGCAGGTCACTATGTCTGCAAAAGCAACAAACCAGTAGCAGAAAGTCAGAGAAGGGCACCACATAAACCTAACAGTGCCCCAATCTGTTGTTCATGTGGTAGAAGAGGGTCTGACATGTACAGCTACTGATAGGCATGAGATTTCGCTGAGCCCATTTCCATAACAAGGAAGGGGTGGGCTAAGAGTCTGTCCAGGGTTTAAGTGCTGAGTCTAGGCCTCTCAATTCCACTGTCACTCCACTGATCTGGGGCTGGAAATAAATAGCTATTCGGGCAAGCTTTTATTCAACACAGTTCCTATCTGAACAGTTTCCACATGTCCTCTTGGAAAACCAACAGCTCTCGGCAGTTTCCTGGAAATGAGGGCTCAGACACAACAAATAATACTATGGGCCTGAGTGTCAGGCACATGCTGGGTGTGGGACGCCATGGCTGGTCCCCTGCAGGTCCCCTCACAGGAGGAGTCTGCTGGACTTACTCCTGTCCCAGTGCCCAGCACACATGGGGGAGCCATTTGGCTCTTTCCCCTCATCTCTGCTCCCTCCCCAGAGCCCTCCCAGAACCACTGGGTGTCTTAGGGGTCTGAGTTTCCCCTGAATGCCTTCACAGTGTGGGAACACGCATCCAAGGGATGTGACCATTTCTCTCGGTGGCAGTTGTCTCCATTCAGGGTTTCTAATGACTGGGAGCAGGCGGTAACTGCTGCCTTTCCATCTCCTGTCCATTTTCCACTAAGGAGCCAGAACCCAAGATTCTTGGTAGAAGGGAAGCCATGGACCTCCCATCAGTGGACATAGTTTTGATCAAAGCCTGGCAGCCGGCAGGGTTTGCTCACAGACTATGGATTCACCAGGGCACTGTCTCTCTGCCCATCCAGAGCCCTGCACTAGGTGCCCTCCATCCTTGAAACATTCACTTTCCTCAATAGCCCTGAGCGGGAGGCAGGGACAGTCCCTTCTTACACATGAAGAGGCTCTGCACTCACCGATTCTGCTCTCACTGACTCTAATTTCACCGACTCTATGTCCACCCAATCTACGTCTACCAACTCTTCACACACCGACTCTTCACACACTGACTCTGCACTCAACCGACTCCACACCACCAACTCCACGTTCAACGACTCTGCACCTCACATTCCACTGTTTCCATGCCACCCATTTCAAACTGCCCTATGGGCCGCATTCTAAACTGCTCTGCAAGCAGCTCATGCCCAATGTTAACTGCTTTGAAATACACAAATATTAGGACACTCTCCCTATGAAACTTAAAACCTATCTGGGTAAAGAAAATATAAAGAAACAAAAAGTAGAATAAATGGAAATTAACTGCTTCATTCTAACTTTGTCTACCACATTTCTAATAATTATTGTTTTCCCATCAGCTGAATTATTGAAATCAATCTGTTCCTTTCAGGTAACAACACATTCATTTTATTTTGTGGAGTCTTATCTAGAGAGCTCAGCTCCCAGCCAACTGCCTAAGAAACAATTTCACAAATGATTCACTAATGTGTAGTTTATAAGAAAAATGAACAAAGTAAAGCTGTGTGTTTGGAAAATACTTTATTTACTTAATTTTAAAATATATATTTTTATTAAGTTCAGAGGGAAAAGAAGAAGGAGGGAGGTATATAAACATCAATGATGAGAGACAATCATTGATAGGCTGCCTCCTTCATGCCCCATAATGGGGATCAAGCCCCCAACCTGGACATGTGCCTGATCGGGTATGGAACAGTGATTTCCTGGTTCATTGCCGCTCAATCACTGAGCCACAACAGCCTAATTGGAAATTATTTTAACAAAAAGATATTGTACATAGATTTCTGTGCAAAGAGTCTTAAATTAGCACCTGAAAGAAAGACATTTAGAGAGCAAATATGCAGGTATCCTCTGAACAGAATTTAAACATTTAGGCTGGCTGGGGAAACCAAAATGGTGGCATAGGTAAACACTGGAAATTGCTGCCTCACACAACCACTTTAAAAATACAACTAAAAGACAAAATGTACATCATGCAGAACTACAGGAAGGCTGGCTGAGTGGAAATTCTACAACTAGAAGGAAAGAGACAAGCACTGAGACTCAGAGGAGGTGTGGAAGTAAAGTGCAGAGGTACGGAGGCGCAAGTCAAAAGGGCTGGCAACTGAGGAGTGGCGCACATGGAGAGGGCTGGCAGCTGAGGACATGGTTGTCTTTTTCAGTCGGGAGGGAGTCTCAAGCTCTGTACTGCTCTGAACTCCAGTTCCAGGTGAGTCTTTGGGGACCCAGACTCATACGGGGAAAAACTGGACTGTCTGGAATCAGGCAGAACTCAAGGGTGGCTTTCTCTAAGAGGTGCTTGCAGTGATTAAAGGGACCCTGGGATGTGGGCCTCTTCGGGTGGGACTGGGGAGACGCCATAGCTGCTTGCTCCGCCCTGTTGATCCCCTGAGACCCCACCATACCCAAGCTGTGCACAGAGGCTTTGCATATGAAAGGCCTGGCGCTTTGAAATTTGAACATTACCCAACAAACTGCAGCTGAATCAGAGATACCCAGAACTTCAAAAAGAAGGTCCAAGGCCCCACGGCAGCTTGCATTGCTTCACAGCTGGGCCTCATCTGGGCACCTCCAAACCACAAACAAAGAAGAGGAATCTCTCCTTAGCTCCTGCTGTGTAGCCTCAGGCAGAGGCTAAATTAGCAGCACCTTAGAGATCCAACAGCCAGTGTCCCCAGGGGTCAGAGTAGGAACATTCAGATTACAGCTACTCAGACCCATAAGGGACACACTCAGGGGGCAGACGCAGTGAGCACCAAAGTCCCACTGAAGCAAGTCTTTCCCCAGAAGAGTATCTCCAGCTCAGAAGTTCTCCCACTGCAGACACAGATGATTCTCACAGCCAATTGGCCTGGAGGTCAATTCCTCCCAGTGATACCTACAACAATCAAGACTTAACTACAACAAGACTGTGCACAAAGCCCACAAAGGGGTGCACCAAAAGTGTCCACCTCAGGTTATTGGGGAGGCTGAGCCACTGGTCCCATTAGGACACCTAACACAGAAAGTTACTCTATCAACACAGGGAAGCATAAAACATGTGGAGGCAAAGAAACAAGTAACAAATTACGGAAATGGAGGAAAGCAAACTACTGGATATATACTTCAAAAATCACACTTTCAAGGTTTTTCAAGAACTTTCTAGAAACCACCGATAAATTTAGTGAGACCCTCAAGAAATCTAGTGAGACCACTGATAAATTTAGTGAGACCCTCGAGGTTATGAAAAAGGACCAACTAGAAATTAAGCATACACTGACTGAAATAAAGGATATTATGCAGACTTCCAACAGCAGACTAGAGGATCACAAGAATCAAGTCAAAGATTTGAAATACGAAGAAGCAAAAATCACCCAACCAGAAACACAAAAAGAAGAAAAGAATCCAAAAATATGAAGATAGTGTAAGGAGCCTCTAGGACAACTTCAAGTGTACCAACATCCAAATTATGGGGGTACCAGAAGAAGAGAGAGAGAGAGATATTCAAAACCTATTTGAAGAAATCATGACAGAAAACTTCCCCTACCTGGTGAAAGAAATAGACTTACAAGTCCAGGAAGTGCACAGAACCCAAAACAAAAGGGATCCAAAGAGGACCACACCAAGACACATCATAATTAAAAGGCCAAGAGCAAAATACAAAGAGAAAATCTTAAAAGCAGCAAGAGAAAAACAATCAGTTACCTACAAGTGAGTACCCATATGACTGTCAGCTGATTTCTCAACAGAAACTATGCAGGGCAGAAGGGAGTGGCAAGAAATATTCAAAGTGATGAATAGCAAGAACCTACAACTTGGATTACTTTACCCATCAATGCTATCATTCAGAATTGAAGGTCAGATAAAGAGCTTCACAGGTAAGAAAAAGCTAAAGGAGTTCATCACCACCAAACCAGTATTATATGAAATGCTGAAAGGTATCCTTTAAGAAGAGAAAGAAGAAGAAAAAGGTAAAGATACAAATTATGAACAACAAATACATATCTATCAACAAGTGAATCTAAAAATCAAGCAAATAAACAATCTGATGAACAGAATAAACTGGCGATATAATAGAATCAGGGGCATAGAAAGGGAGTGGACTGACTACTCTCAGGGGGGAAAGGGGTGTGGGCGTGTTGGAAGAGACTGGAAAAAATTGTACACCTATGGATGAGGACAGTGGGTGGCAGGGATAAGGGCAGAGGGTGGGGTGGGAATGGGTGGAGGGGAGCTATGGGGGGCGGGGGGAAGAGGAACAACTGTGATAATCTGAACAATAAAGATTTAATAGTAAAAAAATCTTTAGTCCATAAATAAATGAGCTAATAGCGTTTTAATTATTTTTAAACTAGTAATGATTTTACTTGTTAATTAAAAATTCATTCTTAATTTACAATAAATGTAAATTGTTTTAACTGGATGAAATCTTTGGACTTATGATGGGGGAGTATTGATTATCATTTCTGTTAATTACCTAGCTTCACTAACTGCTATAAAATTACTTAAAGTGAAACCAGACAACCTAATGGGCCCAGGCTGCTGGTTAATACTTGAACGAATGTAGCAGAGACTGGGTTGACTCATATATGGTGTTTATTCCATTAATGTGGGCAGAATGGGAGAGCAGCAAGTCATCCACAAACATCTGCTCTACTCACACCATAAGCCACATTCTTCTCTTGGGTAGAATGATACAGACTCCATGGGAAAGTAGAAATTACACGCATGGGGAAGTAGGCAAGGTACAGTGGTTACAGGTTACAGGCAATGCGGGTTGGGGGTTCATAAGGGGCTGGTGCCTCAGGGACCAGCTTAAAGGCACCCAGGTTGTTAATCTAGGCTGTTCTGGGGAAAGGAGGATGGCTGGATTCCCATGTCAGCTCCCATGCCCCAGGGCGTACAACTCTCAAACAGATTAGAATGTGCTTTCTCTGATCAGAACGTAACAATCACAGTTAACAGAGCCAGATTAATATTTCTTATTATTATAGCTAGTCCCCAATATTCTATTCCTGCCCCTAACAAAAGAACAAAAATGAAAAGAAATCACACCTAAATCTGTTTTTTTCAGAACTACCTCAATCAATTCCTCTTGTAAAATCTATCCCATCAACTTAACATGCTTCATTTGTGGGAGGCATGATGAGATTTAAAATGATGTCAAACGAACTGTGATCTAAACTGGAAAAAAATTTATAGATGTCGTGATCTGACCTGAGAACACAGCAAATTACTTATAATTGAAAGAATCTTGATATATTGAAAATTATTTCTTTTATCATTATGCAAATCAAGATTTCAATAACTGTTGAATTTATGTTAATGAGATAGTAACTGGATGCTAAAATTTTCCACTCTCTGCTCCCAATATTCAGGGTCAACATTTCAGAGAAATGATGCCAAATTTATGAACCTAGAACTGTTTTAAGGAAAATTCATAACAATGTCACAGAAAACAGGATGAGGCCGACTGAAACCACAATAGAGTGAGTGCCAGCTTAGCACAGTGATGAGCATGTTGCAGACACTGTATCTCATTTAATCCACTCAAAGTCATCAAGGTGTTCCATGAACTCCCATTGACTTAGCTGTATTTTGGATCTCAGATATGCAGAAATTTAAGGAGTAATCCAAGGTTTTCTATCCTAAAACTTGGTTCCATGACCTGGCCAGTGTCGCTCCGTTGGTTGGAGCACCGCTCTACACACTGAAAGGCTCTGGGTTCAATTCCCAGTCAGGTTTCATACCTAGGTTGGGTGTTCAGTTCCCAATGGGAGTGCCTATGAGAGGCAACCAATTGATACTTTTCTCTAACATCAACATTTCTCTCTCCTCCCCCACTCTCTCTCCCTCTCTCTCTCTAATGAGTAAGCATATCCTCAGGAGAGTATTGAAAGACAAAATGGGTTACACTAGGTCTAAGAAGTTAATTTTCAAATTTTAGTTTAAATTCTTGCCAAATTTCCAAATAGTTTCAAAGAATAGCTTGGAGTAAACTAAACCAGCAATAACATTCCTGTATTTATATAAGCAGTTTTACTGCACCTAAGCCTGGTCCACCTGGCTCAGTAGTTGAGCATCGATCTATGAGCCAGATGGTCATGGTTTGATTCCAGGTCAAGGCACATGCCCCTGTTGTGGACTCAATCCCCAGGGTGGGTGTGCAGGAGGCAGTCAATCAATAATTCTCATCATTGATGTTTCTCTATTTCTCTCTCTCTTCCTCTCTCTCTGAAACCAATTATATATATGTATATAATGGAATTCTTTTTTAAAAAAATAAAAATAATAAAGGAAGTATAGAGAACTCACCCTGATTAGAGAGGGCAGTGGGTCTCAGCTATGACCCCACATAAAAAAACCTGGGAAGGATAAACAGACAAGCCCCCTCTCCTCCTAGGCTAACACCTCTGGTCCTAAACACCTCTAGCTAACACCTGTGGGGCCTCTTCCAAAGTGATCAGAAAGTTCTCGGATGATTCTGCTGTACAGCCCAGTCCAGCACCACAAGGTAAGAATGGAGGATGCTTAACTAACAGGGACTCACTGCACACAGGCCAATCACAGGGTCTCACCACAGAAACACAGTTGCCATTCAATCCCTCGGAACTCGCCGAAACTGGTTTGGCTCATTGGATAGAGCGTAGGCCTGCGGACTGAAGGGTCCCGGGTTCGATTCCGGTCAAGGGCATGTACGTGGGTTGCGGGCACATCCCAAGTGGGAGATGTGCAGGAGGCAGCTGATCGATATTTCTCTCTCATCGATGTTTCTAATTCTCTATCTCTCTCCCTTCCTCTCTGCGAAAAATCAATAAAATATATTTTAAAAAAAATCCCTCAGAACTCTTGCTGACCAGGCCGGTCACCTGACTCACAGCTCCAACTACCTCCCAGACTTTCACGATGGGTTCACGTCCACAGGGAACTCAAAGCACTTATGAGTAAAAGTGACTCACCAAAGCTCTTTGCAATTTCCTCAGTTTCTCTACAGGATCAGGGTCATAGCCCAGAACCCTCTGCATGTCATTGTCCTTCAGTACTAACATCTTTTCCAGCATAAAACGAATCCTAAAAATATAAACACATGAAAGAGAAAGCCATCATTTCAAATTGTCTGTACAACTGACCTTCAACTTGGGAAGAAATAAACCAACTCTGCTGGTGGCCATCACTGCTAATAAACCTGATGGTCTCAGGCAGACCAATCCCTCTCCAGCTTCTGCTACCTTTTAACATCAATCCGGCACTGAGCTTGCGCC
The DNA here is from genome assembly GCF_028538775.1 of Myotis yumanensis. Taxonomy (NCBI): domain Eukaryota; kingdom Metazoa; phylum Chordata; class Mammalia; order Chiroptera; family Vespertilionidae; genus Myotis; species Myotis yumanensis. The sequence goes on along the minus strand of NW_027223771.1, from coordinate 19,789,799 downwards.
AGAGCTCCACTGGGAACTTGACAACTACCCACAAATATATGGTTTTTCCTCTCCTGTTCTCCCACCCCCAACTGTTTCCACTGATGCCCTCACTTGCACTCCTCCCTCCTGACCCTGTGCTCTGGATCACCCCTGCTTTCCACAAGAGTTGTCATTCCTTCCCGACTCCTGGGCTGTTCACTCTTTTAACTTTTAACCTGGAAATAATGTCATACTGAGAGAAAGGCTGTAGGAACAGTACAGAGACCTCCCAGATATCCCATGTTGCCATTGCTTCAAATGTTGACTTTTTATTGATATAGTTCACATACCATCAAACTCACCCATTCAAAATACACACTGTGTATACTAAGGGTTGTGCATCCATGTCCACAATTTTACATCATTTTCAGCGCTCACCAAAAAGCAGTTCCAAATACAATTTAACAGCCACACCAAAATTCCCCTCAACCCACCTCCCCTAGGCAAAGAGGAGAGTACTTTCTGCCTCTGCTAACTTCTGTGCTTTTAAAAAATTGATTTATTTTTAAAAACATATTTTTTGCCATAGCTGGTTTGACTCAGTGGATAGAGCTTTGGCCTCTGGACCAAAGGGTCCTGAGTTTGATTCTGCTCAAGGGCACATACCTCAGTTGCAGATTCCACCCTGGCCCAGGCCTTGGTTTAGGGTGTGTACAGGAGGCAACCAATTGATGTGTTTTCCTCACATTGATATTGCCCTCTGTCTTTCCCTCTCTCTTGCACTTTCTCTAAAAAAAACAATGAAAAAATATCCTCCAGTGAGGATATATATATATATATATATATATATATATATATATGTATATATATATATATATATATATATATTATTGATTTCAGAGAGGATTGAAAAAGGAGAGACGGAAGCATCAATTATGAGAGAATCATTGCTCAGCTGCCTCCTGCATGCCCCACAATGGGGATGGAGCCCACAATCCAGGTATATGCCCTGACTGGGAATCAGACCATCACTTCCTGGTTCAGCAGTAGACTCTCCACTACTAAGCTGGGTTGAATTCTCTGTTTTAAACCTGACCTCTGTGCATTCAATATGGGGAAACTTCTCTGGAACACTCCAGCCTGGTTCCCATGACCTTCCTCCTGCTCTTCCTACCCTCAACTGCTCTTCTTCCCAAAGGTCTGAATGTCAGTGCTTCAACCCTGAGGCTTCCCACCGCAGAGCCTCAGGACCTCCTCAGAGGGCTCAGAACACACCTCCTAACAGTGAACATTTTGGGATTTCAGAAAAGAGCCCATCTTCCCTTTTGAGTGTGGGTCTTCTGCATGTACTGCTGTCCACCGAAGGCCCAAGCTGAGAACATGGGCTGACCCTGGCCTTCCCTCACACCCCTCACCCACCTAGTCAGTCCTCACTGCCACAACCACTGCAACTGAGCTAATCCGTCCCCCACTGGCTCCATCTTCCTGCCTGACCACCTCCGTCTTCTATGTTGTAGCCAAAGGGACCATTAGCATGAAAACTTCCTTTGCCATTTTCCCACTCAGAACCCTCTGGTGCCTTTAGGATAAAAGCCCAAATTCTTGCAATGGCCTCTGCCCTGCTCCTCTGTGGGCCCCACACAAACCTTTTTCCTGCTCTTCACACATCCTGGGGCTTCCCTGTCCTCCCCTACTCTGATCTTCAGAAAAGAAAACAACGTAGGAGCCATGCTCAGCCCTGCCTTCTAGAAGGGGAAACTGAGGTTTGGAAGACTCAGGTACAGGGCTGTCCACTGGCTGAGCTGGTAGTCCAGGTGTGCTGACACCTGAGCCCCAAGCCAAATGGCCTTCCTCAGTAAATAACTTTTGAATACATGAGTGTGAAATCAATTCTTAAACTGAAGAACTATCCTGTTTCTTAAAACTGAAAAAAGGCTTGTTCACATCATCCTATATAATAAAAGAGTAATATACAAATTAATCATCACTGTGAAAAAAAGGAGGTGCCCATAGCAGCCAGGGCAGGATGCTGTCTGTGTCACACCAGCAATGTGAGGCCAGTGGGCAAGGCCATGGTGACCCAGACCAGGCACGCCCCCAGCAGGGTCAGCTGGCAGGTCACCCTGGCAATCTGCAAGCAGGCAAGCACTGCCCGAATGCAGCACCCAGCAGGGCCTGTTGACAGGTAGCCAGGCATGGTGGGTCACCACAGCAATCCCCAAGCAGGCAAGTTTGGTCTGCAGGCAGCACCCACCAGGGCCTAATGGCAGATCATCATGGGGACCCCCGAGCAGGAAAGCACCCAGCAGGGCCTGCTGGTGGGTTGCTGGGGGGATGTGGGAGCAAGCAAGTGTGGCCAGTAGGCAGCGCCCAGCAGGGCCTGCTTGCCATCTCCATGGTGTGGAGCAGGCAGGCCCTGCAGAGAGCCGAGAACCTCGGGGAGCGAGCCTAAGCCATCAGTAGGACATTGCTGATGGCTCCCAGACTGGACAGTGTGCAGGTTGGGCTGAGGGACCCTCCCCTTCCCCCACCTCGTGCACGAATTTCATGCACAGGGCCTCTAGTATATAATAAAAGCCCAGTGACCAAACAACAGAATGACCAGAACGATGACCAGTCACTATGAAGCGTATTGAACAACAGGGGGCCAACACTCAATGTAGGATCTGCCCTGTGGTGGTTAGCACGCTCCTCTAATGCTGACCAGAATGAGTGGACTTCCACCGCAGGCTGATCCTTGCAGGCCTTGCCCCCCTCCGACCAGTACATGAATCCCTTGCTCTGGGCCTCAAATATATATATATATCCAATAAGCTAATTGTCTCTCCAACCGTCGACCAATTGACCAGATGCTATGATGCACACAGACCACCAGGGGTCAGATGCTGTGACTGGTAGGTTATCTTGCTGCTGGGGTCCAGCTGATCAGGACTGGGCTAGATGGGACAGACACGCCCTGGAGCCCTCCCACGATCCCTCCCTGGCCCAATCGTGCACCAGTGGGGTCCCTTGGCCAGGCCTGCACCCTCTAGCAATTTGGGACTCCTCGGGGGATATCGGAAAGCCGAATCTGTGCACCTGGCCTCTAGTTTTAAAGATTAAAAAATCAAATCACAGAAGCAGAAGATAGCAGATTACTAGGAAATGAAACGTAGCATTTACCCCACTTATTTCTATGTGCCGGTCAGCTTCTGAACACTTAGGTAGTCAGGAGGCAGGTCGAGTGACCCATCATACCTTGCCTTGTCCTGGAACTTGCTGCCTGCCCCGCTGGCTTTGGCCTGGTTCTCTGTGATCACTTAAAGTGACAAAACAGAAGATGGTCACCATAGAGATGAAAACTAAACAGATTTGATATGTATTTTGGAGACAGACTGCAGAGGACTTGGTGAAGGATTACATGTGGCTGGTGAGAGAGGGAGCTATCAGGCTGGTACTCAGAGAGCAGCACCTCCATGGTTAGCATCCTAGCTTCCTTTCCATTTGTACAGTCACCAGCCAGCAATCAAGTATTTTCAATATTACAACTAGTGCATTTCTAATTAGTCAGCTAGAGGTGCCATCTACTAAAAGGTAGAAAACTAGAGGAAAAATAAATTGAAGGGATTCTGCTGTTGGATCAAGAGTTTGGATTTGGTTGTGTGCATTTTAATATCTGAAGGGCTTATTAATTGTTCATTTTAATAAGCCCTTGAGATATTAAAATGCAGATGTTAAGTTGACAATTGGATATAACAACTAGGCTGGGAATTGTCAGCACATTGTTAACATTTAAAGCTATAGGAATGTGTATGCTGTCACCTAGACCCTGAGTGTGCAAGTGGGAAGTGGGACCAGGACTGAGCCAGAAGGGGTGAGTAGATAACAAAGACTTAGAAAAGTGGGCAAAGCCAGAGAGGCGGGCCATGGACATTTGGCCCAGGTGATGGGGATGGAAGCTGGAATGGAGTGGGTTTATGAAGATGGTGTAGGCTAAGAGTAGGCAAGATTACAGAGATCACGTGCAAAGGCAATTTCAAAACACTTGCTGTGGTGGTCAGTGGAGGGGCTGTCGTGGGGAGGGGGAATCTGTCATTTCCTCTTTGTCTCTTATTCTAAATACTCCCCCAGTTCATTTAGTCATTCTTTATATGATGGTATTCCAGAAGATCCTGTAACTTGTGCTTAGCAGTGTTTTCCCCGAGAGTAGGATCCTTCACCCAAAATGTGTTCCGATCCAGCCTGGGCTGGGGCTGGGACCGGGGCTGCCCTGTCACTTGCTTTCCTGCTAAAAATTAACAGATACAACCAAGCATACAGGCAGCCGCGCCCTCTGTTGGTTCATTATGAAACTGCAATCAAATCAAGCTCCTTTGCACTGCTTAGTCCAGTGATGGCGAACCTATGACACGCATGTCAGAGGTGACACGCGAACTCATTTTTTTTGGTTGATTTTTCTTTGTTAAATAGCATTTAAATATATAAAATAAATATCAAAAATATAAGTCTTTGTTTTACTATGGTTGCAAATATCAAAAAATTTCTATCTGTGACACGGCACCAGAGTTAAGTTAAGGTTTTTCAAAATGCTGACACGCCAAGCTCAAAAGGTTCGCCATCGCTGGCTTAGTCCCTTCACTGTCCTTCCTTGTGCACTGAGAATGATAACTTGGAAGAACTGTTGATCAGAAGCAGGGGTAGCCCAGGAGCTCTTGAGAAAGAAGCTCTGATAACTCTGAGGTGAAGACAACTTCAGGCTAAGCAGACAACGCTGGCTTTTATGATTCCCACCTGACAGATGAGGAAGCTGGAACTCGGGCACAGCGTCATTGAAGTGGGAGAAACTGAACAGCAGAACTCCTTTCTGTGTCCTAGCATGGGCTGTCAGAGCTGTATCATATTTCTTCTGAATGCTTTGGAATGTTTTTTGCAGGGTAGAAATACAAGGTGAATGTTTAAATGTTGTTCTATTATACACTTGGGACCATCTAAAAGGCAAATCAGACCCTGGCCAAGTAGCTCAGTTGGGTAGAGCATTGTCCAAGGTTGTGGGTTTGATTTCCCAGTAAGGGCACATACAAGAATCAACCAATGAATGCATAAATAAGTGGAACAAAAAAAAATCAATGTTTCCCTTTCTCTTTCTCTCTTCTCTTTTCCTCTCTCTAAAATCAATCAATAAAAAGATTTTAAAGGAAAAAAAAAAACACAAAGTGACAAAACATTATCTTTTCTCAACAAAAAGCCCACATTTCTCAGCATTAACACATTGCGTACTGCATAGAAATTGCTAAGACATACGCCAAGGACTGCATGTTTTTGGGCAAACTGCACATTATTTAAATCATCATAATGCACTTTAGGTGTTGTTTTTCAATAATTATAACATTTTTATTCACAAAAACAATTAAACAATTGAAGTTCCTAGTACTTTTTTAATGTATGGTACTGCGTCAAACATTTTCCTCTATGAAGAGGGACCAAACAAAATTTACATAAGTATCTAGATTCACTCTTTTTTCCTTGGGCGTGAAAAATGAGAACACTTCTGAGAGGTCCTTAACAGATGACGCGCGAAACATGAGAAAACTCCTGAGCAGTACGAAATGTGTTAATAGGATCAGTTCCTATCTTTCTCTGTGAAATTTCTTGTAAGTTTTTCCAAAATGACTAATATGAGGAGAGGCTGTCCCAGGTGGAAGTCATACAAATGGGCAATGATGGTGAACAGGTTGTCACACTCTTTGCCTTCACTGCCCTTTTTACAGACGTCATCAAACTTCCTCACTGTGGCCTCCAGATTGGGAGCTTTCACCTGCACCAATGGAACAGACAAAACATTATTGCAAACACCTGACAATTGTGGCAGCAAGTTACTCTCAGGATCCTTCTTTTCAACAAGCTGTTAGTGTTTATGCTGAAGGAGTCAGTACTTTTAAAATCAATGCATCATTATACACATGGTAGGATGCACAGGCCCACAGGACAGAAACTTTAAAAACCAGTCTGAGTGTACAGTATTGATACCCAGCAACACAGACTGGCAGCTGCAGCACAGAGCAATCTGCCACAGCACTGGAGCCTCCCATGTTAGCACACCCTCTCGTCTTCTAAGTCTATGGGGGACTGCCTCAGCAAGCAACCATCTGGCTCCTTGGAAAAATACCACTACACATCTCTGTCTGCAGCACTGCACATCTACCGACACTCATTCTGACATGCCCACTGAGCCTGGAGGAGGAGGCATAGAGTGGTGTCGAAGGTCCAGTTGGGAAGTGAGACCTGCACAAATGCAGTCCTGCTGGACCTGGGAAGGAAGACCCCAAAACAGAACTAGCAGTTGTGACCAGCAACTCGGCCACTAGTCGTAAAAGATTAAACTCTGAGGAACAGAAGCTGGAAGAGGGAACCTGAGGGGAAGAGCAGGTTATGGAGGGCTGCTTCAATTGTGGGTGCAGGTGAGCTCAACCGGACAGGTTACAGTGTGATATACACGTGTCATTGCTGAAGGGCAAACACTAAATGCTACAAGACTCCAGAGAAAGGCACAGTTGGGCAGATGAGAATGACTTCACAGAGGCCAGTGTCCATAGACAGGGGATATTCTTTAGGGAACAAATAACAAATATAACCTGTAAACTCCCTATTGGTGCCCCTGCATGAAAATCAACTTGAAGAGCATACTATGACCAGGGCATTAAGCTCAAATATAACTTAAAGAAATAGAGAGGAGGAGGGAGGGAGAGAGAGAGAGAGAGAGAGAGAGAGGAGAGAAATTACCCAGCCAGCATGACTTAGTGGTTGAGAGTCAACATACAAACCAGGAAGTCATAGTTTGATTCCTGGTCAGGACCTATGCGCAGGTTTCGAGATCAGTCCCCTATGTGGGGTTTGCAGGAGGGAGCTGATCAATGATTCTATCACATCATTGATGTTTCTATCTTTCTCCCTTTCCCTTCCTCTTTGAAATCAATAGAAATCTATTTTTGAAAAGAGAAATTAGAAATCTGCAGACATAAAAATAATTTTACATAATAGTGTGCAAAGTGTCCACTCCATGGGGAGTTTCCCTGGAGTTCAACCAGGGCAGGGGCTGGCTGGGGGAATGGAGAGTGTATCCCGCTGCCAGCAGGAAGCTGCTAGGGACCCTACCAGTGCACGAATTTGGTGCACTGGGCCTCTAGTTTATGTATAAACTACTCAGGTTGAATGCTTTCAACACACAATTGGAATTAATTACGACAATTTATCTAAAATTTTGAATTTATTTGGTGTCTTCAATATAACCTGTAGCTTAGTAGAGCATTTACAACAAGCAATACCATTCATGTTGCTGAAGTTATTAAGCACTTACATGAGCTCTGATGGGACTTGCACATACTCTGCAGAGACCTGATGTTTGATTAATAAACGACTCAAGAGCAGACCAGGGACCGTCCCCCGGGACTGGTGACACACTCTGGGTCCCACGAGGACGCTCCTGTCGCCACAGAACTGGAGCTTCATGGACGCGCATCCTCAGAGCTCATCCCTCTGGCACAGGTTTCAGGGGACGCCAAGCTCCCAGGCTCTATGATGAGGCCGCTGCAACGAGTCCTATCTGGTGTCCTTCATGCCAGGAGAGAAGGTTAATGGGCAAAGTGGACCAATGACCTCCTGTGCTCACGTCCAGTGGACGCATGACCTGCTGCAGGTGGTCAGTGTCTATGGCGTTTCTTACAACCTGGTGACATTCTGCCTGAGCCCAAACCCTTTGCCTGAGGAGGATCCCGGTCCGTCACAGGAAGACATGGGCCCAGGAAAGCCCTGGGACAGCGCCCTGAGCTGGGGCCACACAGGGCAGAGGCAGGCGCGGGGATCCATCACCCTCCGCGGGGAGGGCGGGCCTGGCCTGTGAGGAGGAGTCTTTCTGAGAAACCAAACCCTGACTTCAGAAGGCGCCTCCCTAAGCAGCTGGTTCATGCAGAGCGGGGAGTCCTCAGCCCGCGCCCCGCGGCCCCCACTTCCCATCTTTGCTGCAGAAGCTGATGGACTCCCTGCAGGGAGCACATTTCCAGCAAGGCTGCCCTCCTAGGACGCCTGCAGGACCTCCTCGCTGCAGGACAGCCGCCTCAGGGCTCCACCTGCCTCCCCCAGGCCCTCGTCCCCCTCAAGGCTTCAGGGCCCTGCACTGCCAGCAGCCACTCAGGCCAAACAGTCCTGCACCCCTGGACTCTGCTGTCTACTGGACAAACTTTGCTGACTCCCCGCAGAGGCAGGACTTCCCGGTGATGCCTGGAGGCAGGGCACTGGGAGGGGCGACGCGTCGCCCCCTGGTGGCGGGAGGCTGCAGTGTGTCCACTGTCAGAACTCTGTGCTCTGAGTAGGTGAGTGCAGAGATGAGCTCTCACTTCACACAGGAAAGCCCTGCAGGTCCTGGTACAGAGGCCTCCTGCCCGCAGGCAAATGTGCCCTTGGTCCTGGGCTTGCATTTACCAGTATTTACAGGAAATTTCTACTCACCTTACTGTTATGAAACTGGTGTTTCCACTCCACCTCGGGCCTCAGTGTCTCCGTGTGCCGTGTGATACCCGTCCTGAGGTGTGTTCTGCAGTGTCCCCACATCCAGGCGGATGGGACATAGTGACCGTGGCCTTATTTGGGAATAGGGCCTTCGCAGTTGTAATCAAGTTCAGAGGTGGCCTTGGGTCTGGGATGGCTGGGCCCTCACTGCAGTGACAGGTGTCCTTGTAAGAGGGAAATTAGACTCACTGGCCGAAAGAATGTCATGTGACTTGGACGCAGAGATGGGTGGGGAGGATGGGTCTCCAAGCCAAGGAACCAAGGATAGCTGGCACCACCAGAAGCTGGGAGAGGTTTTCCCTTGCAGCCCCAGAAGGACCAGCCTTGCCCTCACCCTGATTTCTGGGGGTGATTGTTTCACAGGCAGTGTGGAGTTTCTCTGGTCCCTACCCACCTGCCCAGATCACTGTCTCCTAAGCACCTGCAGAGAAGTCACATTGGAGGAATGGACTCCCAGCTGCAACCTCCAGGCTGGGAGTGAGGAGCAGGAGGAGGGGTTGCCTGGGGCACTGGCTCCTCACTGCCTCCCTGAGCACCTCACATCCTGTGCCTTGACAGGTGGACCAGGGCTGATATCTGCCCAGAGGGCCTCAATAACAGTGTGTAGGGCTGTGCCAGAGATACTCAAGAGCAAGCATGACAATGTTCGTCTTCCATCTGTCCCACCTCCTCCAGTGTTGCATATATTCAGCACCCTCACTACCCTCACCCAAGTCTCTACAGGGTCTCCCTCCAGGGTGTAAGAGGACATGCCTGTCTCTCATTCAATCATTTCCTGGTGATAATTGGGAAGAGGGAGTCAGTTACCCTTTTTGTCACCACGTTTAACAGGAACTACATGAAGTAAATCCATTTATTCCCACAGAGTGCTTAGAAGGAGTCTGACCCACAGTAGCTGCTCCGTGAATGAAAGTCAGCACCCTCCCCAGGCATTCAGGGCAGTTGGTGGACAAAAATTTCGGTTTCTCTGGACCTGGTGAAAGGGCTGGTTGCAAATATAAAACATTCCATGAATGACACAGGGGCCGATGGGTGTGCAACAGGGCCAGTGTTAGGGCCAGGGTGCTATACAAATACATTATAAGAAATTGAGGAACATAGGCTGCCATTCAGAAAAGGACGACCTGATTGAGTGAGGTTCTCATAGACACCTTCAGCTTGTTTCACTTGCCAGCATAAAAGAAAACATCATTCAACATTCACGTTGGAACCACCCTCATCTGTTAGTTGAGGGCAAGCATAGGTTAGCTATAAATACACCTGTTTGGCAAAATCAATGAGAGCTTTCTTAGGGAATCAATGAGCTGTTTGCATACATGTATATATACGTGTGTGTGTGTGTGTGTGTGTGTGTGTGTATGCATACAGCTAAACATATTCTCTCCCCTTCCTCTGGTTGGTTGATAAACACTTGGCTGTATGCTTCCCAAGGTTTTTCCAACCTTTTCTAATTTTCTCACTTTGCTGTTGTCCCCAGTGGGAGTGCCCCTTGTCCCATAGGTGATCCCACCCTCTCTGCAGGCAGACCTCAGCCCAGAGCTGTCACTTGGATATTTCCCACCCCCCAGATCACAGAGCTCTCATGCCAGGGTAGAGGTGCATCTATGGGGCTCAATAGGGTATGGTTTGGGATGCACCCTCAGCAATGGGACCACATGGTACTCCCCAGGGGACCCGCCATGTGGGTGTGGCTGGATATTTGAATAAAACATCAGAGTAGGAAGCAGCTGAGGGAGTGCTGGATACCACATGGGAAAGAGAGAGGGGGATAACCAACATGGTCTGTGTGGAGAGCAGCTATTGTGTTTGGACAGGTTCAAGCTTCAGACTAATTAGAGGACACGATCCTCCCATGGGAAAGCCACATGCAATTCCGGGCAAAATTATAGCCAAAGGCTATAGTTGTAAGCTTGACCTTATGGTCCGAACCTGTGGTCCATGTCGCTAAGTGAGGTAGGCAGTGGGTGGTGCTTGATAGAGTTCAGGTGCATGTAATTGAGTAGATCAGAAACCTGGGAGAACACTGTAAACATCTTGACCATGCCTTTACTTTGCATCATGGAATCTGGCTATAAAAATAGGCTTGGCTTGCAGGCCATGGCACTGTCTCTCTAATCTGAGGGTAGCGTCCCACCTAGCCCCAGCTTTATTCTCTTGTCTTTCTTCTTTAATCCTTCACCATTGCCGCCCCCCACCCTGTCAGGTTCACCCATGGCCATGCTGGCACAGCACAGGTCTGGATGGGGGACAGATGTGATGAGAAAATGAACATAGAGGCTTTGGTGGGGGGAGGATGGTGAACCATGTACTGAGCATTTTGAGTTGGAGGTGTCTTTGGGACATAAAAGCTGGAAACAGATCTGGAGGTTCCCAGGAGAGGCTGGGGCTTGAGGTGTTTGGAGCCTTCTGGGAAGATTGCATCAAAGTGGAGGATGTGTATGAGCTTGTCTTGGGCTGGAGGGTGGTAGAGCATTGGGTGCATTCTGAGGTGACCCATGGAGATGCTAGACCACGAAGGGATGGGAGTAGCTAGTGTGGAGGCTGAGAGAGGAAAGTTTCAAAAGGGAAGGTCACCCAGGGTGAATGCCGAGAGGTTCAGGCAGACCAGCTGACAAGTCCCTGGCAAGACCCAGGAAATGGGGTGTGTATGGAACTTGGGATGAGAACCATCATCTAAGATGGAGTGGGAAGATTCCACACACATTCTTAGGTTCAGGGGACCTATCAAATGGGGGATATGGAGAGAGGTGGGGTCCAGCCTGCACCACAGGCTTTTGGCTTCTGTGATTGACTGCTGGTTTGCTTGAATAATTAGGAAGCCCAGAGGAGCCAGGGAGAGTAGAGGAAGCCTGTAGCCTGGACAGAGGATCTAAGGCAGCCGACCTCAGGCTTGAAGTTTAGGAGGGGAGCATTAGACCTAGCAGAACAGGTGGTCAATCCTGCAGAGGAGGCCTGGAGGGAGCTACCTCCAAGGTGGAAGCAGTCAATGAGTGTTTGTGGAAGGAATGAGCGAGTGACAGAGTGATTGGCAAGTGTGAGCCCTGAAAAACCTGTCCCAGAGGAGAGAGAATCATGGAACAGAGTCTGAGAGCTCCAAGGGGTGACTGGCCAGTGTCAGATCCTGCAGGGGAGGAGGCCTCCAGGTGGTGCTGCTCAGTTTGGCTCAAAGCATTGGGGAAGGCAGCTTGGCTGAGTGGGAGGCTCCCACAACTGCAGGACCTCAGAAAAGAATGGGGAAGGAGGTGACAGGAGGCAACTTACAGGAGAGGTTTGGTGAGGAAGGAAGGGGACATGCAGGTGACAGCTGGACAGAACACCATTAGATTAGGTCAGGAGGGGATCTCTACCTGCCTTCCTCCCTACCTCTTCCTGACACTTACTGGTTGAGTAGGCTTGGAAAAATCCAATGGATCACTTTAAGCTTACCTCCTGTTTTGATATAAATCCCATATAAAAATGGGATTCAACCAATAGGAACGTAAAATAAACGCTGTTGCATGGTAAACAGGAAACTTTGCTTTCCCACGCTCTCACCTCCTGGCAAAAGGAGCTGGTGGATTCCAGGGGCCGGGGAGACTGGGGGGCTGAGCAGGGAGCCCAGAGACCCAACCCCCCAACAGCACTGCCAGTGATGAGCAGTGAGGAAAAGTAGAACTCATTTTCACAACATCTCATTTTACTACAAACCCATCCTTGTATGTTCCAAGAATCAATGGCTATTTGATACAGAACTCAAAGTGCTCTGAGTACTGACTATGTTAACATTTCTTTCCCAGTACCTTAGCTCAAATGGAAAAAAAATCTTTATAGAACCCAAATAACCAGGTTTAGTACAACCCACAATGAGCACCTTTAGTAAGCAAGAGGAAACAAAATGTGTCAGGAACTGGCCAAATGCACACAGCAGCAGGTGAGACTCCTGATGCAAAGAAATGAATCCTGATAGAACATAAACATGGAGTGTCCCCCAAGACAGGTACACAAAGTCAGACTCCCAATAAACATGAATGATTCCCGATGGAACATAAACATAGATAAGAATGAATGATGCCTTATGGAGTGTAAACATCGGGTGGTCCAAAAAATGTGAACACAGTGAAAAGAAATAAATCAGCTCCTGAAGGAAAAGAATGACTGCCTTTTGAACATAAATATAGGGTGCCCACCCTTTCCAAAATAGAAACACAGGTGAGACTCCGGTGGAAGAGAATGACTCCCAATGGAACAGAAAGTAGAGTTCCAAACAAATGTGCACACACTCTGACAGCTGATAACTCCCTGAATGTTCATACCTTTTCAAGTTTAACTGATTGGAAAAAATGGGTGAAGCCACACTAAGCTGTGAACGAAAAAAAATTCTCCACTAGGCTCTTTATGGGGATACATAAAAGATAAAGTTGAGGAATCCAGGGCAGCTATGGAAAGAGATATGTACAAACACCAAACCGAAGGAACGAATCTTATTGTTTGCGCCTCCATCGCTTGCCTTAGTTCTGCTCCAGGTGCTGCTGCTGAGGAAGTAATGGAATCGCAAACACCAAGAATCACTGCATTCTGTTTGTTCACATCTTCTGTCAACAGCAGCCCCGATGCCGGGACTGTGGACCTTTCTATGCCAGACACCTCATCCTTTATGTGTCCCCAAAAGAAAGTCCAGAGGATACATCGTCTTTGTTCAAAGTTCAGTCTGGCTTCACCCATTATGTCAAATCTGTTAACCCTGAAATGGAGTGAAAATTGAGTTATCAGCTGTTAAAGTGTGTTTATATTTGGGGGGACACCCTGTAGTATATATATTTGGGGGACACCTAAAAGCACATATATTTCACAAGTGTGAACACATGTATGTAATATATTACATTTGGTTCCTATCCTTGGAAGTCACTCAGAAATAATAAATCCAAGTGTCATCCACAATGGGGACAATGGGGCACTGCAGCCACTTTCCAAATCACTTTCCTGCTTCTTGCACATGTTCCCCTCTGCACACTGTGGACACTTGCTGGGAGAGGGCGGGCAAGGCTTTTCACTGCCCCATCACCCAGGCTGGGCAGACCCAGTGTTTATAGAAAAGTGGCCCCAGGAGCCAGCTGGAGAAAAGCAAAGCCTGAGGCCACCTGCCTTGAAGACTGCCCTGGCCTGAAGGACGTGGGGCCTAGGCCTGGCTTGGCAAAGCTCTGGGTTAACAGTGAGCCTGACTCCAGGTCTTTGTGGTTTGGCTGGTGTGGGCTTCTCCTGGGACCACAGGGCTTCTGGGAGAGGGAGTCGAATTTCTGGATCACGAGGGACCAGCCCTGAGAGAATATGTGTCTTTGCTCACGTGTGCATGCACATGCACATGCATATGCACACACATACTTTAATGGAGGTGAAGTAGCTAACCCTTGTTCTAAGGGGCATGCTCACATGGTGTCTGTCTCTGGAAAGTCAGTTTGTCATTGCCTTGTGAGCATCCCCAGGCCAAAGTGGATTTGTTGAAAAGATGCCAGTGACTGGAGGTAGAGTCAGGAGTTTCACAAATGGGGTGTGACCCTTAGGGCTGGAACAGCGTTGTCACTAACAGAACAAATGGAAGCAGCACGGGAACCCTTTCCTCCTTCTACAGCCACTCCAGATACCGCAGGCAGACAGTAGAGGAGGCTGTTGTCTTCAGAAGGTGTGTTTGTAGTTTGAAGGCTCTGGATCTGCTTTGGGGTCAGGAGGTGGGGGCCACCATGAGTCCTCTGGCCTTTCAGTACGGGTCATTGGTGGTCTCTATGATTTTTCTTTTTTATGGTTTAGTCATTTTGTGGGGTTTTGGGGGTTTTTTGTGGGTTTTTCATAAATGAGGGAGGTTATTTGGTGGAGGAACTGGTAAAAGGAAGGGAATCTCCAGTATCTGGAAAAGGGAGAACCTATTTTGAAGGGGGTGGGATGTTCAAGGACGATGAGGACTGAAAGCGTTTCAACACAGCCGGGCGGGCCACTGGACACTTGCCTTTGTTCTTCCCTTTGTTCTTTTTGCGCCAAGTGGCTAAATGGTTATCCCCAGATCACCAGGAGAAGAAGAAAAGAAGAAAACAACACAAAAGAGCAAGTAAATGAATTGAAGAACAACAAGTGACTCTACATTGGCTAAATGTACTTGGGAAATCAGAATCCTGTCCAGCCCAGGAGAGATGGAAACAGTCCCCATGGCACAGCCAGAATCAGGACTTGGTGAATGATTGAGGCTCTGACTCCATCTAATTAATTCAGTGGCAACCTTGTGCCAATGCTTTACTTAGCAAGTGAGGAGAAGTCCCCCTCCCCAAGCTAAGTAGGACAGGTAAGAGAAAACAAAAACTACGCTATCCTGCCACCTACTGGACAGCTAAAGAAAGACCTCAAATTATCCACCTGCTGAATTGTGGAAAGGAAAATGTTCCTAAGTAAGAAAAGTGCTCACCACTTCAAATGTGCCAGCAGAGGAACAACCCATCAAGCAGCATGGACCACCAAGGTAACAACTACACAGGAAGACAATGACTCTTCTCCAGAAAGGAACTCAAAATAATGGGTGAGTGTGATATAAAGGAGAGAGAAATCAAAACAGCAGTCATGGAGACACTCAAGGAGATACAAGAAGGCAGTTTAATGAGCTCAGGAATACAATTAATGAACAAAAGGAGGACCTTACCAAAGAGATGAAAACTATAAAATGAACCAATCAAATTATGGAACTAAAAAACTCAATGAATGAGATAATGAATGGATATATTAATAACTGATACACAACAAAAGCTAGTTGCTATATCAAGATGTCCTGACATTGCCATGTTAGTCATCAGTCATTCAAGGGCTGGCAAGATATAGACATAAGTGAACTTCACTTAAAAATGCAAATATATAAAATAAAAATTCAAATATTTCCTTCATTGCACTATTTAGAAAATGGACAACTGCTCAGCAAGACATTTTACAAAAACTGAAATAAAAATGCTGTAAGGAAAGTAGCAATTAATGTTCTCTATGCAAGAAGATGGCAAAAATTTTCACTTAAAGACAAATATTAATCAGTTTAGTATTACAAGTTTATTTGGTTCATAAAAAACGTTTCTCAGAGTAGGAACCACCAAGTTTTCTATTGCCTGTAAAACTATAATCAGGATTTCCACCACAAGGTGTCTCCAGGACTGGCCTCATATGAGTAGTACTCAGTCATCTGCTTTGTTGTTCCTGCAAGAAGGAGCACTTCAGTGCTGACCTCTGCTGGCTGCTTCTGAGCCCTGTAGGATTGTAAACAGCAGATGCTTAGTATTTTATTTTCCCCTCAATGACTTGCATTTTTTTAAGTAGACACAATGATAAACGGAATTTCCCATTAAACTCCTTTTTTAACAATGAAAATGTATCCGAGCAGAGCTACTCTATTCAAGTATAGGTTCTAAACTGTTCTGAAAAGTACTTATGTTTCTAGGGAGTGGGGAGAGGGGGTCCCAGCTAAGGAATCCAAAGTCAGGAGCCTGTCAGTGATGCAGATGGCTTATCAAGTAACATTTTCTGCCTCTGGAAGGGCGGTACTTACAAGATCCTTGAAGATGCCCTTGGACATATTTAGTAGCCATGTTAGAGATTTAAAAAATAATCCCTTAAAAACATTGCCAAGCATTTGCCTTCACCACCCTTGTACAATACACTCATTACCTTGGAGATGTTAATCACTTGACACTGAGGTATAATGTAGAGCAACAACCTCTAAGGGAGAAGAAGATAGCCTGGCTGGTGATCAAATGACCGAAAAGGGCTCCAGAGGCCATTGCTTATACCACTGTTACCAAGGCATAGGAGGTGGGATCTGCCCTTTCTGTCTTCCCCACACCCTCCTCCTGCAGATCACATTATTTTTAGCCACTTTGTCAATGATAGTGCCCCTCACCCCTATGATAATCTTTCCCTATTTAACATGTATGTCTTTATATAGAGTAGAAAACTATAAAGGACAGTTTGTCTAAAGGCGCCCTCTAGTGATAATAACAAAGGTCACAATCAAGAAAGTAAATTTACCAAGTACCTGATTGTGTTGGAGTAACTTAACCCATTGTGTTTAAGTTGTTATCTTAAATGTTTCTATTTAGGGGGATTCTGACAAGTGATTTTATAATAGTACTAGAGGCCCTTTGCAGGTAATTCATGCACTCGGAGTGGGGGGTACCTCAGCTGGACCTGTGCCCTCTTGTAGTCTGGAAGCCCTCCGGGGATGTCCCACAGATGACCTAAGGCAGTGATGCGGAACCTATGACACGCCTGTCAGAGGTGACACAGGAACTCCTATTTTTTTTGGTAGATTTTACTTTGTTAAATGGCATTTAAATATATAAAATACATATCAAAATATAAATCTTTCTTTTATTATGTTTGCAAATATCAAAAAATTTCTATATGTGACACAGCACCAGAGTTAGGGTTTATCAAAATGCTGACACGCTGAGCTCAAAAGGTTCGCCATCACTGCCCTAAGCTGTCAGTTGGAAATCCTTAGGACTGTTGTGGAGGTGGGAGAGGCTCCTGCCACTGCTGCTGCACTCGCCAGCTATGAGCGCAGCTTCTGGTTGAGCAGTGCTCCCTCTGTGGGTGTATAATGACCACCAGGGGTCAGCTTCTGCATTGAGCATGTGCCCCCTACTGGTCAGTACGCATCATAGCGACTAGTCATTCCACCATTTGGTCCATTTGTATATTAGCCTTTTATTATATAGGATTGCTAAATTTTAGAGCTTCAAGACATTCAGCTTAAAGGCTGGTAGATCAGGTTAACTATATGAAAATATTAAGGGGAAAAATTAAAGGCACGTAAAACCAAAAAAGGAGGAGAGATGCAACTGTCCTGGAAGAACATTTGAATGGTAAGTTCATTTGCCAAAGTTTTACTATTTAGTTAGCTTTCACGCCCCCCTAATCTCATGAACCTGGCACTATAGTAATTATGTTTTAAGTGTAGAGGCTAATTACTGAGTTAAACTTATTTTCTCTGATTCTGCATTTGCCTTACCAAGTTCGTTTCCTCTCCAAACATTTTCTGCGTTCCAATACTTCTTGGTAGAGTCACAAGTGTTTTTCGGTTTCTCTTTCTGCTATCATCTTGAGAGGTTTGCAAAAGTGGTGTTCTGAGTTCCAAATGACCTATATTTGAAGCGTTATGCGTAGATGTTAACGGCTCTGAGATTTCTTGGGATGCTCTTCGTGTCTAAAGAAAATAAAAATGATACATTTTTAAAAAATATATTTTATTGATTTTTTACAGAGAGCAAGGGAGAGAGATAGAGAGTTAGAAACATCAATGAGAGAGAAACATCATCAGCTGCCTCCTGCACATCTCCTACTGGGGATGTGCCCACAACCCAGGTACATGCCATTGACCGGAATCGAACCTGGCACCCCTCAGTCTGCAGGCTGACGCTCTATCCACTAATCCAAACCGGTTTTGGCAGGATACATTTTTAAAGTAACTATAACATGGCAAAGGATCTAAATAGACACCTTTCAAAAGAGGACATTCAGAAAGTCAAGAGACATATGAAAATATGCTCAAAGTCACTAATCATCCGAGAGATGCAAATCAAAACAACAATGAGGTACCATCTCAAACCTGTCAGGATGGCTATCATCAACAAATGAACTAATGACAAGTGCTGGAGAGGATGTGGAGAAAAAGGAACACTTGTGCACTGCTGGTGGGATTGCAGACTGGTGCAGCCACTATGGAAGACAGTATGGAGTTTCCTCAAAAAGCTGGAAATGGAATTCCCATTTGACCCTGTGATCCCACTTCTAGGAATATATCCCAAGAAACCAGAAACACCAATCAGAAAGGATATGTGCACCCATATGTTCATAGCAGCACAATTCACCATAGCTAAGGTCTGGAAACAGCCTAAGTGCCCATCAGTAGATGAATGGATTAGAAAACCGTGGTACATCTACAGGATGGAATACTATGCTGCTGTAAAAAAAAGGAACTCTTACCGTTTGCAACAGCATGGATGGAACTGGAGAGAATTATGCTAAGTGAAATAAGCCAGTCAATGAAGGAAAAATACCACATGATCTCACTCATTCATGGATAATAAAGACCATTACAAAGTTTTGAACAATAATAGATACAGAGGCAGAGCTGCCTCAAAGTGATTATCAAACTGCAGTGGGAAGGCCAGAGAGGGTTGGGGGGCAGGATGGAGGGGAATAAGAGATCAACCGAAGGACTTGTATACATGCATTTAAGCATAACTAATGGACATAAGACACTGGGGGGTAAGGGAGGGCAGGGGATTGTCAAGGGTGGGTGGGGGGGGGGGAAGGACACATATGTAATACCCTTTGTAATACTTTTAGCAAAAAATAAAGTAAGTATAACATGAACAGTTACAATTGTCTTCTTTAGTTTTGAGTCAACGAATCAGAGATCAGTTTGAAGTGTGAAAAAAGCTGACATTTAAAATGTTTATCATCGATGTCCACTGAATTAAATCTGAGTTATAAGGTTAATCTTTCTTCTATTAGTACTCATGTAATTTGATAATTCAAGGAATAATAGAATCAGTTTGAAAATTTTAAAGTAGAAGGATATAACTTAATCCAAGAGTATGGAACAATTTTTAAATCACATTCCCCCATTTCTTTTTTTTTTTCAAAGACATATTTTACTGATTTTTCAGAGAGAGGAAGTGAAGGGGATAGAGAGTTAGAAACATCGATGAGAGAGAAACATCGATCAGCTGCCTCTTGCATACCCCTGACTGGGGATGTGCCAGCAACCAAGGTACATGCCCTAGGTCAGAATCGAACCCAGGACCGTTCAGCCCGCAGGGCGACGCTCTACCCACTGAGCCAAACCAGTCAGGGCCCCCTTTTCTTTCAAATATTCTTGTTTAACATCAACTGGTCTTAAAAATAAAATGATCCTCTAATAAGAATCATTTGGAAAGATCAATTCAGTGATAATAATGACGGAAACTGAAATACTAAAAAGGAAAAACAAATGCCACCTTCTTTCCAGAAATCTGTAAAATAAATTGCCATTAAAGGAAGTAAAGGAAAGGCAAAACCCCTGTATTTATCAGAAATGTAATTTGCAGTGATTTATAGCACATTAAATAAACAACTTAACCTGTAAAAATAAGTCGAGTTGTGTCACTTTGTCTGTTATATCCTTTATCCGTTCATCAAGCTTCGGTTTATACTTTTCTAATTCAAAGTCTTCTGCCATGTGCTTTTCCTGATATCTTCTGAGCTGTTTGACCCTTTGTTTCCACTTCTCTTCCTCAGCCTCCAGCTCTTCACATTCCTTTAGAAGTGCTTCCCTTGATAACTCCTCTTGAGGTGTCTTTTCTTCATCCAGATGTATACAGTTTGAAGATGACGGTTTCAGTTTTTCTATAAGATCATCATTCTGCATGAAGAAAAGAATCTAGTTTGGTTATGAAGGTGTGTTCACCAGTATGACATTTTGAAATGAATTCAATGGCAATAAAATGTTATCTGTACAGTGGTAGAGTCTTGGAATGTGGAACCTTAATTTCTCAGAATCAAAACCAACGTTAAAATGACCAGGAGTCACAAAAATACGTTTACTGGTGCCGCCTTTGCCACACAACATCTGCACTTGACTTTATGCTTCTCTTTCTATGACTGTTTCACGTTTTTCCTCCACAAAATGACTACACGTTGGCCCTTAGTAGAAAGTCTCTTACCTCTTCCCCCATCTAACCTCTTCACAATGTTTAAAAGAGTTTTAGAGATATCATACTGTGCTTTTCAGAACTGTCATCAAGATAAGACTTTCAAAATGAGACTAATTCATGACTCATAAATACGGATTCTAATGCCATAGGTCTTTTACTGAACCAAAAAAACATTTGATGCTAAATAGAATTGCATTCCAAGAAGAAATGATTCCCTGGATTACAGAGAAATTAAAACTCTTACTGTTAAAGTTTAGCCACATAACCTCGATATTTTTTCTAGAACCCAAAAAGTGGGCATGGGAGGCTTAATTCAATAATGCTATCTTAAAATTCTTTGTTACTTCCCACAAAATCAGGGAACATAGTAAACAAAACAACATCATCACCATCAACAGCAAACTTGCTGGCAGGTCAGTGATAATGGTGACTGTTAGGTCAGAGAGAGCCCAGGATCAGATACATGCAGACATGTGACAAGATGATGGACTCCCCCTGGCATGTCTAACAGATCAGCATGCCAGACACAGATACTGACTTCTCCCTGAATCAACACCGACCCCAAACAGATACTAACTCATTCCTGAATACCTGGCTGAACCCCCTGCAGCTGAAACTTCCTCAACTGAATACCTTAGCTCATGTCCCCGCCCCTCACCCAACCTCAGTATAAAAAAAACGCCCCCCTCCCTGTTGGTGTGAATCCACGGGCCCTGTCTTTGGGGGTACGTGGGTCTCCCGGGGATGCAGAAATAAACCTTTTCCTTTCCTTTCTTTTCTGATTCACTGGACTCTCTATTTCTTGCGCCGCCTCCTGAGCTACCTAACCTAACAGTGACTGCTATGTCTGGTGCCATCTGACTCTCTCCAGGGAAGCTCACTCTGGGAACCCAGCCACCACGTTGTGAAAAACGAAGCAGCACAGGCCACATGGTCAGTCCTCATACAGGTGTCCAGCTGAGACTGTTCCAGGGAGCGTCCCAGCCAGAAGCCCACTGCACCTGACCAAACCGTGAATAAACAAGTCTTTAGATCAGCGGTTCTCAACCTGTGGGTTGTGACCCCTTTGGGGGTTGATCAACCCTTTCACAGGGGTTGCCTAAGACCATCGGAAATCACACATATAATTACATATTGTTTTCTGTGATTAATCACTATGCTTTAATTATGTTCAATTGGTAACAATGAAAACACATCCTGCATATCAGATATTTACATTACAATTCATAACAGTAGCAAAATTAAGTTATGAAGTAGCAGCGAAAATAATTTTATGATTGGGGGTCACCACATGAGGAACTGTATTAAAGGGTCGCAACATTAGGAAGGTTGAGAACTGCTGCTGCAGATGATTCCACTTCCAAGCTTCAAGTCATCCCAGCTGGTGACAAGTGGAAATGAAATAAGCTGGCCTCACTGCAGATTTGTGCACAAGATAAATGCTGCTTTAAGACACAAGGTTTGGAGGTGGTGTATTAAGCAGCAATAAGTAACTGGCACAGATACTGACATTGAGAATAGAATGCTGGTTTTCAAAAGGGTGACCCCATAGGTGGACGTGTCCTGCGCCTTCACACGGAGCAGATAGAAGGGACAACTAAATCGAATAACATCCACTCGGAATTGGCAAGTTAAACAGCTGGTGAGACAATCCATGACCCATATATATGCTGTATACAAGAAAGAGAACCGCCTCAAAGCAAGGGAGTCCCACAGACTGAAAGTGAAGGAATGGTAAAATATCTTCCAGGCAAATGGAAAGGAAAAAGAAAGCTGGGGTAGGAATAATTGTGTATGAAAAAATAGACCTCAAAATGAAGGACATAACAAGAGATAAGGCACGCACGCACATGTAGATGAATTTGCTGGCTCCTTCTTTCCCGCAGGCCTGAGCCTCTGAGCAGCCTGGGATGAGCTGGTGATCACAAAAGCCTGACAGTCATCCCGGTCCTTCCGCCACCTACCCCGATCCCCTGTTCACTATCGCTGACCCATTGGATCCTCGGGTTTGGGGGGCGGGGAAGGCCAAGAGGTCAGCAGTTCAGCCTGCTCACCAGTCTCCAGTCCCACCTGACCCCTCTCGTGGGCTGTAGGGAGAGACCGAGAAGTGGTCAATGCCACCTCATGCTGACTGGTCGTTTGGTCAGTCTGGTCATTTGGTCAGTCTGGTCATTAGGGACATTGGCTTTACATATATTAACCACAAGGAAATACACAAGAAAGTGTGCTAGGGTGAGGGACTGCGCCATGGAAGGGTTACAGAATGTTACAGAATGTGCTGGGAGGGGGGACTGACGTATGGGGAAGGATTGTGTTGCCAGGCTATGAGGATTGTGTATGTGCTGGGAGGAGGGACTGACGTATGGAGGGGGGTTGCAGGGTTAGGAACCATGGAAGAAAAATTGCTAGATTGTCTTATACCAGTCAGGTGTGACTCTGTTTACCCCCCCTTTGTGCTTATGAACTTTCTGTGAGCTTCTAAGGTAACACTGTTTTGCTATAAAAATCATAATGCACACTTGCTCTTTGCCACATGCCGCGAGGCTTCCCAGAGGGGGAAGGTACGGGCTGTGGTCAGCTGGCCAGCTTAATAAACGGCTTTCAAATTTAAATTCTGAGTCGGTGGTCTATCTCGTTGAGCCAACCCATAACAAAAGCTGCCATGAAAAGTAGTACCCTAAAACATTTTATTTAACCAGCTATAGATTAACTGATGACAGGTTAAATTTCATACATACTTGACTTCTGCTTTGATCTAGTTTGTTCTTGAAATCTGGTTTCTTATCTTCTAAATGCACATGATGACGTGATTCAATCTCCTGAGAAGTCTCTATTGTAGATAGTTTTCTTTTGAAATCAGCCATTTCTTGTTGAAGTTTTCTCACAAATGCCTGGTAAGATATTTCTGTTACTGATTTTATAAATCAGATTATTTTAAATTATTTTACTAATTGACTAATTATTGTATTGTTCTCCATACAATCAACTATCAACCTACTTTTGCCCTACCCTGGGTGTACCTTGTTAGAGTCATATATTATTATCATAATGTTATGACAATAATCTATGACTGGAAAAATATCACCAGCTACATCAATTCACCTTCTTTTCCTCATATGGACATGCTCCTGTTTGCTTAATCAGGTTAAAGTCACAGAAAATTTAACCCTCCTGCCTCATCAGACAGCTGATTCAGCCCCACTCTCAATTCCCCTCCCCCATAAATCTCAAAGCTTTACAATCTACTAACATCTCAAAGAGAAATGGGCACTAGGTGGATCAAGTGGTAGTAAATTTGATATTATGGAAAATTTTCTCTTTTTATTTATTTTTTAACCAGAGTCTTCAATTAACTTCAGAGTTCCTCACACATTTAGTCCCCTGCTCAAATCCTCCCAATAGGTTCCTAACTTAGAAGAAAAGTCATTCCAATGGCCTTCAAGGCCCTAGGTAATCAGGCCTTCACCTCCCTTCCTGCTACACGTAAACCCTGTTAACCCTCACTAGTCTGAAATGGAGATCCAATGCCAAGTTCATGAATCACAGAGAGCTACAATTCTCTCTGTCTTGGACAAACTTATCCCCAAATGATAGTAATTAGGCCTCAAAATGAGAAACATAAGCACATTATTTGTAAAAGTATTCAAAGAAAATTATAAATAGGAGGGGGAAGATTAAATAAAGTATAGATTTGCTATAACTCATCATATTTGTCCCAAATTATGATGTAATGAAAAGTAGATGCCTTGAAAAGAGTTGAGAGATCATAGGAATATATTACTTGAGACTGCAATATTTTCAAATTTAATTCAAATTGGCATGAATAAAAATAACATTATACCAACTCAAATATATAAGATGCTACTGAAGGAAAGGTACTATGTGATACAGCATCTACATTTCAGTTCATCTGGAAATCTGATCTGAACTTAGCTGTCAAATTAATCCACTTAATTGAATCTTAATTTCAAAGTACTCATTTTAGGTAGAGCATTTCCATTTACCTACTTCCTAATAGTTTTAAATTTGGTGACAGAAAGATTTAAATTATTATTCTATCAATGTAAGACCAAATTATTAATATAAATCTGTATGTATTAATAGTGTATAATGTAACCTCTTAAAATTTCATGGGCAGCAAGTCTTTACTCAAAAGAAAGCATCTCTCAGTTCTAAGGTCCATCTACTGACTACAATGTCTGCTTTGAAGCTGATAGAGCAAACATATTTATAAACTATACATTATATATATATATATATATATATATATATATATATATATATTTCAAAGAAGAAGGGAGAGGGAGATAGAAACATCAAAGATGAGAAAGAATGATTAATTGACTGTCCCCTGCACTCCTACTGGGGACTGAGCCAGCAACCGGGCATGTGTCCTTGAGCAGAATTGAACCTGGGACCATTCAGTCCTCAAGTCAATGCTCTATTCACTGAGCCAAACCAGCTAGGGCTATAATATCTACATTTTTAATATTCAACTAGATTCAGCATTTAGCCATCATCAAATATTACTCTGAATTTTCTCTTAGGAAATTTAAAAAATACTTATGTGTCTGGATACTTACATTTCTTTCTGCATTATCATTTTCATACTGAAGTACTGTTTCTTTAAAACTATGCCATTGTTTGAGTAAATCCATCATTATTCCATGCAGCCTAAGAACATACTTTTGATGTTCACAATCAAATATTTTCATGATATCCCGAATCTGATCTTGGGTGTTAATTACCGTCTTTTCTTCTATGTCAGCTTGGTTGTGATCCTCATCCAGTTGCTGTTGAAGCAACATCATTTCAGTCTGTAGGTGAGAAAGCCTCTCCTTTAAGGATTCCTGCTTTCCAATGTTTTTATCCACTTTACCTGGTTCCTTTTGATGCACGTGTCCAGTTTCCTCCTTTTGACACTGTTTTTGACTAAGGTCTCTTTCTACTCCTTCTAAAACCAATGTCCTTTCTTTCAGAGCATCTCTTATGTGGTGAAGCTCAATTTCTAAGCTGCTGTTTTTACTTTCCACTTCAGAAAGTCGTTGAGAAAGAATCTCATTGTTATGTTTCAGGTTAGACATATCCAAATTCATTTTGTCCCATAAACAAAACCATTCATCTCTTACTCTCTGGAAAGCAAGTTCTAGCTCTCTTTTTGATGTCTGACAATGCTCATGATCCTGTACAGCTGTAGCTAGTCTAGACCGATATGATTCAACTTGTGCTTCCAGTCTTCTTCTGTTTTGTTGTTCGATCGCCAGTTTATGGTTTAGCATCATAAGCTCAGCTCTCAGAACTTCAAGCTGCACATTGTGTTGAGATACTCTTTCTGTTATTGTGTTTTGAGGATGGTCCTTCTTTTCTTTGCCAATTGCAATGTTCTCCAAATATTCTTTTCCCATTTCCAGGGTCTGATTTTGTACTGAGTCCATTTCCAGGCTTAGCTTGGCAATTTCATCCCACAACATGCGATTTTCATCCAATTGACATTTTTCTTTTTCAGAACTCTCAGAAACCTAAGGAACACAAAGGAGACTTTTAGCTAAAACATTGAAATCACATGTCATGATAGCCTCTGAAATTAAAGAATAACCTATGTTATAATAAAAGGTTGCAATAAGTGGATATCTCACTGGAAAAAAATAGATTTGGATCCAAACCTCTAACTTTATACAAGCATAAATTCCCCAAAGTTCAAAAATATAATATAATATGATGAATTTTTAAGTGAAAAAATAACAACAGAATTTTAAGAGTCTCAGAATTAGACAGGGTTTTTCTAAATCACCACAAGTCCAGAATGCATTTAAGTAAAAGATGAATAATTTTAATTACACTTACAAATTGAGATGACAGTCTGAACATACCCCACAGGCGAGTAGTATGATCCATGCATATAATAGGATCAACTAAATTTCCCAAAATTCTTTTTGCCCAATATTATCCCATAGATATTCTACTGTTCTAATACTTTTATAGTCATTAATAAAAACTATCTCTGCTAATAACTGATAATCAAGCATTTTCCTGAGCACTTCTATATCCATCAATGAACTCATTCAGTTATCACAATCTGGAATGGAGGGGTTAAAAATATAAGGAAGTTTAGGATTTCCCCCAGGTTTTCAGACTCTACAATTTGTGATCATGCGCCAATCCATAGTTCTCCTCTAGTGTAGATACAGAAAAACAAAAGAAGCCTATTTTTCAAAAAACAGGTAATGAATAATATAAAATTTACAGAGCTCTTTTTAGAAAACCGTGAGATATTTGTTGCTTCAATAACATTTATTTCTTTTTTATGCTGTTTAAATTAGTATTAACTGTGATATGGGGAGGGTGGGTACTCTGATCTACTTTACTAGGAATAAATTACTTACCAATAAATTATTACTAAATATATATTATGGCCCGCATTCTCTTCAGAAGTCCCTTGTATTAAAATGGGATGCTACTTAGAACAAATTGTTAATTTTCTCAAAAGTAGAAGAATGCCATCTAAAATATGATCTCTGAACCTGCTATACTTTCCTCCTTACCATCACTGGAAGTGAAAACTAACCTCTATATGAATATATCAAGGAAATGAAATCAACACCAAAATCTGGAACATTTGTTGTGAGTAGCAATACCTTTGAGACCATGGACAACACATTGATTCTTATGGTAAATATTAAAAGCCCTCTCTTTGGATGAGGCCATTGTGCATGCCACTGGTTGAGACAAATGGATTTGAATTAACAATATTATATCCAATGGGCTTCAAAAGCCATCTCTCTCTCTCTCTCTCTCTCTCTCTCTCTCTCCCCCCCTCTCTTATATGCTTTTTAAATCCTCTAGTTTCCATGTGTACAGTATTGTTTTTTTAAATATATACAAACTCACACATACATACATTTGAAAATGACTAAATAAACTACCTCAGAGTTAATTTTTTATGGGCTATTTCTTTTTTAAAAATATATTTTATTGATTCTGTTTTTCAGAGAGGAAGTGAGAGGGATAGAAATTTAGAAGCATCAATGAAAGAGAAACATCGACGAGCTGGCTCCTGCACACCCCCTAAGGTACACGCCCTTGACCAGAATTGAACCTGGGCTGTCTTAATTTTGAGCTCTTATTCACATCACATCCACTCTTTGCTACCTAATATTCCCCTTACCCACCCCACCCCATTTATCTAGAAGAAACAGAGAAGTAAAAATAAAAAAAATGCAAAACGTATC
The DNA here is from genome assembly GCF_028538775.1 of Myotis yumanensis. NCBI lineage: Eukaryota > Metazoa > Chordata > Mammalia > Chiroptera > Vespertilionidae > Myotis > Myotis yumanensis. Next base: position 19,762,369 of record NW_027223771.1, on the reverse strand, counting down.
CTCTTCTCTTTCCCACCTGGACTTTGCATTACAGCCAGATATAGGGGATGCGACAATGTGCATCAGTAGCAAGCAGGAAGCTATCAGTAGCAAGTAGGAAGCTATCCTCTTTCTGCAGGAAGCTATCCTTTCCCCCATTGCCTTTTACAATTTTTTTTCTTTAAGATCTTTAATGGCATAAAAAAGTGGTGGTATTCATAATACATATTAACATGCCCTGGTCAAGGGCATGTACCTACGGGGGATATGCCGGAAACCAAGGTACATGCCCTTGACCAGAATTGAATCTGGGACCCTTCAGTCCATAGGCCCACGCTCTATCCACTGAGCAAAGCCGGTTAGGGCTCTTACGAGCTATTTCTATCACCTTTGTTTTGCAAAGTTATTTGGTAAGAATTCCATCTGGTAATATGCTGGCCTTCTGTTCTCGAGAAGGTCGCCTCTGAGGGTAATTTTGCTCTTCTACAACCTAGGCCGTGGTCGGCAAACTGAGACTTGTGAGCCACATGTGGCTCTTTGGCCCCTTCACTGTGGCTCTTCCTAAGACTTAAGAGTACCCTAATTAAATTAATAACAATGTACCTACCTATATAGTTTAAGTTTAAAAAATTTGGCTCTCAAAAGAAATTTCAATCGTTGTACTGTTGATATTTGTCTCTGTTGACTAATGAGTGTGTCAACCACTGGTAGGGTCACATTTCATTTCATTTTCAGTCTCCTTTCATTAAGAAAAATTCCAAAGCATAAGAGCAGTACCTTAAATAAACTGTGAAGAGGATGTATCCTCTTAAAGCACAAGGATCTTTCCTTTCCATGGAAAACTAAAATTTTAAGTGATAGCTACATTTGTCATAGAGCAAAAATACAGTATACTGAAATAAAATTCTTTTATGAACGTTTGACTAGTTCCATCACCATCTCAAGGCAACTTAGTTTGTATGTTAACATTTATTGAGAGTCAGAATGAACATTTATGCTAATGGGTAGGCTCAATTTATTTTCTATTTCTTCATTTAGAAAACATTTACAGAGCATCTATTAGATGCCAAGGACAGTAATAAGTTACTAATAATTGAAATCATAAAGGTCACAGTTCACATTTTGAATGAGAATATTTTTGGTTTGTTTTAAATTAATAATATACATTAAATGACAGGCTATAACTATTGATGAAGTACTGTTAGAAAGAAGAGATTTTCACCAAAGATAAATTTACCTTATTGTCTCTTATAATCGCCAGTGTGATATCTTGTGCTCTAATCGTGGTTTCAAGTGGGGGGTTCATTTCAACTTCTTTAATCGAGTGCTCTTCTTTTTTCCTTAACTGCACCCTATATTTTTCACATAACAGATCACCCTTTTGTCTCTTCTCTTTTTCTTTTCTTAAGATACACCTGCAGTTAAATATAACCAATGATATGATCCAGTAAGATAAACTGTTATAAGATGTCTTATATAAATCTCATGGTAACCACAAAGCAAAAACCTTCAGCAGATTCACAAAAGATAAAGAGCAGGAATCAAAGCACACTATGGAAAATTTTCAATTCACAAAAGAAGGCAGCATGAGAGGAAGACTGGAACAATGAATGTACAAAACAACCACAGAAAAACTAGATCGCATTAGTGAGTCATTACATGCCAATAATTACTTTGTATGTAGATTGAATTCTACAATCAAAAGGCAGAGGATAACATGGGGTGGTGAACACAGAATGCAGTGTACAGATGATGTGTTGTAGAATGTGCATCTGAAACCTGTGTAATTTGTTAACTAGAGACCCCTTAACAAATTCAATAAAAAGAAAACAAGTAGAGAATGTCTTCACGGATTAGAATAAGACCTAACTATATGCTGCCTACAAGAGACTCAATTCATTCATTTTCTTAATTTCTTAAATATTCAGCTGAGCACAATTCACCATAGCTAAGATCTGGAAACAGCCTAAGTGCCCATCAGTAGATGAATGGATTAGAAAACTGTGGTACATCTACACGATGGAATATTATGCTGCTGTAAAAAAGCAGGAACTCTTACAATTTGCAACAGCATGGATGGAACTGGAGAGCATTATGCTAAGTGAAACAAGCCAGTCAATGAAGGAAAAATACCACATGATCTCACTCATTCATGGATAATAAAGACCATTACAAACTTTTGAACAATAATAGATACAGAGACAGAGCTGCCTCAAACTGATTGTCAAACTGCAGTGGGAAGACCAGGGAGGGTTGGGGGGCAGGAGGGAGGAGGGTAAGAGATCAACCGAAGGACTTGTATGCATGCATATAAGCATAACTAATGGACATAAGACACTGGGGGTAAGGGAGGGCAGGGCGGGGAGGGGGGGAAGGACACATATGTAATACCCTTTGTAATACTTTTAGCAAAAAATAAAAAATTAAAAAATATATTCAGCTGAGATTATGCCCAGTGGTCTTAGCAAGAGGGGAATGGAAAGAGAGACAGACAGACAGACAGTATCAATGTGAGAGAGAACATCGACTGGTTGCCTCCCATACATAGCCAAACCAGAGATCAAACCCACAACCTAGGTATATGACTTGAATGGGAATCAAACCAGTAAACTTTTGGTATAAGGGATGGTGCTGCAACCAACTGAGCCACACAGGCCAGGGCTCAATTCATCCTTAGAAACACTTAAATGCTCAGTGTGAAGAGGTGGAAATGTTAACCTTGAACCAAACATTAGACCAATGGATATAACAAACATTTAGAGAGTAGTCATACATTATTAATCACCACCTCAAAGAGATAGCTGCACTCCCATGTTCACTGCAGCCTTATTCACAATAGCCAAGATGTATAACCTATGTGTCCACCAATTAATGAACAGGTAAGAGGATGTGGCATATATGTATGTATGTATGTATGTGTATTAAGTATGTGAATGTACATGTATATGTGTGCTTATATAGTAAATGTGTGTAAACACATATATATACGTGCTCGCACACACACACACACACACACACAGTGGAATTTTGCCAGGGAAAGAGAAAGAAGGAAATACTACTGCTAGAGGCAGAAATAGATTGTAGAGGCTAGCTATAGTTATAACAAATATTAATCATGCTCTGTTAAACGAGATCATTTTGTTCTAATTAAAGAAAACATATTCTCATCTGGCAGGGAGTTCCCCACACCCTACTTGAACTTGGACATTAACCAGGAAAAGTGGTCCATCTTCCTTAACTACCTATTATCATGGAAAGATTAACAACCTTGTTGATGAAGCACTGGAGTCCCAGCCTTCATTGGTGTAATCTGTAACCATTATACCCATTTTTATTCCTTCTGCATACTGCCCCATGCCTGTAATACCCATTTTATGGCATTTGCATCATACCCATTCTTATTTCTTTTGCCTACTTCCTCATGTAAGCTTTGTCTTTCCCATAGAAGCAGCTGGCATATGGTGTGGGGGTACAGAATAGATTTTCTTGGATGACCTCCTGCTCTCTCATATTGCCAGCATTATTTAAATAAGTGTCATACACGATTACACCCTGTCTGATGTGCAGCATAGTGCTTATAGTTAACAATACTGTATTACATACTTGACAGTTGCTTAGGGAGTAGATCTAAATGTTCTCACCACAAAGAAAGAACTGGTAACTATGTGATGTAATGGAAATATCAACAAAGAATCCCGTGGTAATCATTTAACAACATAAAAAGTGTATCGAATAAACACACTGTATCCTTTCAAAATATACAATGTTAATGTCAATTATAGCTCAACAAAACTGGAAAAAGTAGAAAATTGAAAAACATAAAAAACCTGCATGTCATTATATACGTAGTTAGAAAATGCAAGAATCCAATTAGTTATGGTTTTCTTTGAAAATGAAATTATTTGGTAACTTTTGCATCTAATCCTATCTAATAATAGACAAACATGGTAATTAACCATAAGTTCGCTACCCTTTCCATTGGCTAAACAGCAAGATATGCAAATTAACAGCTAACCAAGATTGCGGCCAGCAGCAAGGCAACTGAAGTGAACAGGAGGCTTGTTTGCTCCAGTGAAGGATGAAGCCAAGGTTCCCTGCCTGCCGCTGCCGCTGCCAGCCTCTGAACTTGAACTCCAGGAAACTATATTGCAAATATAGAAGCTAAACAAAACCCAGAAACCTGCTTTCAGCCAGCCGAGATCTCAGAGCTGGAGTTGCAACAAAGTTTCAAATACAGAAGGTAAACAAAGCCCCAAACCTGCTTTCAGCAGCCGAGGTCTCAGAGCTGGAGCCGAGCCTTAGAGCTAAAGCTGGCTCTCAGTTCCAGTGACAGCCATAGAAGGTAAATAAATCCCAGAATAAAAATGGAAAAAGAAAAAAAAACACAGAGTTTTGGAGCTTCAGTCACCTGCCAGCCTGAAAACTGCCCTCAACCCTCACCCAGACTGGCCAGGCACCCCAGTGGGGACCCCACCCTGAAGAGGGTGTGACCAGCTGCAAACAGACATCATACCCTCACCCAGACTGGCCAGGCCCCCAAGGGGGACCCCCACCCTGATCCCGGACACCCTTCAGGGCAAACCAGCTGGCCCCCACCCATGCACCAGGCCTCTATCCTATATAGTAAAAGGGTAATATGCCTCCCAGCACTGGGATCAACGGAACCGCAAGGCCTCCCAAACCTGGGATCAGCGGGGCTGCGAGGCCTCCCAGGACCGGGATGAGTGGAGCAGCGAGGCCTCCCAGCACTGGGATCAGTGGAGCCGCAAGGCCTTCTGAACCCGGGATCAGCAGAGCCGCAAGTCCTCCTGGCACCGGGACTTGTGGAGCCTTGAGGCCTCCTAGGACCGGGTTCAGCTGAGCAGTGAGGCCTCACTGCCCCAATGTCAAACGGAGCGGCAAGGCCTCCCAGCACTGGGATCAGCTGAGCTGTAAGGCCTCCTGGCCTCTGGAGCAGCATGACAGGGGGCAGCGCACAAACACCCAGATCGCCCTGCAGCTCTGTGTGTGACAGGGGGTTTGGCCACAACCTCCCTATTCCCTCTGCTCTGTTTCTGACAGGGGAAGGCACCCCAATCCCCTGGTTGACCCTGCTCTGTGCCTGATAGGGGGGAGCTCCCTAACCCCCCAAAAGGCCCTGCTCTGTGTGTGACACTGTGTGGCGCCCAACCCCGCCATGGGCCCTGCTCTGTGTGTGACCAGGTGGAGCCACAACCTCCCCATTGGCCCTGCCCTGATTGTGACAGGGGGAGCACCCCAAACCCCTGATCAGCCCTGCTCTGTGTGTGACAGGGGGCGTTGCCCCAACTCCCCTATCGGCCTTACTCTGTGCATGACAGGGGGGAGCTCCCCAACCCCCTGATCAGCCCTGCTCTGTGCGTGATGGGGCACGGAGCCACAACCCCCCTGATGGGCCCTGCTCTGTGCGTGACAGTGTGCTGTGCCCCAACCCCCTGATCAGCTGGCTCTGTATGTGACAGAGGTGGCACCACAACCCCCTGATCGGCCCTGCTCTGTGCGTGACAGGGGGTGGTGCCGCAACCTCCCCATTGTCCCTGCCTTGAGTGTGACAGGGGGAGGCGACCCAACCCCCCAATCAGCCCTGCCCTGAGTGTGACTGAGGGTGGCATCACAACCTCCTGATCCGCCTTGCTCTATGCATGATGGGGGCAGCACCCCAACTCCCCAATCAGTCCTGCTCTGAGCCCGACCAGGGGCTGCGGTAAAGGCACCTAGGGATTGTGCCTGCCCTCTGCTATGCAGGAGCGGGCCTAAGCCAGCAGGTCCTTATCTCCTGAGGGGTCCCAGACTGTGAGAGGGCACAAGTGGGGCTGCGGTATACCCCACTCCCGCCAGTGCAGAAATTTTTGTGCACCAGGCGTCTAGTCTTAATATAAAAAGCTAAATTTACCAACAGAAAAGTATATTTCCTTTTTTTAATGGAATACATGCATGCATAGGAATATCATGATTATATACCTCCACAAATGTACAACAATGCCTGTCTGGGTAGCTCAGTTGATCTGATCATCATCTTAGACACGAAAAGGTTGCCAGTTTGGTTCCCTGTCAAGGCACCTACCGGGTTTTGGGTTCAGCCCCTGGATGAGAAGCATACCGGGGACAACCATTGGATGTTTCTCCCTCACACTGATGTTTGTCTCTGTCTCTCAAATCATTAAGAATATACCCTTGGGTAAGGAATGAAATAAAATTATAACCTACATATAGTCACACAAATTACTCTCCTGGTTAAAACTAAACATTTAAACACTAAGCATCAATGGATGAACATCGACCCATGAATCAAGAGGTCACCAGACCAATTCCCAGTCAGGGCACATACAGGGTTGCTGGCATGATCCTTAGTAATGGGCATGCATGAGCCAGCTGACTGATGATTCTCTCTCATCATTGATGTTTCTCTCTCTCTCTCTCCCTTTCCCTTCCTCTCTTTCTAAAATTAATTGAAACATATTAAAAAGGATCTCCCTGAGAGCAATTATTAAACAATTCCTCTTGACCCAAACTTCAAAAATAAGTCTATAATTATTGAATATGAAATAGTTTTTATTTTGAACATAGCAGATGGATCTGTACGTACCAAGGTTTTGGGTTCAATCCCTAGCTGGAAGGCCTGTGGAAGGCATGTACTTTGAGTGAAATAGGCAATTAGAAGGTATTGACCAGAGGAACAATATAATCTGACTTACCTTTTAATAGGCCTACTGTGTTTAGATTTGAACAAAAGACTAGAATTGATGTAGGAAAGTAAATAAAAAGAAGAAGGAAGGACAGAGGCAGAGAGGAAGGGAGGGAAGAAGAAAGGAGGAAGGAAAAGAGGAAGGAAGGAAGGAAGGAAGGAAGGAAGGAAGGAAGGAAGGAAGGAAGGGAGGAAGGAAAAAGTAAGAAGAAAATCAATAGTCAATTAGTTGACTATTAAGCTAATCTAGATAGCAGATGTTAGTGACCTGGCCTGGAAGATGTGATTGGATTCTGGATATACTGGTACAGTAAACTCTCGATTTTTGTGGACCTTGAATTAACAGACTTCGGATTTAACAGATAAAACTTCTGGTCTGTGTGTCATATGTGAATATTAATGAATGCAACCATTAAATAAAAAATGCAATCAAGATTTGCTTATAATTAAATTAACAGGTAATTTTTTGTGATTAATTCAGCTATTTTTAACAAATTTTATCAAATAGGCCATATGTTGTAAAACCACTAGAGTAATTTCACCACTTATCAACAACGATAGTCTGTGTGTTTAAATCCACGAGTCACTGCTCCTAAACAGTGTTAGGCAAATGATCAGGACGTGATCACACCACATGGCATGTGGGTAGTTGGTTTTGTTGGTGAGTGGAGTGACTTTCTGCAGAAGTTTTAACATGTGCCGCCTTCATTCCCAAGTGCACTGAGCCGTGCCCCAGCCATGTGCATTTGCTCATTCTTGGTGACTGGAACTCCTAGTCCTATTCAGTATAAAGTTAAAATTATGTATGTATCTTAAAACACATCATTCCAACCCTGACCTTAAAATACAATTATGGCAACCAAATGAATAGCTGCAAAAAGTTTTTAGAGGAAGTAATGGTTGTATTGCAGAAGGAAGGCAATGATGAACATACAAGAGGACAGCGTACCTTACAACGCTTACGGTTTCAAAGAGTTACCATTTAAAATCAGCAATCTCTGAATTTTGCTGCAGCATGAAAAGAAGTGAAAGTACAAACCAAGGAAAATGGTTGGAAGAATTTGCTTGATGAGGAAGGGAGACTTGCATTTAGAAGGTGCTGAAGATTACTGATTACTATGGGATAACACAGAATATTGGTGGAGAAGTAGTAGCTGAGGAAGTTGTTTTAACAGCGGTTAGAAGATGAAGGTGACCCTGGGTATCACACTATGACTGAAAGTGAAGAAGCAGATGAGGTTCTGACCTGGGAAATGAGGATGGGAGTGAAGATGAGGAGGAAGAAGAAACAACACGCCTCAAACACAAAGTTATCATCGCTTGGATCCCATCTCCACAATCTAATAACATTTATTGACAAGCCATCAGATAAGAAAATTCAGCTTCATTAAACCCATTTTCAAAATATTAGGGAGGTAATTATAAGAAAAAAACCAGCAGACTTCAAATGTTTAAGCTAAACAGGATAGTTTTTTCAAAGCAGGATTACCTAAAGCAAGCCCCTCAAGATCACACATTAAAGTGATACCTCAATTGGAGTGTCGGGATATATCATCGCCCAAAAACGATTAAAAGAAAAACTTTTTTTCTGTTCTAATAAAATTAAAATTTTGTTTGTTTTTAGAACATTGTTCATTTGTTGAGTTAAATATAATTAAAATGTATTTTCTGGTTATTTCCATTTAGATTGCGTACTTATTACACTCTCAAAACTACAGTGAATATATTAGCAATAATGACTTTGGAAAACTTCTCTGTGAAATTAAAATTTTCATACATACAAATGTGTCTACATATGTAAAAGCCGGTAAGCTCATGTGTAAATTTTTTCACATACACATTCAGAAAACCTACTTTACTGTATATAACTGACTTTCATCTTTAAAGTATACCCCATGCCCGAATTAGTCCCTTATATTCAGGTTCCACTGAATTTTGAAAGTAATCTCACAAGATCTCCTGACACATTACTTGATCCCAAGTAGGGGGTGTGCAGGAGGAAGCCTATCCATATTTCTCTCTCATCATTGATATTTCTATCTCTCTTTCTCTCTCTCCTTTCCTCTCTGAAGTCAAGAGAAATACATATATTTTAAAAAGAGAGATTAAGCCAACAGTTTGATATATAGGTCTGGCATTAAGGAGTGAGATCTGGGCTGGGGATATATTTTGAAGATCATTAGTATATCCAAGGTAGGAAAAGTCAATTTTGGTAGGAAAAAAGACCAAAGACTGAATCCCAGGACATTTGAACGTGTAAAGGTGGGAGATGAGGAGAAGCCAAACGACTAAGAGACAGGCTAGGCAGGCAAGGGGGAAACCAGGTGAGTGTGTTTTCACCCCCTGAAAACTCAAAGTCCTGAAAGTCAAATGAAAAAAGAGTTTTCCATTGGGTCAAACATTGCTGATAAGTTATGTAAAACCAGGTCTAAAACATTATGTCTGGATTTATTAGAGGGAAAACAAGTACTAACCTTGAGAAAAACAATTATATAGAAGAGGAGGGGACTGAAAATTACTAGAGTGGGCTCAAGAGTGCATGGAAGGGAAATTGGAATCAGTGAGTATAGATAGCTCTTTGAAGGACTTTGTAGCTAAATGGCATGACCTTGGATGACCTCATCTTTTTCATGTTTAGCTGTATCTTTCAATCCTTTTATAGCGACTAGGAAGTATTTCGTAATACTTACAAGTTTTTTCATATAACCGTGACATTCCACGGTTTAAAATATGCAAAATTTACAATACTATACAAGTAAAAGAACCCATGAAATTTCTCTAGATATTTAATATTATATAACCTGATTGTGATGTTTCTCATGCTTACAAAGATCACAGAAGGATTTCTTGCTAGATGAAAATCATCCAACTCTAGAATATGTTACACTACTCAAATGTACAAAGTACACTGTAATTAGTCATATTAAACTGTAACAGAAATAAAGGGGGAAACATGCAGGTAATATTCTTACTTTATAAACTGAATTTTTGTCAATTGTGTAATATGTTAAAAAATTGGGTGTGGTGCATACTGAAATCTGTTCTCCTCAAAAAGGAAAGATAAAGGCATGCATGCAGGGTACCTTCCAAAAAGAAGATTCACTAAATTAGGAGCCCTATGGTTTATAATGCAACGGGTCAGCAAACGAATGCCTGCACACCAAATCCAGCCCAGAGCCATCTGGCACTTTAGAGAAAAGGTCTGTCAGCCCTTCACCTAGCAGATTAATCCCTTGATGTGTTTTAATAGGTTTTACACATCATGCTGAAATTTGTAGATAAGAAATGGAACAAATTGCCTTGTGAAATCACTCAGCTTTCAGATTAATTTGTGTGCCCAATATTTGAGCACTCAGGTATTAGGAACAAAACACAAAAATTTAGTAGCTAGCAATTTAGGTGGAAACAAAGTAGAGTGACAGCGTAGCATATAACTTCCTTTTATAACTGAACAGATATCAAGAGTAGTCTCACAAAATTTGCTTAACACATGCCATTAAACCCAAGTGCTTTAAATATAAGTCAATTGTGAAACAATCAGTACACTGTAGGCCAGAATTACCCCCATTTTTCCAGTGGCTGCATACTACATTATTTTTTGGGTATAAAAATGTATTACCTTATAAATAGGAATTTACAATAACTACAACATTTCTGTAAGCAATGTTGTAATAAATAAACATATATATATGTATATTTATGTTAGTATCATTAATGCATAAATGTATATTATATATCCTTAACATCTGCCATAACATATATATACATATATATACATATGTGTGTGTGTGTGTGTGTGTGTGTGTGTGTATATAATGCATATAATGACCTATTGCTGCAGAGGTGGGAGAGGCTCCTGCCACTGCTGCTGCGCTGGCCAGCCCTGAGCCCAACTTCTGGCTGAGTGGTGCTCTCCCTGTGAGTGCACAATGACCACCAGGGGGCAGCTGTTGTGTTGAGCATCTGTCCCCTGCTGGTCGCTGCATATCATAGCCACTGGTCATTCTGCAGTTCAGTTGATTTGCATATTACTCTTTTATTATATAAGACATTGCAAAATGATCACCACATTTAGTTTACCTTCTGTTCCTATACATATATACAGAATTTTTTTTCTTGTGAAAGGAACTTTTAAGATATATTCTCTTAGACACTTTCTAATATGCAATACCATATCATTCACTATAGTCACCAAACTGTATATTACATCTCCATGATGTATTTATTTTATAGCTGATAATATATAATTGATGTCCTTAGAATGTGTATATGTGTGTATATCCAAGTCATGTTTTCCCGTAGGATTTAGTACTGGAAGTGAAGTTATTGGGATAAAGGAATGACATACTTAAAATTTTGAAACTAACTCAATTACCATTTGAAAAAGATTTGCCAATTTCATGTACCAGTAGTGCAGGGGAGTGCATTTTACTCCAATGTGCCAATTCTGGTTGTTATTTTTTTTTTAATAAAATATTTATCATTTTAAATTCAAAAATTGGTATCTCATTGTTTGTGGATTTACACTTTTCCAGGGAAGGATCAATCTCCCTAGTAAACATATAAAGTGTGTTAATCATGAATATCTGCTCCAATTGGAATTTGTTTTATAGGAAAAGAATAATTATCTACTATTAAATATTGCTGTAGGCTTACCTGTCAGAATCTTCATTCTCCATAATAGGAAGCTGCTGCTTCTCAGTTTGTACAACTTCGCTTTGTTGACTCCATGCATCACTGTCATCAGCAGCAGCATTATACTTGGTTCCTGTCACTTTCTTTCTACTGTTTTTCTGCTTCTTCTTTACTTCTTCAGCCTTTGATGAAAGTTTGATATTAAGGATATTGCTATTACCTTAGTCATTAAAGAGACTGTTTATGTTTTCATTAATTTTATCATTTGGCTCTTAGTTTAATTGCCTTTAATCAATAAAAATATTTTGTGTTTTTATCATTATAGGTCATTGAAGCTGTAAATTCTGCTTCATTTGTGTTTTAGTAAAGAAGCAGAATTTTCCAAGATTTTACAGGGCTTTCTTAATTTGGAGCTCTTACTCACATCACATCCACTCTTTGCTACCTAACATTCCCTTACCCACCGCACCCCATTTATCTAGCAGAGTCAGAGAAGTAAAAGTAAAAAAAAAAAAGAAAAGAAAAATGTGTCCTCTTTTCTTTCCCACCTGGGTCTTGCATTACAGCCAGATTTAGAGGATGTGACAATGTGCGTCAGTAGCAAGTAGGGAGCTATCCTCTTTCTGTAGGAAGCTATTCCCTCCCCATTGTCTTTTATAATTTTTTCTTTAAGATCTTTAATGGCATAAAAAAGTGGTGGTATTCATAATAAGTATTAACAAAAGTTTACCACAACAGTGTAGCAGAGTGAAACCAATGGATTGATGGTTAATGGAATGCTCCACTAATGTCACAATCACTATAAAATCTTATAGCTAGAGGACATAGAAGTAGTTATCTACTTACTTTAGCCCATATTCACTGATAACGGGAATAAAACCAAGGTTTAATGATCTGTCCAAAGTTCCTAAAGATGCATTACCTAGCACTTTATGGCAGCAAAAGAAAGGCTATCGATAATAATAAAAGCATAAGATACTAATTGGACCAGACAGCCAAACGACCTTCCACACGTCATCCTGGACGTCCTTCTGGATGAAGCCACCATGGTGGGGGCCAAGGCAGAGGTGGTTAGGGAGTATTGGGCAGGTAGGCAGAGGGGTTATGAGCAATCAGGCAGGCAGGTGAGCAGTTGGGGGCAAGAAGGCAGGCAGCTAAATGGTTAGGGGTGATCTGGCAGGCAGGTGAGCTGTTAGGGGTGATCAAGCAGGCAGCTGGGTGGTTAGGGGTGATGATGCAGGGAAGCCAGTGGTTAGTGGCAATCAGGCAGTCAGGCAAGCAGTTAGGTATAATGAGGTAGGCAGGCAAGTGGTTAGGGATGATTAGGCAGTCAGGCAGAGTGGTTAGGGCCAAGCAGACAGGCAGGTGAATTATTAGGGGTGATCAGGCAGTAAGGTAGGTGAGAGGTTAGGAGTCAGTGGTCCCGGATTGTGAGAGGGATGTCTGACTGCTGATTTTGGCTTGATCCTGCTATGGGAGGTGTCCTGGATTGCCAGAGGCTGCAGGCCAGCCTGAGAGACGACCCCACCCCAGTTTCTGAATTGCGTGCATCAGGCTTCTAGTCCTATATAATAAAAGCCTAACATGCTTAGTGTCTAGTCATCTAGTCAGCCATTCAACCAATCAAGGTGCAATATGCCAATGATATGCTAGGGTTGCTCAATTGCTCGCTATGATGTGCATTGACCACCAGGGGACAAACAGTTGGCCAGTTGACTAGTCTCTATGATGTGCACTGACCACCAAGGGGCAGATGCTCTGACCAGTTGGTTAGCTTGCTGCTGGGATCCAACTGATTGGACCTGAGAATGATGGCTGGACATGCCCCTGGAGCTTTCCCGTGGTCCCTCCCCACCTGGCCAACCGCCCATGTTCCTCTCCAGGCCGTATCATGCACCAGTAGGGTCCCTTTGCCTGGCCTGTGCCCTCTTGGGACCCTTTGAGGTGTGTTTGAGAGCCGGTTTTGGTCTGACCTTGTGCATGAATTATTGCACTGGGCTTCTAGGAATTCTATAATACTGAATCAAATAAATAAACAGAAAATTTCATCAAATTAACCAGGGAAATGAAGTTTGACTTTTGAAAAGTAATTTATTGCCTTAGTGCAGTGATTCTCAATCATCTGGCCCTTTAAATACAATTCTTCCTGTTGTGACCCAATCACAAAATTATTTTCATTGCTAATTCATAACTGTAATGTTGCTGCTGTTATGAACTGTAATGTAAATATCTGATATGCAGGATGGTCTTAGGCGACCCCTGTGAAAGGGTCATTAGACCGCCAAAGGTGTTGCGACCCACAGGTTGAGAACCGCTGCCTCAGTGTAATGAGAGTGCTCATCCACATTTTCAAATAAAGGAACATAATGTCTCAACTTTTTTTCCACCTCAAAACTCAGTTTTCTTTTTTAGAGACAACTATTGAGTTTATAGCTAATAATTCATGTGACCTATATGATACATACATGTCAAAATGATAATTGCCATGATTTTATTTTTGGAGGGTATTCTACGTTTCTGTATTTTAATCTTTCCATTACAGCTCACATTCAACATTATTTGTATTAGCTACAGTTGTGCTGCATAGTGGTTAGACAATCAGATACTCTACAAAGTGATCCTCCTGATATTTCAAGTGCTCACATGACACCACCTATACTTATTACAATAGGATTGATTACATTCTCTACCCTGAACTTGACATCTCTGTGACTATTCTGTCACTACCATTTTTTACTTTTTAGTACCTTTACTTTTTGCCCAGTCTACTGACTCCCTTCCTTCTCACATCCATTGGTCAGATGTGTTATCTATGCGTCTCTCTTAAATTTCTCAGTACATCTATTTTGCCCTTTACATTCCACATGTAAATGAAATCAGATGGGACTTATCTTTCTCTGTCTGACATACTTCACTTAGAATAATGCCCTCTAGGTCCATCCATGCTGTCACAAATGGTAAGGTTTCATTACTTTTGGCAGTACCATACTTTATTAAACAACACAATGTAAAGCTTTGACTCAACAAACACTTCTGAGAGTGGTGATAAATGTATTTGTGGAAGTTTATATGTTTGTTAGTAAAATATCTCAATAAAATGACAATGGTGATGTACAGTCCAGGTGGGTACTTCAATGGGGTGACTAATTTGTAAAGTGTATGATTATCTAACCATTATGCTGTTCATGTGAAACTAATATAAAATAATATTGAATGTAAGCTGTAACTAACATGAAATAGAAATATCCTGAATGATCATATTAGAATTCTAAGTTCCAAGGTTTTGAGTAAACCATAGAAGATTGTACACACTATAGCACAAAATAGATGAGTTTAGCTGGGGGATATTTGTTTATATCCCTTCTCCCAGTTATAGCTTCCTTTCATTTTATTATTTCTGGGATGCAATTTATGGTTTGTTCTTTAAAAATATATTTTATTGATAGTTTACAGAGAAGAAGGGAGAGGGATTGAGAGCTAGAATCATCGATGAGAGAGAAACATCAATCAGCTGCCTCCTGCACACCCCCCACTGGGGATGTGCCAGCAACCAAGGTACATACCCTTGACCAGAATCGAACCTGGGACCCTTCAGTCCGCAGGTCGACACTCTATCTGCTGAGCCAAACTGGTTAGGTCAATTTATGGTTTTTTAAATTGATTTTAGGAAAACAGCATAGGAGAGGGAAAGAGAGAAACATCCATGATTATACGAGAATATTTTCCTATACTCCTGCTATTTAGTTGACAGAATATATATATATACAATTGCATAATTAGACAACCTCATTTTACATACAATATATTTTTCAGGAGTGGATTATCAGAATGAATCAGACAATTGATACAGAGAGAAAACAAAGAGTAACAGCAAGTGAAATTCTACCTCTTTTGGAAGTTGAGCTTTCTCTTTTTCCCCAGTCAGCTTCTTTACTTTTAACATTTCTATATCATTCTTAAGACTTTGCATATCTTCCTTTAGTTTTTCAATTACAGATACTCCAGATGTTCTGTCATTGTGCAGTGCAGAGGAACTCACATCTTTTAATCTAGAGTCCATGCTTGTACAATAATTAGCATTGAAATTATCTGCACATAATGGATTATGGAACAAGTCTTGATTTGGCTTTGATTCCCTATTAATATTTGTAATAGCAGGCATATCGTGGTTTTTTACTTCAATGGTGAGTTTTGTTCCATTGCAGCAGGGAAGCTCCAATTCACGATGGCTTTTTGGATCATGAGACTGAGGTGTAGGTCCGATGCCTAATTTCCAATCTGTGGTATTTGGGTTCATATTTTTTGTCATCTGCATAGCAAACGCTTGGTCTTCTTTCACTCCAGATGTAACTACTAGGGTCCTTACTTTTTTATTTTCTGTATCGTTATAAATACTCTGCTTATTTTTGTTTAAAACTTGCTCAGCATTAGGTTTGTGATCATTTTCAGAGTGTAATTCCTTTTCTCTTAAAGAAAGCTCAGAAGAAGAGTCCCATGGAGAGTCTTCCGGGGACCCGGTGTGTCCATGAGATGGAGAAATAATTTTGAGAGTGGTTTCTTCTCGTTTAGGAAATGTTTGTAATGCTGCAGAGATAGTCTTTCCAAATGCACCTTTTCCCTCGCAATCAAGCATTTTCCTTGTCAAATTTGAAGGCATTTGTCTTAAGCTTGCCTCGTCTTTAGAGTTGTCACTTAGTGGCTCTTCCTCACGACAATCAGTTTTTTTGAATTTTACAGAAAATTGATGTGACTTCTGCTTTGACTCATCTTTGGAAAGCTGTAAATTCTTCTTGTCTCTAATGTGCCTTGCTTGATGCACATTTTCCTCATCCTTTTGCACAAAAGAGTGTCCTGAATATGAAGATGTATCCTCTTTGTCGCATGCCTTGTTTATTTGTGATTCTTGAGACATTTTTTCCAGATGCAACAGTGGGCGATGAATATGCTTTCTTTGAATTTTAGATGTCTTGGCTGTGGGGGTATGTGTTTCTGAAATAACTTTATCCTTAAGTAATCAAGTGTGGACAAAGAAAAATTAGAATATACTTTAAAATTACTGTTAGAATTCTTAATCTATGCTTACCTATTCCCAAAATCAATAATTGTAACTCAGAAGAAAAAGAAAGGAAAATCTTGACTTGGTCTAAATTAATATAAAAACATATGCCCTCAAAACTAATTGTCACACTATTGGAATCAAAGAATTCATTAGGTGCTAAATATATCAGAAATAAATTAGTAGCTGAATTTTAACATTACAATGCCTTCCTCACTTCAAATATTTCACCTCACCATATCCTAAATAGTGAGTCCCTCTAGTGCATTTCAGAATTTTTCAGTGTGATCCAAGACGTAGGCAAAGTAGGAGAAAGTGACACTCACTTTCTCCATGGACCAGATAGGAATTACAACTCAATTTTATAACTACCAACTTGAATAACCAACTGAAGACTAGCTGATTATCAGTATTATAACCAAGGATCTATAGAAGAAGCCTCCAGCACAGGGAGGGCACCCAGAGGCCATCCCCTCAGCGCTCTCTACCAGCGCCACACAAAGCAGTCTCCTCACATGACTCCCAGGACAGAGATTCAATTGGGCTGGCCCCACATTCACTTGTGATGGATGAGAATGCAGAGGCATGTCTCAGTGCAGTGGTCCCCCTGACGAGCTTGTTGTCTCAACCCCACGCTGGGCTTCCAGCCCTGAGAACCAGAGCCTGGAAGAGGAGCCCACAGGACATCTGGCTGTAAAAATCAGCAGGGATTCTGCCCTCCAGGAAGAGGTAGGATTCTGCTAGAAATCCAGGAGCCCTCACAAATGACCCAGCTCACAAGTATCCTTCCCACCACCTACCTTGGGCCTATGAAGAAAGGGTGGCTCAGAGTGGCCTGGGAGTCATGTGAGGAGACTGCTTTCTGTGGCGCTGGTAGAGAGCGCTGAGGGGATGGCCTCTGGGTGCCCTCCCTGTGCTGAGTCCCTCTCCCACAATGATGACAGCTGTCATCACACCTGATGTCATGCCCTCCCTTCCTATGGCCTTTGCCTGGGGAATGTTCTAGACCATTGCCCTGAATCCTTTCCCCCCATCCTGTGGAGCTACTTGCTTCAAAGGAGTGTGGGCCCATGGTGTTTCATGGAGATCTCTTTAGCAGGTCTGGGTGGCTTCAGGGGGTGTCTGAGACTGAGTTGTGTGACTTTGGATGGGGGGGTCTTTATTCCCTTACTGATCTAACTAAAGCCACCATTCCAGTGCTGAGCCCTCCCTTCATACAGCCAAATCTTGATCTTTGGGCCTCGATGAATTTTGATAGCCTTCCCTTAATGTCTTCCTGAGGACGCACCCAAACACAGCAGTCCATGGGTATCTGGTGGCTGATAAGTGGCATTTGTGTACCCTGGGACTTGTGCTGAGTGCCCTGACACCCAAAAACAAAACGGAGTTTGAATCTGTATCAACATGGTAAATACCATTTGCACCTACCTGATGAGTCACTTACCTCATGCAACTCACATACCAATGGGCACTCTTTCAGTGAATGACCCCAACAGAAAGCTTGTAGGCAGATATGGATCTCCAAGTGACACGGGCTTTTTGCTCAGCTGCCCCATGGGCTGGATGCTGGTGGAAGGAGGCATTGCTGTGCAGCTGGCCCCTCCCAGGTGCACCTGGGCCCAGCAGAGGCAGTCACAAATACTGGATCTTTTTACAGCTCCACACAGGTACCCCAAGGGAAATCAGAGGCAGAGACTGACAATGACTTGCAGAAGAGTACCTTCCAAGAAGCCCCAGAACCAACAAACCTGAGAGTTAGGTGGGGGGACTTGAGAGCATGACCCAATTAAATCCACAAGCAGAACACCCAAATGAAGATCGGGGCATACAGCAAACTGAGCTGGCATGAATTGCTCAACATAGGGTCAACTTTGCACAGCAGCTTGTGTACCGTGTATAGTCAGCCAGCTTGAAGATCAACCCATTCCACAAGCAGGCCAACAGCTATCAAGGGTTTAAAAAGGGGGGTTCACAGAACACACACAAGTGACATTCCCGGAGCACCTAACAGAGGTGATCAGAAAGATTGTGCCAATGAGATTCAAAGACACCTAGTACATAAGGCCATTATTCCAAGACTAGGATGCAAAGCAGATCTAACTAATATACAGAAACAAATAGCGAGAGGCAGACAAAATGAGGAGACAAACATGCCCCAAATGAAAGAACAGAGAAAGTTTCAAGAAAAAATAACTAAATGAAATGGACGGAAAATACGCATCAGATACAGAGTTCAATAACATGGTTACAAAGATGCTCAAGGAATGTAGTAATAACTTCAACACAGAGATAGCAATTATTAAAAATGACAAAGACTCCACATAAATAACCACTCAGAAATAAAGAGTACAATATCTGAAATGAAGAATACAGCAGAAGGAATCAATGACAGATTAGATGAAGCAAAGAATAGGAATAGGATATTTGACTTAGAAGACAAGGTAGCAGAAAGCACCCAATTATAGCAGCAAAAAAA
This sequence comes from Myotis yumanensis, assembly GCF_028538775.1. Taxonomy (NCBI): domain Eukaryota; kingdom Metazoa; phylum Chordata; class Mammalia; order Chiroptera; family Vespertilionidae; genus Myotis; species Myotis yumanensis. The sequence goes on along the minus strand of NW_027223771.1, from coordinate 19,743,520 downwards.
GTTTTGTTTTTCTTTTAAAAATCAGCTAGTTTCAATGACATCAGGGACAACACAAACCATAGTAACATCCACATTGTAGAGAAAGAGGAGAGAAAGTGCAGAAAATTGAGAACCTATTTGAAGAAATAATGACTTGAAACTTCCCTGACCTGTGAAAAATAAGGATCACAAGTACAGGACACAAAGAGTCCCATGTAAGATGAATTCAAAGAGGCCCACTCCAAGACACTTCATAATTAAAATGGCAATGCTTAAAGACAAAGAGAGGATCTTAAAGGCTTAAAGAGAAAAAGTAGATAGTTAACTACAAAAGAGTGCCCATAAGACTGTCAGATGCTTTCTTGGCAGAAACATTTCAGGCTGGTAGGGATTGGCATAAAATATTCAAAATTATGAAAAAGAAGGACCTACAACCAATACTAATCTACCCAGCAAGGCTATTATTAAAAATTGAAGAAAAAATAAAGAGCTTCCCTTGTAAGCTAAAGGAGTTAATCATCGAAAAAACACACACAAAAAAACAACAGTATTAAAGGGAATGTTAAAGGGACTTCTACAGAAAGAAGAAGAAAAAAAGAAGGTGAAGAACATAATTATAAATAATAAAATGGCAAAAAATATGTACCCATCAATTATAACTTTAATTGTAAATGGTTTAAATGCTCTAATCAAAAGGCATAGAATAGATGAATGGATAAGAAAATAAGAGCCCTACTTGTGGTGTCTAAAACAGACCAACCTTAGTGAAAATACACACAGATTGAAAGCAAAGAGAAGAAAAATTATATTTCTTGAAAATTCAAACTAAAAAGGTTATGGCACGGTAACTCGATTGATTAGAGCATTGTCCTGATGTGCAAAGTTTGCAAGTTCAATCTTTCATCAAGGCATACACAAGAAACAACCAATGAATGCATAATTAAGAAGAATACCAAATCAATGTTTCTCTCTGTGTGTCTCTCCTCTCTCTCTCTCTCTCTCTCTCTCTCTCTCTCTCTCTCTCATACACACACACACACACACACACACACACACACACACCTGAAAACCTACAAACACATGGAGGCTAAATAACCTGTTACTAAACAGTGAATGGATTAACAATGAGATCAAGAAAGAAATCAAAAGATACCTGGAGACAACTGAAATGAGAACATGACAACCCAAAATCTGTGGAACAGGGAAAGCAGTCCTAAGAGTGAAATTCACAGCAATGTAGGCCTATCTCAAGAAACAAGAAAGTCTCAAATTAACAATGTAACCTTTCACCAGAAGACCAGTTTTAAATGAGCCTATTGTGTTGTTTTTAAAGGTGTAACATGATCTTAATTCAATTGATTGATTAATTATTATTATGACAGTTTTCTTTTTGTAGTGAATATAGTTCACCAAACACAAAATAAACCATTTTAATGTGAAAAATTCAGTAGCATTGGGTACATTTACAATATTGTACAATGATGACCTCGATCTAGTTCCAAAACTTTTCAGCACTCCAGAAGGAAGCCTCGTTCTCATGAAATAGAGACTCCCCATTCCCCCTACCGCAGTCTCTGATTTCTATCTCTGTGTAGTTACTTATTATGGAAATTACATATAAAAGGAATCAGGCAATAAAATAAACATATTTTCTGGCCTGGCCTATGTGGCTGAGTTGGTTGGAATGTCGCCCCATGCACCAAAGGGTCATGGGTTCAATTCTCAGTCAGGGCACATACCCAGGTTGTCACTTCAATCCCAGTTGGGGCTCAGGGCAAGGAAACCAGTCCATGTTTCTCTCTCATGTCAGTGATTCTCTTTCTTTCTCTCTCTCTCTTCCTCTAACCCTTCCTCTCTCTCTCTAAAATCAATTTTTAGAAAAGCATATCTTGGTTGAGAATTTAACAATAAAAAGACTAATTTTGCATTAGAAACATAAATCAATGATAGGTAGGCTGCTACAAAATTATAAGAGTGAGCACCACACAAAATTAAATTGACAGCAGGAAAATTAATTTCACAAGGGAGCACTTTACCTTCAAGTCTTCATTGCATGATGTCGACCTCGAATCATCAATGCCAGGTTTGCTGCAAAGTCTTTACAGTAATATATACAACAAAATGAGTGAGTTTACTTCTTTAAAACAAGCAACAAAAAATTTAAGTTTAAGATAAGCCACCTGCATATCAAATAATGATTCCTGATATAATTAATGTTGAGGCTCTATTTACAAAAAGTTTCAGTGTTACCCAACTCCATTTCTGATTTGACATCTAGGCCTGCCCCTGCCCAGTCCTCCATGTACATGGAAAGCACATCAGCTAATTGGGAAACCAGGTAAGGGGAGAAGACACCTGCCTTGGGCCATAGATCTATAAAGTTCAGCAATCTCCATTCCCTAAGACTCAAGGGGACGTAAGCCCCACTCTGTGAGTCAGGCAGAGGAGACCACAGTCCTTTATGCGATCAAAAGAATCTTTCCAGTGGCTCAAATTCTATTCATATTTTTCTAAACAAACCTTGAATGCTGCTCATTCCTCCAAATAAACAACCAAGCAAAAGAGCAGCAACTACTTCAGGATATCCTTGAGCCCCATATTTTAACCTGCCTTTCTGAAGAAAAACCCACATTCAATGTCCTTCTTCTTTTTTTTAAAATATATTTTATTGATTTTTTACAGAGAGGAAGGGAGAGAGATAGAGAGTTAGAAACATCGATGAGAGAGAAACATCGATCAGCCACCTCCTGCACATCTCCTACTGGGGATGTGCCCGCAACCCAGGTACATGCCCTTGACCGGAATCGAACCTGGGACCCCTCAGTCCGCAGGCCGACGACGCTCTATCCACTGAGCCAAACCGGTTTCGGCGAATGTCCTTCTTCTTAAAACTTATCTTTAACATGTCATCAATTTCAATGTTTTCATATCTTCTCCAAAACTCTTATTTCAAACCCAACCCAGTGTTGTTCTGCTTGGAACTTGGTATTCCCTAATTCCATTCTTATCTATTGACTGTGTTCACAACGCACTCCTTTATTTCTATTAGGAAAACTCACCTACAGAATGAAAAACAGGGATGAGCATTGCATTTAGCAACCTGAATTTACCTCTCTGTTCCACCACTTATTATTATCTCAATGAGTCACTTTAATGTGCTTCCAATACTCCATGTGAACAACCACTTTGCCAGGATGTCAAACACAAGTTGAAGTGCTAGGGAAGGTTTTGTTTAATTAATTGCTAGGCTTCCTTAAAATTATGAAATTCTATGTGTCTTTGATTCTATCTATAAAAAATGGATAATACCATAGCTGGAAGAATTGGAAAAAATAACACAAAGAAAGAAACACCAATAAAAGCAGAGAATAAAATAAATCAAAACTCATGCAAGAGGGAAGAAAACAACTATAGAGACAAAGGAAAAACCTCATACAACTAGTCAAAGGTGCTAGCCTAAGGAGAAGAGCAGACTGGGAAGTCAGTAAAGAGGGGAATCAATTAGAAATATCCTCTAAACATATGCATAATAATTAAGATAACATGATCTACACATAGATATTCTTTACTTAGAATATCTCATTCCAAGAAGAATAAATATTATTTTACCTAAAAAAAATCTTGCCAGATTTGGTCTTGCTTTGGTAAAACCTTTATTCCTGTGGCCTTAGCTAACTGAGATGGGCTCTAAAGCTTTGGTGGGAAAAACAAGGTCCTATTTACCACTACACTTGTCAAGGAGAGTAGAATAAATGCTTAGACTCACTGGGCCCCTTAGAAAAACTCTAAATCAGAGTTAACACACAATCAGATTTGACTTTCTGAGATGATCTGATTTGCATCATTATCTCCATGGCAGAGCTATACAGAAACTTATCATTTTATGTTGAGGGACAACAGAATAATTTAGGAGCCAAAATGGTTGACAGTCGAATCATGGCTCAGCCCTTGCTAACTATGGAATCATGGATCAATTCATCCACTTCCCTGAATCGCAGACACCTCATTAATAAAAAGTAGGTGACTTTGCCAATCTATTGTGATGACTATATAACACAGGTTAATTACATAGAATAGGCTCTAGCCCACAATAGAACACACTAGAAATGTTATTTTCTTTTCTCTGAATTCCCTTAATTAATATATAATTTTAAAAAATCCATAAAATCCTACCTGCTTAAAGAGTCTTCTTCAGAGGTATCAAACACTATTTAAAAAAAAAAACATTTTAAAGCAATAAAAATACAGGACTTTAAAAGTACTGGACTAATACATTGTTAGAAAGTATAACTTGGGGCCACACCTGAAGATGATAATAGAGTGAACATTAATCATATTATTGGTAGGCCATTAACACATAAGAACATTTACTTTCTCTTTTTAAATATATCAAGGACACACACACAGAGAGAAATGGGAGGTATCACAGTTTGATATCTTCCTGTGCACTGCGATGTACAATGAACATAATCCTAACCAAACCCCATGGGACTGACAGAAAATTATGTCATTAGTGGAAGCAGAATCATAGACTAACAATGTCAAACTTAAATAGCATGGGTTTTCTGGACTCCTCCTATGAGCAGCAGTTAGAAGAGAGTATCCTTATTTTGCCGTAACACAATATAAATTGTCTAGCTCTTCAGTGAAGACTTGCTAATTTAGGATGAAACACTCTATGATAAGGAAGCTTAATCGCTAGACACTGCTCTAGACATTGCAGCACAACTACACATAGGAAACAGACTCTCTCTGGCCCCATTTCATATTGCAGGATAAGTAGGAAATGCTTTGTGATTCCAGTTGTACGAAGTAGAACCCATTGAGACTGTCTCCTTGCATTGCTAGGGTGTAAAAGTTCCCACCTCATACCACAGGGTGGTCCAGACAGTTAGTGCTCTGCAGTAGTGCACAGGTCATTTTTCTCAACCCTCTCCCTTAGGTGGCAAATGCCTATAGAAATCCTTCTCTTTCAGCATGTATGGGACATGTCATCAGATCCTATGTTGATGGACAACAACAACAAAAAACTAAGGAAAAAACCTCTTGGATAATTACATCCATTTACCTTAGAATTTTCATTTGTTAAACATTCAAAAAGATACCCACTGTATGAATCCAATTATACAATATTCAAGAAAAGACAATCCTATGGAGACTAAGAAGTATCAGTGTTTTCCAGGGACTAGGGAGAAGGGAGGGGTGAAAAAGCAAAGCACAGAGGAGTTCTAGGATAGTGAAATGATTCTATATGATACTGTAATGGTGGGTATGTGCCATCATACATTTTTTCAGTGCACATCCATCTATTGTTATAAATGTTCCTCTCTGGTGCAGGATGTAAAAAATGAGCGAGGCTGTGTGTTTGGGGTTGTGTGGTTTATGGGCACACACTGTACTCTCCGCTCAATCTGACTGTGCATCAAAAACTGCTCTAAAAAATAAGTCTTAGTAATGTTTCTTCAAAATAATGTATCCCTTGAATCTTCTATTAACATATATAAACATACAGATGCTGTTTTCAAGACACAGTCACCTGAACAATTAAGATAAAGATCAAAGTATCAGAAAATGGGAATTATCCTCACAATGGAGTGAAATATATGGAAAGACATAAATAAAGCAAATAGTGTTCAATGGATACTAGGGTAAGAAAATAACTAATAAATATGACTGAATAACTTGCTTTGAAATTATAAACAGGAATTTAGTGAAATATAAATAAAAAATAAAACATCCATATAATTAAAGGACACTTTTTATACTAATTTTAATCAGAAATCATTTCACTGATTTGATGTAAAAATTATCTTGAAACATTAATTGGATAAAAAGGAAAGCTGATCATTGCCTAAGATTGCCCTCGTAATTTAGGTACAAATACCTGTGAAATACTCACCAAGAGTCACAAAAGTGGCCAGCATTGCAAGCAATTATACATGATGGGACTGAAACCAATACCATGTTATATTACCATATTACTTGCTTTAAAAACATAATTTTAGGCCAAAACCAAATATTCAGTCAGGGCTATACGTGCTGTGCAGAAAATTTCCATGCAGCAGGCCTAAGACTGCTATCCTTAGAAAGTCCTGCTTAAATGGCTACCCTTCAGTTACTGTCTGAAAACCTGAATCTAGGGAGGCTTTCAACCTTTCCCTAAATGATAAGTGTGGCTCCCTGTGCCTAAATACTTTGTAAAACTGATGAGGTTCTTACTTAACACTTGCTTTCCTTCTGGGAATCTAGAATTTGGGTACATGCTATGGGGAAGATGTCTATGTGACTAGCGTGCCGTAAAAACCTTGGCACTGAATCTAACCAGACCGGTAGATGACCTATTTCATGTGTGTTGTCAGAATTTGACACTGGAATAACTAAGCACATCCTGGTACCTCCACAGGGTGAGGACTCTTGGAAGCTTGTACCAGATGTCTGCCACACTTTGTCACATGCACCTTTCCTCTTTTGCTGATTTTGCTATAAACCTTTCACTGTAATAAAACTCACCTGTGAGCACACCTATATGCTGAGTCCTGTGAAATTTTCTAGTGAATAAACAAACCTAGGGGTGTGTTTAGAAACATCTAACAAAATTGCATTATGTGAAAATGTTATTTGGATTGATGTGTTATACATGATTACAATAGAGAAGTTGATTTCACTGAATACCTGTCCTTGACTTTGCTTCCATCCTTCCTTGTTTTTGAGTTTTCTGTAGATCTATAACAATTGGGATAAAGACATGGAAGGGATAAATGAATAAATGGTGTCTGAAAATTATGTGAAACTAGCAACAGTCCTATTTAGTCAGGATAAGAAATACAGAATCCCAATGCTTGACACTATGTTCTATAGCAAAGTTCCTATAAAGGAAAGGAAGACATCTCACTGACAAATTTCTCTAACCGAACAGGGTGTAATTCCCTTTCATAATCGACTAACTGGGATAACTGCAAAAAAAATAATTATCATCTATTTATATAAAAGCCCAGCGATCATTATGCCAGAATGACCAGAAAGACTGGTGGCTATGACAGGCACTGCAACAACCAACCAGCCTCAACTGGGCCGGCATTGGCCCACCCTCCTGGCTGGCTCAGCCCCCAATCGGCCCCTAACACCAGGATTGGGGAGCTCAGCCAACCGCCAACCGCTCACAGCCCCTCCTCCTGGCCTACCCCCACCCAGAATGACCCCAAACACTCCTAAATCACTGCCTGGCTCCCTGGTGCATGTACAGTTAGTGCAAGCACAAGAAAAATAATTATCAGTCCCTCTGACCCCAACCAGAGTCTCCAGCGGGCTCTGCTAATATTGCAGCCAAGGTGTGGAATTCTCCCTCCATGGCCTGCAGCCCCAGGAGACCTTCCAAGTTAGTCAAAAAGGCAACATAAGCATTAATGGATGGTGGCCCTTTGCTGAGAGATGTAGAGAGGCTGCGTGGGGATTTTGTGAAATTGCAGTGACTTGCAGATTAGGTGAGTTTTCAGTGAAACACAGGCACATTCAAAAAGAGAAAAACTTTAACAAACAAGCATGAAGATCATATCAGGAAATTAAGAGTAGAGTCCCAGAAAGAATGCAAAAATCATTAAAGGTATCATCCATCTTGATATATGTTTGCAAACAACACATAAACAACTTCATCTCATGGCATGTGAAATGCAAAACAATTCTGTGGTGGGTTTTCTTTTGGCCATTCTTTATAATTAGATCCAGCTGGAGAAAATCTATAGCTGCCAACATTAGATCTCCTGGCTGACCCCACCCCCAATCGGCCCCCATAGGGGCAGGCAGGCCTCTAGTATATAATAAAAGAGTGTTCTAATGATTGCAGAGTTCTTTTTCTTTATTACGAATCTTTTTAAAAATTTCTTATTAAACTAATATCATGGCTCACCTATTAAAGGCAGCTGTTGACAGGGCAAGTAAAAAGTGAAAGACATGTTATCCAAAATATAGGGATATCTATGGATATTCATTAAACTCAGACTGTATGGGAAAATTCTGGTCTTTCTTCATGAACTGTTGCTCTTTCCTTCCAATCGGTTAAAGTCCTAGTCTTCATGTCCATTCCAAATGCCAATTCAGGCCCTAACTGGTTTTGCTCAGTGAATAGAGCCTTGGCCCACAGACTGAACTATCCCAGGTGTGATTGCGTTCAAGGGCAAGTACCTTGCTTGTAGGTTCCCTGTCCCTGGTTGGAGTGCATGCAGGAGGCAACCAATTGACATGTCCCTCTCACATCAATGTTTCTCTCTGCTTCTCCCTCTCCCTTCCACTCTCTCTAAAAATCAATCAGAAAATACCTTCATGGGAGGATTAACAACAACTGAAAAAAATGCCAGTGCACGACCCAGAAACGTATGAATCACCTTAGATTTCTCTCTCCCTAGTAAGTCTTTACATGCCATCATCACAAAATCTACCATCTCTGCTTTATTTTGCTACTGTCAAATGCCCTAGTCAAATATGGGCTTTTAGACGATGGCTTTCGCAGCAGGGAAAATACTACCAACTATTATTGTTCTTTCTTAAATTAATAAGATTTTTTTAAGCAAAACAAATGAGAAAGACATAAATGTAGACAAACTCAAATGAGAAAGACATAAACGTAGAAAAACCTAAAAGGAATGAATTGTGCTTCTTGACTCATTTCAGCATGGATGCTTGAAAACTTCATAGTAGACTTATGCTAGTCCAGAAGCAAATTATTCTTTGGTCTCCCATCTCTTTATGTGTTTTCCTTCCATCTATCCTCTATAGGAGGGGTCAGCAAAATAGGGCCCACAGGTCAAATACAAGCTGCCATCTGGTTTTGCAAATAGTCTCACTGGAACACAGTCATGCATATTCACTGACAGATTCCCTAGGACTGCTCTCACACTACAATGGCACACTTGAGTAGATATGACAGACCACATTGACAAAAATCAGGCCCTTTAAAAGAAAAATCTTGCTGATCCCTGCATCACACCACAACCAGAGGAACCTAGTCATATGTAATCCTGTTAGTCTTCTGCCAAAAACTCCAGTGAATCCCTGTAGTAAGTATTGCTGGCTCCCTACCTTAGTCGTCCTTATTGCTGGAGAACCACAACTGTACTTGGACATTTACTGTTCTGATACACAAAGAAGGTGTTATCTCCCCAGCTCCAAAGAGAGTTATGATTATACTAAGCTGATTAAAGAAATTGGTTTACCTCTAAAGGATTTAAGAATGAGCATGGGATGTGACCCAAGTGCATCAAAAGTTAGGGGAAGTCAACTCCAAGTTTCTCAGTTTTTTCCCTATTTAAAAGAAACCCACAGGCCAGGCCAGTAATGTTAAGTGAATGAAGAGTTGTCCCATGCACTGAGAGGTTCCTGGTTCAATTTCTGGTCAGGGCACATGCTCCAGTTGCAGGCTCAACCCCAACAGTGGCCTGCAGTAGGCAGCCCATGGATGTGATGGTTCTCTCTCATTGATGTTTCTCTCACTTTCCCTTCCTCTCTCTCTAATAAGAATTAAAAACACATTTAAAAAAATTCAAGGGAACAAATAGCTCAACATCACTAATCAGGGAAATGCAAATTAAAGCCACAGAGAAGTACCACCTCACTCCTCTCAGAACGGCTGTTCTCAAAATATAAAGAGCAAGTTTTTTTGAGGACATGGAGAAGAGACAAAGCTTCACACACTGTTCATGTGAATATAAATTGGTACAGTAATTGTGGAAAACAGCATGGAGCTTCCTAAAGAAATTAGAAACAGAACTGCTATTCTTGTCTGCATATTTAACCAACAGATATATGTAAACACGAATTTTGGGGGGAAAAAAATATCTGTGCACTCCTATGTTCACTGCAACATTATTCACAATAGCCAGGATATGGAAGCAACCTAGGATTCTTTCCATAGATAAATGAATAAATAAGATGATGTGTTATGTATATGTGTTTTGTATATGTGATATATATATGCATATATATATATATATACATATATATATATATATAGAGAGAGAGAGAGAGAGAGAGAGAGACTGATATACTACTCAGGCATAAGAAAGAACAAATAACTATATTCGTAAGCACTTAGTGTGATATGGCACCTAATAAGCACTGAATAAAGAATAGAAAATCATATAGATGGTGATGATATTAACAAGCTCTTGGAGGCAGGGACGGTATTTGAATTCTGCAACATCACAGTAACAAGTACCTAAAAGATGCCTGAGAGTTAAATAGCAGATCACTAAGCTGAAAAATGAGTAACTGAATTTTTATATTTTCTGTGAAAATTTTGTTTTAAAAAAATAAAAGAGAAATAAACCTGGGGAAGCTCTCCCATATTACGCATATCTTCAAGGTCAAAACACTATTTCATCTTTGTGTTTCCTATCACTTGCAAAACCAACCTACACAAGTTCTCTGATAAAGTCGACTAAGTCCAAGGTGTCTTCACACAATTCAGATTGCACAATGAACTCGGTAACATATCTGGCATTTTTGTTACTGAGAAACATTTTTGTATGTTTATTGTAAATTGTTGAGCCGCATGTTGGGATATTTGAATATTTATTATGATTATTTTTTCACCAATGGCAATAGAGCATCTTGTTCTACAGCATGGTTCTCAACCTGTGGGTCGCAACCCCTTTCGGCGGTCAAAAGACCCTTTCACAGGGGTCGCCTAAGACCATCGGAAGGAGAATCGAAGATGGCGGCATAGGTAAACACCGTAGGCTGCTCCCACAAACAACCACTTCAAAAATACAACTAAAAGATGGAACGGACATCAACCAGAATCACAGGAAGGCTGGCTGAGGAGAGACTCTTCAACTAGAAGCAAAGACAACAGCATTACGAGGCTCAGAGGAGGCGCAGTGTGGAAAATTTAAAGGTAACGAGGTGCGCCCGCAAAGCGGGCTGGTGGCTGAGGGCGTGGTCATCGTTTTCGGTCGGGAGTGAGTCTCAGACTCTGAGCTCCAGATCCGGGCGAGTCTCTTGGGACCCAGACTCAAACGGGAGAAGCGGGGCTATCTGGCTTCGGTCCCTCCGAGGTTTGCAGCGGTTGCTGGGACAGAGAGGCAGAGCCCCTGGGGACGGACTGAGAGCAGCCATAACTGCTACCTCCGCCCATCCTGTTGAGCCCGCCCCGCCCAAGCCCTGGGCAGAGCCATTTGCCTGATCGCCTCAGGCAAAGGCTAGATTAGCACCTCCCCAGAGGACAGAAGTTTTCCACAGAGCTGATTCTCACAGCCAGTCGGCCTGGTGGTCAAATCCCTCTAGTATTAACTACAACAATTAAGGCTTAACTAGAACAAGATTGCGCACAAAGACCACAAGGGGGTGCACCAAGAAAGCATAAAAGATGCGGAGACAAAAAAACATGACAGAAATGGAGGATATAGAGCTAAAAAACGCAATTTTGAGGGCTTGCAATAATATGCTAAAAGCTGCCAATAAACTTGATGAGACCCTCACGAAATCTAATGAGATCCTCCATGCTGTGATAAAGAACCAATTAGAAATTAAGCATACACTGACTGAAATAAAGAATATTATACAGACACCCAATAGCAGACCACAGGAGCACAAGAATCAAGTCAAAGATTTGAAATGCGAATAAGCAAAAAACACCCAACCGGAAAAGCAAAATGAAAAAAGAACCCGAAAATACGAGGATAGTGTAAGGAGCCTCTGGGACAGCTTCAAGCGTACAAACATCAGAATCATAGGGGTGCCAGAAGATGAGAGACAGCAAGATATTGAAAACCTATTTGAAGAAATAATGGCAGAAAACTTCCCCCACCTGGTGAAAGAAATGGACTTACAGGTCCAAGAAGCGCAGAGAACCCCAAACAAAAGGAATCCAAAGAGGACCACACCAAGACACATCATAATTAAAATGCCAAGAGCAAAAGACAAAGAGAGAATCTTAAAAGCAGCAAGAGAAAGAGACTCAATTACCTACAAGGGAATACCCATATGACTGTCAGCTGATTTCTCAACAGAAACTTTGCAGGCCAGAAGGGAATGGCAAGAAATATTCAAAGTGCTGAATACCAAGAACCTACAACCAAGATTACTTTATCCAGCAAAGCTATCATTCAGAATTGAAGGTCAGATAAAGAGCTTCGCAGATAAGGAAAAGCTAAAGGAGTTCATCACCACTAAACCAGTATTACACAAAATGCTGAAAGGTATCCTTTAAGAAGAGCAAGAAGAAAAAGGTAAAGATACAAATTATGAACAACAAACATGCATCTATCAACAAGTGAATCTAAGAATCAAGTGAATAAATAATCTGATGTACAGAATGAACTGGTGATTATAATGAATCAGGGACATAGAAAGGGAATGGACTGACTATTCTTGTGGGGGAAAGGGGAGTGGGAGATGGGGGGAGAGACTGGACAAAGATCGTGCACCTATAGATGAGGACAGTGGGTGGAGAGTGAGGGCGGAGGGTGGGGCGGGAACTGGAAGGAGGGGAGTTATGGGGGGCGGGGAAAGAGGAACAAATGTAATCTGAACAATAAAGATTTAATTTAAAAAAAAAAGACCATCGGAAAACACATATATAATTACACATTGTTTTTGTGATTAATCACTATGCTTTAATTATATTCAATTTATAACAATGAAATTGGGGGTCACCAGAACATGAGGAACTGTATTAAAGGGTCACAGCATCAGGAAGGTTGAGAACTACTGTTCTAAAGAAATGCCAGTGTCCTGATAATTATCAAATTAATGAAGTCAACATATCTCCTTCTGTTTTGACTTCTGAGGATTGAAGCTGATATAATGAGATTTCTTGGCATAATGTGAAAAATACGCTATGCTTCTCAGCAGGTATTGTTTTTCTGACTTCCGCTCTATGGGTAGACATCTTTAAAACACAATCTCATTGAGATTCTTGCACTCTGGCTAAGGGGTATATTTCTTTTTGTTTGCCATTTGTTTGTGCTATCAGGAAAGTATTGAGTTCCTAGTTTTAGTTTCTTTCTTTTAGTGAGACAAATCTCTATGTAATAACAAGTACTTGCAAAATATAACCCATCACAATGAAAATTGAACAAAAGATCCATTTTAATACAGGTCCAATTTGGTATAATGTGAACATAGAGGAAACATACACCATCCAAACATAATTTTTTTACATAAAGATATTTTATGGAATTTTAGGGATAAGAACTAACTAAATGAATTTCTTTTCAAATGAAATTGCCCCAGATTGTAATTTTGTTATCAATACTGAATACTATGCTAAGAAGAAATAGATTAAGAAAAACTATACATGCAACTTACACATCATTTGGTATTATTTCCCTGCTCTCTCATTATCAAACTTTCTCACTCTTACTTCATCTATGGCAGGAGCACCAAGAGGAATTCACTATCAGAGGTCTTACCAGGAGTGCTATTTTCAGATTTTTGAGGCCTCCTTTCTTCTTTATATTTAGAAGTTAGCTGTTGCTTGCTGTGCAAAAAACTGGTGATAAATAACATTACTCTCTTAATATTAACATAAAAATATTTTCAAAATATAGTAAATTCTTAGGATATTTCAGCTATTAGAGCTAATATTGCAATATTAATGATACCATACACTCTAAATTTGTAAGTTCCACAACTGTTTTATGAAGTACAAAATAAAAAAATGTAACCGTCATGATTTTAGAGAAGTATAATTCAGTGAATTAATCAGTGTTAGCTTGACATAATTACAAGTTTCTAGAACTCAGACACCCTAGTTCTATAACCAGTAGCTATTTGTTATTAAACAAGTCACTTATCTTTGGCTCAGTTCTCCTCTACAAAAATAAGAAACTTACTGCCTTATTTTAAAGTTTGCTAGGAAGATTGAAAGAGATGATACAGTAAAAAGATATGCTCAGAAAATTATAAACCAAAGAAAAATCTAGTCCTGACATTAATTTCTTGAAATTATTTTGGATTCCCAAATAAATACCAACGTGGATTTTTCATAGTTTCTCATATTCAAATGTTGCAGTTTTCTGAAAATGTTATGCATTTTGGTTATTACCTGTACTTACATTGTGGTTTGTATTTCAGAGTAACTCAGCTATTGTGCAAGTGGCAACTAAATTTATGTACAAATGGACTTCCCCAGGAAGTCAGATAACACCATGCTCCCTTCTTTATGCAGCAAATCTTACCAACCACAGAAAACTGATAAAGGTCAGGACCTGGCCTGGACTAAGACTATCCCTTCTCTACCTACTCAAACTGTGACCCAGCAAATCTTTATGAGAATGGTGCTTAATCTCCCTGTCCATTCCCAATTGGCTTTGAAGATGCAATCCTACTGGTCACCTGTGGATATTTACGGGTCATGGATGGGCCCTTAGCAATTTTAAGGAACAATAACCTACTTTTGATTCAGAGATTTCTGTTGACTGGCTTCCATGTGAGGAATAATTTAAAATACTCTGAAACCTAAGGTAAATTTAAGTCACTTGGTAAACTTTCATTGTTATGGCAAAGAGATCACTTGAGGGGCCAACCTCAATTACGGAACTTCAGGCAAGTTGGTGCCTACTGCTCTGGGAGAGTGATGTGGGACCTTCCACTACCTAATAAAGGTGCTCAACAGAATAAAAAGTCACCTTGTGGTGCAGATCCTGTAACAAAGGAGAAAGGATCATCTGGCCCTTTCCTGCAACATTATTTGAATATCCCTGGCAGCTTAAATGTTTCCAACTAACACTTTCTAGCAGGAGAAAAAAACACAACAAGCTCAAAAGGTAACTAGTCTGAAAAGATCTGGGCCGTAAAGTAAGCTCCAAAAAAAAAAAAAAAAAATAGAAAAAAAGGATACATATGTAATACTCTTTGTAAGTCTTTAAGCAATAAAACAAATTTTTTTTAAAAAAGTAAGCTCCACTTAAGCTTTTCAGTTGTGTGTGTGTGGGTGGGGGGGCTGTGGATGGGTAGAGCTAGGAGGCCCAGGTGCCAGAATAGGGTGCTGGTAATTGGAATAGTGGATAAGCATATAGAGCATAGGTATATAAGCTAAAAAAAAAAAAAAAATACAGAGCAGTAACTCAAGTCCAAGTGTGAATCAACATGAATACTCAGGAATCTGAATCAGCAAGGCCAACCAGGGAGCAAAGATGGGTTTCAATGGCAACTCAGCAGCAATAGAATCAATGGAGAAGATGGAAAAGTTAGAATGTCCTTTTTCACCTCTCCATCTGACGTGTGAAAGAAGATTGTCTCCCTTGAACTTGGAGAATCGTCTATATTCCTGAAGAATTAAAAGGGGAATGGATAGGAGATACTCCCAGACACAACAGATTTTTCTGCTCCAATGAATACTTCAAGACCAAAATAACTAGTTAGAAAAATCAAAGATGAGACTTTATTTATAATCCCATGCATAGGAGTTCTGCTGGAATGCAATGAGTAAAAATCTTAAAAGTTTTAAGATAAGGAATCTGGCCCATTGCTCCCTCTAACTAGTTGAGCCTTGTGTTTCTGGCTGATGCCCTAGCCCAGTGGTAGGCAAACTGCGGCTCGTGAGCCACATGCGGCTCTTTGGCCCCTTGAGTGTGGCTCTTCCACAAAATACCAACTTCTGCCCATGGGCCACAAAGTTTCAATCACACAGTATGTGCGTGCCTGCACGTGGTATTTTGTGGAAGAGCCACACTCAAGAGGCCAAAGAGCCGCATGTGGCTCAGGAGCCATAATTTGCCTACCACTGACCTAGACTGACTGGCATCCCCAAACTACCTGACTCAAACTATGAAATCCTATCTGTCACAAAAATAGTAACAGTGAAATGATTTTAAACCTCAATTAGTGATAACTAGTATCTTAAAACAAACATAAATTAAAACCACTAACAGAAGCATATTCTTCTGCAACCCACCCACAGTAAACTTGAGAAAAGACATCAGTACCTTGCTGAAGAAGAAGCCTGACTGTATTTCTGGACTCATTATTTCCTGCAAGCATGCAGGCTCTGCATATAACACAGAGGTCACTTCACTCTCAGCGCCTTCTATTGTGTTACTTAACTTGATTTCTCCCCAAGTTAATGCCCTGTTTGTCTGTCTAGAATTGACCATTTACATGCTGAAGTGTTCATCTGTGTACATTACCTCCAAGGCTAAAATGAAGAGAGGAAAAAGGCCACCTCCTATCCCACTTGGGTACTGCTCATTTAAAGTCCTCATACAGATAAGAAACCCTACTGAGGTCACTAATCTGAAGTAGGGGAAGATTTAAATAAGGAACCACAACTTGGCCAAGATGGTAAACACAGGTTGAAGTACAAGAGGATTTTTTTTATTAATTAATTGATAAGCTTCTTTAAACACCTGAATATCTACCTGCCTCTCATTCTGTCTACAGAAAAATGGAGAACACTGGAGATGCCAGAAGAGCAAATAAATAACACAACAAAAGAAACACCAGAAAAAGTAAAGAAAGTAAAAGAATCAAGGAAAGCAATGGAAGATGAAAAAAGGACTCTAGGAAAAAAGAAAAAACCTTCATACAACTGGGCAAACATATCAGCCTGAGAGGAAAGCCAGACTGGGAAATACGTACATAGAGAAATCTATTAGAAATATCCTCTAATTAGATGCTGAATGTAATGAATATAACATAGATATTTTTTACTCACAGATAAATAATTCCTCCCAAGAAGAATAGATATCATTTTACCTAAGATCACTTGTCTGTTTTGGCCTTGTTTAGATCAAATCTTTTGTTCTATGGCCATAGCTAACTGAGATAGGCCCTAAAAGCTTTGATGGGAAGAACAGGGTCCTATTTACTACTACATTTGTCAATAGTAAGATAACTGCTTAGACTAACTGGGCTACCAAGGAAAACTCTAAATCAGAGTTAACACACAATCAATTTGACTTTCTGATATGATCTGGTTTGCATCTGTATGTCCATGGCAGAGCTACACAGGAACTGATCAGTTTATGTTGAGAGACAACAGAATAATTTGGGAGCCAAAATGGTTGACAGTCATATCATGGATCAGCCCCTTGCTAACTATGGAATCATGGTCAATTCATCCATCTCCCTGAATCACAGTTGCCTCATTAATAAAAAGTAGGCTACAATAGCACAGTTACTTTACAGAGTTATTGTGATGACCATGTAACACAGGTTAATCACATAGTATAGGTAGGATCTACCCCACAGTAGAAGACTCTGGAAATGTTAGTTTCTCTCTGCATTTTCTTAGTTAACATATAATTTTGAAAAAATCCATAAAATCTTACCTGAATAAAGAGTCTTCTTCAGAGGTCTCAAAAACTATTTTAAAAAAGTAAAATACATTTTAAAGCAGTAAAAATACAGGACTCTAAAAGTACCAGATTAATGCATTGCTAGAAAGTATAACTTTGGGACCACGCCTGAAGACTATTCTAGACTGAATATTATTGGTAGGCCATTAATGCACTAAGAACATTTACTTTCTCTTTTTAAATATATCAAATGCAACAAAAGGATGGGATGTATCAAAATTTGATACTTACCTATGAATTGCTGTGTACAATGAACATAATCCTAACCAAACCCCATTAGAATGACAGAAAACTGTATCATTAGTGGAAGCAGAATCATAGACTAACAATGTCAAACTTAAATATCATGGAGTTTTCTGGATTCCTTCCATTAATAGCAGTAAGAAGACAGTTATTTTACCATAACAGAATGCATCTTCAGCTCTTGAGTGAAGACTAGCCAGTTTAGGATGAAATACTCTACCACAAGAAGCTTGATGACTAAGCAGTACATTTTGCTTCAAAGCAAACCATAGAAAACAGATGCTTTCTTTCCCCATTTCCAATAGCAAATGAGTAGGAAAGATCTTGTGATTCCAGTTGTATAAAGTAGAACGCCTGGAGACTGCTTCCTTCCAGTGCTAGGGTGTATCTGTCCCCACCTCAGAGAGAAGGTGGGAGAGACACCTAGTGCTCTGCAGACGTGCATCAGGTCATTTTTCTCAGCCCTCCCCAATAGGTGGCAAATGCCTGGAAGAAGCACTCTCTTTCAGCATGTATGGCACGGAGAATTTTTAGGGGAGCGAAATGACTCTATATGATACTGTAATGGTGTGTATGTACCATCATACAAAGACCATAGGATGTACAATACCAAGACTGATCCTTAATGTAAACTATGAACTTTGGTTGATAATGACTAGTCATTGCATGTCCTTCCATTGTAATAAATGTCCCTCTCTGGTGCAGGATGACAAAAAGAGGAAGACTGTGTGTGTTTGGTGTGGGGGGGGGAACATTCTCTGTACTTTTAGCTCAATTTTAATGTGCACCTAAAACTGATCTAAAAAATAAGGATTATTAATTGTTCTTTAAAATAATGTATTTACTGAAGCTGCAGTTAACATATATCAACATATTAATGCTATTTTCAAGACACAGTCACCTTGGAAATTAGGTTAAAGATCCAGTTATCAGAATATAAGTATTTTCCCGGCAAATGAGTTAAGCATATGGGAGGCATAAATAAAGCAAGTACTTTTAAATGTATACTAATGCAAGAAAATAACTGATTGCCAAAACCGGTTTGGCTCAGTGGATAGAGTGGCGGCCTGTGGACTGAAGGGTCCCAGGTTCGATTCCGGTCAAGGGCATGTACCTGGGTTGCGGGCACATCCCCAGTGGGAGATGTGCAGGAGGCAGCTGATCGATGTTTCTCTCTCATCGATGTTTCTAACTCTCTATCTCTCTCCCTTCCTCTCTGTAAAAAATCAATAAAATATATTAAAAAAAAAGAAAATAACTGATAAATATGATTGAATGTCTTGCTTTGTGATTTTAAACAGGGGTCTAAAGCAATATAAATCTAAATTGAATCATACATATGATTAAAGGACACTTTTTATTCTAATTTTAAATCAGGAATCATTAAGCTGATTTTACCTAAAAATTATCTTGAAGCATTATTTCGATAAAAAGGAAAGCTTATAATTGCCTAATATCACCCTACTAACTTAGAAATACCTATGAAATGCTCACTATGTGTCACAGAAGTAATGAGTATTACAAGCAATTAGGCTGATGTGACTGAAACCAGTAGCAAGCTATATTATCAATAGAGGCCCAGTGCACCAAATTTGTGCATGGAGGGGTGTTCTTCAGTCTGGCCTGCACCCTCTCCTATCTGGGACCCTTTGCGGGATGTCTGACTGCCCCGTTGACAGGAAAAGTCAAAAAGTAAAAAAAAAATTGTATCCAAAATGTAAGGATATCCATAGATATTCATTAAACTCAACCTGTCTGGAAAAATATTGGTCTTTCCTGTTGAACTGTTGCTCCTTCCTGCTCATCTGACAACGTTTTATTCTTCATGTGCAATCTAAATGCCAGTGCACTACCTGCAAACCTATGAATCACCTTAGATTTCTCTCTCCCTGCTAAATCTTCCCCTGCAATCATCACCACAATCATATGGACTAGACCTCTCTACTTTCTCTGCATTACTTTGCTACTGTCAACTGCCCTAATCAAACACAGGCTCTAACAGATGGCTCTCACAGGGGGCAAAATACCAACAACTATAATTGGTCCTTTTTAAATTAATAAGATTTGTTTAAGCAAAACAAATGAGGGAGACATCGACCTAGAAAAACACCAACATTTTAAATGGAATACATTGAGCTTCCTGACTCATTTCTGCACAGATGCATGAAAATTTCATAATGGACTGAAGCTAGTCCAAGGAGGCAAAAATGTTCCTTTTGTCTCTCAGTCTCTTTATGCTTCTATCTATCCTCTACAGAAGGGATCAGCAGACTAGGGCCCACAGGCCAAGTAGAAGCTGCCATCTGGTTTTCCAAATAAAGTCTCACTGGAACACAGCCGTGCCTGTTCACTTACAGATGCTCTGGGGCTGCTCTCACACTACAATGGCAGACTTGAGTAGATATGCCAGACCACATGGACTAAAACCAGGCCCTTTACAGAGAAAGCTCGCTTATGCCTGGTTCATACCACCTCCACAGGGCACTTATCAAATCTAATGTTGTTCATCTCAAAACTCCAGTAAATCCTGCAGTATATACTGCTGGCTCCCTTCCTTAGTCTTCACTTTTGCTGGAGAATCACAACTCTATTGGGACATTTACTGTCCTGATAAACAAAGAAGGTGGTACCTCCCCCACTCCAAAGACAAAGGATTATAGTAAGCTCATCAGAGTCACTAGTTTACCACTAGCTGGTTTAGGAATGAGCATGGGATTAACCCAAGCCTATATAAAGTTAGGGAAGTTGACTGCAAGCCTCTCAGTTCCTTCCTATTTAAAAGAAAGACATAAGCCCAGTCAGTGTGGTTCAGTAGGTGGAGCCCATAGCCCCATTCACCAAGAGATCGCTGGTGACATCCCGGGGCACAGCAGATGCCAGGGGGGCAGGCTTGATCCCCAGGAGTGGGTGTGTAGGAGGCAGCCCATGGATGTGATGGCTGTCCCTCATTGATGTTTCTATCTCTGCCACCCTTTTCTTTCCTCTCCCTCTAAAGTCAATAAAAACGTATTTTAAAAAAATGCCAAAACCGGTTTGGCTCAGTGGATGGAACATTGGCCTGCGGACTGGGGGGTCCCGGGTTCGATTCCGGTCAAGGGCATGTACCTGGGTTGCGGGCACATCCCCCGTGGGAGATGTGCAGGAGGCAGCTGATCGATGTTTCTCTCCCATCGATGTTTCTAACTATCTAACTCTCTCCCTTCCTCTCTGTAAAAAATCAATAAAATATGTTTTTAAAAAAATTAAGGAAACACATAGCTCACCATCACTAATCTGGGAAATGGAAATGAAATTCCTAAGGAAGTACCTCCTCACTCCTCTCAGAATGGCTATCATCAAAATATAACTAACTAACCAGTGTTGGGAGGATGTGGAGAAAAGAGAAAGCCTAGAGCACTGCTCACATGATTGTAAATTGGCACAGTCACTGGGGAAAGCAGCATGGACATTCCTCAAAAAATTAGAAATAGAACTGCCATCTATTTCTGGGGATTTATCCAATAAGAACATAAACACTGTCACCCTCACATCTGCACAAAGGACAAAAACTGGAATCCTGATGACATCACTGAGTCACCAAATCAATCCTGGTTCCTATTGTTTCAGCCTATATTTATTTAGGCCACCTATTATCTGAAGCTGAATGCATTCTAGCTGATAATTTCCCAAGCCTGGAGGATATGATCCACATCTGTCAGTGGTAGTAAAGACTTTCATAAGCCTGCCTTAGCTAGGCACTCACCTCATTCCCAACCATCCCCATGGTACACATGTTGCACCGCTGAAACTGTACTGCTCATAATTCCAGCAACATTCACTTGCGCATCTGAGACCTTGCCCTGCCCTTCCTGCTGCCAAATGTGCAATCCTATATAATAACGAGGTAATTTGCAAATTGACCCCTCATGCCTTCGTGTCACAAGATGGCCACCCCATGTCATCACAAGATGGCTGCCCCCATGTCATCACAAGATGGCCACTCCCACATTGTCACAAGTTGGCCACCACCACATTGTCAAAAGGTGGCCAGCAGGGGAGGGCAGTTGGGGGGGACCAGGCCTGCAGGAGAGCAGTTAGGTGTCAATCAGGCCGGCAGTGGTGCAATTAGGTGGTGATCGGGCAGGCAGTCAGGCAAGTGTTTAGGAGTCAGCAGTCCCGGATTGCAAGTGTTATGTCCAACTGCTGATTGGGCATCCCCCGAGGGGTCCCGGATTGGAGGGGTGCAGGCGGGCTGAGGGACACCCTCCTCCAGGGCAGGAATTCCATGCACCGGGCCTCTAGTCATAATATATATCACTCCTGCCTAACATCACCATTCTGCCCCTTTACCTGGAAAACGTCTTTGTGGTCTGCATGCTTATTTTATTTATTTTTTAATTAAATCTTTATTGTTCAGATTATTACATTTGTTCCTCTTTTTTCCCCCCATAACTCCCCTCCTTCCAGCTCCCACCCCACCCTCCACCCTCACTCCCCACCCACTGTGTTCATCCATAGGTGCATGATTTTTGTCCAGTCACTTCCCGCATCTCCCACACCCCTTTTCCCCCCAAGAATAGTCAGTCTATTCCCTTTCTATGTCCCTGATTCTATTATAATCACCAGTTCATTCTGTACATCAGGTTATTTATTCAATTGATTCTTAGATTCATTTGTTGATAGATGCATGTTTGTTGTTCATAATTTGTATCTTTACCTTTTTCTTCTTCTTCCTCTTCTTAAAGGATACCTTTCAGCATTTCATATAATACTGGTTTGGCGGTGATGAACTCCTTTAGCTTTTCCTTATCTGTGAAGCTCTTTATCTGACCTTCAATTCTGAATGATAGCTTTGCTGGATAAAGTAATCTTGGTTGTAGGTTCTTGGTATTCAGCACTTTGAATATTTCTTGCCATTCCCTTCTGGCCTGCAAAGTTTCTGTTGAGAAATCAGCTGACAGTCGTATGGGTATTCCCTTGTAGGTAATTGAGCCTCTTTCTCTTGCTGCTTTTAAGATTTTCTCTTTGTCTTTTGCTCTTGGCATTTTAATGATGATGTGTCTTGGTGTGGTCCTCTTTGGATTCCTTTTGTTTGGGGTTCTCTGCGCTTCTTGGACCTGTAAGTCCATTTCTTTCTCCAGATGGGGGAAGTTTTCTGCCATTATTTCTTGAAATAGGTTTTCAATATCTTGCTGTCTCTCATCTTCTGGCACTCCAATAATTCTGATATTAGACCGCTTAAAGCTGTCCCAGAGGCTCCTTACACCATCTTCACACTTTCGGATTCTTTTTTCATTTTGCTTTTCCAATTGGGTGTTTTTTGTCGAATGTTTTGTTTGATTATTGTGCTCCTCTGGTCTGCTATTGGGTATAATATTCTTTATTTCAGTCCGTGTATGCTTACTTTCTAATTTCTTTATCGTAGCATCGAGGGTCTCATTAGTTTTCGTGAGGTTCTGCACAAATTTATGGCAAGCCCTCAAAATTGCGATTCTTAGCTCCATATCCTCCATTTCTGTCATGTTTTTTTGTCTCCGCATCTTTTATGCTTTCTTGGTGCACCCCCTTGTGGTCTCTGTGCACAGTCTTGTTCTAGCCAAGCCTTAATGGTTGTAGTTAACACTAGAGGGGTTTGACCACCAGGCCGATTGGCTATAGGAATCAGCTGTATGGAAAACGTCTGCCTTCTGGGGCGGCGCTAATCCAGCCTTTGCCTGAGGCGCTTGGCAAATGGCTGTGCGCAGGGTTTGGGCGGGGCGGGGCGGGATCAACAGGGCGGGCGGAGGGAGCAGTTATGGCCACGCTCAGTCCCGTTCCCAGAGGCTCTGCTTCTCAGAACCCCGGCAGCCGCTGCAAACTTCGGAGAGAAAGCTGCCCTCAGGTTCCAACTGATGCCGGATAATCCCGCTTCTCCCGTTTGAGTCTGGGTCCCTAGAGACTCGCCCGGATCTGGAGCCCAGAGTCTGAGACTCACTCCCGACAGAAAACGACAACCGCGCCCTCAGCCACCAGCCCGCTTTGCGCGCGCACCTTGGTACCTTTGTATTTTCCACACTGCGCCGCCTCTGAGCCTCGATTTGCTGTTCTCTTTCCTTCTAGTTGTAGAGTCTCTCTTCAGCCAGCCTTCCTGTGGTTCTGGGTGATGTCCGTTCAGTCTTTTAGTTGTGTTTTTGAAATGGTTGTTTGCGGCAGCGGTCTCCGGTGTTTACCTACGCCGCCATCTTCTGCATGCTTATTTTATAACTAATCCACATTTTTAAATTTTTATTAAACTTTAAAAAAATGATTATAGATAGATACACATTGATTTGTTGTTCCACTTATTTATGAATTCATTGAGTGAATCTGGTATGTGCCCTAAGCTGGCATCAAATCCACAACCTTGGCATACCAGGACAATGCTTTCAGCAACTGAGAAACCCAGCCAAAGCTCAACCTACATTTTTAAAATTCTAATATGCATAATGGACCTAAAGTAGCTGGCATATACTAAACTCCAATAAAAAGAATAAACAAGGGTAATATAAGTTCCTAATGTGATCTGGCATGTGGTAAGCAATAAATAAAGTAATGTAAAGAATAGAAATGACAATGATCCTAACAAGCTCTTAAAGGGCAAGGACTATCTCTAAAATGTTTCAGTTCTGCAACATCAGAATAGCACTTAGTACCTGGAAGACACCTGAAAGGTAAATGGAAGACCATTCAGCTGAAAAATGAATAACTGAATTTTGACATTTTCTTTGATAATTAGTTTAAAGAAAGAAGCAGAGAAATAAACCAGGGACAGCTCTCTCATATGATTAGTACACTCAAGGTCAAAATGCTATTTTATCTTTGTGTTCCCTATAACTTGCAAAACCAACCAACACAAGTCCTCTGATAATTGTGTCCTAACCCCAAGGTGTCTTCATACAATTCAGACTGCATAAAGAACTAGGTGACATACCTGGCATTTCAGTCTTGAGAAACATTTTTACACTTTTATTAAAATTTGTTGAGTCCCAGGTTGGACTTTTTGAATATTTATTATCATTATCATTACCAATGACAACAGAGCATCTTGTTTTAAAGAAATCCCAGTGTCCTGACAATTATCCAACTAATGAAGTGAACATATCTCATTCTGTTTTGACTTCTGAGGAATGAATTTGATAATGGTAAGGCCATGTGGGTATAATATGAAAAATTTGCTATGCTTCTCAACAGGCATTGCCTCTCTGACCTCAGTACTCTGGGTAGATGTCTTTAAAGAACAATCTCATTGCGTTTCTTGCACACTGGCTAAGTGCTGTAGCTCTATTGTGTTCCATTTGTTTGTGCTACCAGAAAAGTATTGTTGAGTTCCTAGTTTTAGTGAGACAAATCACTATGTAATAACAAGTATTCATTTACTAAGTGTAATCCATTCACATTTAAAACTAAACCAAAGATCCGTTTTTAGAACAAGTCCAATATGGTATAGTGTGAATATAGAGAAAACATACAGCATCCTAACTTTAAATCTTTTTTTCTTTTTTACATAAATATATCATATGGGATTTTAGGGGTCAGGACTAAATAAATGAACATCCTTTTAAATGATATTGCCCCAGATTTTAAATTGCCTCTGATTAACTTTTTTAATAACACTGATTACTATTCTATTGAGAAAAACTATACATGCAATTTAAACATTGTTTGGTAGTTTTTCCCTGCTCTTTCATTATCAAAATTTCCTTACCCTTACTTCATCTATGGTAGGACCACCAAGAATAATTCACTATTTGAAGTCTTACCAAGATTGAAATCTTCAGATTTTTGGAATCCCCTTCCTTCTTTATATTTAGAAGTTAGTGGTTGTTTGCTGTGTGGAAAAAAAGGTGTTATATAATATTACTCTTTAATATTAATATAAAAATATTTTCCAAATGTAATAACTTCTTAGAATATTTCAGATAATGTCAGAACTAATATTTAAACATTAATTATCTCATACGCTTTAAATTTGTAAGTTATATAACTGTCTTATGAAGTATGTAATTAAAAAAAATAAGGTATCATAGTCATGATTTGAGGAAAGTCTAGTTCACTGAATAAATTAGAGTCAGCTGAACTCAATGGCAAATGTCACACGTCCTAGTTGTATAACCAACAGCTCTTTGTTTTCAAACAAGTAACATTTTTGGCTCAAGGTCCTCCTCTACAAAATATGAATCTTACTACCTTACTTTAGAAGGTTGGTAGGAAGATTGAATGAGATAATAGAGCAAAAACATATGCTTAGAAAACAGTAAAGAAAAGAAAAAATTGAGTTATGAACTTTATTTGTTGAAACTATTTGTGAATCCCAAATATACCCCGATGTGGGCTTTTTATGGTTTCTAACATTCACATGTTGCAGTTTTCAGAAAACGTTATGAATCTTGGTTACTACCTATACTTATGTTGTGGTTTGTAATTCGAGGCATCTCAACTATTATGTAACTGGCAAAAAAAAAGTATGTACAAATAGATTACAGACATCACTTTACCCTGAGCATATTCTATTATGTTATTTAATCCTAATATTTAAAAACCCTGGGTCTGTCACAACCAGAGGCTCCATCAACCTGAAGTCAGTCCTGCAGTCAGCCCTGGGTTGCTGTGGCAACGTAGCACTGACTGCTTTGGCTGCAGGCATGGTGACCCAGCACTCACTGCTGAGGGGGCTGCGAGTCAGGCCTGGAGAGAGGCCTAAAGAGAGAAGCAGGGTCTGATCCGTAGCATCTGTGGCAGCTCTTGATCAGCACTTGCCTCTCTCTTTCTTTCCAGCAGCTCCGCCTCCATTTCTCTCCAGGCCTCCCCTGGGGCTGAAGATCAGCCCCGCCTTTCTGATTAGGCCCCGTTGATAGGCCCAGCGATGCTGACTGGCATAGAAACTGACCAGTGAGAACCAAATCTGGTTGAAGTGTGAGGAGCCAATGGCTGCCTTGGAGGCGGACTTTTGACCCTGACTGGCATAGAAACTGACCAGTCAGACGCAAACTGGCCAGAAGAGGGGGGCAGTTAGGGGCAAGATCAGTCCTGCAGAAGAGGGCAGTAGGGGGCAAGAACAGGCCTGCAGCGTAGGGCAGTTAGGAGTGGTCAGACAGGCAGAGGCAGTTAGAGGCGATCAGGCTGGCAGTGAAGGACAGTTGGGGGCAAAATCAAACAAGCAGAGCAAGGCAGTTGGGGAAAAGATCAGGCCAGCAGGGGAGGGTTGTTGGGGGCAACCAGGCTGGCAGGAAAGGGCAGTTGGGCGTAAGATCAGGCCTGCAGGGGAGAGCATTTGGGGGCGATTGGGCTGGGAAAAGAGCAGTTAGGTGTTAATCAGGCTGGCAGGGGAGCAATTAGGGGGTGATCAGGCTGGCAGGCAGGCAGGAGTTAGGGGAAATCAGACGAGCAGGCAGGCGAGCAATTAGGAGCCAACATTCCAGGATTGTGAGAGGGATGTACAACCGCCGGTTTAGGCCCATTCCCATGGCAGTAGTCAGACATCCCCCGAGGGATCCCAGGTTGGAGAGGGTGCAGGCTGTGCAAGGGACACTCCCCCCAATGCACGAATTTTGTGCACCGGGCCTCTAGTATAACATAATGAAGTCAGATAACACTATGTTCCCTTCTTCATGTAGCAAATCATACTAACCACAGAAAACTAATAAAGGTCAGGGCCGGGCCTGGGCTAATACTACCGCTTCGCTACCTACTCAAACTGTGACCCAGCAGATCTTTATGAGAATGATGCTTAATCTCCCTGATACAATTCTTCTGGTCACCCATGGAAACTGATGAGTAATGCATGGTGCTTTACCAATTGTAAGAACCAATAACCTACTTTTAATTCAGAGCTTTCTGTTGACTGGCTTCCATGTGAGGTAAACTTAAATTTTTTAAAACCTGAGGTAAATTCCAGTCACCTGGGAAATTTCATTGTTATGGCAAAGAGATTTCTTGAGGGTCCAATCTAAATTATGGAACCTCAGGCAAGCTGGTGCTTACTACACTTGGCGAGGACGTATGTGACCATCCACTACCTAAAGAAAGATGCTTCATAGGATATAAAGTGACCTTGGAGTATAGATATGATACAATAAATATAATAATAAGAGAAAAAGGAACATCTGATCTTTTCCTGCAGCATTATTTGAATCTCCTGGGCAGTTTAGAATTGTTCTAAGTAACACCTGCTATCAAAAAACAAACAAACATGAAGCTCAAAGAATAACTCATTCCCAAAGATTTGGGCTAAGACGTGAGCTCCATATAAGCATTCCAGTGTGTGAGGGAGGCTGTGGATGGCTAGAGCTAGGAGGCCCAGGTGCCAGAATAAGGTGTGGTAATTGGAATAGTGGCTAAGCACACAAGCTTATGTGTGTAAAGTAAAAGTAGGTGTGACCCTGAAGTCCAAGTGTGAGTCAACATGAAGACTGAGGAATCTGGAACAGCAAGGGCAACCCGGGAGCAAAGATCAATTGTGACCACAGGAAGGGTTTAGATGGCAACTCAGCAGCAATAGATTCAATGGATTCAACAGAAATTTTAGAATGTACTTTTTGACATCTTCATCCAACTTATGAAAGAAGATTGTCTCCCTTGGACTTAGGGAATCCTATATGTGCCTGAAAAATTAAGGGCGAAGGTGTACAGATTTTTGTGCTACATTGAACACTTCAAGATCCTGAATAAGTAGTTAGAAAAATCAGAGCTGAGATTTTATTTGTAACCTCATATATAGAAGTTTTACTTGGAATGTAATGGGTAAAAATCTTAAAAATTCTGAGACAAAGAATATGGCTCATTGTTTCTTCAAACTAGGTGAGCCTTTGCTTGCTTTGGGCTAATTACCTATTCTAACTGACTGGCATTCCCAAAGTGCCAGAACCAAACTATGATATCTCACCTGGTACATAAAAAGGAACAGTGAAATGATATTAAAGACTCAAAATGGATGCTGAATTTAGTTAATCTAACATGAACTATACATAGACATTCTTTTCTTACAGATAAGCAATTCATTTCAGGAAGATTTCATATGATTTAACCTAAAAACACTTGTCTGATTAAGACTTGCTAAGGTTAAACCTTTCGTTCTTTGGCCATAGCTACCCGAGTTGTGCCCTAAAAGCTCTTGTGGGAGAAACAAGGTCCTATCTACCAGTACAGTTGTCAAGAATAGTGAGATAAACGGTAGAACTAACTGGACATCTTAGCAAACTCTAAATCAGATTTAACACCTAATCAGATTTGATTTGATGAGTTGTTCGGATTCGCATCAATATCTAGATGCCTGAGCTACACAGGAACTTATCAGTGTATAGTGGGGGACAACAGAATAATTTGGTAGCCAGGCTGGTTGTCAGTCAAATCATCAGTCAGTCCCTTGCTAACAATGGAATCATGGGTCAATTCATCTACCTCCCTGAACCACAGTTGCCTCATTAATAAAAATGTAGGCTACATTAGCACACCTATTTTGCAAAACTATTGTGATGACTATATAACACAGGCTAATTATATATTACTAGAGGCCCAGTGCACAAGAATTTGTGCACTCGGGGGGGAGGGAGTCCCTCAGCCCGGCCTGTGACCTCTCGCAATCTGGGACCCCTCGGGAGATAACGACCTCCTGGCTTAGGCCTGCTCCCGGGTGGCAGAGGGCAGGCCCAATCCCTAGGTGCAGTCCCTGGTTGGGCTCAGAGCAGGGCTGATTGGGGAGTTGGGGCGCCACCCCCTGTCAAGCACAGAGCAGGGCGAATTGGGAGGTTGCGATGCCTCCCTCAGTCATGCTCAGGGTAGGGCCGATTAGGAGGTTGGGGCACCGCTCCCTGTCATACTCAAGGCAGCATCAATGGGGAGGTTGTGGCACCACCCCCTGTCATGCACAGAGCAGGGCCAATCAGGGGGTTGGGGAAATCCCCACTGTCATACACAGAGCAGGGCCCATCAAAGAGTTGGGGCACCGCCCCCTGTCATGCCCAGAGCAGAGCCCATTAGGGGGGTTGGGGCTCCATACCCTGTCACGCACAGAGCAGGGTCGATCAGGGGGTTGGGGAGCTCCCCTCTGTCACGAACAGTGTAGGGCCCATCAGGGGGTTGAGGAGCTCTCCCCTGTCACTCACAGAGTAGGGCCGATAGGGGAGTTGGGGCACCACCCCCTGTCACACACAGAGCAGGGCCCGTGGGGTGGGGGGTTGGGGCACTGCCCTCTATCACCCACAGAGCAGGGCCGATCAGTGGGTTGGGGCACCGCCAATGTCACACACGGGGCAGGGCCAATGGGGAGGTTATGGCTCTACCCTGTCACACACAGAGCAGGGCCCGTGGGGAGGGGGGGGGGGTTGGTGTGCCATGCACCCTGTCACAAAGAGAGCAGGGCCGATCAGGGGGTTGGATCGCCTTCCCCTGTCACAAACAGAGCAGGGCGGATAGGGAGGTTGTGGCCCCTGCCCCCTGTCACACACAGAGCTGCAGGTCGATCAGGGGGTTTGGGCACTACCCCCTGTCACGCTGATCCCGGTGCCGGGAGGCCTCATGGCTCCGCTGATCCCGGTGCTGGGAGGTATATTACCCTTTTACTGTATAGGATAGAGGTCTGGTCCATGGGTGGGGGCCGGCTGGTTTGCCCTGAAGGGTGTCCTGGATAATGGTGGGAGTCCCGCTTGGGTGCCTGGCCAGTCTGGGTGAGGGACTGATGGCTGTTTGCAGCTGGTCACACCCCCTTCAGGGTGGGGGTTCTCACTGGGGTGCCTGGCCAGTCTGGGTGAGGGGCTGAGAGCTGTTTTCAGGCTGGCAGGTGACTGAAGATCCCAACCTCTCCTTTTTTTCTTTTTTTTTTTATTCTGGGCCAGCTTTAGCTCTGAGGCTTGGCTCCAGCTCTGAGACCACAGCTGCTGAAAGCAGGTATCTGGTTTGTTTGGGTTCTATAATTGAAACACTGTTTCAACTCCAGCTCTGAGATCCCGGCTGGCTGAAAGCAGGTTTCTGGGGTTTTGTTTAGCTTCTATATTTGTAACAATGTTTCAAACTGCAAGCTCACAGGCCGGCAGCGGCAGGCGGGGAATGTTGGCTTCCTCCGTCACTGAAGCAAGCAAGCTTCATGTTCGCTTCAAGCTGCCTGGCTGCCAGCCACCATCTTGGTTGGCATTTAATTTGCATATCGCCCAATTAACCAATGGGAAGGGTAGCGGAGGTACGGCTAATTACCATGTTTCTCTTTTATTAGATAGGATACAATCTAGACCACAGTCGAGTACTCTAGAAATGTTAGTTTCTTTTTTCTGCATGCTGGTAGTTACCATAACATTTTAAAAAATCCATAAAATCCTACCTCCTTGAAGAGTCTTCTGAAGATACCTCAATCACTATTTTAAAAAAAAGAAGTAAAATACATTTTAAAACATAAGAATACAGGGCTTTAAAAGTGCCGGTTTAATGCATTGTAAGAAAGTATAATTTCAGGACCACATCTGAAGACTATCTTAGATTAAACAATAATCCTATCATTGGTAGGCTATTAATACATTTGGAACATTTACTTTCTCTTTTTAAACATATATAATGCAAAAAAAGAATAAAGAATGGGACCTATCAAAATGTATACTTAATTTTGTACTGCCATGTGCAATGAATGTAATCCTAACGGAAGACCACCAGGCTGACAGAAAATAGCACTTTGGGTGGAAACAATCATGAACTAACCATGTCAAACTTAAAAAACATGAGTTTTCTGGCTTCTTCCACTAAGAGCAGTTAGAAGAGAGTAGACTTATTTTACTGTAACACAATACAACATCTCCAGGTCTTGAGTGAAGACTAGCCAGTTGAG
This sequence comes from Myotis yumanensis, assembly GCF_028538775.1. NCBI lineage: Eukaryota > Metazoa > Chordata > Mammalia > Chiroptera > Vespertilionidae > Myotis > Myotis yumanensis. The sequence goes on along the minus strand of NW_027223771.1, from coordinate 19,712,200 downwards.
GATTAAACACTTTTATCATAAGGAAGCTTGGGCATGAGGCAAAGCAAAATATAGGAAACAGTTTCCTTCCGACCCCTTTTCCAATTGTAAGATAAGTAGGAAAGACTTTGTGATTCCAGTTGTATAAAGTAGAACCCTTTGAGACTGTCTCTTTCCATTGCTAGAGCGTACCTGTTCCCATCTCAGAGAGCAGGGTAGGCCAGAGAGTTAGTGCTCTGTAGCAGTGTGCAAGGCCATTTTTCTCAACTCTCCCCATTAGGGGTCAAATGCCTATAGAAATCGTTCTCTTTCTGCTAGTACAGCATATGTCATCAGATCCCATGCTTATGAAGAACAACAAACCTCTAAGGCCAAAGAACATCTTGGATAACTACATCCAATTACCTTGGAATTCATTTATTTAAACATTCAAAAAGATATCAACTGTATGATTCCAACCGCCCAACATTCAGGAAAATTCAAATGTAGGGAGACGTGAAAAAGATCAGTGGTTTACAGAGTTTAGGAGGAAAGGAAAGATGAATAAGTAGAGCATGGAGGATTTTCAGGTATTGAATGGATTCTATATGATACTGTAATGGTGAGTATGTGCCATCATACATTTGTCAAAACCCATAGGATGTTCCACACCAATGGTGAAATTTAATGTAAACTCTGGAATTTGGTTGATAATGATGAGTCAATGCACGTCCATCCATTGTAAAAAAATGTACTTCACTGTTACTGGAGGTCAAAAATGAGCAGAGCACCAGACCTGCATGGCTCAGTGGTTTAGAATCCAGTTAGGAACCAGGAGGTCAAGGTCTGATGCCCGGTGGGGGCACATGCCCCAGTTGTGGGCTCAATAGAGGAAGACATGAACAAATGGAAGAATATACTGTGTTCATTAATTGGTAGAATCAACATCATTAAAATGTCCATACTACCCAAAGCAATCTATAAATTCAATGCAATCCCCATTAAAATACCAATGGCATACTTCAAAGACCTAGAAAAAACACTCCAAAAATTCATCGGGAGTCAAAAAAGACCCCAATTAGCTGCAATAATATTGAGAAAGAAGAGCAATGTTGGAGGGATGACAATACCAGATATCAAGCTATATTACAAAGCCAGTGTTCTCAAAACTGCCTGGTACTAGCGCAATAATGGAAATATAGACCAATGGAACAGAACAGAGAATGCAGAGATCAACCCAAGCCATTACTCTAAATTAATATTTGAGAAAGGAGGCATGAGAATCCAATGGAGTCAAGACAGTCTCTTCAATAAATGGTGCTGGAAAAATTGAACAGATACTTGCAAAACATATGAAACTAGAACATAAACTTACACCATACACAAAAATAAACTCAAAATAGATAAAGGACTTAAACGTAAATGGGAAATCATAAAATTATCAGAAAAAGCCAAAGGCATTAAAATAGCAGACATATTTCATAGCAATATCTTTACTGATACAGCTCCTAGGGCATTGGAAACTAAGGAGAAAATAAACAAATGGGACTACAATAAAATAAAAAGCTTCTGCCTAGCAAAAGAGACCATCAACAAAACAAAGAGAAAGTCCACTGCAAGGGAGAACATATTTGCCAATGTTATCTCTGATAAGACATGAACAAATTTAAATCTCCAAAATTTAAAGGGAACTCATACAACTTAACAAAAGGAAGGTAAACAATCCAATCAAAAAATGGGCAAAGGTCCAGACCGGTTTAGCTCAGTGGATAGAGTGTCGGCCTGTGGACTGAGGGGTCCCAGGTTTGATTCTGGTCAAGGGCACGTACTTTGGTTGCAGGCACATCCCCGGTGTGAGGTGTGCAGGAGGCAGCTGATCGATGTTTCTCTCCCATCTATGTGTCTAACTCTCTATCCCTCTCCCTTCCTGTCTGTAAAAAAATCAATAAAAATACTTTAAGAAATGGGCAAAGGATCTAAATAGATACATTTCGAAAGAAGGCATACAGAAGGGCAAGAGACCTATGAAAACATACTCAAAGTCACTAATCATCTGAGAGATGCAAATGAGACATCAATGAGGTACCATCTCACACCTGCCAGAATAGCTATCATCAGCAAATCAATAGACCACAAGTGTTGGCAAGGATGTGAAGAAAAAAAAACCCTCATGCATTGCTGGTGGGAAGGTAGACTGGTGCAGCCACTGTGGAGAACAGAATGGAGTTTCTTCAAAAATTTAAAAATAGAACTCCCATTTAACCCAGTAATCCCACTCCTAGGAATATATCCCAAGAAAACGGAAGCACCAATCAGAAACGATATATGCACCCCTATATTCATAGGAGCACAACTTACAATAGGTAAGATTTTGAAACAGCCTAAGTACCCATCAGCAGATGAGTGGATTAGAAAATTATGGTACATCTACACAATGGAATACTATGCTGCAGTAAAAAAAAAAAAGGAATTCATACCATTGGCAACAGCACAGATGGAACTAGAGAGCATTATGTTAAGTGAAATAAGCCAGTCAGAAAAAGATAAATATCACATGATCTCACTCATTTGTGGAATATAATGACCAACATAAACTGATGAACAAAAATAGAGCCAGAGACATAAAAGCATCAAACCGACTGAACAACCTATGAGGGAAGGTGGTGGGGGGAGGGGGTAAGAGATGAATCAAAGGACTTGTATGCATGCATATGAACAAAACCAATGAACACAGGCAGTAAGGGAGTGATGGCTTGTGCTTGGGAAAGAGGAGGTGTGAGGGAGGTCAATGAGGGACAAAAGGAGATTCATGTAATACTTTAAACAATAAAGAATTGTTAAAAACTGTATTTCCTGAATCTGCTATTAACATATATCAACATATTAATGCTATTTTCAAGAAACAGTCACCTTGGAAATTAAGATAAATATCCAAGTATCAGAATATGGGTGTAATCCCTACAACTGAGTGAAGCATGTGGAAAGATAAATAAGGCAAATAATTTTCCTTGTATTCTAAGTAAAGAAAATAACTGACAAATGTTATCTCTGATTGAATATCTTGTGTTATTATTATAAACAGGAGTTTAGTGCAGTATACATCAAAACTGACTCAGCCATATAATTAAAAGTCAAAGTTTCTTCTCATTTTAAATCATAAATCTATGCTGATTGTATCTAAAGGTTATTTTGAAGCATTAATTGGATACACAGGAATGCTTTTAATTGCCTAATATTGCCCTAGTAATTTATGTACAAATACCTGTGAAATACTCACCAAGAGTCTCAAATGTAACCAGCATTGCAAGCAATTATGGATGATGTGAATGGAACCGGTACCATGTTATGTTATAATATTACTTGCTCTTAAAATAAATTCTTAGGTCAAGGCTAAAAGGTCAGTCAATCTTACTGTGCAGACATTTCATGTTGCAGGCCTCAGACTGCTCTCCTTAGAAAGTCCTGTTTAAATGGCTACCCTTCATTTGGTGTCTGAAAAGCTGAATCTGGGGAGGCTTTCCACCTTTCCCTAACTGAGAGAGTGGCCCCATGTGTCTAAGCACTTTGTACAAACAATGGGGTTCATGCTGAACACCTGCTTTCCTTCTGGGAATCTAAAATTTTGGTGCATGCTATGGCGAAGACGCCTATGTGAAGACCATGCCATAAAAACCTCTCCTTGAGTCTAAGAAGACTGGTAGATGACATATTTCACGTGTGTTGTCATGATTATATACTGGAATTACTAAGCACATCGAGGTAACTCCACAGGAAGAGGACTCTTGGAAGCTTGTGCCTGGTGTCCTCCACCCTTTGTCACACACACCTCTTCTCTTGGCTGACTTTACTGTGGGCTTTCACTATCAAAAATCTCAGGTATGAGCACAACTACTACATAATGGGTCCTGTAAGGTTGTCTAGTGAATGAGCAAACCTAGGCGTGGATTTAGGAACCTCTAACAAAATTGCATTATGTGAAAATATTCTTTGGATTGATATGTTATACATGATTACAATACATAAGCTGATTTCGACGAATACCTATCATTGATTGTGTTTCGGTCCATGCTCCATTTGGAATTTTCTGTAGATCTATAACTATTGAAATAAAGACATAAAAGGGATAAATCAAACGTTGATGTAAGAAAATAATGTGAAATAAGCAACATTCCTATTTAGTCACAGTAGAAAATGCAGAATCCTACTGATTGACAACATGTACTACAGTATCAATGTTGCTAGAGGCCCGATGCACAAAATTTATGCAAGGTTAGGCCTTCAGATCCCCGGTTGCTGGGCCTCTCGAGCCCCAGGGGCCAGGGCCCTCGAAGCCCTGGCTGCCACATGGCCAGGGGTGCCTCACAGCCGTGTGCCTCCCACTCCCACACCCACCTTGACCTGGTGCTGCCCACTTCCGCAGCCACACACCCAGAGTTCCCTTGTTCTGAGGAGCCCCCCCCCCCCCATTGATCACCCTGCAGTCAGTGGCCTGGGCCTCCCTCTTTGGGGCGATCATGGAGCCCCCTGATTCATTATCCCAATGGCTGGTGGTCTGGGACTTCCTCCACAAGGCAATTGTGGCGCAGTGGCGGGACACCCCACCAATCACTTCGCACCCACTTTGGCTGGCCTGGCGCCTGTGCATGCCATAGCATGGTCTTCCTGTTCTTTATGCCGAAACTAAATGCTAGTGCACTACCTGGAAACCTATGAATCACCTTAGATTTCTGTCTCTCCACCAGTTCTTTACATGCAATCATCACCACAGTCATATGACTAGACCTCTCTATTGTCTCTGCTTTACTTTGCTACTTACTGTCAACTGCCCTAGTCAAACATGAGCTCTTAAAAGATGTCTCTCTTGTGTTGTGTGAGAATACCAACAAACATTATTGTTTTTTCTTAAATGAATAAGATTTGATTAAACAAAAGAACTGAGAAAGACATAGGCCTAGAAAACATTTCAAATGGAATAAATCTAGCTTCCTATCTCAATTGAGCATGAAAGCATAAAACTTTCTAAGTGGACTGATGCTCATCCAAGGAGGCAAAATATTCCTTTGTCTTCCAGGCCCTTTATGCAGTTTCCTTTCATCTGTTCTCTACAAGAGGATTCAGCAAACCAGGGCCCACAGGCCAATACAAGCTGTTTTGCAAATAGCCTCACTGGAAGACAGCCGTGCCTACCTGCTTACAGATTCTCTAGGACTGCTCTCACACTACAATGGTAGACTTGAGTACATATGACAGACCACATGGACTAAAATCAGGCCCTTTTCAGAGAAAAGTTGGTGATCCCTGCTTCACACCACAATCAGGGGGCCCTCATCAAATCTAATCTTGTTCCTCTTCTGCTCAAAACTCCAATGAATCCCTGCAGTAAATATTTCTGGCTGTCGAACTTAGTCTTCATTCTTACTGGAGAACCACAATTCTATTGGACCATTTATTGTCCTTATACACAGATAAGCTGGTGTCTTCATTGTGTATCAGTTCCAAAGAGAGAAATGATTATAATATCCTCATCCTAGTCACTAGTTTACCACTAACTGGTTTAGGAATGAGCAGGGGATTAACCCAAGCCTATAAAAAGTTAGGGAAGTCAAGTGCAAGCTTCTCAGTTCCTTCCTATTTAAAACAAAGACATAGGCCCAGCAGGTGTGGTTCAGTAGATTGAGTCCTTTGTCCCATTCACCAAGAGATCCCTGGTGATACTCCAGGGCAGGGCAGATGCCAGGGTGGCAGGTTTGATCCCCAGGAGTGGGTGTGCAGGAGGCAGCCTCAGGGATGTGACTGGTCTCCCTCTCTGATGTTTCCATCTCTCCCTTTTCCTTCCTCTCCCTGTAAAGTCAATAAAAACATATTTTAAAAAAAATTAAGGAAACACATAGCTCAGTATCGCTAATCTGGGAAATGCAAATGAAAGTCATAAGGAAGTAAATCCTCACTCCTCTTAGAATGTCTGTCATCTAAATATAAATAAATAACAAGTGTTGCTGAGGATGTGGAGAAAATAGAAAGCTTTGAGCACTGCTTATGTGAATGTAATTTGGCACAGTCACTGTGGAAAGCAGTAGACATTCCTCAAAAAATTAAAATAGAACTGCCATCTAATCCTGGGTATTTATTCAACAGAAGCATGAATGAGAATTTAAAAACTTATTTGTACCCTTATGCTTACTACAGCATTATTTACAATAGCCAAGATATGGAAGCAACATAGGTGCCCTTCAATACATAAGTAAATAAATGAAAGACTACTCAGACATAAAAAACACACAATGAACTCTTGCCTTTTATGGCAACATGGATGGACTAGGAGGGTCTTAAGAAGTGAAATATGACAAAGAAAACAAATACCATAGGTTCTCACTTACAGGTGCAATATAAAACAACAAAACAGAAACAGATTCCATAGCCACAGAGAAAAAACTGGTGGTTGCTAGAGCATAGTAAGCAGAGGTGATGGGTGAAATAAAAGAATATAATGTGCAAAATTCCAGGTATAAATTACATAAGCCAGAGGGTTGCAGTGTGCTGTGCAGCACAGGAAATGGGTCAATATCATAATAACTTTGCTCAGTGATGGAGGATTACTAGACATATCATTGTGAACACATCATAAGGAACATAAATGTCAAACCACTGTGGTTGTTCACCTTAAAGTAATACAATGTGTGCATACTCTACTTTAACAAAATGTTGTAGAAGGAAAGAGAAATGTTTACGGAAAAGCAGTCTCTTTGGCCTTCATATACTGACATGTGAGAATAGGAGGCTTTGGAACCAGAGCTGATTACTGAGCAGGAAAGCAGACATAAATGAAGACAACTTCACAGCTGAGAAAAGGACAATATCTGTGATCCTGATGACATCACTGAGTCACCAAAACAATCCTGGTTCCTACTGTTTCCGCCTCTGTTAATGAGGCCACCTAATCCCGAAGCTAAAAGCATCCTATCTGAGAAATTTCCCAAGGCCTGGAGGATAAGCTCTAGACCACTCTGTGGTAGTAAAAACTTCCATAAGCCTGCCTTAGCTAGGCACTCACCCATTACCAACCATTCCCATAGCACACACGTGGCACCGCTGCAACTGTACTGCTCCGAATTCCCGCAACATTCACTTGTGCATCTTAGCCCTTGCCCTGCCCTTTCTGCTGGGAATGGTATAATCATAATAGACATTCCTCCTGTCAAACATCACCCCTCCTGCCCTTTACCTGGAAAACTGCTTTGTGGTCTGCATGCTTACTCTAAAACCCATCCACATTTTTCTGAACTGTTTAAAAATTGATTGAAGGTAGAGAGACAGATAGAAACCTTGGTTTGTAGTTACACTTATTTATGCATTCATTGGTTCAGTCTGGTATTTGACCAGGCATCAAATCCACAACCTTGACATGTCAGGGACAATGCTTTCAGCAACTGAGAAACCCAGCCAAAGCTTAACCTACATTTTAAAAACTCTAATTCTCATCATAGACTTAAAGGGGCTGGTGCATACTAAACACCAATAAAATGAATAAATAGGGATAATTGTAAAACCTAATGCAATCTGGCACCCAGTAAGCACTAACTAAAGTATAGCAAATCATGGGAATTAAAATAAACTTAACATGATCTTAAAGGGCAATGACTGTTTTTAAAATGTTCCAATTTGGCAGCATCAGAATAACACTTAGTACCTGAAAGACACCTGAGAGTTAAATGGCAGACCATTCAGCTGAAAAATGAATAACTGAGTTTTGACAATTTCTTTGAAAATTTTGTTTAGAAAAACAGAGAAATAAACCAGTAACACTTCTCTCAGATTATGAGTAATTTCAAGGTCAAAATGCTATTTCATTGATTTCCTGTAACTTGCAAAGCCAACCTACACAAACCCTCTGATGATGATCTACCAAGTGCAAGGTGTCATCAGACAGTTCAGACTGTACAATGAAGTAGGTTCCACATCTAGCATTTTTTTACTGGGAAATATTTTTGTACATTTATTATAATTGGTTGAGTCCCAGGATGTGCTGTTCAAATATTTATTATCATTTTTTCCTGAATACTGGACACAGAACCTCTTGTTCTAAAGAAATTCCAGTATCCTGATAATTACTAAATTAATGAAGTCAACCTATACCATTCTGTTTTGACTTCTGAGGAATAAAGTTGAAAGTAGTGAGACCTTGTTGGTATAATATGAAAATTCTCAACAAGCATTGCCTTTCTGAGTTCAGAACTATGGGTAGATGTCTTTACAAAACAATGTCATCAGGAATCTTACACAATGGCTAAGTGTTGTAGCTCTTACTGTTTGCCATCTGTTTCTGCTACCAGGAAAGTATTGTTGAGTTCCTCGTTATAGTTACTTTTTTTGGTGCACAAATCACTATGCAATAACAAATATTCATTTACTAAATATAATCCATTCACAGTTAAAACTAAAGATTCATTTTCAGGACAAGTCCAGTTTGGGATAATGTGAATATAGAGGAAACATACACCATCTTAATATCTTTTTTCTTTTTAACATAAAAATATAATGTGGGATTTTAGGGGTCAGAACTAAATAAATGAACTTTGCAAACCATATTGCCCAGATTTTAAATTACCTACAATTAACTTTTTTAATAATACTGATTACTATTCTATTATGAAAGAGATAAAGAAAAACTATACTTGCAACTTACACATTGGTATTTTTTCCCTGCACTTTCGTTATCAAAACTTCCCTACTCTTACTTCATCTATGGTAGGAGAGCCAAGAGGAATTCATTATCAGAAATCTTACCAGGAGTGAAACTTTCAGATTTTGTGGGTTTCTTTTTTTCTTTATGTTTAGAAGTTAGTTGTTGCTTTCTGTGCAGAAAAAAATGGTGATAAGTAATATTACTTTCTTAATAGTAACATAAAATATTTTCCAAATATAGTAAATTCTTAGAATATTTCAGGTAATATCAGCACTAATGTTAAAACTTCAATTATTCCATCCACTTTAAATGTGTAAGGTATACAACTGTTTTATGAAGTATGTAATTTAAAAACATAAGGTATAACAGTCATGATATGAGGGCAGTATAGTTCAGTGAATTAATTAGAGTTAGCTAGACATAATCACAAATGTCTTAAACTCACACATCCTAATTCTATAACCAACAGGTCTTTGTGTGGTTCAAGGTCCTCCTCTACAACATAATAATCTTATTATTTATTTCAGAAGGTTAAGGAGGGTCAAATGATATAATACAGCAAAAGTTATGCTCAGAAAAACAATAAAGCAAAGAAAAAAGCTGGTTATGAACTTTATTTGTTGAAACTATTTTAAATCCCAAATAAATCCCAATGCAAACTTGTCATGGTTACTAAATGTTCCAGATTTCAGAAAATGTTATTAAGTCTGTTTATTACCTGTACTCAGATTGTGGTCTGTATTTCTGGGTATCTCAGCTGTTACATAACTGGTAACTGAATTTATGTACAAATATATTACCTCATAAAGTCAGATAACACAACGCTCCCTTCTTTTTGTAGCAAATCATACCAACCACAGAAAACTCATGAAGGTCAGGACCTGGCCTGGACTAAGACTACCCCTTCTCTACCTACTCAAACTGTGACCCAGCAAATCTTTATGAGAATGGAGCTTAATCTCCCTGTCCATCCCCAGTTGGCTTGGAAGATGCAATCCTAGTGGCCACCCATGGATATCTATGGGTCATGGATGGACCCTTTGCAATTTTAAGGACCAATAACCTACTTTTGATTCAGAGATTTCTGTTGACTGGCTTCCATGTGAGGCATAATTTAAAATACTTTGAAACCTGAGGTAAATTCAAATCACTTGGGGAAGTTTCATTATTATGGCAAAGAGATCATTGAGGGGCCAACCTCAATTATGGAACCTCAGGAAATCTGGTGCTTACTACTCTGAGAAAGCCATAAGGCTCCTTCCACTACCTAAACAGAGATGCTCCACAGGGTATAAAGTGACCTTCAGTATAGATATAGTAACAAAGGTGAAAGATCTTCTGATTTTTTTCTTGTGTCATTATTTTGATCTCTTTGGCAGCTTAGTATTGTTGTAAGTAACACCTGCTAGCAGAAAAACAAAACAAAACAGAAAACCGCAGGAAGCTTAAAGGATAACTCATCCCCAGAAATCTGGGCTAAGAAGTGAGCTGCACATACACTTTCCAGTGTGTGAGGGAGGCTGTGGGTGGCAGGAGCTAGGAGGCCCATCTGCCAGAATAGGCTGCTGGGAATTGGAGTACTGGATAAGCATACAAAGTATATGTATGTAAACTAAAAAAAGGTGTGACCCCCCAAGTCCAAGTGTGAGTTGACATGAAGACTCAGGAATCTAGATCAGCAAGGCCAACCTGGGAGCAAAGATCAATCATGATTATGTGATGGGTTTCAGTGGCAAATCAGTAGCAATAGAATCAATGGAACCAACATAAAAATTAGAATGTTGTTTTTTTACATTTCCATCTGAGTTGTAAGAGAAAATGTCTACCTGGACCTAGGGAATCCTTTATGATCCTGAAAAATTCAAGGGATGGTAGAGGAGTATTATATTGGAAATTCAGTGAGCTAACCAGAAGAGGCCATAATCAGAGAGCCGAATTTGGAGTCTTTCTTTCAAAAGCCAGTGGCCGTAGGAGGACTTGGGTATCTCAAATTCTCGCGGCCCCAAATTAACTTAGTTAGGGGTTAGCTTACAAAGGCAAACACACACACACACACACACACACACATACACACAAAGAAACGTGCTGGAATGCGGGCAGTGTGTTTAGCAGATACCTTGCAGAAAGCTTTCAGCCTTGAGCACAGCTCAGATAACCAGAAGACACCTGGCATGGGAGGAACCAAGGATGGACCAGACCCCCACACTGACAGAGCGGCATGCAGGATCAGATCATTAAGAGCGGGCAGTGACTAGACTATAGGCTAACAAGGATATGCATTAGGTTACTGGCACAGATTCAGATTGCTAACCCCTCCTCCAAAATGTCTTATTTTCCCCATTATTCGAGCAAGCGTGCTTACAGAAGCTAGAAATAGCAGTGTTACTTTCATCAGGGAGGATATCTGGTTTAGTTACTTCCTGGAATTAACAGAACAAAGGACCATCTGTGTTTAGGGGAAATTTCAAAATGTCAGTTCTTAGAAAATGGAGGTTATGGGAACAAGATGGAGTTCCTATGGTTCAGATGGAGCTTGAGGGACAGGATGGAGTCAGTCCTTTCAAGGCCCTTTGTTCTGGAGATAGCCCCCAGGAGCTACAGTGAACACTTCAAGACCCCAAATAACTAGTTAGAGAAATCAGAGCTTAGATTTATAACCTCATGCATAGCGGTCCTACTTGGAATGAAATAGGTAGAAATCTTAAAAGTTCTGAGATAAAGAATTTGGCCTATTGCTTCTTCGAACTAGCTGAGCCTCTGTTTGTTTTCTGGCTGATGACCTAGACCTGTGGTCAGCAAACTCATTAGTCAACAGAGCCAAATATCAACAGTACAAGGACTGAAATTTCTTTTGGGAGCCAAATTTTTCAAACTTAAACTATATAGGTAGGGTAGAAAAAATGGCGGAGGTTTAGACGGACGTGTTGTTGCTTTGTCCCGGAGCAGATAAGGGCGAGCAGCTGAAATGGGTAACATACAGCCCGAACAAGCAGAGGAGATTCAGCTGAGAGACTGTCCACAGCCAGGAACGACAGAGAACTCCTAGAAAATGGGGATGTTTAGAGATTGAGGCTGAAACCTCCCCCTGGGCGCCAGCTCAGCAGCGAGACCGCGCCATCTTGAGTAGCTGTTATCCGCATCCAGAGATCGGCTACTAACCCAGAGGCAACAGCTCTCAAGCAGCACGACTACATGAACTCAGAGGAGACCTGCTTCTGCCCACGGAAAGCAGATTCAAGCAACAGCGGCCTCCTGATCACCACACACTCTATCTGGGGAACAGTTCCTGTGTGTGAAGCCTCCCTCCACCAGCCAGAAGAGCCACCAGAGCTACGAACATCACCCACCAGAGACCCTGCTACCAACAGAGGAGCAGCTGCTACCACAACTGCCCAAGGAGCAACCACAGACCGAGGAGCCACTGCCACCCAGGGAACAGCCACTGCCACCCAGGGAGCAGCTACTGAATGACTCAACAACTAGATATGTCAGTAAGATCTAACATGGGTAGACAAAGAAACCCCCAAAGGAAAGAAAAGGGGGACTCACCAGAAAAGGAGCTAAGTGAGACAGAGGCATGCAACATGACGGAAAAAGAATTCAGAATAAGTGTCCTAGATTGCATGCACCAGACGGAGGAAAAAATCAATACCATTTTCAAGAAGCTAGAAGAAACAGATGAAAAAATCAACTACCTATGCAAGAAGCAAGAAGAAACAGATGAAAAAATCAACAACTTAAGTAAGTCCCAAGAAGAAATGAAGAGCGATATAGCTGCAATAAAAAACACCATTGAAAGTATCAACCATAGACTAGGAGAAGCGGAGGACCGAATTAGAGATTTAGAAGACAAGGAAGCAAAACACACCCAAACCGTACTGCAATTGGAGAAAAAAATTAAAAGACAGGAGGAGAGCCTAAGGGAGCTTTGGGACAATATGAAACGAAACAATATACAAATAATAGGGGCGCCAGAACAACAGAAAGATGAACAAGGATTAGAAAACCTATTTGAAGAAATAATATCAGAAAACTTTCCAGAGGTGGGGAAGAAAAAAGTCACACAAGCCCAGAGAGTCCCAAACAAAGTGAACCTGAAAAGACCCACACCAAGACACATCATAATTACCATGGCAAATGTTCAGGACAAAGAGAGAATCTTACAGGCTGCAGGAGAGAGATGGAAATTTACATAAAAGGGATCTCCCATTAGATTATCAAATGATTTCTCAACAGAAACACATCAGGGCAGAAAAGAATGGACAGAAATCTACAAAGTGATGCAAAGCAAAGGACTGAATCCAAGAATACTCTATCCAGCAAGGCTATCATTCAAAATTGAATGGGAAATAAGAAGCTTCACAGACAAAAAAGGGCTAAGTGAGTTTATCACCACCAAGCCAGCCATGCAAGAAATGCTAAAGGGACTGGTGTAAAAAGAAGAAATAAAAAGCTCAGAAAGAAAACAGCCACACACAAAAAAAGAAATGGCTACAAACAAGTACCTTTCAATAATAACTTTAAATGTAAATGGACTAAATGCTCCAACCAAAAGACATCGAGTGGCTGAATGGGTAAAAAACATGACCCATACATCTGCTGTCTACAAGAGACCCACCTCATTAGAAGGGACTCACACGGACAGAAAGTGAAGGGATGGAAAAATATCTTTCAGGCAAATGGAAAGGAAAAGAAAGCTGGGGTAGCAATACTTATATCGGACAAAATAGACCTCAAAGTGAAGGTCATAACAAGAGATAAGGAACGCCACTTCATAATACTAAAGGGATCAATACAACAAGAAGATATAACCCTGGTAAACATATATGCACCCAATGCAGGAGCACCAAATTCATAAAAAAAACTTCTGGACGATATCAGGGGAGAGATCGACAACAATACAATCATAGTAGGGGACTTTAATACACCACTGACATCACTGAATAAATCCGCGAGACAAACAATGAGCAAAGAAATAGCAATCCTAAATGACTCACTAGATCAGATAGGCTTAATTGACATCTTCAGAACACTTCACCCCAAAGCCATGGAATATACATTCCTCTCAGGTGCTCATAGGACATATTCAAAAATAGACCACATATTGGGTCACAAGCAAAGTCTCCACAAATTCAAGAAGATTTAAATCATAAAAAGCATCTTCTCAGACCACGATGGCATAATGTTAGAAATAAACTTCAATAAAAACAACCCAAAATACTCAAACACTTGGAAGCTGAATAGCATGTTATTAAATATTGATTGGGTTGCCAATGGCATCAAAGTAGAAATTAAAAACATCCTGGACACTAATGACAATGAAAACACAACAATCCAAAACCTCTGGGACACAATGAAAGCAGTCCTGAGAGGGAAGTTTACAGCTCTACTGGCCTATCTCAAAAAACAAGAAAAAATGGTAGTAAAACATCTAACTCTACAACTCAAAGAATTAGAAAGAGAGCAACAAGAAAACCACAGAGTGAGCAGAAGGAAGGAGATAATAAAGATTAGAGGAGAAATAAATGACATAGAGACCAAAAAAACAATACAGAAAATTCTTTGAAAGGATAAACAAGATTGACAAACCTCTAGCCAGGCTCACCAAGAAGTAAAGAGAGAGGTCCCAAATAAACCAAGTCAGAAACGATAGAGGCAAAATAACAACAGACCCCACAGAAATACAAATGATTGTTAAACAATACTACGGGCAACTCTACTCCAACAAACTAGACAACCTGGAGGAAATGGACAAATTCCTAGAAAAATACAACATTCGAAAACTCAATCAGGAAGAATCTAAAAATCTCAACAGGCCAATAACTATGGAAGAAATTGAAGCAGTCATCAGAAAGCTTCTAGCAAACAAAAGCCCAGGACCAGACGGCTTCTCAGGGGAGTTTTACCAAAATTTCATGGAAGAACTAAAACCTATCCTCCTCAGACTACTACAAAAAATTCAAGAGGAAGGAACACTTCTAAACTCATTCTATGAAGCCAGCATCACCCTAATACCAAAACCAGGTAAAGACAACACAATGAAAGAGAATTACAGGCCAATATCCCTCATGAACATAGATGCCAAAATCCTCAACAAAATCTTAGCAAATCGGATCCAGCACTACATCAGAAGGATCATACACCATGACCAAGTAGGATTTATCCCAGGGATGCAAGGATGGTACAACATCCGTAAATCAATAAATGTGATACATCACATAAACAAATTGAAAGAAAAAAACCACATGGTCATGTCAATTGATGCAGAAAAAGCATTCGACAAAATCCAACACCCATTTTTGATAAAAACTCTCAGCAAAGTGGGAATTGAAGGATCATACCTCAACATAATAAAAGCCATATATTACAGGACCACAGCCAACATCATACTCAATGCACAAAAACTAACACCATTTCCCCTAAGAACAGGAACAAGACAGGGATGGCCACTCTCACCACTCCTGTTCAACATAGTCCTGGAAGTATTAGCCATTGCAATTAGACAAGAAGGAGAAATAAAAGGCATCCAAATTGAAAAAGAGGAAGTAAAACTGTCCTTATTTGCAGATGACATGATATTATACATACAAAACCCTAGAGACTCCATTAAAAAACTACTAGACTTAATACATGAATTTGGCAGTGTAGCAGGATACAAAATTAACCCCAAGAAATCTGAGGCATTTCTATACACCAATAGTGAACTTTCAGAAAGAGAGATTATAAAAACAATCCCATTTACCATCGCACCAAAAAAATTAATATACCTAGGAATAAACTTAACTAAAGAGGTAAAAGACCTCTACTCAGAAAACTACAGGAAGTTGAAAAAAGAGGTAGAGGAAGACATAAAGAGATGGAAGAACATACCATGTTCTTGGATTGGTAGAATCAACATCATTAAAATGTCCATACTACCCAAAGCAATCTATAAATTCAGTGCACTTCCCATTAAAATACCCATGGCCTACTTCAAAGATCTAGAACGAACTCTCCAAAAATTCACCTGGAATTAAAAAAGACCCCGAATAGCTGCAGCGATCCTGAGAAAGAACAAAGTAGGTGGGATCTCAATGCCAGATATCAAGCTGTATTACAAAGCCACTGTTCTCAAACCTGCCTGGTACTGGCACAAGAACAGACATATAGATCAGTGGAATAGAATAGAGAGTCCAGAAATTAGCCCGAACCAATATTCTCAATTAATATTTGACAAAGGAGGCAAGAACATACAATGGAGCCAAGATAGTCTCTTCAATAAATGGTGTTGGGAAAATTGGTCAGATATAAGCAAGAAAATGAAACTAGACCACCAACTTACACCATACACAAGAATAAACTCAAAATGGATAAAGGACTTAAATGTACTACAAGAAATCATAAAAATTCTAGAAGAATCCAAAGGCAACAGAATCTCAGAAGTATGCCGAAGCAAATTCTTCACTGAAAAAGCTCCCAGGGAAGTTGAAACTAAAGAGAAAATGAACAAATGGGACTACATCAAAATAAAAAGCTTCCGCACAGGAAAAGAAACCATCAACAAAACAACAAGAAAACCCACTGTTTGGGAAAATATATTTGCCAGTGTCATATCTGATAAGGGCTTAATCTCCAAAATTTATAGGGAACTCATACAACTTAACAAAAGGAAGATAAACAATTCAATCAAAAAATGGCAAAGGATCTAAATAGACACCTTTCAAAAGAGGACATTCAGAAAGCCAAGAGACATATGAAAACATGCTCAAAGTCACTAATCATCCAAGAGATGCAAATCAAAACAATAATGAGGTACCATCTCACACCTGTCAGACTGGCTATCATCAACAAATCAACAAACGACAAGTGCTGGAGAGGATGTGGAGAAAAAGGAACACTTGTGCACTGCTGGTGGGAATGCAGACTGGTGCAGCCACTATAGAAGACAGTATGGAGTTTCCTCAAAAAACTGGAAATGGAACTCCCATTTGACCCTGTGATCCCACTTCTAGGAATATATCCCAAGAAACCAGAAACACCAATCAGAAAGGATATGTGCACCCCTATGTTCATAGCAGCACAATTCACCATAGCTAAGGTCTGGAAACAGCCTAAGTGCCCATCAGTAGATGAATGGATTAGAAAACTGTGGTACATCTACACAATGGAATATTATGCTGCTGTAAAAAAAAAAAGGAACGCTTACCATTTGCAACAGCATGGATGGGACTGGAGAGCATTATGCTAAGTGAAACAAGCCAGTCAATGAAGGAAAAATACCACATGATCTAACTCATTCATGGATAATAAAGACCATTACAAACTTTGGAACAATAATAGATACAGAGGCAGAGCTGCCTCAATCTGATTGTCAAACTGCAGTGGGAAGACCAGGGAGGGTAGGGGGGCAGGAGGGAGGGGAGTAAGAGATCAACCGAAGGACTTGTATGCATGCATATAAGCATAACTAATGGACATAAGACACTGGGGGGTAAGAGAGGGCAGGGGATTGTTAAGGGCGGGGGGGGGGGGGGAAGGACACATATGTAATACCCTTTGTAATACTTTTAGCAAAAAATAAAAATTTATTTAAAAAAAGAAAAAAAACTATATAGGTAGGTACATTGTGATTAACTTAATTAGGGTACTCCTAAGGCTTAGAAAGAGCCACACTCAAGGGGTCAAAGAGTGGCATATGGCTTGCGAGCCACAGTTTGCCGACCACTGACCTAGACTAACTGACTGGCATCCCCGAACTGCCAAAAGCAAACTATGAATTCTCAGCTGTTTCATAAAAAGTAACAGTGAGGCCCTGACCGGTTTGGCTCAGTGGATAGAGCATTGGCCTGTGGACTCAAGGGTCCCAGTTTCGAGTCTGGTCAAGGGCATGTACTTTGGCTGCGGGCACATCCCCAATGGTGTTGAGGTTGGTGCACAAGAGGCAGCTGATCAATGTTTCTCTCTCATCGATGTTTCTAACTCTCTAGCCCTCTCCCTTCCTCTCTGTAAAAAATCAATAAAATATTTTTTTAAAAAGTAACAGTGAGACTTTGAGATTTGGAGTGCATGACTCCCTCATAGTCCCGGATTACAATAAATGTGACTCTTTAATTCAGAAAAAACAGTAAGAGTGAAATGATTATACCTTAATTTATTGATTACTAGCATTTTAAAACAAACACTTATAAATTAAAGCCACTAATAAATACTTATCCTTCTGCCATCTACCCACAGTTCTCTTGAGAAAAAACAGCAGTACCTTGCTGTAGAAGA
Organism: Myotis yumanensis; assembly: GCF_028538775.1. Classification (NCBI taxonomy): domain Eukaryota; kingdom Metazoa; phylum Chordata; class Mammalia; order Chiroptera; family Vespertilionidae; genus Myotis; species Myotis yumanensis. Next base: position 19,694,307 of record NW_027223771.1, on the reverse strand, counting down.
AATCTGACTGTATTTTTGTAAGCATTATTCCTGCACGCATGGAACTATGTATATAACACAGAGGTCACTTCACCCTCAGCCTCTTCAATTACGTTATTGAAACAGCTAACTTGATATATTGCCCAAGTGAATTCCCTGTTTGTCTGTCTAGAGTTGACCATTTACCTGCTGAAGTGTTCATCTGTGTACATTACCTCCAAGGCTAAAATGAAGGGGGGGAAAGGCCACCACCTATCCCACTTGGGTTTGCTCATTGAAGTCCTCTCACAGATAAGAAACTCTGCTGAGGTCACTCATCTGACATAGGGGAAGATTTAAAGGAAGATCCACCACTTGGCCAGTGTGGTAAACAGAGGTTGCAGTACTAAAGGGTGTTTTGATTAATTAATTGCTAGGCTTCCTTAAACTTCTGCAATTCTACCTGCCTTAGATTCTGTCTACAGAAAAATGGAGAACACCAGAGCTGGATGAAGTGGAAAGAAATAACACAATGAAAGAAACACCAAGAAAAGGAGAGAAGAAAGTTCAAAAAATCAGGAAAAGCTAAGGTAGAGAAACAAAGGACTCTAGGAAAAAAGGCAAAACTTCATACAATTTGGCAAAGGAGACTGGGAAAACAAGACTGGGAAGTGGGTAAATAGGAAAATCAATTAGAAATATCCCCTAATTAGATGCTGAATATACTTAACATGACATAACCTATACAGAGATATTCTTTACTAACAGATAAACAATTAGTTTCAGGAAGAATTCATATCATTTTCCTAAAAACACTTGCCCCATGAGGCCTTGCTTAGGTAAACTTGGTTCTGTGGCCATAGCTAACTGAGATGGGCCTTAGAAGCTTTGGTGGCAAAAACAAGGTCCTATTTACCACTACAATTGTCTAGGAGAGTAAGATAAATGCTTAAGTTAATGCCATGACCCTTCAATACAGTTCCTCATGTTGTGGTGACCCCCAACCATAAAATTATTTTCGTTGCTTCTTCATAACTGTAATTTTGCTACTGTTATGAATCATAATGTAAATATCTGATATGCAGGATGCATTTTCATTGTTCACGACCCACAGGTTGAGAACCGCTGGCTTAGATTAACTGGGCCTCTTGGACCAGTGGTCAGCAAACTCATTAGTCAACAGAGCCAAATATCAACAGTACAGCGATTGAAATTTCTTTTGAGAGCCAAATTTTTTAAACTGAAACTATATAGGTAGGTACATTGTGATTAACTTAATTAGGGTACTCCTAAGCTGGCCTTTGCTAAAAACATCCTCAATCTGATTGAGGTACATTCGCTGAGGTCTACCCCTTCCAACTCTCCTATCCACACTCGTCTTGTATACTTGTTTCCTCTACCTTTTGCAACCCGCGCATAATTTGCGGATGCGACTAGCACTAACCACTGCACAATGAGACTGCTGACTGACTGGCTCACACAACTTGTGCATGAATCGCGCACGCCTCCCCCGCGCTGCATATCCAAGGTATCCAGTGACCCGCCTGCGCCCTGTCTCCCATGGCCCAACCAATCGACACACCCCACTTCTTCTAAGGCCACTTTTTCAAAATCAACTCAAACAGGCCGAAAACTGACTTCTTTGAGTGGGCCACCAATTTTCAATTGCACTGTACGTGTGTGGCCGCACATGGTATTTTGTGGAAGAGCCACACTCAAGGGGCCAAATAGCCGCATGTGGCTCATGAGCCGTGGTTTACCAACCACTGGTATAGGGTATAGACAACAGTAGAACACTCTAGAAATGTTAGTTTCTTTTCTCTGCATTTTCTTAGTGAGCATATAATTTTGAAAAATCCATAAAATCCTACCTGCTCAAAGAGTCTTCTTTAGAGACATCATTCACTATTTTTAAAAAAAGAAAAATACATTTGAAAACAATAAGAATACAGGACTTTAAAATTACTGAATTAATGCATTGCTAGAAAGTGTAACTTTGGGACCACACCTGAAGACTATACTAGAGTAAATATTATTGTAGGCCACAAATGCATTAAGAACATTTACTTTCTCTTTTTAAACATATACAACTAAAAAAAGAAAAGAAAAGAAAATGGGATCTATCAAAATTTGATACTTACTTGAGCACTGCTATATACAAGGAACAATAATCCCAACCAAACCCCATCAGACTGACAGAAAATATTATTGTTAGTGGGAACAGAACTATAGACTAACCATGTCAAACTTAAGTAGCATAAGTTTTCTGCCTTCTTGCATTAGGAGCAGTTAGAGGAGAGTATACTTATTTTTCCCTAACACAATACAAATTCTCCAGCTCTTACTAGTAGGTGCAGACTAGCTAGTCCAGGATGAAACACTCCTATCATAAGGAAACATTGTCGGGAGGCACTACATGTTGCAGCACAGTAAAATATAGTAAACAAATTCTCTCTGGCTCCATTTCCAATTGGAATGTAAATAGAAAAGACTGTGATTCCAGGTGTATGAAGTTGAACTACTTGAGGCTGTCTCCTTCAATTGGGAGAGTTTCTCTGGACCCAGCTCATAGAGCAGGGTGGTCCAATTGTTAGTGCTCTGCAATGGTGTGTGAGGTCATCTTTCTTAACCCTTCCCATTAGATGGAACATGCAAATAGAAATCATTCTCTTTCAGCTTATATGGCATATGTCATCAGATCCTATGCTAATGAAAAACAACAACGAAGGCCACAGAACTTCTTGGGTAACTCCATCCAATTGCCTTGGAATTCATTTTTTAAATATTCCAAAAGATACCCACTGTGTGATTCCAACTACACAATATTCAGGAAGAGGCAAATCTAGGGAGACAGTGAAAAAGATCAGTGGTTTCCAGGGGTTACGGAAAAGTGCAGGATGAATAAACAGAGCACAGAGGATTTTTGTGGTAGTGAAGCGATACTATCTAATATAATAATAGAGGAATATACAAATTAGGCACGATACCATAACGTCACAACCAATCTACAAGTGGTGGAGAGCTCCAGGAGATTGGGGCAACAAGTGGAGAGCTACAAGAGGGTGGGCAGCAATTAGGCGCAGCAGAGAGCTACCAGCATTTGTGGGCAGGGTGGCCAGCTGAGGCAAGCAGAAGCGAGCTACTCACACACAGATTCGTGTGCAGGGCTACTAGTATGATATGATTCTACATTCTAATGGTGGGTATGTGCTTTCATGCATTTGTCACAATGTATAACATGCACAATACCAAGAGTGAACCTTACTGTAATTTAAGGATTTAGTTGATAATGATAAGTCAGTGCACATTCATCCATTGTAATAAATATACCTCACTGTTACTGGAGGTCCAAAATGAGCAAGGCATCAGGCCCACGTGGCTCAGTCATTGAGCATTGACCTAGGAACCAGGAGGTTAAGTTTTGATTCCCAGTAGAGTCACATGCCTGGGCTGTGGGCTCAATACCCAGTGTGGTGTATGAGGAGGCAGCCTATCAATAATTCTATCCCATAACAGATGTTTCTATCTATGTCTCTTTATCGCTTTCTCTCTGAAATTAATAAAAATAAATTATTAACAAAAATGAATAAGGCTGTGTATGATTGCATTTTTGTGGTCTATGAGCACTCTCTATACTTTCTGCTCAATTTTACTATGCACCAAAAACTGCTCTAAAAATATGGCTTATTAATTTTTGTTCAAAATAATGTACTCCCTGCATCTGCTATTAACACATATCAACATGTTAATGCAATTTTCAAGATAGTAACCTTGGAGTTTAAGATAAAACCACAGTATTAGAAAGTGGGTATTATCCCTGCAATTGAGTGAAAGATGTGAAAAGACATAAAAAACACCAATACTTTTAAATGTATGCCAGTGCAAGAAAATAACTGATAAATATGATTGAATATCTTGCGTTGTATTTATAAACAGGGAATTAGTACAATATAAATCAAAACTGAATCATCCATATAATTAAAAGACACCTTTTCTTCTCATTTTAAATCAGAAATCATTTTGCTGATTTTATCAAAAAATTATCTTGAAGCATTAATTGCATAAAAAGGAGAGCTTATAATTGCCTAATATTGCCCTAGTAATTTATGTACAAATACCTGTGAAATACTCACCAAGAGTCTCAAATGTAACCAGCATTGCAAGCAATTATGGGTGATGTGAATGAAACCGGTACCATGTTATGTTATAATATTACTTGCTCTTACAATAAATTCTTAGGTCAAGGCTAAAAGGTCAGTCAATCTTGCTGTGCAGACATTTCATGTTGCAAGCCTCAGACTGCTCTCCTTAGAAAGTCCTGCTTAAATGGCTACCCTTCATGTGGTGTCTGAAAAGCTGAATCTGGGGAGGCTTTCCACCTTTCCCTAACTGAGAGAGTGGCCCCGTGTGTCTAAGCACTTTGTACAAACAATGGGGTTCATGCTGAACACCTGCTTTCCTTCTGGGAATCTAAAATTTTGGTGCAGGCTATGGCGAAGACGCCTATGTGAAGACCATGCCATAAAAACTTCTCCTTGAGTCTAAGAAGACTGGTAGATGACAAATTTCATGTGTGCTGTCATGATTATATACTGGAATAACTAAGCACATCAAGGTAACTCCACAGGAAGAGGACTCTTGGAAGCTTGTGCCTGGTGTCCTCCACCCTTTGTCACACACACCTCTTCTCTTGGCTGACTTTACTGTGGGCTTTCACTATCAAAAATCTCAGGTATGAGCACAACTACTACATACTGGGTCCTGTAACGTTGTCTAGTGAATGAGCAAACCTAGGCGTGGATTTAGGAACCTCTAACAAAATTGCATTATGTGAAAATATTCTTTGGATTGATATGTTATACATGATTACTATACATAAGCTGATTTCGCCAGATACCTATCATTGATTGTGTTTCCGTCCATGCTCCTTTTGGAATTTTCTGTAGATCTATAACTATTGGAATAAAGACATAAAAGGGATAAATCAAACATTGATGTAAGAAAATAATGTGAAATAAGTAACATTCCTATTTAGTCACAGTAGAAAATGCAGAATCCTACTGATTGACAACATGTACTGTAGTATCAACATTTCTATAAGGAAAGTGAAGGCATCATACTGCACAGTTTCTCCAACTAAACAAGGTTTAATTCCTTTGTACAACAGTTGTGAATCAATGAAGTAATGAGTAACTGGAAGACAACAGTAATGATCATAAACTAGAGGCCCGATGCACAAAATTTATGCAAGATTAGGAATTCAGAGCCCCGGTTGGTTGCTGGGCCTCTCCAGCCCCAGGGGCCAGGGCCCTGGAAGCCCTGGCTGCCACATGGCTGGGGGTGCCGCACAGCCGTGTGCCTCCCACTCCCACACTCACCTTGGCCTGGTGCTGCCCACTTCCGCAGCCACACACCCAGAGTTCCCTTGTTCTGCGGAGCCCCCCCATTGATCACCCTGCAGTCAGTGGCCTGGGCTCCCTCTTTGGGGTGATCATGGAGCCCCCTGATTCATCATCCCAATGGCTGGTGGTCTGGGCCTTCCTCCACAAGGCAATTGTGGGGCAGTGGTGGGCCGCCCCACCAATCACATCGCACCCACTTTGGCTGGCCTGGCGCCTGTGCGTGCCATAGCATGGTCTTTCTGTTCTTTATGCCCAATCTAAATGCTAGTGCACTACCTGGAAACCTATGAATCACCTTAGATTTCTGTCTCTCCACCAGTTCTTTATATGCAATCATCACCACAGTCATATGACTAGACCTCTCTACTGTCTGCTTTACTTTGCTACTTACTGTCAACTGCCCTAGTCAAACATGAGCTCTGAAAAGATGTCTCCCTTGTGGTGTGTGAGAATACCAACAAACATTATTGTTCTTTCTTAAATGAATAAGATTTGTTTAAGCAAAAGAACTGAGAAAGACATAGGCCTAGAAAACATTTCAAAAGGAATCAATCTAGCTTCCTATCTCAATTGAGCATGAAAGCATGAAACTTTCTAATTAGACTGATGCTCATCCAAGGAGGCAAAATATTCCTTTGTCTTCCAGGCCCTTTATGCAGTTTCCTTCCATCTGTTCTCTACAGGAGGATTCAGCAAACCAGGGCCCACAGGCCAATACAAGCTGTTTTGCAAATAGCCTCACTGGAAGACAGCCGTGCCTACCTGCTTACAGATTCTCTAGGACTGCTCTCACACTACAATGGCAGACTTGAGTACATATGACAGACCACATGGCCTAAAATCAGGCCCTTTTCAGAGAAAAGTTGGTGATCCCTGCTTCACACCACAATCAGAGGGCCCTCATCAAATCTAATCTTGTTCCTCTTCTGCTCAAAACTTCAATGAATCCCTGCAGTAAATATTTCTGGCTCTCGAACTTAGTCTTCATTTTTACTGGAGAACCACAATTCTATTGGGACATTTATTGTCCTTATACACAGATAAGCTGGTGTCTTCATTGTGTATCAGTTCCAAAGAGAGAAATGGTTATAATATCCTCATCCTAGTCACTAGTTTACCACTAACTGATTTAGGAATGAGCAGGGGATTAACCCAAGCCTATAAAAAGTTAGGGAAGTCAAGTGCAAGCTTCTCAGTTCCTTCCTATTTAAAACAAAGACATAGGCCCAGCAGGTGTGGTTCAGTAGATTGAGTCCTTTGTCCCATTCACCAAGAGATCCCTGGTGATACTCCAGGGCAGGGCAGATGCCAGGGTGGCAGGTTTGATCCCCAGGAGTGGGTGTGCAGGAGGCAGCCTCAGGGATGTGACTGGTCTCCCTCTCTGATGTTTCCATCTCTCCCTTTTCCTTCCTCTCCCTTTAAAGTCAATAAAAACATATTTTAAAAAAAATTAAGGAAACACATAGCTCAGTATCGCTAATCTGGGAAATGCAAATGAAAGTCATAAGGAAGTAAATCCTCACTCCTCTTAGAATGGCTGTCATCTAAATATAAATAAATAACAAGTGTTGCTGAGGATGTGGAGAAAATAGAAAGCTTTGAGCACTGCTTATGTGATTGTAATTTGGCACAGTCACTGTGGAAAGCAGTGGACATTCCTCAAAAAAATTAAAATAGAACTGCTATCTAATCCTGGGTATTTATTCAACAGAAGCATGAACAAGAATTTAAAAACTTATTTGTACCCTTATGTTCACTACAGCATTATTTCCAATAGCCAAAATATGGAAGCAATATAGGTGCCCTTCAATACATAAGTAAATAAATGAAAGACTACTCAGACATAAAAAACACACAATGAACTCTTGCCTTTTATGGCAACATGGATGGACTAGGAGGGTCTTAAGAAGTGAAATATGACAAAGAAAACAAATACCATAGGTTCTCACTTACAGGTGCAATATAAAACAACAAAACAGAAACAGATTCCATAGCCACAGAGAAAAAACTGGTGGTTGCTAGAGCATAGTAAGCAGAGGTGATGGGTGAAATAAAAGAATATAAAGTGCAAAATTCCAGGTATAAATTACATAAGCCAGAGGGTTGCAGTGTGCTGTGCAGGACAGGAAATGGGTCAATATCATAATAACTTTGCTCAGTGATGGAGGATTACTAGACATATCATTGTGAACACATCATAAGGAACATAAATGTCAAACCACTGTGGTTGTTCACCTTAAAGTAATACAATGTGTGCATACTCTACTTTAACAAAATGTTGTAGAAGGAAAAAGAAATGTTTACAGAAAAGCAGTCCCTTTGGCCTTCACATACTAACTTGTGAGAATAGGAGGCTTTGAAACCAGAGCTGATTACTGAGCAGGAAAGCAGACATAAATGAAGACAACTTCACAGCTGAGAAAAGGACAATATCTGTGATCCTGATGACATCACTGAGTCACCAAAACAATCCTGGTTCCTACTGTTTCCGCCAATGTTAATGAGGCCACCTAATCCCGAAGCTAAAAGCATCCTATCTGAGAAATTTCCCAAGGCCTTGAGGATAAGCTCTAGACCACTCTGTGGTAATAAAAAGATCCATAAGCCTGCCTTAGCTAGGCACTCACCCATTACCAACCATTCCCATAGCACACAGGTCGCACCTCTGAAACTGTACTGCTCCGAGTTCCCGCAACATTCACTTGTGCATCTTAGCCCTTGCCCTGCCCTTTCTGCTGCGAACGGTATAATCATAATAGACATTCCTCCTGTCAAACATCACCCCTCCTGCCCCTTTACCTGGAAAACTGCTTTGGGGTCTGCATGCTTACTCTAAAACCCATCCACATTTTTCTGAACTGTTTAAAAATTGATTGAAGGTAGAGAGACAGATAGAAACCTTGGTTTGTAGTTATACTTATTTATGCATTCATTGGATCAGTCTGGTATTTGACCAGGCATCAAATCCACAACCTTGACATGTCAGGGACAATGCTTTCAGCAACTGAGAAACCCACCCAAAGCTTAACCTACATTTTAAAAACTCTAATTCTCATCATAGACTTATAGGGGCTGGTGCATACTAAACACCAATAAAATGAATAAATAGGGATAATTGTAAAACCCTAATGCAATCTGGCACCCAGTAAGCACTAACTAAAGTATAGCAAATCATGGAAATTAAAATGAACTTAACATGATCTTAAAGGGCAATGACTGTTTTTAAAATGTTCCAATTTGGCAGCATCAGAATAACACTTAGTACCTGAAAGACACCTGAGAGTTAAATGGCAGACCATTCAGCTGAAAAATGAATAACTGAATTTTGATATTTTCTTTGAAAATTTTGTTTAGAAAAACAGAGATATAAACCAGTAACACTTCTCTCAGATTATGAGTAATTTCAAGGTCAAAATGCGATTTCATTGATTTCCTATAACTTGCAAAGCCAACCTACACAACCCCTCTGATGATGGTCTACCAAGTGCAAGGTGTCATCAGACAGTTCAGACTGTACAATGAAGTAGGTGCCACATCTGGCATTTTTTTACTGGGAAATATTTTTGTACATTTATTATAATTGGTTGAGTCCCATGATGGGCTGTTCAAATATTTATTATCATTTTTTTTTCAGAATACTGGACACAGAACCTCTTGTTCTAAAGAAATTCCAGTATCCTGATAATTACTAAATTAATGAAGTCAACCTATACCGTTCTGTTTTGACTTCTGAGGAATAAAGTTGAAAGTAGTGAGACCTTGTTGGTATAATATGAAAATTCTCAACAAGCATTGCCTTTCTGAGTTCAGAACTATGGGTAGATGTCTTTACAAAACAATGTCATCAGGAATCTTACACAATGGTTAAGTGTTGTGGCTCTTATTGTTTGCCATCTCTTTGTGCTACCAGGAAAGTATTGTTGAGTTCCTCATTATAGTTACTTTTTTTGGTGCACAAATCACTATGCAATAACAAATATTCATTTACTAAATATAATCCATTCACAGTGAAAACTAAAGATTCATTTTCAGAACAAGTCCAGTTTGGGATAATGTGAATATAGAGGAAACATACACCATCTTAACATCTTTTTACTTTTTAACATAAAGATATAACGTGGGATTTTAGGGGTCAGAACTAAATAAATGAACTTTGCAAACCATATTGCCCACGTTTTAAATTACCTACAATTAACTTTGTTAATAATACTGATTACTATTCTATTAAGAAAGAGATTAAGAAAAAGTATACTTGCAACTTACACATTGGTATTTTTTCCCTGCACTTTTGTTATCAAAACTTCCCTACTCTTACTTCATCTATGGTAGGAGAGCCAAGAGGAATTCATTATCAGAAATCTTACCAGGAGTGAAACTTTCAGATTTTGTGGGTTTCTTTTTTCCTTTATGTTTAGAAGTTTGTTGTTGCTTTCTGTGCAGAAAAAAATGGTGATAAGTAATATTACTTTCTTAATATTAACATAAAATATTTTCCAAATATAGTAAATTCTTAGAATATTTCAGGTAATATCAGCACTAATGTTAAAACTTCAATTATTCCTTACACTTTAAATGTGTAAGGTATACAACTGTTTTATGAAGTATGTAATTAAAAAACATAAGGTATAACAGTCATGATATGAGGGCAGTATAGTTCAGTGAATTAATTAGAGTTAGCTAGACATAATCACAAATGTCTTAAACTCACACATCCTAATTCTATAACCAACAGGTCTTTGTGTGGCTCAAGGTCCTCCTCTACAACATAATAATCTTATTATTTATTTCAGAAGGTTAAGGAGGGTCAAATGAGATAATACAGCAAAAGTTATGCTCAGAAAAACAATAAAGCAAAGAAAAAAGCTGGTTATGAACTTTATTTGTTGAAACTATTTTAAATCCCAAATAAATCCCAATGTGAACTTGTCATGGTTACTAAATGTTGCAGATTTCAGAAAATGTTATTAAGTCTGTTTATTACCTGTACTCAGATTGTGGTCTGTATTTCAGGGTATCTCAGCTGTTACATAACTGGTAACTGAATTTATGTACAAATATATTACCTCATAAAGTCAGATAACACAATGCTCCCTTCTTTTTGTAGCAAATCATACCAACCACAGAAAACTCATAAAGGTCAGGACCTGGCCTGGACTAAGACTACCCCTTCTCTACCTACTCAAACTGTGACCCAGCAACTCTTTATGAGAATGGTGCTTAATCTCCCTGTCCATCCCCAGTTAGCCTGGAAGATGCAATCCTAGTGGCCACCCATGGATATCTATGGGTCATGGATGGGCCCTTAGCAATTTTAAGGACCAATAACCTACTTTTGATTCAGAGATTTCTGTTGACTGGCTTCCATGTGAGGCATAATTTAAAATACTTTGAAACCTGAGGTAAATTCAAATCACTTGGGGAAGTTTCATTATTATGGCAAAGCGATCACTGAGGGGCCAACCTCGATTATGGAACCTCAGGAAATCTGGTGCTTACTACTCTGAGAAAGCCATAAGGTGCCTTCCACTACCTAAACAAAGATGCTCCACAGGGTATAAAGTGACCTTCGGTATAGATATAATAACAAAGGTGAAAGATCTTCTGATTTTTTCTTGTGTCATTATTTTGATCTCTTTGGCAGCTTAGTATTGTTGTAAGTAACACCTGCTAGAAGAAAAACAAAACAAAACAGAAAACCGCAGGAAGCTTAAAGGATAACTCATCCCCAGAAATCTGGGCTAAGAAGTGAGCTGCACATAAGCTTTCCAGTGTGTGAGGGAGGCTGTGGGTGGCAGGAGCTAGGAGGCCCACCTGCCAGAATAGGGTGCTGGGAATTGGAGTAGTGGATAAGCATACAAAGTATATGTATGTAAACTAAAAAAAAGTGTGACCCCCAAGTCCAAGTGTGAGTTGACATGAAGATTCAGGAATCTGGATCAGCAAGGCCAACCTGGGAGCAAAGATCAATCATGATTATGTGATGGGTTTCAATGGCAAATCAGTAGCAATAGAATCAATGGAACCAACATAAAAATTAGAATGTTGTTTTTTACATCTCCATCTGACTTGTAAGAGAAAATTGTCTACCTGGACTTAGGGAATCCTTTATGTTTCTGAAAAATTCAAGGGACGGTATAGGAGTGTTATATTGGAAATTCAGTGAGCTAACCAGAAGAGGCCATAATCAGAGAGCCAAATTTGGAGTCTTTATTTCAAAAGCCAGCGGCCATAGGAGGACTTGGGTGTCTCAAATTCTCGTGGCCCTGAATTTACTTAGTTAGGGGTTAGCTTATAAAGGCAAAACACACATCCACACACACACACACACACACACACACAGAAACATGTGCTGGAATGCGGGCAGTGTGCTTAGCAGATACCTTGCAGAAAGCTTTCAGCCTTGAGCACAGCTCAGATAACCAGAAGACACCTGGCATGGGAGGAACCAAGGATGGACCAGACCCCCACGCTGGCAGAGCGGCTTGCAGGACCAGATAATTAAGAGGGGGCAGTGACTAGACTATAGGCTCACAAGGATATGCATTAGGTTACTGGCACAGATTCAGATTGCTAACCCCTCCTCCAAAATGTCTTATTTCCCCATTATTCGAGCAAGCGTGCTTACAGAAGCTAGAAATAGCAGAGTTACTTCCATCAGGGAGGATATCTGGTTTAGTTACTTCCTGGAATTAACAGAACAAAGGACCACCGGTGTTTAGTGGAAATTTTTAAATGGCAGTTCTTAGAAAATGGAAGTTATGGGAACAAGATGGAGTTCCTATGGTTCAGATGGAGCTTGAGGGACAGGATGGTGTCAGTCCTTTTAAGGCCCTTTGTTCAGGAGATAGCCCCCAGGAGCTACAGTGAACACTTTAAGACCCTAAATAACTAGTTAGAGAAATCAGAGCTTAGATTTATAACCTCATGCATAGTGGTCCTACTTGGAAGGAAATGGGTAGAAATCTTAAAAGTTCTGAGATAAAGAATTTGGCCTATTGCTTCTTCGAACTAGCTGAGCCTCTGTTTGTTTTCTGGCTGATGACCTAGACCTGTGGTCAGCAAACTCATTAGTCAACAGAGCCAAATATCAACAGTACAAGGACTGAAATTTCTTTTGAGAGCCAAATTTTTTAAACTTAAACTATATAGGTAGGGGAGAAAAAATGGCGGAGGTTTAGACGAACGTGTTGGTGCTTTGTCCCGGAGCCGATAAGGGTCAGCAGCTGAAACGGGTAACATACAGCCCGAACAAGCAGAGGAGATTCAGCTGTGAGACTGTCTGCAGCCAGGAAAGACAGAGAACTCCTAGAAAATGGGATGGTTAGAGATTGAGGCTGAAACTCCCCCTGGGCACCAGCTCAGCAGCGAGACCGCGCCATCTTGAGTAGCTGTTATCCACATCCAGAGATCGGCTACTAACCCAGATGCAACAGCTCTCAAGCATCGCGACTACATGAACTCAGAGGAGACCTGCTTCTCCCCACGGAAAGCAGATTCAAGCAACAGCGGCCTCCTGATCACTACACACTCTGTCTGGGAAACAGTTACTGTGTGTGAAGCCTCCCTCCACCAGCCAGAAGAGCCACCACAGCTGTGAACAGCACCCACCAGAGACCCTGCTACCAACAGAGGAGCAGCTGCTACCACAACTGCCCAAGGAGCAACCACAGACCGAGGAGCCACTACCACCCAGGGAGCAGCCACTGCCACCCAGGGAGCAGCTATTGAACGACTCAACAACTAGATATGTCAGTGAGATCAAACATGGGTAGACAAAGAAACCCCCAAAGGAAAGAAAAGGAGGACTCACCAGAAAAGCAGCTAAGTGAGACAGAGGCATGCAACATGATGGAAAAAGAATTCAGAATAAGTGTCCTAGATTGCAATCACCAGACGGAGGAAAAAATCAATACCATTTTCAAGAAGCTAGAAGAAACAGATGAAAAAATCAACTACCTATGCAAGAAGCAAGAAGAAACAGATGAAAAAATCAACAACTTAAGTAAGTCCCAAGAAGAAATGAAGAGCGATATAGCTGCAATAAAAAACACCATTGAACGTAACAACAGTAGACTAGGAGAAGCAGAGGACCGAAGTAGTGATTTAGAAGACAAGGAAGCAAAACACAGCCAAACTGTACTGCAATTGGAGAAAAAAATTAAAAGAGAGGAGGAGAGCCTAAGGGAGCTTTGGGACAACATGAAACGAAACAACATACGAATAATAGGGGTGCCAGAACAACAGAAAGATGAACATGGATTAGAAAACCTATTCGAAGAAATAATATCAGAAAACTTCCCTGAGGTGGGGAAGAAAAAAGTCACACAAGCCCAGAGTGTCCCAAACAAGGTGAACCCGAAAAGACCCACACCAAGACACACAATAATTACCATGGCAAATGTTCAGGACAAAGAGAGAATCTTACAGGCTGCAAGAGAGAGATGGAAAGTTACATACAAGGGAATCTCCCATTAGATTATCAAATGATTTCTCAACAGAAACACATCAGGCCAGAAAAGAATGGATGGAAATCTACAAAGTGATGCAAAGCAAAGGACTGAATCCAAGAATACTCTATCCAGCAAGGCTATCATTCAAAATTGAAGGGGAAATAAGAAGCTTCACAGACAAAAAAGGGCTAAGGGAGTTTATCACCACCAAGCCAGCCATGCAAGAAATGCTAAAGGGACTGGTGTAAAAAGAAGAAATAAAAAGCTCAGAAAGAAAACAGCCACACACAAAAAAAGAAATGGCTACAAACAAGTACCTTTCAATAATAACTTTAAATGTAAATGGGCTAAATGCTCCAACCAAAAGACATCCAGTGGCTGAATGGATAAAAAATATGACCCATACATCTGCTGTCTACAAGAGACCCACCTCATTAGAAGGGACTCACACGGACAGAAAGTGAAGGGATGGAAAAATATCTTTCAGGCAAATGGAAAGGAAAAGAAAGCTGGGGTAGCAATACTTATATCGGACAAAATAGACCTCAAAGTGAAGGTCATAACAAGAGCTAAGGAAGGACACTTCATAATACTAAAGGGATCAATACAACAAGAAGATATAACCCTGGTAAACATATATGCACCCAACGCAGGAGCACCCAAATTCATAAAAAAAAAAAACTCCTGGAAGATATCAAAGGAGAGATCGACAACAATACAATCATAGTAGGGGACTTTAATACACCACTGACATCACTGGATAAGTCCTCTAGACAAAAAATCAGCAAAGAAACAGCAATCCTAAATGACTCACTAGATCAGATGGACTTAATTGACATCTTCACCCCAAAGCCAAGGAATATACATTCCTCTCAGGTGTTCATAGGACATATTCAAAAATAGACCACATATTGGGTCACAAGCAAAGTCTCCACAAATTCAGGAAGATTGAAATCATAAAAAGCATCTTCTCAGACCACAATGGCATAATGTTAGAAATAAACTACAATAAAAACAACCCAAAATACTCAAACCCTTGGAAGCTGAATAGCATGTTATTAAATATTGATTGGGTTGCCAATGACATCAAAGAAGAAATTGAAAACATCCTGGACACTAATGACAATGAAAACACAACAATCCAAAACCTCTGGGACACAATGAAAGCAGTCCTGAGAGGGAAGTTTACAGCTCTACTGGCCTATCTCAAAAAACAAGAAAAAATGGTAGTTAATCATCTAACTCTACAACTCAAAGATTTAGAACGAGAGCAACAAGAAAACCACAGAGTGAGCAGAAGGAAGGAGATAATAAAGATTAGAGCAGAAATAAATGACATAGAGACCAAAAAATACAATACAGAAAATCAATGAAACAGAGAGCTGGTTCTTTGAAAGGATAAACAAGATTGACAAACCTCTAGCCAGGCTCACCAAGAAGCAAAGAGAGAGGTCCCAAATAAACCAAGTCAGAAACGATAGAGGTGAAATAACAACAGACCCCACAGAAATACAAATGATTGTTAATACTACGGACAACTCTTCTCCAACAAACTAAACAACCTGGAGGAAATGGACAAATTCCTAGAAAAATACATTCCAAAACTCAATCAGGAAGAATCTAAAAATCTCAACAGGCCAATAACTATGGAAGAAATTGAAGCAGTCATGAAAAAGCTTCCAGCAAACAAAAGCCCAGGACCAGACAGCATCTCAGGGGAGTTTTACCAAAATTTCAAGGAAGAACTAAAACCTATCCTCCTCAGACTACTACAAAAAATTCAAGAGTAAGGAACACTTCTAAGCTCATTCTATGAAGCCAGCATCACCCTAATACCAAAACCAGGTAAAGACAACACAATGAAAGAGAATTACAGGCCAATATCCCTCATGAACATAGATGCCAAAATCCTCAACAAAATCTTAGCAAATCGGATCCAGCACTACATCAGAAGGATCATACACCATGACCAAGTAGGATTTATCCCAGGGATGCAAGGATGGTACAACATCTGTAAATCAATAAACGTGATACATCACATAAACAAATTAAAAGAAAAAACCACATGGTCATATCAATTGATGCAGAAAAAGCATTTGACAAAATCCAACACCCATTTTTGATAAAAACTCTCAGCAAAGTGGGAATTGAAGGATCATACCTCAACATAATAAAAGCCATACATTACAGGCCCACAGCCAACATCATACTCAATGCACAAAAACTAACACCATTTCCCCTAAGAACAGGAACAAGACAGGAATGCCCACTCTCACCACTCCTGTTCAACATAGTCCTGGAAGTATTAGCCATTGCAATTAGACAAAAAGAAGAAATAAAAGGCATCAAAATTGGAAAAGAGGAAGTAAAACGGCCCTTATTTGCAGACAACATGATATTATACATACAAAACCCTAGAGACTCCATTAAAAAACTACCAGACATAATACATGAATTTGGCAGTGTAGCAGGATACAAAATTAACCACAAGAAATCTGAGGCATTTCTATACACCAATAGTGAACTTTCAGAAAGAGAGATTATAAAAACAATCCCATTTACCATCGAACCAAAAAAATTAATATACCTAGGAATAAACTGAACTAAAGAGGTAAAAGACCTCTACTCAGAAAACTACAGGACGTTGAAAAAAGAGATAGAGGAAGACAAAAAGAGATGGAAGAACATACCATGTTCTTGGATTGGTAGAATCAACATTATTAAAATGTCCATACTACCCAAAGCAATCTATAAATTCAGTGCACTTCCCATTAAAATACCAATGGCCTACTTCAAAGATCTAGAACGAACTCTGCAAAAATTCATCTGGAATAAAAAAAGACCCCAAATAGCTGCAGCGATTCTGAGAAAGAACAAAGTAGGTGGGATCTCAATGCCAGATATCAAGCTGTATTACAAAGCCGCTGTTCTCAAAACTGCCTGGTACTGGCACAAGAACAGACATATAGATCAGTGGAATAGAATAGAGAGTCCAGAAATTAGCCCGAACCAATATTCTCAATTAATATTTGACAAAGGAGGCAAGAACATACAATGGAGCTAAGATAGTCTCTTCAATAAATGGTGTTGGGAAAATTGGACAGATATATGCAAGAAAATGAAACTAGATCACCAACTTACACCATACACAAGAATAAACTCAAAATGGATAAAGGACTTAAATGTACTACAGGAAATCATAAAAATTCTAGAAAAATCCAAAGGCAACAAAATCTCCGACATATGCCGAAGCAAGTTCTTCACTGATAAAGCTCCTAGGGCAGTTGAAACTAAAGAGAAAATGAACAAATGGGACTACATCAAAATAAAAAGCTTCTGCACAGCAAAAGAAACCATCAACAAAACAACAAGAAAACCCACTGTTTGGGAAAACATATTTGCCAGTGTCATATCTGATAAGGGCTTAATCTCCAAAATATATAGGGAACTCATACAACTTAACAAAAGGAAGATAAACAATTCAATCAAAAAATGGGCAAAGGATCGAAATGGACACCTTTCAAAAGAGGACATTCAGAAAGCCAAGAGACATATGAAAACATGCTCAAAGTCACTAATCATCCAAGAGATGCAAATCAAAACAACAATGAGGTACCATCTCACACCTGTCAGACTGGCTATCATCAACAAATCAACAAACGACAAGTGCTGGAGAGGATGTGGAGAAAAAGGAACACTTGTGCACTGCTGGTGGGAATGCAGACTGGTGCAGCCACTATAGAAGACAGTATGGAGTTTCCTCAAAAAACTGGAAATGGAACTCCCATTTGACCCTGTGATCCCACTTCTATGAATATATCCCAAGAAAACAGGAACACCAATCAGAAAGGATATATGTACCCAGATGTTCATAGTAGCACAATTCACCATAGCTAAGATCTGGAAACAGCCTAAGTGCCCATCAGTAGATGAATGGATTAGAAAACTGTGGTACATCTACACAATGGAATATTATGCTGCTGTAAAAAAGAAGGAATGCTTACCATTTGCAACAGCATGGATGGGACTGGAGAGCATTATGCTAAGTGAAACAAGCCAGTCAATGAAGGAAAAATACCACATGATCTAATTCAGTCATGGATAATAAAGACCATTACAAACTTTTGAACAATAATAGATACAGAGGCAGAGCTGCCTCAATCTGATTGTCAAACTGCAGTGGGAAGACCAGGGAGGGTTGGGGGGCAGGAGGGAGGGGAGTAAGAGATCAACCGAAGGACTTGTATGCATGCATATAAGCATAACTAATGGACATAAGACACTGGGGGGTAAGGGAGGGCAGGGGATTGTTAAGGGCCTGTGGGGGTGGGGGGAGGACATAATATGTAATACCCTTTGTAATACTTTTAGCAAAAATAATTTATTAAAAAAAAGAAAAAAAACTATATAGGTAGGTACATTGTGATTAACTTAATTAGGGTACTCCTAAGGCTTAGAAAGAGCCACACTCAAGGGGTCAAAGAGTGGCATATGGCTTGCAAGCCACAGTTTGCCGACCACTGACCTAGACTAACTGACTGGCATCCCCAAACTGCCAAAAGCAAACTATGAATTCTCAGCTGTTACATAAAAAGTAACAGTGAGGCCCTGACCGGTTTGGCTCAGTGGATAGAGCATTGGCCTGCGGACTCAAGGGTCCCAGGTTCGAGTCTGGTCAAGGGCATGTACTTTGGCTGCGGGCACATCCCCAATTGGGGGTGCACAAGAGGCAGCTGATCAATATTTCTCTCTCATTGATGTTTCTAACTCTCTAGCCCTCTCCCTTCCTCTCTGTAAAAAATCAATAAAATATTTTTTTTAAAAAAAGTAACAGTGAGACTTCGAGATTTGGAATGCATGACTCCCTCATAGTCCCGGATTGCAATAAATGTGACTCTTTAATTCAGAAAAAACAGTAAGAGTGAAATGATTATACCTTAATTTACTGATTACTAGCATTTTAAAACAAACACTTATAAATTAAAACCACTAGTAAATACTTATCCTTCTGCCATCTACCCACAGTTCTCTTGAGAAAAAACAGCAGTACCTTGCTGTAGAAGAAACCTGACTGTATTTTTGTACGCATTATTTCCTGCACACATGGGAGCTATGCGTATAACACAGAGGTCACTTCACCCTCAGCCTCTTCAATTACGTTATTGAAACAGCTAACTTGATATATTGCCCAAGTGAATTCCCTGTTTGTCTGTCTAGAGTTGACCATTTACCTGCTGAAGTGTTCATCTGTGTACATTACCTCCAAGGCTAAAATGAAGGGGGGGAAAGGCCACCACCTATCCCACTTGGGTTTGCTCATTTAAAGTCCTCTCACAGATAAGAAACTCTGCTGAGGTCACTCATCTGACATAGGGGAAGATTTAAAGGAAGATCCACCACTTGGCCAGTGTGGTAAACAGAGGTTGCAGTACTAAAGGGTGTTTTGATTAATTAATTGCTAGGCTTCCTTAAACTTCTGCAATTCTACCTGCCTTAGATTCTGTCTACAGAAAAATGGAGAACACCAGAGCTGGATGAAGTGGAAAGAAATAACACAATGAAAGAAACACCAAGAAAAGGAGAGAAGAAAGTTCAAAAAATCAGGAAATGTTAAGGTAGACAAACAAAGGACTCTAGGCAAAAAGGCAAAACTTCATACAATTTGGCAAAGGAGACTGGGAAAACAAGACTGGGAAGTGGGTAAATAGGAAAATCAATTAGAAATATCCCCTAATTAGATGCTGAATATACTTAACATGACATAACCTATACAGAGATATTCTTTACTAACAGATAAACAATTAGTTTCAGGAAGAATTCATATCATTTTCCTAAAAACACTTGCCCCATGAGGCCTTGCTTAGGTAAACTATTGATTCAGTTCTGTGGCCATAGCTAACTGAGATGGGCCTTAGAAGCTTTGGTGGCAAAAACAAGGTCCTATTTACCACTACAATTGTCTAGGAGAGTAAGATAAATGCTTAAGTTAATGCCATGACCCTTCAATACAGTTCCTCATGTTGTGGTGACCCCCAACCATAAAATTATTTTCGTTGCTTCTTCATAACTGTAATTTTGCTACTGTTATGAATCATAATGTAAATATCTGATATGCAGGATGCATTTTCATTGTTCAAGACCCACAGGTTGAGAACCGCTGGCTTAGATTAACTGGGCCTCCTAGACCAGTGGTCGGCAAACTCATTAGTCAACAGAGCCAAATATCAACAGTACAGCGATTGAAATTTCTTTTGAGAGCCAAATTTTTTAAACTTAAACTATATAAGTAGGTACATTGTGACTAACTTAATTAGGGTACCCCTAAGCTGGCCTTTGCTAAAAACATCCTCAATCTGATTGAGGTACCTTCGCTGAGGTCTACCCCTTCCAACTCTCCTATCCACACTCGTCTTGTATACTTGTTTCCTCTATCTTTGGTCACCCGCGCACGATTTGCAGATGCTACTAGCATTAACCACTGCACAATGAGACTGCTGACCGACTGGCTCAAACAACTTGTGCATGAATCGCGCACGCCTCCCCCGCGCTGCATATCCAAGGTATCCAGTGACCCGCCTGCGCCCTGTCACCCATCGCCCAACCAATCGACACACCCCACTTCTTCTAAGGCCACTTCTTCAAAATCAACTCGCCCAGGCTGACAACCGACTTCTTCGCGTGGGCCACCAATTTTCAATTGCACTGTACGTGTGTGGCCGCACATGGTATTTTGTGGAAGAGCTACACTCAAGGGGCCAAAGAGCCGCATGTGGCTCGTGAGCCATGGTTTGCCGACCACTGGTATAGGGTATAGACAACAGTAGAACACTCTAGAAATGTTAGTTTCTTTTCTCTGCATTTTCTTAGTGAGCATATAATTTTGAAAAATCCATAAAATCCTACCTGCTCAAAGAGTCTTCTTTAGAGACATCACTCACTATTTTTTAAAAAAAGAAAAATACATTTTAAAACAATAATAATACAGGACTTTAAAATTACTGAATTAATGCATTGCTAGAAAGTGTAACTTTGGGACCACACCTGAAGACTATACTAGAGTAAATATTATTGTAGGCCACTAATGCATTAAGAACATTTACTTTCTCTTTTTAAACATATACAACTAAAAAAAGAAAAGAAAAGAAAATGGGATCTATCCAAATTTGATACTTACTTGAGCACTGCTATATACAAGGAACAATAATCCTAACCAAACCCTATCAGACTGACAGAAAATATTATTGTTAGTGGGAACAGAACTATAGACTAACCATGTCAAACTTAAGTAGCATAAGTTTTCTGCCTTCTTCCATTAGGAGCAGTTAGAGTAGAGATACTTATTTTTCCCTAACACAATACAAATTCTCCAGCTCTTACTAGTAGGTGCAGACTAGCTAGTCCAGGATGAAACACTCCTATCATAAGGAATCATTGTCTCGAGGCACTACACGTTGCAGCCCAGTAAAATATAGTAAACAAATTCTCTCTGGCTCCATTTCCAATTGGAATGTAAGTAGAAAAGACTGTGATTCCAGGTGTATGAAGTTGAACTACTTGAGGCTGTCTCCTTCAATTGGGAGAGTCTCTCTAGACCCACCTCATAGAGCAGGGAGGTCCAATTATTAGTGCTCTGCAATGGTGTGTGAGGTCATCTTTCTTAACCCTTCCCATTAGATGGAACATGCAAATAGAATCATTCTCTTTCAGCTTATATGGCATATTTCATCAGATCCTAAGCTAATGGAAAATAACAACGAAGGCCACAGAACTTCTTGGGTAACTACATCCAATTACCTTGGAATTCATTCTTTAAATATTCAAAAAGATACCCACTGTGTGATTCCAACTACACAACATTCAGGAAGAGGCAAATCTAGGGAGACCGTGAAAAAGATCAGTAGTTTCCAGGGGTTAGGGAAAAGTGCAGGATGAATAAGCAGAGCACAGAAGATTTTTGTGGTAGTGAAGCCGTACTATCTAATATAATAATAGAGGAATATGCAAATTAGGCAGGATACCATAAGGTCACAACCAATCTACAAGTGGTGGAGAGCTCCAGGAGATTGGGGCAACAAGCGGAGAGCTACAGGAGGGTGGGGCAGCAATTAAGCGCAGCAGAGAGCTACCAGCATTTGTGGGCAGGGTGGCCAGCTGAGGCAAGCAGAAGCGAGCTACTCACACACAGATTCGTGTGCAGGGCTACTAGTATGATATGATTCTACATTCTAATGGTGGGTATGTGCTTTCATGCATTTGTCACAATCTATAGCATGCACTATACCAAGAGTGAACCTTACTGTAATTTAAGGACTTTAGTTGATAATGATGAGTCAGTGCACATTCATCCATTGTAATAAATATACTTCACTGTTGCTGGAGGTCAAAAATGAGCAAGGCATCAAGCCCACATGGCTCAGTCGTTGAGCACTGACCTAGGAACCAGGAGGTTAAGGTTCGATTCCTAGTAGAGTCACATGCCTGGGCTGTGGGCTCAATACCTGCTGTGGTGTGTGAGGAGGCAGCCTATCAATAATTCTATCTCATAACAGATGTTTCTTTTTTTTTAAATATATTTTATTGATTTGTTTACAGAGAGTAAGGGAGAGGGATAGTTAGAAACATCAATGAGAGAGAAATATTGATCAGCTGCCTCCTGCACACCCCCTACTGGGATGTGCCACAACCCAGGTACATGCCCTTGACCGGAATCGAACCCAGGACTCCTCAGTCCGCAGGCCGACGCTCTATCCACTGAGCCAAACCAGCCAGGGCCATAACAGATGTTTCTATCTATGTCTCTTTATCCCTTTCTCTCTGAAATTAATAAAAATAAATTATTAACAAAAATGAATGAGGCTGTGTATGTTTGCATTTGTGTGGTCTATGAGCATTCTCTATACTTTCTGCTCAATTTTACTGTGCACCTAAAACTGCTCTAAAAATATGGCTTATTAATTTTTGTTCAAAATAATGTACTCCCTGCATCTGCTATTAACACATATCAACATGCTAATGCAATTTTCAAGATAGTAACCTTGGAGTTTAAGATAAAACCCAGATATCAGAAAGTGGGTATTATCCCTGCAATTGAGTGAAAGATGTGAAAAGACATAAATAACACCAATACTTTTAAATGTATACCAGTGCAAGAAAACAACTGAAAAATACGATTGAATATCTTGTGTTGTATTTATAAACAGGGATTCAGTACAATATAAATCAAAAGTGAATCATCCATATAATTAAAAGACACTTTTTCTTCTCATTTTAAATCAGAAATCATTCTGCTGAGTTTATCTAAAAATTATCTTGAAGCATTAATTGGATAAAATGGAGAGCTTTTAATTGCCTAATATTGCCCTCGTAATTTTATGCACATATATTTGCAAGATACTCACCAAGAGTCACAAAAGTAACCCTCATAGAAAGCAATTATGGATGATGCAACTGAAACCAGTACCGTGTTATGTTAAATACTACTTGCTCTTAAAATGTTTAGATCAAGACAAAATAGTCAGGGCTATACCTGCGGTGCAGAGACATTTCATACAGCAGGCATAAGACTGCTATCCTTAGAAAGTCCTGCTTAAATGGCTACCCTTCAGTTGGTATCTGAAAACCTGAATCTGGAGAGGTTTTCCACCTTTCCCTAACTGAGAAGAATAGCCCCTTGTGTCTAAATACCTTTTACAACCAATGGAGTTCATACTGCGCACTTGCTTTCCTTCTGGGAATCTAAAATTTTGGTACATGCTATGGGGAAGATGCCTTAGAAACCTCTCATTGAGTCTAACAAGACTGGTAGATGACATATTTCACATGAATTGTCAGAATTTGATACTGGAATATCTAAACACATCCTGGTAACTCCACAGGGAGAGGGCTCAAGGAAGGTTGTGCCTGCTGTCCTCAACATGTTGTTACACACACCTTTACTCCTTGAGGATTTTTCTCCAGTCTTTTCACTGTAATAAATCTCAGGTATGAGAACCACTATATGCTGAGTCCTGTAAAGTTTTCTAGTGAATAATCAGACCTAGGGGTGGGTTTAGGAACCTCTAATAAAATTGCATATGTGAAAATATTACTTGGATTGATGTGTTAGACATGATTAGAATACAGAAGTTGATTTCACAGAATACCTGTCATTGGTTTTGTTTTGGTCGGTGCTTTTTTTGGACTTTTCTGTAGATTTGTAGCTATTGGAATAAAGACATGAAAAAGATATATCAAACATTGATGTCAGAAAATAATGGGAAATAAGCAACATTCTTATTTAGTCACAATAGGAATTACAGAATTCTAATGACAGACAACATGTTCTACGGTATCAAAGTTTCTATAAAGGAAATGAAGACATCACATTGACAATTTTCTCCAACTAAACAAGGTTTAATTCCTTTGTAAAACAGTTGTGAATCAATCAAGTAACTGGGATAACTCTAAAAGAACAGTAATTATCATACACGGTATACTAAAGGGACGTTCTAATGGTTACAGAGTTCTTTTTATATATTCCTAAATCTTTTTTTTCTTATTGAAATAAATTCATGGCTCACCTATTGAAGGCAGTTATTGATAGGATAAGTCAAGTAATAAAAGAAATTGTATCCAAAGTGTAGAGATATCCATAGATAATCATTAAACTCAACCTGTATTGAAAAAAACTGGTCTTTCCTGTCGAACTGTTGCTCTTTTCTGCTCATCTGATGAAGTCCTATTCTTCATGTCCAAACTAAATGCCAGTGCACTACCTGGGAACCTATGAAGCACCTTAGAATTCTCTCTCCCGACTACCTCTTTACATGCAATCATCACCACAATCATATGAACTCGATCTCTCTACTGTCTCTGCTTTATTTTGCAACTGTCAACTGCCCTTTGTCTCCCAGGCTTTTTATATGATTCCCTTCCATCTATCCTCTGCATGAGGTGTTAGTAAACTAAGGTCCACAGGCCAACTATAAGCTGCCAACTGGTTTTACAAATAAAGTCTCACTGGAACACAGCCCTGCCTACTCATTACAGATTCTCTAGGACTGCTCTCACACTACAATGGCAGACTTCAGTAGATATGTCAGACCACATGGACTAAAATCAGGCCCTTTGCAGAGAAAGTTTGGTGATCCCTGTTTCATACCACAATCAGAGGGCCCTCATCAAATGTAATCTTGTTCCTTTTCTGCTCAAAACTCCAATGAATCCCTGAAGTAAATATTTCTGGCTCTCTACCTTAGTTTTCAATCTTGCTGGAGAACCACAACTCGATATGGACATTCACTGTCCTGATACACAAAGAAGTTGGTATTATCTCCCTCACTTCAAACAGGAAAAATGATTATAGTAAGCTACTCAGAGTCACTAGTTTACCACTCACTGCTTTAGGAATGAGCACGTGATTAACCCAAGCCTATAAAAAGGTAGGGAAATCAACTGCAAGCCTCTCATTTTCTTCCTATTTCAAACAAAGACATAGGCCTAGCCAATGCGGTTCACTAGATGGAGTCCTTTGTCCATTGCCCCAAGAGATCGCTGGTGACATTCCAGGGCAGGGCAGATGCCAGGGTGGCAGGCTTGATCCCAGGACGGGGTGTGCAGGAGGCAGCCCATGGATGTGATGGTTCTCCCTCATTGTTGTTTCAATCTCTCTCTCTCCCTTTCCCTTCCTCTTCCTCTAATGTCAATAAAAACATATTTTTTTAAAAAAAAATTAAGGAAACACATAACTTAACATCACTAATCTGGGAAATGCCAATGAAAGTCATGAGGAAGTAAATCCTCATTCC
The DNA here is from genome assembly GCF_028538775.1 of Myotis yumanensis. Lineage (NCBI taxonomy): Eukaryota > Metazoa > Chordata > Mammalia > Chiroptera > Vespertilionidae > Myotis > Myotis yumanensis. Next base: position 19,668,711 of record NW_027223771.1, on the reverse strand, counting down.
TCTCAGAATGGCTGTCATCAAAATATAAATAAATAGCATGTGTTGGCGAGGATGTGGAGAAAAGAGAAAGTCTGGAGCACTCACTGTTCATGTGATTGTAAATTGGTACAGTCACTGCGGGGGTGGGGGGGAGCCTCAGCCACATTTTTAAAACTCTAACTCTCATCATGGACTTAAAGTGTCTGACACATACTAAACACCAAGAAAATGAATAAATAGGGATAATTATAAGATGCTAATGAGCTCTGACAAATACTAAGCACTATATAAAGTATAGTAAGTCATAGAAATGACAATGATACCAACAAGAACTTAGAGGGCAATGACTGTTTTCAAAATGTTTCAATTCTGCAACATCAGAGTAACACTTAGTACCTGAAAGACACCTGAAAGTTAAATGGCAGACCATTCAGCTGAAAAATGAATAACTGAATTTTGACATTTTCTTTGAAAATTCTTTTTAGAAAAACAGAGAAATAAACCACAGACACCTCTCCCATATTATGAGCACCTCCAAGGTCGAAATGCTATTCCATCCTTGTATTTCCTCTCATTTGCAAAACCAACTACCCAAGTCCTCTGATAAAAGTCTACTAAGTCCAAGGTGTCCTCATACAGTTCAGATTGTACAAAGAACTGGGTGCCACATCTGGCATTTTTGTTATAGGGAAACATTTTTGTACATTTATTAGAGTTTGTTGAGTTCCAGGTTGGGCTATTTGAACCTTTGCTATCATTATCATCTGACCAATGGCAACAGAGCATCTTGTTCTAAAGAAATTCCAGTGTCCTGATAATTATCAAATTAATGAAGTCAACATATCTCCTTCTGTTTTGACTTCTGAGGAATGAGGTTGATAATAGTGAGACCTTGTTGGTAGAATATAAAAAATAGGCCATGCTTCTCATCAGGCACAGTCTTTCTGATGACTGTACAATGGTTAGGTACCTTTTATAAACAATCTCATCGGGACTCTTACACACTGGCTAAGTGTTGTAGCTCCTATCATTTGCCATAGTTTTTGGTACCAGAGAAGTATTGTTGAGGTCATAGATTTATTTACTTTTTTAGTGAGAAAAATCACTATGTAATAACAAGTATTCTATTACTAAATGTAATCAATTCGCAGTTAAAACTAAAGATCCATTTTAGATCAAGCCCAATTTGTTCTTGTGAATTTAGAGGAAACATACACCATCCTAACTTACATCTTTTTTCTTTTTAACATAAAGATACAATGTGGGATTTTAGGGGTCAGAACTAAATAAATGAACTTCTTTTCAAACCATATTGCCCTAGTTTTTAAATGACCTACAATTAACTTTGTTAATCAGACTGAATACTATGGTATTAAGAAAGAGATTAAGAAAAACTATATATGCAACTTGCACATTGTTTGGTATGTTTTCCGTGCTCTTTCATTATCAAAACTTCCTTACTCTTACTTCATACAGGGTGGACCACCAAGGGAAATTCACTATCAGAAATCTTACCAGGAGTACAACTTTCAGTTGTTTGGGGTCCTTTTTCTTCAGAAGTTAGTTCCTTTTTACTGTGTTCAAAAAATGGTGATAAATAATATTACTCTCTTAATATTAACATAAAAATAGTTACAAATATTGTAAATGCTTAGAATATTTTAGATAATATCAGCACTAATATTAAAACTTTATTTATACTATATACTTTATATTTGTATGTTATACAACTGTTTTATGAAGTATGTAATTAAAAAAAATTGTAACAAGTCATGATTTGTGGGTAGTTCAATGAATTAATTAGAGTTAGCTTGACATTATCACAAAAGTCTTGAACTCACACCTCCTAGTTCTATATCCCACAGCTATTTCCCCTCAAACAAGTCACTTTTCTTTGGCTCAAGGTCCTCCTCTACAAAAGAAGAATCTTACTACCTTATTTCAGAAGGTTGTTAGGAGGATTAAATGAGATGATCGAGCAAAAGTACATGTTCAGAAAAACAGTAAAGAAAAAAATAAACTTAATTTGCTGAAACTATTTTTGAATCCCAAATAAATCCCAATGTGAACTTTTCATGGTTTCTAACATCTAAATGTTGCAGTTTTCAGAAAATGTTATGAATTTTCATTATTACCTGTACTGACATTGTGGTTTGTATTTCAGGGAATCTCAGATATTATATAACTGACAACTAAATGTATGTACTAATATATTACCTCATGCAGTCAGATAACACCATGCTCCCTTCTTTTTGTAGCGAATCATACCAACCACAGAAAACTAACAGAAGCCAGGACCTGGCCTAGACTCCTACTACCATTCTCTACCTACTCACACTGTGACCCAGCAGATCTTTATGAGAACGATGCTGAATCTACCTGTCCACCCCAGTTGGCTTGGAAGTTGCAATCCTACTGGTCATCCTTGACGAATCATGGATGGGCTCTTAGGAATTTTAAGGCCCAATACCCTACTTTTGATTCAGAGCTTTCTATTGACTGGCTTCCATGTGAGGCATAATTTAAAATATTTTGAAACCTGAGTTAAATTTAAGTCGCTTGGGAAAGTTTCATTGTTATGGCAAAGAGATCACTGAGGGGCCAACTACAGTTGTGGAACCTCAGGCAAGCTGGTGGTTACTAGTCTGGAAAGGCCTGATGGGACCTTCCACTCCCTAAACAAAGATGCTCCACAGGAAGAGAGTGACCTGGAGTACAGATCTGGTAACAAAGGGGAAAGGAGCGTCTGGTCTTCTCCTGCAGCACCATTGGAATCTCTCTGGCAGCTTAGCATGGTTCCAACTAACACCCGCTTCTTCTGTCCTAAGCTCTTCCGGTTTTACTGTCCCCAGCTTTAATAAATGTGCTCTACAAATAACATTTTAAACAGAACAAACTATTGTACCTGTTCTCCTCATCTTGTTTTGCACCTCTGGATATTAAAAATTCCACCATGTTACTCTTGTTTAAAAGTTTAGCAAGTGCAAGTGGTGTGAGGCCACGCTGCAAAGCAGTAAAAACAATTTATAATTTAAGAAATTACATAGATCCAAATTGAATATTAAAAATTATGAAATATCCTCTGAACTTACACATATAATATAGAAAGTGAATAAAAAGTAGCCCCTTTTGCCCTGGCCAGTGTTACACAATGGCTGGAGTGTCAGCCTGCACATGGAAGGGTTGAGAGTTAGATTCCAATTCAAAGGTAAGTCCCCCTGGGTTGAAGGTTTGATCCCTAGCCCAAAAGGGGGCCCATGGGGGAGGCACCCAATCCATGTGCCTCTCTCAGATAGATGTCTCTCTCTCTCTCTCTCTCTCTCTCTCATCTCTCCCTCCCTCCACTCTCTCTAAAATCAATGGGAAAGAATATCCTTTGGTGAAGATAAAAAAAATAAGAGCCTCTTCTCTCTCTTGTGCAGTCACTGGCTGTCCTTCCCTTTTAAAATGCCCTCCACTCCCTCTTCAATAGCTGAACTGCAACATCATTCTCCAAATCTCACTTCCAACATGTACAGTACTGGTTCCAAGCATCTTTGTTCCTATCCTGGTATACTGTCATGATTTTGCTGCCTGTGGATTGGGGCTTCCCCTTCCCACTTGCTCTCACCCAACTCCCCTTGCTGGGTACTAGGCCTCCTCCTCCCATCCATCCCCAGCAGCACCATTTCCTAAGCGCCTGCCAGCAGAGCAGCCAGTCCACAGCATCACTTCACTCCCCCAGGCCTTCAGTCCTTAGTGGGCTCTGAGCCTATCTCCCACTCCCAGGCACTAACAGGAAGTTCTTCCTTCTGGGGTGGAAGGGAGACAGAGCTTTGCCCCCTTCTGTGGACGCTACATTTCTCCAGCCCCCTCTGACTGGGCTTTGGAGTTGTTTCCATGGTGACAGGGCCTGATATATTCTATTCAGTATATGTATGTGAGAAAGAAAATGCTCGTGCCCAGCTGGTGTGGCTCAGTGTTTGAGTGTAGACCCATGAACCTAGAGGTCACAGTTGATGACAGGTCAGGGCACATGCCAGATTTGTGGGCTCCATATTCAGTAGGGAATGTGCAGGAGGCAGCCATTGGATGATTCTCGCTCATCAATGATGTTTCTCTCTCCCTCTTCCTGCCTCTCTCAATATAAACATAATTTTTAAAAAATGCTTGTAACTAAACTAAAAACATGTATTCCAAATATTTTCAAAATAAGGTTACTTGAGCTATACCTTGTTTCTCGCTTCAATATCTGCCTGGTGCGAAAGCAGCCTTTCCACTATAGCTATACTGTCACCACGGACAGCATGGTGGAGAGCAGTGTCGCCTTCAATGTCCACTATATTTGGATCGACACCATGGTCTAGCAGCACATTTGCACAGAACGTTCTCCGGTGTTGTAGGGCCTGTCAGTATTATGCCAAGAAATAGATGATTAAGTTCTAGGAATCAAAGTAAACATTCCACAAGTTTCACCAATGACTTTTAGTTCAATGAGATGAATTGATTTTTATTCTAAGTAATTGAATCAAACCCATCTCATTCTTTCACCAATGACTTATAGTCAATGAGGTAAATCCATTTTTATTCTAAGGAGTTACATCAACCCCATCTCGTGCTGACATAGTTGGCGAGTGCATACCTGCATCAGAGCTGTCTGATTCTCAGCGTCACAGAGGTTCAATTCGCATCCTTTCTTTATTAGGTATTTCACGATCCTTGAATGGCCATAGGCACAGGCCACATGGAGAGCAGTCCTATGGATGTCAGAGGGCTCTTTAGGAACTTAAAGGGCACTGTCTCAAAACACACATTATCCATGTCATTGTAAACATGTGTCCCTATGACTTCAAAACCAATAGTTCTTTTTCTTCTGCAAACAGTGCAATCGATATGAGTTCTTGTTACTCAGCACATTAATGAAGGAGCAGCCTATTTGAGCAGAGAGAAGATGACCTGGGAATTCAGTTTCCATGTGGGTCTGATCCTATTTTAACTGCCACTTATTAGTTATCACCTGGCCTTTCTGTGCCTCAATTCCCTCATCAACAAAATGGAGATAAAAAGAGTAATTATTTCCCAGGACATCACTGTTTGCTTAAATGAGAATCTATGCAAAGTGTTTACTACAGTTCCTAGCACACACACACAAAAACGGCTCAATAATTGTTAATGTTAGTGTCATTCTTACTACCACTTTATAAAGGCATTTCAATTAAATAAAATGACCTCATTCTACCTACTCTGCAGACCTGTTTTAAGGATCAGGAAGAACACAGTATTTCAATGATTCTAAAATGCTTACCTTCTCACACTTTAACACCTCTGACATTGGAATCCAACTTCTAATTCAGAACGTGTTACAACTATTATTGGCAGCATTTTAAAAAGTTTATTGATGCATAAAATACTGGCATCATGCCATCCATGGTGCCTTACATTAAGTGACATGACGATGAATACAACAGAGCTCTTGCTGTTCTAATCAATGGTTGGTATTTACATAAATTTTAGTTCTTAAAAGCCTTAAGTATTCATTGACTACTTAAAAAAGCAAAACAAGAATTTTTTAAAGTAATTCATACTTTGATTTTCAAGAAAACAGAAACCAAAGGAAATGCAGGATTCAAATAAATAGGATGACTCATTTTGTCCAATATTTAGATGTACCTGGTATAGATTGTCTGGAAAACAGATGTTCTCAATGATCAATATTATTTAATACTATTATACTTTTCAAAAAGGCAGGTAATGGTTACCCTTTACAATTTCCTACCTTCAGAAACACTTTTGTTTTTTGTGTGTTTTTTATCTTTAAATTCTTTATTAGTTAAGGAATTACAAATGTGTCATCATCCCCCCCCGCAACCCCACACTGTTGAAAGCAGGGAGAAAAAAGCTTCAACTGTGATTAAATCCTAATACTTCCATTTTTAATATCTCATTTTGCTCATATTGGCCAACATGAACCTTTTAAGAATACAAAAGGGTCTGGGAGATAGACTGAAAAGGTCCTGAGTACACTATGTCTGCTACATAATAGATATTCAGGTTATGTTTCATGTACAAATGGACTGAAAGAATGAATAAACAGTGGGAGAGTTCAATATTTTTAAAGAAAACTTTTATAAGTTAAAATGATACTTCTGGAATAGTAATAATCACTTCTATTTTCTATTTTTTAAAGAAATAATCCAGCCGAAACCGGTTTGGCTCAGTGGATAGAGCGTCGGCCTGAGGACTGAAAGGTCCCAGGTTCGATTCCGGTCAAGGGCATGTACCTGGGTTGCGGGCACATCCCCAGTAGGGGATGTGCAGGAGGCAGCTGGTCGATGTTTCTCTCTCATCAATGTTTCTAGCTCTCTATCTCTCTCTCCCTTCCTCTCTGTAAAAAATCAATAAAATATATTTTTTAAAAAAAGAAAAGAAATAATCCAGTTGAAGACAGACAAATATTACATTATCTCACTTATATGTGGAATCTAATGAACAAAATAAACTGATGAACAAAAAATGTCCAGAAGTCTGGATGCATGGAACAGAATAACAGATCTCAGGGTGGGGATGGGGGAACAGGAAGAGATTAGCCAAACAACACATGTACATGTATGCATAACCCATGGACACAGACAATAGTTTGGGGAAGGCCTGTGGTGGGGTGGAGGCTGGGTTGAGGGGGGACAAAAATGGAAAAAAATAGGAGACATCTGTCATCCTGTCAAAAACAAGACAAAAATAAAAAAGTTTTAACGATAAATTATTTTTAATTCATTCTAGAGAAAGAGGGAGGGAGCAGGGGAGAGTGTGAGAGAAAAAAACATCAATGTGAGGGAGAAGCATCGATCAGTCCCTTCCCATAGGTACCCTGACCAGGGATGGAACCCACAACCTAGGTATGTGTCCTGACCTGGAATGAACCCATGCCCTGTCAGTGTAGAGGAGGGGTACCAAACAACACTCCAACCAACTGAGTTATACTGGGCGCTTTTTTTGATTTTTATAAGCACACAGCTAAAATGATTACTCTATAATCATTTGCATATTATAGGTAATAAATACATATATAAAATAAAACACATATGTGTGCAATTAGATATAAGCATACACTCTACAGGCACAGATAAAAAGCATCACAAGTGCCCATGTCAGATGAGTAAAGATGTAGTACATTTGCACAATGGAATACTATGATGCTATAAAAAAAGAAGGAACTCTCATATACTTTGCGACAGCATGGATGGACCTGGAGATGATTATGCTGTGCAAAATAAGCCAATCAGAGAAAGACAAATACCATATGATCTCATTTACATGTGGAACAAAATAAATTAACAAACAAAATAGGGCCAGAGGCATGGAGATAGGGAACAGACTGACAGACCTCAGTGGGAGGGGGTTGGGGGGACTCAAAGAGATTAGCCAAAGAACATATGTGCATATTTGCACAGCCCATGGACACAAACAACTGTGAAGTGAAGGCCGAAAGGGGCTGGGTGGAAAGGCACTAAGAGGGGGGAGGGTGATGGGGGACATCTGTAACAGTATCAACAATCAAAAGAAACTTAAAAAAAGATTCCCTTTACTTCTGAAGATACCAATCCTCAAAAATCTTTCAAACATAAGTCCAAAAAACAGGAAGTAAGCAACCAATTTTATCTGTGCAGGATTCATATTATTGCTCTTCCCCAGGATTATTTCACTCATAATAATTCTTATTAGAATTTCTGTACAGGATCCTTGCAGATATCAGATTTTTTGAAATGTTCATTTTTAATTCAAATACTCAGAAATAAATTTTATCACATTTTGCATTTATTTTTGGCTATGGTCATAGTCTGTTTTTGTGTTTGTGTAACCAAACTGACCTTTTTCTTCTTATTATATTGCTATTTTAAGCAGTGCTGAATCAAACAAACTATGTAAATTGTCTATTTCATAGAGATATTTTAGTGTAAATAGAATTGATGGGTATAGGAAATATAATTATGTTTTTAAATGTGGTACTCAGCACCAAATTGCCTATGGCCAAAGTCAGAAGCAACTTAAACTTTAAGCAGCAATATAAGGATAATCACTGGTCATCTTCACAAACCTTGTGGATGGAAAATATTATTTTCCTCTTTTCACTTAAATTCCTTTTGCTACCAAGGACACTAAATATTTTTTACCTTTGTCATTGGTCACCTGTACATATGCCAAAAGTACTTTGTCCACTTTCAAATTAGTTTTCCCTTGCCAATTTCAAAAAAACTTCTCTGTAAAGTGCGGACTTTTTTTTCTCTGATACACATACATTGCAAATATTTTGCTAGAATTTCTTCTTTTACCCTACTAATATTATTTTCTGACACACAGAGGGTTTGCATTTTTTATATTGCTCAGTCAACTTCCAGAAATCTTGCTTTTGAAGGGTTTATAATCATTTAAAAAGTATAAATAGCCCTGGCTGGTTTGGCTCAGTGGACGGGGCATCAGCCTGGGTACTGAAGGGTCCCGGGTTCAATTTCAGTCAAGGGCACATGCACGGGTTGCAGTCTCAATCCCTAGTGGCGGGGGGGGGGGGGGTGCATGAGGCAGCCAATTAATGGTTCTCTCTCATCATTGATGTTTCTATCTCTCACTCTCTCTCTTCCTCTCTGAAATCAATAAGTACAATTTTTTAAAAGTATAAGTAGGCATTTGTGTTTTCTCCTAGTACTTTTCTCATTTTGTATACCTAATTTTTTAATCTGGTATTTGGAGGTGATAAAAATCTAGCTAGTTTCCTCCAAATACTCAACAGATATTTCTCCACCATTTGTCACTGACCTTTTCCTCCAAACATGAAATGTGACCAGCATCGAGTTCTAAGTCTTACATATATTTGGATGTTTGGGCATTTTCCATTCTGTTCCAATCATTTATCAGTCTTTTCAGCTATAAGTAAACAACTGCTTTGTGGAAATCTATAGCACATGCTGATATCTAAAATGATAAACCTGTGCCTACTATACAAAAATTTTCTTAATCTCATCACAATGATAAATGATAACATGTAACTTGAAAATTTTAACCCATATCTATTTGCTTGTAAAATTGATCAACATAGCACACATTTTGAGAAACTGAAACTTCCTCAACAGGACCACAGCCATCTTCCCACTTCAAATTCCTTCTGAGGTCCCTCAATAAAGAACATAGGTGAGCCCTGATGTAGCTTGGTAGGTGCGCTTCGACCTCTGAACCAGGAGGTGACACTTTGATTCAGGACAGGGCACAGGTCTGAGTGGTGGGCTCAATCCCCAGTGTGGGGCATGCAGGAGGCAGCTGATGAAACATTCTCAACATCGATGTTTCTATCTCTCTCCCTTCCTCTCTGAAATCAATAAAACATTTTAATAAAAACATAGGCATACATTGATATAAAGTGGTTATTGGATTTTATCCAAAGAACTTTTAACTTAGAGGTTGATCTATTTGGGGAATTATCTCTCTCATTATTCACTTTTCTATACGATGCAACATTATGGTATAAAATGTGTACATCAAATATAAAGTGCTATATATGCTCAATTTTGCTTCAATTATTGATATGTAGTTAAATCACTTAAAAGTTGCCAGTAAAGTGTTCTGTAAGAGGAATTATGACTGCGTCTTTATGTTTTTGTTTTTGCTGCTCATGAAGTTGGTCTGAGCGCCCGGTCCCAGGTCAAGTGTCCACCAGGGAGGTGCTGCGGGGCCCCGGAGGGGAAGTCAGCCCTGCGCCCTGGCTGACAGGAGGGCTGATCTCCAGCTGCTGAGCCCAGGCAAGGGTGTGCCTCTCCCAGGCCCACCCACCTCCTCCCAGTGGACCCCGGGCCCCCAGCCTTGCAGTCCCTATTACCTGGCATTCTTGTCTCTTTCATTCACATCACTTATCCCCAAAGAGAGGATTAGCTGCAATCTCAACCGGTTGTTATCTCTGGCAGCTCTGTGGATCCCGTGCAGACTTTTGTCTAGAAAGCAGGGATCTCTGAATTCCCTTCCACTGGACCCGTGGGTGGTAGTGCAGATCTCGGCCCCGCTGGTAGGAGTGACCGCCATTCCACCGGTAGAGGAGTCCACGACGCCACTGGTAGGGGAGACCTTGGCCCCCCTGATAGTGGTTTTCTTGCCCCCCTTGGTAGGGGAGTCCACGACGCCACTGGTAGGGGAGACCTTCGTCCCACAGACAGGGGGGGGTTTATCCCCCTTTGTAGGGGAAACTTTGCCCCCCCTGATAGGGGGTTTCTTGCCCCCCTTGGTAGGGGAGTCCACGACGCCACTGGTAGGGGAGACCTTGGTCCCACAGACAGGGGGGGGTTTATCCCCCTTTGTAGGGGAAACTTTGCCCCCCCTGATAGGGGGTTTCTTGCCCCCCTTGGTAGGGGAGTCCACGACGCCACTGGTAGGGGAGACCTTGGTCCCACAGACAGGGGGGGGTTTATCCCCCTTTGTAGGGGAAACTTTGCCCCCCCTGATAGGGGGTTTCTTGCCCCCCTTGGTAGGGGAGTCCATTACCCCACTGGTAGGGGAGACCTTCGTCCCACAGACAGGGAGGGTTTTATCCTCCTTTGTAGGGGAAACTTTGCCCCCCCCTGATAGGGGGTTTCTTGCCCCCCTTAGTAGGGGAGTCCATGACCTGACTGGTAGGGGAGAACTTCGCTTCCACGCTGGCATTCTTCAGAAAAGAAAACACTTTCTTCATCATGGAGAGTCTAGGCTTCAGAGAAGCCTCACCTTCCCTTCACTTTTCTCGCCTCCTGAAGCCAAAACTAGCTCTCTAGCCAACCACCACCTGCCACAGCATTCCAGCAGGGCAGTTTGGCAGTTTGGCAGTTTGGCAGTTGGGCAGTTGAGCATCTCCCAGCTCAGAATCATAGTAACCAAGCAACAGCCTCTGACATAACTGCCCATGTGCACAGAGCCTTGTGGTCAAGGGCAGCAAGAGCCCATGTGCAAAAAAGCCCAAGCCTCTCAAATCTCCGGAACTGCCTGTGGGCAGGTGTGGGTTCTGTTCAAACTCCCTGGAAGTTGGCCAAGTGTTTCCAGACGCTTGCAAATGTTACTCACCCCAGTGAAAAGGCAGTCTTTGCCTAAGACCAGGGCTAGGGTGGTGTGGAACTTCAGGATGCCCCAGAAAACTCCCCTTAACAAATCTCTAAATCTCCTTGTGACTCAGTTTATTTCTCTTCCTCATCCCTCCGTGCCCCAGCCAAGCTCCAGGGAATGTACCTGATGCAAGAACAGATGGATGTTTTCATGGCTTCAGAGATTGTGGCAATATGTGTCTGTAAGTGCAAATGTGTGGGAAACCAGTTCCTGTTCTCCAGATGAAAGAAAACCTCTTTCCACATGCCTCTTAATCCCCCTGTGGCCCACCTCTTACACTTACGTTTCCTTTCCCCCAAATAAATATTTAACCAATCATTTCGGAGCATGGTGTTAATTTTAAGAACTTTTTGTTAAAAAAGGGCTATTCACCTGTCACAAACCACCTTTTCTCGCCTAGTTTAAAATGTCACTTTACTGTGCATTGGATTCTCAAGTTATGTTTTTAGTTTTGGGGTTTTCTGTTCTCATCCATCAATGGGTCTGCTTCTTTTTTTCCATCCGTGATACCGCTGTAATAAACCCAGTTACAAACAAGGGGAGGGGAGCAAAGGGAAGGCCAAATTTCCTAGGCATGTCTTTTGTGCAGCTTTGCCAGAAAACGGCAATTTAACACTCCCCAGGGCTATTCCCCTCAGAGGGCACGGGGAGGGGACTGGCCCGGGGAAGAGTAGATGCATGCCCAGTCAAGTCTCCATGAAATAGGGAAGGTACTTGACTGTCAGTAACACCTGGGAACAGGTCATTCATTACAATAGGTGTGGCCACTGCAAGTGTGAGAAGATGTGAGACACTTACCTCCTAAACAAAGGAGTTCTCTTCTTGCTAGGCCCACGCTCCTGGCCTGCGGGACTCTCGTGCTCCTGCTTTTGCCCACAGAGCCCAAGGCCGTGTGGAGCCCACACACAGTGGACTAATGGACTGCAACTAAGCTGATGTCATGCAGGACCCAGCTCCTCCAGGGGAAGGAAACTCTGGACACTGGCTCTGCTTCAAGCCCTGCTGAGTCCCCAGCTGCACATTTTCCAGGTCTGGATTAAGGGATACGGGACTTGGCAAACCCAGGGCTGTCAATCACTCCTCCCCCAGTGTGAGTCTCAGACATGTGTTGTTCTCCAGATATTGTAAGGACCGACTTCAAGCACCCAGTTGGGAAGGGGATACCCACTTCCACTGATAACACTCTGTGGGGACTTTAGGTCTCTGAGTGTGTAAGGGCTGCCAGGCACCTCCCCTGAGCTTGTCAGGTTTAGTATGTGGTCACTTTTTTGTTCACACTTGACCTGTTAAGTCTTTGTTTATTGTCTACTTTCTCCCAACTAGAATATGCCATCCGTGAGAAAACTAATCATTTTCTTCACTATTTATCTGCACTCTGAACTCCTGTTGTACCATCTTTCTGCATGAAGTCAAGAACTCAAACGCTATAGGCCCAGCTGAGGCAGACCAGCTCCAGGCTGGTTCCTGTTCCCTGAAAGTTATGCCTGGGACATCCTGTATGAAGACAGAACAAGACATGATTTTGCTTACAAGAGTTGGAAGAAAACGTGATGGCCCACAATCACTTTGTTGTTGTTGAGGCAAATCAACACTATTCATTTTTCAAATGTCTTTATTGATTTCTTAGAGAGAAAGGGAGAGGAAGAAACATCAATGATGAGAGAGAATCATTGACCAGCTGCCTCCAGCATTCCCCCACTGGGATGGAGCCTCCAACCTGGGTATGTGCCTTGACCTGGAATCAAACCAGCAATATGTTGGTTATTGGGTACATGCCCAACCACTGAACCCCACTAGCTGTACACACTATTACTTTTTCTAGAGGCCCAGTGTACGAATTCATGCACAGGTAGGGCCTGGCCAGCCTGGCCTCAATCAGGGCAGATCAGGGCTGGGCCTGTCAGGAGGAGGAGAAGGTGGGAGGTTGCTGACCAGCCCGCCTGTATCCTGGCCTGATCAGGGCCCCTGATCCAGGCTGGGCCAGCTGGGGGAAAGGGCTGCGGGTGGTTGGCTGGCGGACCCCACCCCCAATTGGGCTGGGGGGGGCATTTAGGGGTGGGGCAGGCCATGGGGAGGGGCTGTGGCCTGTGGGCTGGCCAGCGCCACCCCCAAATGGAGTTGATGGCGGGTGCCTATCTGGGACCAGTGGCCTGTGAGAGGGGCCATGAGTGGTTGGCCAGCAGTCCCTGCCCTCTATTGTGGTGGTGGGGGCAATCAGGGGTGGGCTGGCAGGAGGATGGGCTGTGAGCCGATGAGGGTGGTGGGGGCCCATCAGGGGTGTGGACAGCCAGGGGGAGCTGACTGCAGAAAGTTGGTGGCCAACCCTGCCCCCTCTTTGAGATGGGGTGGCGATCAGGGCTAAGGCTGGACAGGGCGAGGAGCTGCAGGAGGTTGGCCACCCAGCCCCATCCCCTAGTGGGTTGGGGAGGGTGCTATCAGGGGAAGGCTGGCCATGGGGAGGGGCTGCAGGCCTATCGTGATGGGGCAGGCTGATCAGGGGCACATATGGCCAGGGGGAGGAGAGCGGGAATTTGGCCAGCACACCCTGGTCTTAATCGGGGTGGGAGAGTCTGATCAGGGTGGGCCCGCAGGAGGAGGGGCCACAAGTTTGGCCATCTGCCCCACCCGCTGATCGGGATGGTTAGCTGGCCACAGTGGGCTTCATAGTGACCAGTTGTTAGATCGTTATGGCCTTTATGGTAGCTGCCTTTTTATACATATAGACTAGTGGTTTGGCACAAAAAATACATGCACATTAAAAGGGAATTAATTAGAGGAAATATTTTAATATTGCTATTTTCCCTTTATAATAGAAGTGTCAGAGATAAAAGAAAATCAGTAAAATGTATATGAAAATCTCCCTCCTGTCAGAGTGGTGGCATGCCCTGGGACCCATAATCAAATCCCTGTCCACCTGTGCGTGTCTCAAAATCGTGAGAGACCCAGAACCAGCCGGCCCCACCCCTGTCAAGCCCCACAGGGCAGGGGGTGTGGCCTCAGGTCCTCCAGCCTGACCTCAGGTCCCCTGGTGAGAGAGGTGGGAGGCGGGGACTCAGGTCCCCCAACAAGCCCCACCAGGGTGTGGGGTGCGGACTCAGGTCCCCAGGCTCAGCCTCAGGACCACATGGCTTCAGGTCCCTCGGCCCCTGCTCTGGGGATGGGGACACGGCCTCATGTCCCACGGCCCAGCTTCCGGTCCCACAGCCCCAGCGCGAGGGCACAAGGCTGCGAGGGTGTGATGACCATTTGCATATTAGCTCTTTATTATGTAGGATTGCTGACCCTATTACAGATGTTCCCAATTTCCCCCATACTCCTCCCCACTTTTCTCCCTCTACCCTGCCCCAGTGCTTCTAATCCCTTGCCACATTATAGTCTATGTCCATGGCCTATGCATATATGTACATACTGTGTTTAAAATATTTTTGTTGATTTTAAAGTGGAAGGGAGAGGGAGAGATAATAACATCAATGATGAGAGAGAATTGCTGATTAGTTGCCTCATGCATGACTCCACACCCTCACTGGGAATTGAGCCTGCAACCCATGTATGCGCCCTGAACAGGAAAATAACCAGTATCACATGACATCATCATTTGTGGAATATAATGAACAGCATAAATTGATGAACAAAAATAGATTCAGAAAGCATCAAACAGACTGTCAAACTTCAGCGGGAATTCAAGGGATGGAGGGGGTTAAGGAATCAACCAAAGGATTTATATGCATTCATATAAGCATAACCAATGGACACAGACACTATGGGGGATAAGGGCATGTGCTGAGGTGTGAGGGTGGCTGGGCAGAGCTCAATGGGACAAAAAGGAGTTATATGCCATCCTATATGTAATACTTTAAACAATAAATAATTTTAAAAATAAAAATAAAATACAAAGAACCATGACCTCCTGGTTCGTATGTCGAGGCTCAACCACTGAGCTACACCAGCTGGACAACATTATTTTATTTGTTTTTTTAATATTTCTATTGATTTCAAAGAGGAAGGGAGGGGGAGAGAGAGATATAAACATCAGTGATGAGAGAGAATCATTGATTGGCTGCCTCCTGCACGGCCCCCACTGGGGATCAAGCCTGAAACCCGGGCACATGCCTGGACCGGGAATCAAACCGACGACCTCCTGGTTCCTAGGTCGAAGCTCTACTGCTGAGCCACATCTGGCTCGGCTAGACTACATTATTTTAAAATTTATGAAAATATATATAGTTTTTATTGTTGATAGTATTATCAATGCCCCGCATTTCCCCCCTCTGTATATATTCTTTGGTGGATCTCTTGCATTCCTCCCACCTCCTTCCCCTCAGAGATCTGTCAGTCAGCTCCAGTTAGCCAGGCCTCTGGTCCCATCTAGTCCCTCCCCAGCCATCACTCTCTCTGCCACAACACCTTTTTTAAAAAATATATATTTTTATTGGTTTCAGAGAGGAAGGGAGAGGGATATAGAAACATCAATGATGAGAGAGAATCATTGATTTGTTGCCTTTGGCACACCCCCCACTGGAGATCCAGCCCACAACCCAGGCATGTGCCCTGGTCCAGAATCTTCAGTCCGCAAGCCAAGGCTATGTCCACTGAGACAAACCGGCTAGGGCAGCCACAACACCTTTATAACCTAAGTCAGTGGTCCACAAACTCATTAGTCAACAGAGACAAATATCAACAGTACAACGTTCGAAATTTCTTTTGTGAGCCAAATTTTTTAAACTTAAACTATATAGGTAGGAACATTGTTATTAACTTAATTAGGGTCTCCTAAGGCTTAGGAAGAGCCACACTGAAGGAGCCAAAGAGCCTCATGTGTTTTGGGAGCCACAGTTTGCCAACAATGGAACTAAGTCATTGGCTGGGATGCCAGGACTCCCCTGGGCGGTTGAGAAAACTACATTACCCAGAAGGAACTGCACTCATGTGGGCGGAGCTAAAGGGCATTTTGGTGTCTGTGCATCCGGTTAGGGCGGGACTTCCTGCTTCCTCCTCGTGGTGGACATTTCAACTCTTTAGGTCTTTGTTCACAGACTCCCTTGGGGACCCGCCTCTCAGGTCCTGCCACCCAGGTCCCCGCGCTCAGAATGGTGAGTCCCTCGTGGGTGACACATGGCTGATGGGGGAAGAGGGTGAAAGGCTGCAGTGCCGCCTTGTGAGGACGTGATGGTGCGACTGAGCAGGGAGGACTCGGGAACCCGGGCCCGTTGTGGGTGTAAATGCAACAGAGATATGAAGTGAGGTTTTGCACGAGGAGTTTTAGTTTCACTCTCAGGACGCTGGGGCCATAGATGGTTGTGAAAAAATAGGGACATTTTCTGAGGCCGGATTCTAACTTTTCCTAACATTGCTCAGAGGAAGGACAGACTGGAGGACAGAGGACAGCAGCTGTGGACAGGGAGGGGAAGTCCTGTAAATTATAAGGGAACTGGCAGAGTGAGCCCTGAGGACTGAGCCCTGAGATAACACAGGCATCTGGAGGGCACCTGGCCTCGGGGCTGGGCAAGGACACTGAGCAGCCTGAGCCCATAGAGCCTGGTGGGTGCCAGGCTGTCAACAGACCATTTTCTTTCCACAAATTTTTCCAAATGCAGAATGAATTAGGTGTACGGGTTTGTGGAGCGTAATTCAGGGCCTCACCCCCTTGTGACCTCTGAGAGAGTAGAGTCCTGGGACTGTCAGCTGCTCTTGTATCTCGAGGACCTGGGGACTTTGAACAGACACTCAGCACAGACTCCTAAGGCCAGGAGTAGGGCTTCATGAAGTGGAACTTGTTTGTGGCAACCAGTGTAATGAGTGTGAGGTCCTCCAGACATAGGTTCCAGAATGTGCAAAGGCTGGGAGTGAAGAGAGAGCTGAATCAGGAACCTGCAAGTATGTTTTTTAAAAGACATATATATTTTTATTGATTTTAGATGTAGAAATAAAGGGGAGGGGGAGAGAGAGAGAGAAACAGTGATGAGCAAGAAATAAGAATCAGTTACTGCCTACACAATCCCTACAGTGGATTTAGCGCACAACCCAGGCATGTGACCTCACCAGTGCATGGGTCTCTGTTCAACCAACTGAGACACATCAGCCAGGACTGTAGGTCACTTTCATACAGGGGATCATGGTCAGGTTGGTAATGGTAATAGTAGCTCAGAAGCAACAGTGTGAGCCTGAGGACTGACTTCTTGCTGGGGCCACTCTTTGTGGGTGGTGGGTGTCACAACACAGCATAGGGACAGACGTTGTCATGTAGAGTGTCAGGGAGAGTGAATGGCTTTGCAGTGGCCAAGGCCTTTAAAAGATGAGTGCACGTGCGATGAATTGGAGGCTAAAGGGAAATTCAACAAGATGAGATAGGGAGATAGGGGTTTGTACATATTTACTTCTACAAACTCTCACCAGGATTTTGTTGTCACTTTTGATGTGAATTAGCTTAGACCTTGAGTGGTCATCTGTGACACTCAGTAAGCCTGGTGCAGAGGGCCATCGGGGCTGGGACTTGAGTGATGATTAAGTGAAAGATGTTGGCTGTGCCTGGTGAAGGGACATCAAGTGCAGCACCAGGGGAGGTGAGCTCTGGGTATCTGAGATCTGGTTGTGGTTCTCCATAGATGAGATTGAAGAAAAAAACAGTCATGGAGAGAAGCCTTCATAGTAGGACTCAAGCCTGCATCTATGAGTGTGGACTATCAGTTCATAATCTTTTTCAAATTGTTTAAATAAATTCATTATTTTAACCTGAAGGAGGACTGTGTAGTATCTAAGACATATGTTTGAGTTTCACTCCTTCCTCAATGACTCAAGTGGCTTCTTTGCTATATGAAACCATAGGTTTTGAATTTTGGAAAGAAAGTTGGTTTTCTTCGTTTTTATCCTATGTTCAATTTAAGCCAATGTGTAGCATATACTTACACATTTAATCTGCATTGTTTACATTCTCCAGTATTATTTTTTTTAAGTTTAAGCATTGAACAATACATTAAATGAAGTCTAGGTTTATAATATTTGTTAATTTTCCTGGTGTAAATACTCTCATCATTGTCAGTTGCAATCTGCTAAAATGATGGCACTGAACATAAACATGTTAAAATATATCAGTAGCACATCATTATATTTTATTTGCAACATGCTGATACAGTAGCAACAAATATGCTCCAGATCTTTGGTAATAAAATAAAATTATTGGGAACTGTCAATTTGTAAACCTTTCTTAAAGTTTAATGTAAGTATATTTGATTTAAATTATATATTTTTAAGCATAGGCTTTTGGTGTTTCCATGCATTCCTGCATGGCTGAAACCAAGATCCTCCTGCCCTTATCAGTGCTTCATTCTCGGCGTGTAAAAACACAGTCTGCCTTAGAAATAGTTTACTTGAAATATATCCTTGTAAAAAAACACTTATGAAACCCCCTGAATCCTATCTTGCCTTCCACCACTCGCTGTCATTGTGATGGTTTTTGTGTCTATCTATTCATACATGATTGGGTATTTTACATAAATTGCTCCATGTCTTGCCCTGGCCAGATAGCTCACTGGGTCGGAGAATCATCTCAATAACGACAAGGTTGCCAGGTCCATCACCGGTCAGGGCAATTACAAGAATCAACCGCTGAAGGTATGAGAGTAATGGAACAAAGGAACTGCTGTGTCCCTATTTTCCTCTCACTCTAAACTCAATAAATATGTTTATTCACTCAGTCAGTCCACACACATGTGAACACCAGCACAGCCCAGGGGCCCCGTGGTGACCAGCAGACAGGGTTCTCATGAGGGTAGAACATGCAGTGGTCCAGAGACCAGTATGCGAGGTGCTGTTGCTGTAAGTGTGGCTGGTGGGGAGCTGGGCTGAGCTGCACAGTTACCCACAGGGGATGATGACATCCCTGGGCTAAAAGCAAAGAAGCTGGGAAAAGCTTTGGGCTAGTTCATGCCCCCATGGTCTCTGCACCTTCCAGTCGGGGGTTTTATTGCACATTCAGGTGGTTGAGAAGTCCAGATTACTCTCAGGTGGCAAGGCTGGGAGCAGCAGTGGCTGCTAGGCAGGTGGGTGTGGGCAGGCAAAAGGCCAGGGCAGTTGCCAGGAAGAGCTGGTGCTGGGCCAAGTGTGTGGCTCTAAGGCCTTCCCTTGTCACAGTCCAGGCTGATGGTCTCTCTGTTCTTTGGGGCCATGGTTAGTGGGAAGTGGAGCAAGCTCTGTTGCAGGAGTTCCTGGGGGGTCATGACCTGGGAGTCAGCATGTGCTCCAAGTAAACATGTGACCCAGGCAGGGCCAACCTAGTCCACTGTAATGAACTGCTCCAGCCATTGCCCTGCCTAGAGAGGGAGAGGAGCTGTCTCTGCAGAGGCTGATTCCCTATCTGCCCAGCAGGAGGGGTTGCAGGCTGCTGAGCCAGGTGGTCCTTTCCTGAGTTACCAGTGTCTTGAAGTTTAGCCCCCAAAGGAGGCTCTAGATATTTATCAATCTAAAGAGAGAGAGTATCCCTGTTCTTTCCTTCATGGGTAAACATCCACCCTGACGCACTGAGACTGCTTACTGCCTGCACAGCCCACCCTTCTATACACTTTCCGGGCTGTACCTGGGATGTTCCACTGAAGGTGATACATGCCCCTGACTGAATTGAGTTGATGGACACTGAACTCTGGGCATAGTGTGGTGCTGGGGTGTGTGGTTGAAGGAGCAGAGAGGTGTGGTCTAGGACAGGGCTGGAGATCCCCCTGAGCAGGGCAGCACCTTAATTATTAATGTTGCCTTTAAGAGAGAAAATTAGTATGGCTCAGCATTTTTGGGGTCCCAAACATTTTGTGCTTGGAAGGCACATAACAATAGCAGAAAATCACTCTTGGTCCAATATTGGGTTATTTTGCATTGCTGATCAAGGCCTTGAAAGACTGCATGACTTTGCAGTCTTTGTGGTTCTTGTTTGTAGCCTGGTGCCTCTATCACTGGTGAGTTCAATAATCACCCAGAATAGGAGTTCTTTGTTGTGCTTGTGTGAACAATATGAATTATATTCTCTGTTCACAATAAGTATTACATAATTCTCAGCAATGTTTAGGACAGATCTTCGCCACATACTATACAGGAGCCATGTGGCATGAATAATGAAATTCCATATGCTGGTGTCACTTGTTGTAAGACTCTGAGGTTTAAATGGAACTGCCATTAGGACAGAAACACTGTAGTCACAGTGAGTGGGAAAGACTGCAGTAAACTGAAGGAAAAGTGCCCTTCTGAACGTTTTCCAAAAATGATCCAAGGTCTGTGGCTGGTGTGATGTTTGCTTACAGACATTCTCAGGGCCTCCATCTCTGTTTTCTGTGGCTGAACTCATTGGCAGAAAAAAATAAAGTTTGTTGGAGCCCCTGGCCTCACCTCAAGGTTTCCTTAACTGGCAAGACCTCAGACCTTCTCTGACCAGTTATAGGATGTATTTTTTGTAACCAGTCATCATTCCTGTGGATTGTGATAGCAAAAATCTTCAGTACTTGCCGATATTTGCTGCTCCTGTGGCAAGGCTGCTCCTCCCAGGAAATTAGGAGAGAGTTGGTAGAGCCCATATACGGTTGCGATTTTAATTTCCTAACAAGACAGGGATATCCAGGTCTTTTTTTGGAAGTACTTTTTAAGGCTTTCTTAAGTCTATGTATAACTGACATGCAACAAAATGGATTCTTCTAATGTGTGCTTTTTAAGGCCCATCTCAGCAGCCCTCCTACTCGTTGCGGCCCAGAGTGTGTGGGTGTTCCGCAGGGATGCAGAGGCATCCTTATTGTTCCCCTTCTACTCTGTCCAACCGCCAGTGATGGTAGGGCATGGGCCTGAAGCTCCAGCGCCAGCCATCTTCACGGCTCCCAAGCAGGATACCAGGCTTTTCCTTTGGCACTCTTATTGGCTTCATGTCTTCAGAGCTTAGACACGTTTCTTTAAAACATGATACTCCAGTCAAAGTTTCCGGTTAATAAAATCACTATTGAAAACCGGTCTTATTGATTTCATGCAAAGAAATGTATTGCCATGACTTATTAAGCATTGCCAGATTTCAGAGGAATTATATAAGGAGAAAAACATACTGATCTGCTCTAGGATTTTCTGATTTTCCTTGCCAGCCCTTTTTCATGGATTTTTCAGAGTTACAACAAAATAGTAACTGTTATATTTCTTTTATCAGTCCCCCCTAAGTACTTTGGCATAACTATTTACCCTCTGTTTAGGGAGGCAAAATGTAAATTATTTACTCTCTTCTGGCTTACTGGCCTGTACTATTTGATTAATTTCCTTTTAATATTTCTCTTTTCCTTTTTAAAAATCACGTACACAACCTTTATAAATGTTATACTTTCAAACCAGACTTTAAACCTTCTCTCCATGTCCTTCAAAAATGCATAACCATGCCTCAGATCTTCTATTCCAAACAGGCCTTTCCTAGTTTTCTACAGTTGAGATTTGTACTACCCCTGACATGGGCATGGTCACTCAGGTCTGAAAGACAGTATACAAGCTGCCAACTGTTAGCTGTTTCTCAATAGAGACCAAAACCTGGTGGGTATTCTTCTTTGCCCAGTTGGGCACTTGCCCTCTTGGCAGCCAGACACCCTCTACTCTTGGGGTTTGTTATGCCCAGATTTCAAGATACCCAAGAAACCACATCAGGGAGCCAGCCAATCTGATGCAAAAGCATAAGAATCTGTATTTCAAGCTAGCTTGAGCTCCCCATCCACCAGACTCGCCGACACAATGGCAGGCCAAGTGGCTGAGAGACAGAACCCCGCCTAGAGATGGGTTTTAAAGGGGGGGTTGGAGTAAGGGAAGGAGAAAGGACTGTGCTCTGCCGATTGGCCAGGCGCAAGTCGATGTCTTGTTCCTGGGTGTGGCTAGCAGAGTCTTAGATTTCCGGGAAGAAGGTCCTTGCCAAGCACGTGGCCAAGGTAAGATGGAGGATGTAGCCCTTACCCTGGGGCAGGGTGGAGGGCCTAGCCCTCGCCCTTTCAGGGTTCACCCCGCACAGTCATTCAGCCTTCAGTCTTAAATATTTTTTTTTGTAGACTTCCATATTTACGTGAATAAATATTTATACCTAAGTAGACATATAAACATTAAATAAACCCACATTTACACCTTATCAGTGAACAAGTACTTTTACAGTCTTGGGAATTTGGGCAGATAACAGGAACACTGCCCAAGTCCCCTTATGGGGGCCTGACAAGAACAGACGTGGGGGACTTTGGCTGGGGGGTATAAAGTCTCCATTCTTCCTCTCTCAGCACTGCTAAGGACAGGATCATTGGAGAGGTCTCTTCACCTAGGCAAGGCTGTGCTGAGCCATCTGGGGCAAAAGTGGTTTCTGCTTCCATTAGAGGTACCAGGTCAACTGGTAAATATAGGAATTCATGAACCACTTAATGGCCGCCTAACTGACATCGGTGGGGGCGGCAGAACAGTCTGCAGCTGTGGTACCAGTAGCTCTAATCATGGTGACTTCCTGTCCTGAGAGGGGAGCTACCTTCTGAGTAACTACCGAGTGCTCTGTCGCTGTATCAATCATAAAGTTCACAGTCTGGCCCCCGATCTTCATTTTGACCATCGGCTCATGGGGGCCCAGTTGGAAAAAGCCCAGTCTGTCCTAGTCAAAATGAGCTGTTGCCAGTCCGAGGAGGTCTGCCTCAGGTGGCTCTGGCCAATAGCGGCTGGGTGGTTTGGATGGCCTTGCCAGCTTCTTCTGGCCTGCTACTAAACTTTACTCTGTCCCTTCTTACACACGCAGAACTGGACCCAAGGCAGCGAGGTTTGAGCAATTTTAAAATTCCTTAACATTTTATCATTCATGTTGCAGGGAGGGACCGGGTTGGCTCCTCCTGAATAAAAGAACTAATCAAAATAAGGCTTATTTTCTAACTTCATTTGTCCCTGGGTGTGGACAACAAATGACACTAATCAGATTGACATAAACGATTTAACCTTTGTTTAGGGAGGCAAATGCAAAGCATTTACTCCCAAGTGTCATTGGTTTAGGGAAGATAGGATTTCTGACACACTGGTTGATGGGAATGAGGTAGCATTCATCAGTGTTACCCAGTCTTGTAAATCTCCACTGGCATGGGTAAGGAAGAAGGGAAAGAGAGAACTAGATTATGGAGGTGGTGAACTATATTTTTGGAAAAGATGCTGATTAGGAAAAAAATTTAACCATGCCAAGATATATTTGAATTACCTTTGAAGTTGTGCCTCTGGGAATGAAGCTGTGTGAGAGAAGTGTTGCCAAGGAACTATGTGCAGTAGATTGTGAAAAGTGATGGCCTCAACACCCTGGGATTGGGGTCAAGAGGGTGGTGATTTGTGATGCCATGTTTTTGGTGTCTTAGAGGAACAATCGTAGGGACATTAAGGCTATTTCCTGAGAAGATCAGTATCAAATCACTCACACTCTCTTTATGGCCAACATCCCTCTCTAGCCTATGCTTTTGACTCCCACTGTATTATAAGAGGCAGTGTGGCATACCTGGGAGGTCCAGAGCTCAGGTATCTTCTATCTGCTCAACTGTCTTAGTTGTTGTGGGAAGAAAAATAGCAGCAGGAAAATAAGAAGACAGTGGCTTTCATGGGATGAAGACCTGGTATTTTCTCTGATGTGTAGTGTGAAAAGAGCGATGGGTGTGGAGGGTGGCGAGTATGACAGACTTACAATCTTAGGAGTCAATCTGATCATGGGCTGTACTGTCCCCATTATGACAGGATGTAAACTTTGAGGACGTGGCCATTGCCTTCTCTCAGGAGGAGTGGGGGCTCCTTGATGAGGCTCAGAGACTTCTGTACTGCGATGTGATGCAGGAAGTTTTTGCCCTTGTATCATCTGTAGGTAAGACCTTCACATTCTCCCAGTGTCCTGAGGTGATGCCCTCTCTTCCTTTATTCCTCAGCCATAGCTTTCCCTCTCCCACAGCCAGAACATTGCCTCTGCTAATTTTTCCCGCTTTCCTGTCAAACGTGCTGTGGCTTCCAGGGATGAGCTAGATGGGGAACCCTGAGCAAAGGACTCCACGAACATCACTAACACCCATAACCTCAAAAAGTGCAAGAAGTGTTAGGGAGTCAGGAGTTTTGCATTGAGCTTAATGGGTCCCAGCTTGCACTTTCTCCTCAATGGAGGCTTACAGTGTCCGCATGCATGGCTTCAACTTCTGCACTCTTTCTCTAGGTAAGGGTTCTTTGTGGCAGCTTGTGTCATGTTATGGTCTTTATTTACATGAACCATGGGCTGTTCTTGTAAGGCCCCCATTCAATTCTTTGTTATATTTTCTTCCCTGAATAATATAGCAAGCTGTGTTGCTCTGGCCAAGTGCTGACTGCTCACTTCTTCATCACCTATTTCTCTCCATTGGTGCCACTACAGTATTCTGCAACATTGACTTGCACATGTGTTATGACATGCACATACGTGCTAAGTAATCCTCAAAACCAGCTACTCTTTTATTGAATTTTACTTGGAATAAGATGGAGCCAAAACCTTGCACAGCTCGTCCCAGTTCCCAGCAGGCAAGCTGTGCTGAATTTTGTTAGTTGAAAGATTAGCTGGAGATCCATATTCTAATCCATGTGGTGCCTGCCATGTTTGTGTCATATTTCTGCTGAGGCCTTCCTATTTTGTGATCTTCATTAGCCCAGAAAGTCACAAGAGCCTCTTGTTAATCCTTCCTGCACATCTCATATTTTCAGACAATTGCATGGAACCAATTTGTGTGTGTAACACACTCTTGTAACCAGACTTCCCCCTGTCACCACATTCAACATTCATTTCCTCACCATTTCTCACTTTTCAGGTTGTTGGCATAAAATGGAAGATGAGGAGGCCTGTTCTGATGACAGTGTATCTATACGAGGAGAGTCACAAGTAAGGGCATCTAAGAAAGCTGCAGATACCCAGAAGACCCATCTGTGTAAGCGCTGTTTCTCTGTGTTACAACATATTTTTCACCTGACTGGGTCACATGCAGCATACTTTGATCAGAAAGCCCTCTGTACTGATGCATGTCTTGGAGACTTCTATTTTAGTGCAAACCTTCACCAGGGACAGAGGAATGAATGTGGGGAGGAGCCCTGGAAACAAGCTATGGTCAGGGCATCCTATGTGAGCAGGTGCAGCGTCTACTTATCTTCAGTGCCTTCAACCAGCAGGGAGGTTGGGGAAGACTTGCAATGCAACTCAGAGCTTCCCCAGCACCAGGCCATTCTCAAAACTGAGGAGCTACCCTTTGGCAGTGAGATTTCACAGGAATTTCTTGATAAAAAAAGTCATCACCAGTGGGGTGACTGTGAAAATGCTGCCAGCCACAACCTGAAAGTTGTTCAATGTCAGGGTGCATATTCTGGAGAAATGATTTATGAGTGTAACAAATGTAGGAAAGTTTTTAGGCAAATCTTTAACATCATTGGATATAAGAGAGTTCACCCTAGCGAACAGCCCTATCTGTGTAGTGAATGTGGGAAGTCCTTTCATCGAAGGGCTCACCTCACTGTACACCTCAGAGTTCACACTGGAGAGAAGCCGTATGAGTGTACTGAATGTGGAAAGTCCTTCAGTGAAAGAGGTACACTCATTAAACACCAGAGAGTTCACGCTGGAGAGAAGCCATATGAGTGTACTGAATGTGGGAAGTCTTTTAGCCAAAAATCTAACCTTATTAGACATCTCAGAGTTCACACGGGAGAGAAGCCATATGAATGTACTGAATGTGGAAAATTCTTCAGTGAAAGAAGTACACTCATTAAACACCAGAGTGTTCACACTGGAGAGAAGCCATATGCGTGTGCTGAATGTTGGAAGTCTTTTCGCAAAAAATCTGAGCTTATTTATCATCTGAGAGTTCACACTGGAGAGAAGCCGTATGCGTGTATTGAGTGTGGAAAGTCTTTTTGTGAAAAATCTAAGCTTATTAAACATCTGAGAGTTCACAGTGGAGAGAACCCACATGAGTGTACTGAATGTGGGAAGTCTTTTAGCCAAAAATCTAGCCTTATTAGACATGTCAGAGTTCACACTGGAGAGAAGCCATATGAATGTATTGAATGTGGAAAGTTCTTCAGTGAAAGAAGTACACTCATTAAACACCAGAGAGTTCACACTGGAGAGAAGCCATATGAGTGTACTGAATGTGGAAAGTTCTTCAGTGAAAGAAGTACACTCATTAAACACCAGAGAGTTCATACTGGAGAGAAGCCATATGAATGTACTGAATGTGGGAAATCCTTCCGTGTGAGGAGCACACTCATTAAACACCAGAGAATTCACACCGGAGAGAAGCCGTATGAGTGTACTGAATGTGGGAAGTCTCTTAGCCAAAAATCTAACCTTATTAGCCATCTGAGAGTTCACACTGCAGAGAAGCCATATCAGTGTACTGAATGTGAGAAGTCCTTCAGTGAAAGAATTAAACTCATTAAACATCAGAGAGTTCACACTGGAAAGAAGCCATATGATTGTACTGAATGTGGGAAGTGTTTTTGAGAAAAATCTAGTCTTATTAAACATCTGAGAGGTCACAGTGGAGAGAAGTGTTAAATTTGCACAGAATGTTTTATTTTATTCACTTGAATAATAACACTGAAGGCCACTATTTGGGAACTATTTTCCGGAATTTAAACCCTTTTAATGGGACATACACTGTACTAGATTCCGCATAAGTTTCCAATACAACTGAGGCTTGAAGGAGTGCATTGCAATGGTAACATGCACAGATCTTCTACCCGATTGATTTGTGGCTGAAGAGATTTCCCCTCTACCACCTGGCTCACCTGAAGACTGTGTATCAGTCCCAACCCTTTTGTGCTCAGGGGAAATGTGTTCTGTGTTCTCTCTTGTGCTTGAGAACATTATGATTATTCCAGCTCCTGACAGGATCTTCATTCCTTTATCTCTGTGGAGGTAATGCACCTGACCCAGGACTCATCCAGGGCACCCGTCCTCAACTAAGAAGTGCTGCCTCTTTCAGGGATATGTGCTTCTCACATTATGCTGTGATGAATTGTTCCAGGTGTTGATTCACCAACCTGCGAACCACTTGCTGTCCTCTGTCTGGTTTATGATCTTTTAGTAAAGGTGTTTTTCTTTTGTACTTTTAATTATGTTGGTTATATTCACACTTGGGTTGCGGGTGAATTTCCCGCCAAAATATAAGATGGCGCGTTAAAATGCCTATATCTTTTGAAGTATGGGTTCGATTGAAATGAAATATTTGGTAATACGCAGTTACAATCGGCCCGAGTTTACACGTTTCCCGCACTCCACCGCAAATCTATATGAACCGAGTTTAAGACGGCTCCCGCGGAGTACGCGCAATTCACGCGAGCCGACTTAACTCGTTTCCCGCAACCCAAGTGTTCAACTCCAGGGATGATTGTCAAGCACAATTATGATCCATCATCATAGAGTTAACAGATATTGTGTGGTTCCCAAACTTTCTTGCCTTAGGAGGGACAGCATCATGCCAGGAAATCACTCTTTGACCAATTGGCTTATAGTGCATTGCTGCTCATGGCCTTGAAATAAAGACTGCATGACTTTGTGGTTCTAATTTGCCTGTTTGTCCCAGCCCATGTTGTGCTATGTAGGAGGCATCTAATTTTTTTCTTCTCTCTCACATTGATGTCCCCCTCAATCTCTTTCTTCCTTTCTCCCCTCCCTTGCACTCTCTCTCAAAATCCATGGAAACATATTCTCAGATGAGGATTACCAAAAAAACTCAAACATTCACCCTGGTGTCCTGCTCACTTTTCAGCCTTTGCCTCAGATGCTCCCACTGCAGCTGGGTACACTGTATCTTTCCCAGGGTTTGGCAGAGAGGAGGCCCAGGCAAGGCACTGGGAGGGATTTGGGTTCTGTGTCTGCCTAAGATGAGCTGGCCAGGGGTCTTCTGTCTCCATCCAGAGGTCTCTCGAGCCTGCTCTTCCCCACCCCGGGGTACCTGGCCTGCTGCACATGAAGTTAGTTCTGTATCTGAGAGAAGCCCCCTGATGCTACAGGTCCCCAAATCAGTTCACATTTAGAAAGTTCTGCCTCCAGCCAACCCACTCACACCCCTGAGACCCACTGGTGTTTAAGTCTCATTTTCACTTTAGAGATTATTTTTCACTTTAATTTTATTAAAATTAAAGCACGACTCTCCCCCACTCCTCACCCAGCCGGTCCTGGAGATAGCATGGGTTCTCCAGGATATGGTGGTGTGTATTGTCAGTGGTGAGAACATTCTGCAGTACAAGCATTTTCAGAAGGATTGGCTTGGTCTTCATATAATTCCACATTTGGAGGATGAGTTGTGGACAGTGTGCCCCTCCCTAAGTTTTGCCTGTGCATGGGAGACCTGCAATGAGGGGATAGTTCCTGGATTCTGGAGAATAGTGTGCTGCTGGGGTGTCTGGTTGAGGGGCAGAGAGGTTGTGTGCCTATGAACGTGTTCCTGCCAGCTCAGGGGCCAGGTTCCTTGAGTGGGTGGGCTGAGGGAAGGCTGTAGGGATGAGAACTTGAATCCCGTTGGATGGAGGCTCAGCAACCATGTGTTGAGGCTGTGGATACTGTTGAGCCCAACTTTTTCAGATGCCCCAAATACAGAGTCCCCTGTCCTTGGGAACTGGCATCTAGTGGAGGACAGTCCACAGATAATGGACCAGCAGCTATGGGGGGAGGTGAAACCAGCGTTAGTCAGTGGGGTCTTCACTGAGGAATTCTGGGTAGTGGTGGCAGGCTCCAGGTGGAAGCCTGCCCTGTGCATATACAAGCTGTAGGGAGGTCAGTCTGGCTGGTTTTAACAGCAAGGATCAGAAAGTAGTACAAATAAATAAATAAAATAAATGGGGGCCTAATAGGCAGATGTATTGTGCATCTTGTCTTGAGCCAGACTGGAAATACAACTAAATCAAAGAATATCCTCCTGGTATTAACAAATTACATGCACCTGAGCAGACATTTTACAAGAAGGAAGGGCAGAGGATGCCTGGAGTACAGCAAGAACTGGGAAGTGGGCTTAAGAGGGACAGCCAGCCAGTGGACCAAAAGGGTGAGGAGAAAGCTGTGTTGCACCAAAGCTGCATCCCTTCAAGAAGTGGGTAACATCCAACTGTGTAAAGGAAAAGCCACAGGGCAGCTGGCTTCTGGGGGAACTGGAGCCAGTTTCAACATACATGCTCAAAGTCACTAATCATCTGAGAAAGGCAAATCAAAACAACAATGAGGTACCATCTCACACCTGTCAGAATGGCAATCATCAACAAATCAAGATAAAAGCGCCGAAAGGCTGCCCCATGAAAAGCTGGAGGAAGATGCAAAAGAGCAGTTTCATTGTTTTTATTCTCTAAAGGCAGAACACAGGACTTTTCTATTGCAAACACTCAGTTGGGGCTTTGGAGCAGGGAGAGAGGCACAGATTGTGGTGCCTGAGGAGAAGCTGGGGAGCGAAGCAGAGCAGGGAGAGGTAGCCAGGAGTCCATCACTGGGACATTCTTAACCTTCAAACCTAAATGGCCATTTCTCCCGTGGGTTCTCCTATCCTTCCTTCCTCCCCCTCATAGTTCCATTGATTCCGTGGATATAAACTGAGTGGCCACACTCACCAAGCACTGCGCAAAATATATCCCTAAATGTGGGTGCTGCCTGGAGTCCCTATTTAGCTAATTGTGCATTTTCTCACTTCCACTTGTGCATGTGTGCGCGCGCGCGTGTGTGTGTGTGTGTCTGTATGTGTGTGTATTTTGCTCAGTAGATGGAGTGTCAGCCTGCGGACTGAAGGGTCTCAGGTTCGATTCCGGTTAAGGGCATATACCTTGGTTGCGGGCACATCCCCAGTAGGAGGTGTGCAGGAGACAGCTTATCATTTCTAACTCTCAATCTTTTGCCCTTCCTCCCTCTAAAAAATCAATAAAATATATTGAAAAAATAAAATATCCTATATAATAAAAGGCTAACATGCAAATCGACTGAATGGCGGAACGACCAGTTGCTATGATGTGTACTGACCTAAATAGACACTTTTCAAAAGAGGACATTCAGAAAGCCAAGAGACATATCAAAACATGCTCAAAGTCACTAATCATCTGAGAAATGCAAATCAACACAACAATGAGGTACAATCTCACACCTGTCAGAACGGCTATCATCAACAAACAACAAGTGCTGGCAAGGATGCGAAGAAAAAGGAACATTCATGCACTGCTGCAGACTGATGCAGCCACTATGGAAGATAGTATGGACTTTCCTCAAAAAGTTAAAAATGGAACTCTATTTGACCCAGTGATCCCACTTCTAGGAATGTATACCCAGAAAAAAAGAAACACCAATCAGAAAGGATATATGCACCCCTATGTTCATAGCAGCACAGTTTACCATAGCTAAGATCTGGAAACAGCCTAAGTGCCCATCAGCAGATGAATGGATTTGAAAACTGGTACATCTACATGATGGAATACTATGGTGCTGAAAAAAAGGAATTCTTATCATTTGCAACAGCATGGATGGAACTGGAGAGCATTATGGTAAGTGAAATAAGCCAATCAATGAAATAAAAATATCACATGGTGTCACTCATTTATAGTTAATTAAGACCATTATAAACTGATGAACAAAAACAGATACAGAGACAGAGCAACATTGAACAGACTGTCAAACTACAGCGGGAAGGCTGGAGAAGGTTCGGGGGTGGGGGAGGGCTATAAGAGAACAACTGAAGGACTTCTGGCATGCATATAAGCATAACCAATGGACACAAGACACTGGGGGATATGGGAGGCCAGGGGAAGGTCAAGGGGAGAAAAACCAAAGGACACATATATAATACTCTAAGCAATGCAAAATTAAAAAGATATTTTGTCCAAGCTGCAATGGGAACATCCCCAAAAAAGGCAAGAGAGCATAAGGAGGAGTGGGCTGTGCAGGTAGAAGCCCCTTGTTGGGGTAGCGGTGGTAGATGGTTCTATTTTTGTTTTTCATAATCCTCACAGGAGGATATTTTCCCACTGATTATTATTCAGAGTGGAAGAGTGGGGATGGAGAGAGAGAGAAACTTAGAAGAGACACACATCAACTGGATTTCACCCGCATGAGCCCCCAATAGTTTCCATGTATTAAACCTTGAACCCAGGTACTTGTCCTTGACAAAGAATTTAATTCTCCACCCTTCATGTGTGTAGGCTGACTCTCTTACCATTAAGCCTCACTGCCCAGGCCATGGTGGATGTTTTCCCAATAAGGAAAGAAGAGGACCATTTTGTTCCCTTAGATTGATAATTATCTGTTGGAGACCGGGTATAAGCTGACATGGATCTTGCACCTGAAGGGGCTAGCAAGGCTGGGACCCTTACCCACACAGTTTTCCCAGACTTGTTTGGATGGCAGTTATCAGTAGAATGAGAGCAACCTTTGTAGAATGAGAACAGCCTTTCCTGGCTTATCAAGAAGTCTGTAACTATTTTCTGAGATTTGCTGTACTGAGAATTTGTCCTTCTGCTCTATCTCTCCCTTAGAGATTAAAATGAATTAAGAATACATTCCTCTTGACAGACCTCCTATTCAGTGTCTTGTGTATAAAAGGCATTGCGTGCTTAATAAACTTGCTGCAGTTCCTCGATTGAGCTGCAGTCCTCCCAATCCCGTTCTCCTGTCTTTCTTTCTTTGCTCAATTACCACCTCCCTACTTCAGCCTGGTTCAACCTGTCAGGATGGCCCTGACAAATTGGCTCCCGGAGATCAGGGAACTGAGGACTTGGGAAGCAGACGGGGAGGAACTCCTCCGGATAAAGAGTGCACTCATTAAGGTAAGGGAGGAGCAATTTTTTGATAGTCGGGAGTAAAGCATGGGACAGTTAGAATCTCGGGAAAATGCCCCTTATGGGAAAATGTTAAAGTCTATGCTCAACAGTAAAGGAAGTAAGGTTAAGGACAAGAAGTAGAAATTTTTTTAAAATTCATCCCGGAGGTCTGCCCTTGGTTTCCTGAGGAAGGAACCGTTAACTTAGAAACATGGCAGAAAGTTGGAGAACAAATGTGCAATCATTATAAAGCCCTTGGGCCAAGTAAGACCCCGGTTGATGCATTTTCCTTATGGAATTTGATACGGGATTGTTTAGACCCCAGGCATGACCATAATCAACCGTCTCTTAAGCCAGGAAAAAAGGAGAAGCAGTGTGATGGCACAAAACGGGGGTCTGAGAAAGACAGTTTATTAAAAAGGAATAATATAAATTTTAAAGACAAATTAAATCCTCAAGATGAGGAGGATCTTGAGGAAGCGGCTGCCCCTTATCATGATGATGATACAGGTGTTCAGGCAA
Source organism: Myotis yumanensis (assembly GCF_028538775.1). Lineage (NCBI taxonomy): Eukaryota > Metazoa > Chordata > Mammalia > Chiroptera > Vespertilionidae > Myotis > Myotis yumanensis. The sequence continues at coordinate 19,636,341 of NW_027223771.1, read as the reverse complement.
AAGAGGAGGAAGAATATTTTTCTGCTGGAACTGTAGAGGGTATTGATATGGAGGATGTGTTAGAACACTCTTTAGAAGAATTAAAGCTTCTTGGTAAGAAAAAGAGAAGCCGCGGGGGCCGTCCCACCGCTCTCCTCTGCCTTGTGCAGCACCAGTTCCACTTTCCCCTCTATAGATGGCTTTGCAAGAGGCACGAAAGTGTGGTGAAGAATTGGACATTCACACCTTCCCTGTTATGGAACAGGTGAACCCTAACATGGGACACCATGAGTGTACTTAGGACCTGCTTCCTTCTAAAACCTTGAAGGAGTTAAAAACAGCCTGTGCTCAGTATGGTCCAGCCCAGCCCTGGCAAATAATAGGGGCATTGTCTGTTTACCCTCCTGTCCTTGTGCTGTCTCAAGGCCAGCTGGCTGCACAGCACCCAGCCTGCCCCAGGGAGCAAAACGATACAAGAGTTATTCCAAGCAACCCCCGGATGCACCGGGTTGGACCTTGGGTCCATAGGGCGATATGTATTAACTCCAGAATTGGGACCACAGGCCATCCCTACAGGAGTGTATGGACCTACTCCTAAAGGGATGTTTGGCCTTTTACTAGGTAGAAGCAGCTTAACTATGAAAAAATTACAAAATTTTCCAGGAGTAATTGATGCAGATTATGAGGGGGAAATTAAAATCATGGTCTATGCCCCCAGAGATATCACCATCACCTCAGACATGAAAATTGCTCAATTGCTTTTGCTCCCTCTGCCTGCCACAGGCAATCTACTTTCCAGAGTCTCAGGGAGCCAGGGGTTTTGGCCCCTTGGACAAGGCATATTGGGTACAAGCCATTTCTCATTCAAGGCTGGAGAGAACCTTACTTATACAAGGGAAAATATTTACAGAGATTTTAGATACAGGAACAGATATTTCTGTCATAAGCTTAGCTCACTGGCCTAAACAGTGGCCCTATAGAGAAGCTATGACACAACTTCAAGGAATAGGTCAGACCAACTCTCCTTTACAGAGTTCACAAATGTTAAAGTGGCAAGACATTGAAGGTCACTCTGGGTTATTTCAGCCATATATCTTGCCAGCGATCCATGTGAATTTATGGGGACGAGACATTCTCTCTGCCCTGGGTGTTGCCCTTGTTACCACCCCAGCGCAGGGAAATTTTTAGGGGGTGGTCATTGTTTCTCCTGTTATCCACATAGCTGACAAGGTATCTTAAAAGTCAGATGACCCTGTATGGGTATAGCAGTGGCCCCTTTCCAAAGAAAAAATGTAAGCTGCTCACGAGTTGGTACAGGAACAACTCCAGCTAGGGCATATAGAAGAGACTACCAGTCCTTGGAATACTCCTATTTTTATCATAAAAAAGGAAATCAGGAAATTGGCGCCTTTTACAGGATTTAAGGGCAATAAACAAGACTATGGAAATTATGGGACCTTTACAGCCTGGTCTCCCTTTGTAGCAATCCCTAATGGGATGAAGCTATTAGTACTAGATTTAAAAGATTGTTTTTTCACTATTCCTCTGGATCCCTCTGATTGCAAACGATTTGCATTCAGTGTCCCATCTACTAATTTTCAGGAACCCATGTGCTGCTATCATTGGAAGGTATTGCCTCAGGGAATGGCTAATTGCCCTACCCTGTGTCAAAAGTTTGTTAGGCAATTTAGCGGAGTTTGAGAGAAACATCTGCAGGCTTATATCATACACTTTATGGATGACATCCTTTTAGCTCACTATATAGAATGTCAATTAGAACAAGTGTATGATGACTTAGAACAGACTCTTCTTAAATTTGGGTTAATTATTGCACCTGAAAAAGTTCAAAGACGAGACCCTTACCTATATCTTGGACATATCATAGAAGGAAGAAAAATTCGACCTCAAAAGATTCAACTCAGGATAGACAAACTAGAGACTTTAAATGATTTTCAAAAATTTTGGGGGGATGTCAACTGGATTAGGCCAACTTTAGGCATAACTACTAATGACCTTAAACCTTTATTTGATATTCTTCGTGGGGATAGCGACCCGCTCTCCCCTCATCAGCTTACTCCTGCAGCTCGCAAGGCTATCTCCCACATAGGAGCTGCCTTAAAGGAACAATTTGTACAAAAAATTGATTACTCACAGCCATGGCTGTATTTAGTATTGGCTACGCCAGTGTATCCTACTGGCCTCTTATGGCAACAGGGACCTTTGGAGTGGATTCATCCGCACTCCTCCCCAAAAAAGGTAGTTTATCCTTACTCAGAAGCAGTAGCAGATCTTATTTTTGCAGGATGTCTCAGATCTCTAGAACTTTTTGGTCAAGAGCCCCATACCATCGTGGTACCCTATAAGGCTCAACAAAGGCAATGGCTATTTCATATGGATGATAAATGGCCTCTTTCCTTCCTGGGCTATCACGGTACAGTAGACTCTCATTACCCATTTAATAAACTTATACAATTTTTTTACAGAGCATTCCTTCATTTTCCCCAATGCAGTCAAGACTCAACCAATTTCTCATGCAGTTCTTGGGTTTACTGATGGTTCTAATAATGGCACAGCTGCCCTAGTTATCAATAATCAACCCTTTGTTTTTCAGACTAACCACACTTCAGCACAACGCGTGGAGCTCGAAGCAGTATATCAAGAGTTATGCAAACTTTCCACTCAATCTTTTAACCTTTACTCAGACTCTCCTTATATTGTAAATATTATGATTCACTTAGAAACTGCCAATTTACATGACACTGGCTAATCTGAAGTGATTATTCTCTTACTACAGGTACAAGCTTTACTCAGGAAATGTTCTCACCCTTGTTTCTTTGGCCATATATGAGCTCATACAGATTTACCTGGATCTCTCTCTGCGGGAAGTACTTATGCTGATCAACTTACTAAACCTACCTATCTCACATTATCTCCTTTAGATGCAGCCAAAGCCTCATATTATCTCCATCATCAAAATGCCACTGGCCTACATCAGCAGTTTCGAATCACATAGGAACAGGCTCAGCAAATTGTTAAACTCTGTCCTCAATGCCCTCTAACCACATTCATTCCTCCTACAGAAGGAGTCAATCCGCGAGGCTACAAACCAGGCCAACTATGGCAGATGGACATAACCCATATTCCATCTTTCAGAAAACAAGCTATGTCCATGTTTCTACTGACACTTCCTGGTTTTATTTTTGCATCCCCTCGTACAGGAGAAGCCGCTAAAAATGTTATTGCTTACTGTTTGTAAGGTTTTACTTTCCTAGGCATCCCCCATACCAGTAAAACTGACAATGGTCCAGCCTACACAAGTACTGCATTCCAGAAGTTTTGTGATACTTTTCAAATCCAGCATAAAACAGGCATCTCATGCAATCCTCAAGGGCAGGGAATAGTTGAGCGAGCTCATCGGACCTTAAAAAGGCAAATTGAAAAAATAAGGAAGGGGGAGTATGTAGATACCCCTGCTAACTTACTTAATAGAGCTCTTTATTCCCTTAATTTTTTCAATGGTGATGCTCAGGGCAAAACCGCTGCGGAGCAACAGTGGTCCTCATTGTCCAGATCCCACACTTGGGTACAGTGGAAAGACTTACTTACAGGACAATGGCATGGCCCCAGCCCTGTTCTGATATGGGCTCGGGGATCTGTTTGTGTATTTCCTGAAGGGGACTCTGAGCCCCGTTGGATCCCCAGCCGCTGTGTCCGGCCCTTTCAAGGTCAAAATGGAGGACGAAGTGGAACAAGAAGTCACTCCACCATTCAAGAGGCTACGAATTGGTCCACTAGCGCCCATGCTGCCACCCCTGCCACGGAGATCACAGACAACTCGGAGGACATCTCCACCAACTTGGGGATAGTTGAAGAAGCTGAAAACGGAGGCCAAGGCCATAGTCGTTTATCAAGGAGCACAACGAAGTGCTGAGACTTTGTTTCTAGCCATGCTGTCAATTATGGCTGTTCAGGTCTGTGATGCTCAGATTCCATACTGGGCATACATTCCAGATCTGCCCTTTCTCATGGCCATTACTTGGGATGACCCCAGCGTTCCTGTTTTTGTTAATGATACAGATATCATGGGCCACCCAAGTGCAGATTATCTTACTCATTGGGTGGGAGATTATAGATATGAGAGAAGGTCAACCAGGGTCCCCATATGTTTTACAGCCATTAAATATTGGAATAGCTGTCTTACTGTAGAACCTTCACCAAGGTATATCCATGGCATTAGCAGAGTTGGAGATCCCGAAGAGCATGAGGGGTGGATCTGACGAGAATGGTTCCTTACTATATATGGCCTGCCTGACATCACCTGTACCCTCTCTCAAGACATCCCACCCCACCCAAGTTGCCTCCATGTTTGTATAATGAATACAGGCTATTTCTGAAGTATCCACCTTGGCGGCATTGCCATCATGAGTTGGCTGTGGTACATACTCCCATTAACAATTCCTTTCAGGTACTTGATTGGTCCTATCCCAACCCGCTATCTAGCAGAAGTAGTTTTTTTTTGTTTGTTTTTTTTTTTGGTTTTGTTTCTAATTAAATCTTTATTGTTCAGATTATTACATTAGTTACTCTTTTTTCCCACCATAACTCCCCTCCACCCAGTTCCCACCCCACCCTCCGCCCTCACTCCCCACCCACTGTCCTCATCCATAGGTGCACGATTATTGTCTAATCTCTTCACTCACCCCCACACCCCTTCCCCCCACCCAAGAATAGTCAGTCCATTCCCTTCCTCTGTCCCTGATTCTATTATAATCACCAGTTCATACTGTTCATCAGATTATTTATTCACTTGATTTTTAGATTCACTTGTTGATAGATGTGTATTTGTTGTTCATAATTTGTATCTTTACCTTTTTCTTCTTCTTCCTCTTCTTAAAGGATACCTTTCAGCATTTCATATAATACTGGTTTGGTGGTGATGAACTCCTTTAGCTTTTTCTTATCTGTGAAGCTCTTTATCTGGCCTTCACTTCTGAATGATAGCTTTGCTGGATAAAGTAGTCTTAGTTGTAGGTTCTTAGTATTCATCACTTTGAATATTGCTTGCCACTCCCTTCTGGCCTACAAAGTTTCTGTTGAGAAATCAGCTGACAGTCGTATGGGTACTCCCTGTAGGTAACTGAGTTTCTTTCTCTTGCTACTTTTAGGATTCTTCATCTTTTCCTCTTGGCATTTTAATTATGATGTGTCTTGGTGTGGTCCTCTTTGGATTCCTTTTGTTTGGGGTTTTCTGCACTTCCTGGACTTGTAAGTCTAAAAAAGTTTGCCCACCCCTGCGAGTCTAGCCCATGCCCTCTGAGTCGCCCAAATGACCACTCATGCCCCGAAGCAAATCAACCAAACTGAGGACCACACCCTAGGGCTGGGGTGGGCAAACTTTTTGACTTGAGGGCCACAATGGGTTCTTAAACTGGACCGGAGGGCCGGACAAAAGCATGGATGGAGTGTTTGTGTGAACTAATATAAATTCAAAGTAAACATCATTACATAAAAGGGTACAGTCTTTTTTTTTTTTTTTAGTTTTATTCATTTCAAATGGGCCGAATCCGGCCCACGGGCCGTAGTTTGCCCACGGCTGCCCTAGGACCTAGGCTAAGGCTCAAACAAAATCTTGGTGCCCTAGCCAGTTTGGCTCAGTAAATAGAGCTTTGGCCTGCAGACTAAAGGTTTCCATGTTCAATTCTGGCCAAGAGCACATGCCCGGGTTGCAGGCTCGAGCCCCCCCCTCCCCCCAGTAGGGGATGTGCAGGAGGCAGCCAATCAACAATTCTCTTTCATCATTGATGTTTCTCTCTAGCTCTCTCCCCTCCTCTCTGAAATCAATAAAAATTTATTTTTTAAAAATTCTGGTGTGTGTTTAACAAGTAAATATGCAACAGCTGAAGTATCATCTTGTTTAAATTGCTGTTTGGTCTTCAATTAAAAAAAAAGATGGATGATTGACCAAGATGGCAGCATAGGTTGACGCTGGAGTTTGCTGCCTCGAACAACCACTTCAAAAATACAACTAAAAGACGGAACAGACATCATCCAGAACCACAGGAAGGCTGGCTGAGTGGAAGTTCTACAACTAGGAGGAAAGAGAATAACATACCGAGACGCAGAGGAGGCGCAGTGCTGAAGTGAAATACTAAGGTGCGGAGAGCATGTGGAGCGGGCTGGTGGCGGAGGGCGCAGTTGTTGTTTTCAATCGGGAGGGAGTTTCAGACTCTGAGCTCCAGATCCGGGCGAGTCTCTAGGGACCCAGACTCAAACGGGAGAAGCCAGACTGTCTGGCTTCAGTCGCAAATCGAAGGCAGCTTTCTCTCTGAGGTTTGCAGAGGATGGTGAGACTCTGAGTGGCAGAACCCCTGGGGACGGAACTGAGAGCAGCCATAACTGCTCGCTCCTCCCGCCCTGTAGATGCCCAGGAACCCGCCCCGCCCAAGCCCTGCACAGAGGCATTTGCCGGATAGCCTTGGGAAAAGGCTAGATTAGCACCGCCCTAGAGATCCAGCACAGAAGCTCTCCCACTGCAGACACAGCTGACTCTCATAGCCAGTTAGCTTGGAGGGCAAAACACCCCCAGTACTGCCGAAAACAATCAAGGCTTAACTAAAACAAGACTGCGCACAAAGACCACAAGGGGGTGCACCAAGAAAGCTTAAAAAAAGCGGAGACAAAGAAACATGACAGAAATGGCAGATATAGAGCTAAAAAATGCACTTTTAAGGTCTTTCAATAATTTTCTATAAACCGCCAATAAATGTAGTGTGATCCTCAAGAAATCAGGTGAGACCCTCGATGTTGTGATAAAAGACCAACTAGAAATTAAGCATACACTGACTGAAATAAACAATATTATACAGACACCCAACAGCAGACCAGAGGAGCGCAAGAATCAAATCAAAGATTTGAAATGTGAAGAAGCAAAAAACACCCAACCGGAAAAGCAAAATGAAAAAAGAATCCGAAAATACGAAGATAGTGTAAGGAGCCTCTGGGACAGCTTCAAGCGTACCAACATCAGAATTATAGGGATGCCAGAAGATGAGAGACAGCAAGATATTGAAAACCTATTTGAAGAAATCATGACAGAAAACTTGCCCCACCTGGTGAAAGAAATAGACTTACAGGTCCAGGAAGTGCAGAGTACCCCAAACAAAAGGAATCCAAAGAGGACCACACCAAGACACATCATAATTAAAATGCCAAGAGCAAAAGACAAAGAGAGAATCTTAAAGCAGCAAGAGAAAGAAACTCAGTTACCTACAAGGGAATACCCATAGGACTGTCAGCTGATTTCTCAAAAGAAACTTTGCAGGCCAGAAGGGAATGGCAAGAAATATTCAAAGAGCTGAATACCAAGAACCTACAACCAAGATTACTTTATCCAGCAAAGCTATCATTCAGAAGTGAAGTCCAGATAAAGAGCTTCACAAATAAGAAAAAGCTAAAGGAGTTCATCACCACCAAACCAGTATTATATGAAATGCTGAAAGGTATCCTTTAAGAAGAGGAAGAAGAAAAAGGTAAAGATACAAATTATGAACAACAAACATGCATCTATCAACAAGTGAATCTAAAAATCAAGTGAATAAATAATCTGATGTACAGAATGGACTGGTGATTATAATAGAATCAGGGACATAGAAAGGGAATGGACTATTCTTGGCGGGGAAAGGGGTGTGGGAGATGCGGGAAGAGAATGGACAAAAACCGTGCACCTATGGATGAGGACAGTGGGTGGGGAGGGAACTGGGAGGAGGGGAGTTATGGTGGGAAAAAAGAGGAACAAGTATAATAATGTGAAAAATAAATATTTAATTTTAAAAAAAGGGATACAAAGTTTCAATTTTAGAAGGTAAATAAATCCCAGAATTAAAAAAAGGAAGAAGAAAAGGAGAGGCTGAAGTTACTGTGTTGCCTAAAGGACTTCCCACAATCACTACACTCATATAGCTTTTCTCTACTGTGAGCGCTGTGATGTTGAATGAGGATAGACCTGTATGTAAATGACTTCCCACAGTCACTACACGCATATGGCTTTTCTCCAGTGTGAACTCTCCTGTGGGTAAGGAGGTGATTGTTGCAGGTAAAAGATTTCCCACATTCACTATATTCATAAGGTTTTTCACCAGTATGACCTCTCTGGTGTTGAGTGATGGTACTGCTTTGATTGAAGAACTTCCTGCAATCATGACACTCATTCAGCTTTTCTCCAGTGTGGACATTGTGTTGTTGAATGAGTTTGGACCTCAGGATGACGACATCCCACGATCACTACACTCATATTGCTTTTCTACAGTGTAAACGTTTCTATGATGAATGAGGATAAAGATTTTTCTAAAAGCTTTTCCACATTTTTTACTATTATAAATCACTACTCTGGAGCAGACAACCTGATGTTGAACAACTTTCTGGTTGTGGCTGGCATCTTTTTCACATTCAGCCCACTAGTCATGACTTCTTCCACTGAGAAATTCTTGTGAAATCTCACTACCCAGTGTTAAAAGTGGCCTGGTGCTGGAGAATGTCTCAGATGGCTGGCAAGTCTTTCCCAACCTCCCTAATGTTTGAAGGCACCCATATTAAGTAAATGCTGCACTGGGATGCAAGTGAGGCCCTGTCCATATCTTCTTTCCACGGCTTCTGTCCACTGGCATCTCTCTGTTGCTGGTGAGGGTTTGCAATGAAACAGAAGTCTCTCGCACATATATGTTATGGATGAAGGCTCATTGCTCAAAATATACTGCTTGTAACTCAGTCAGGTCCAAAATATCTTTTAAGACTGAGAAAAATATGTGTCTTCTGAGTTGCTGGGGCTGTCTTAAAAGCCCTGACATGACTCTCCTGGTACATATACACTCTGCTCAGAATTGGTCTCCTCATCATCTGTTTTATGCCAACAACGTGAAAATAGAAAAATGGTGAGGAACTGAATGCTGACTGTGGTGACAGGTGGAAGTCCCTTTACAAAAGTGTGTTGCACATAACATGGTTCCATGCAATTGACTCACAACAAAAGATCTATAGGAAGGATTATAAGTTACTCCCATGAAGGTCTGGGCTACTGAAGATCACAAAACAAGGAAGATCTCAAACAAAATATGACACATGCAGTAAGCACCACGTGGAAGAGAAGCAGGATCTTCAGCTCATTCTTCTGCTAACAGAGTTGAGCAATGTTTGTCTGCAGGTGACATGGAAAGCTGTGCTCAAATATGGTTATGTCTCATGCCAAGTAATCTATCTATATATATATAAAAGGGTAATATGCAAAGTGACCCCTTAGGAGTTCCACCTGGAGAACGATCGCTCGCTATGACAGGCACTGACCACCAGGGAGCGCTGCGGAACATGGTGGGTGACTAATGGCAGCAGCAGGGCGTGGGGTACAAGGGAAGGAGGAGACGGGGAGGCAGGGGGGAACCATGCGGTGGCGGCAAGGAGGGGGGAACTATGCAGTGGCAGCACCTGTGTGGCGAGGGATGGAAGAGGTGGGGAGGCAGGGAGTCTGATAGGCCCTGATCGCCGGCCTGGCCTAGGGACCCTACCCATGGACAAATTTCATGCACCGGGCCTCTACTATTCAATAAATTAGTAGCTGATGTTCAAGAATTATTTAAGCTTGTAGGTGTATCTCAAAACACATGTATAGGTGAATGTTAGAGAATACTGAAGATGGAGCAATGCAGAGGAACAGGTGATGCAAAAAGGCCACACAGTTGAAGGTAGTCAAAGGCCAGGAAGTCACAGGTGAAATGACAAGTTAGCACAGTGTCAAGTATGGAAAAGAAAAGGTAGAAATGTGCTACTGCCCATGGTACTTTCACCTAAACACTGTTGGAAATGAGCAGGTGCTTGGTATCATCTAAACACCACCCTTACTTACATCATATCTAGCCCACAGTTGCAACTCAACAGGGCCAGGCCTCTTCTGAGACCATCCTGCATGTTCACCCTGTAAAAAAATATCAGGATTCATCCTGCACATCCCTCTCTACAAATACAACAGAAATATTCCAAGTATTAATAAAAGATGACAGAGATGGGCAGCCAGCACTGGCCTAGAGCAATTTGGCTTGCAATTGTATTTACCGAAGATAATATTACAAACAACTGAAGTGTGATCTTTTAAGTACAGCTTAAGGTTCATGTAAGGAAAGACCATAACCTGGCACAGGAACTCACCAAGGACCTTTGGCTAGAGGAAGGAGGTAGAAATAGAAGCCATGGATCTGGACATAGTCATCCATCCAGGGAGAGGAACAGCAGGTGGGACCCATTAAGCTGTCTATAAGACTCCTGACTCCCAGACACATCCTGCACTGTCTGAGAAAACTGGTCTTAGGGATGTTTGTGGACTCCTTGGCTCAGAGCTCTCCACAGACCTCACCCATGGCAGCCACAGCACATCTGACATGACATTGGGAAAATTAGCAGAGCCCGTGGTCTGGCTGTAGAAGAGTGAAAGCTACATCAGAGGAATAAAGGAAGAGAGGACATCATCTCAGGACATTGGGAGAATGTGAAGGTCTTACCTACAGATGATAAAAGTGCAAAAACTTCCAGCATCACATCGCAATAGAGAAGTCTCTGAGGTTCATCAAGGAGCCCACATTCCTCCTAAGAGAAGGCAATGTCCACGTCCTCAAAGTTCAAATACTGTCATAATGGGGACAGCACAGCCCGGGATCAGATTCACTCGTAAGGTTCCAACTCTGTCATATTCCATCATACACATCAATCTGCTCCTTCCACTCCACACACCAGAGAAGATGCCAGGCCTTCATCACATGAAAATCACTGTCATCTTATATTTCTAGTGATATTTTGTCTTCCCACAATAAAGGCAGTTAAGCAGATAGAACATAACTGAGCTATGGGATTCACAGGTACGCCATACTTCCTCTTGACAGTAGAGTGGGTGTCAAGAACAGAGGGTAGGAAGAGATGTTGGCCATTAAGAGAGTGTGAGTGATTTGATATTGGTCTTGTCCGGCATTACCTTTGTAGTCCCTCAGATTGTTCCTCAAAGACACCAAAAACATGGCATCACACTTCACCCTCAAACCACAATCCCAGGGTGCTGAGCTCATCGCTTTGTACTACCTGCTGCACATAGTTCTTTGAACACTTCTCTCACACAGCTTCATTCCCAGAGGCACAACTTCAAAGGTAATGCAAATTTGCTTTTGGGAGGACGGGTTGTTTCCTAATTACCTTACTTTCCAAAATTATAGATTGCCACCTCCATAATCCATTTCTCTCTTATCCTTCTCCCTTACCCAGGCCCGTGGAGATTCCCAAGCCCGGATAACACTGATGTATGCTATCTCATTCCTAAGAATCAGTGTGTCACCCCCAACAACAAAAGGCAGGTGGGTACATAATTGTCACCTAAGCCCTGAACCTGGCAGGGAGCACCAAAACACCCCTCTTTTCAGGCAATTACCCCAAAATAACCCTTATTATATCATCCAGACTACACTCAAAATGGACTCTCCCTTCATTCACTCTTATGTCAATGTCAGGGTGCTCTGGCCATGAAGTCACACTCCCTCTCCAAGTGCACATCACTCTATCTTCCACGCCTCTATCACACCTCCACCCCTACAGTCCCGGACCCCATAGTCATCTCCTTGCGCTCTTACTTATTACTCAGCATGTGTTGTCCAGAGAATGCTTGCCAAGTTCAAACAGGATCACGTACTGCCCTGACTCTGATAGTCCACACTCATAGAGGCAGCCTTCAGTCCTGCTAGGAAGACCTCTCTCCATGACTGTTTTTCCTTCAATCTAACCTATGAAGAACCACAGTCAGATCTCAGATACTCTGAACCCACCTCCCCTGTTGTTGCACTTGATGTCCTTTCACCAGTCACAGCCAACACCTCTCCACTTAACCATTACTCAAGTCCCAGCTGTGGAGGCCCTCTGTACCATGCCCAGTGAGTCTCAGATTCAAGTCGCTAAGCTAATGCACAAGACTGTTACTCCCCTAGCCAGGGCACACTGAGGGTCACAACATTATCCTGGTGAGTATTTATAGAAATAAATATGTACCAACCCAATCTCATATTGTTTGAATTACTCTCCCACCTCCAATTCCTCTCACTTCCGTCCACTCATCTTTTAAAGGCCCTGGCCACTGCAAAATCATTACCTCTCCCCCACACTCTACATTTCAACTTCTATTGCTATGCTCTGTTCTGGTACCCACCTGCCAGAAACAGTGGACCAGCAGAAAGCCAGGCTCACAATGTCCCTTCTGAGCTACTAATACCATTACCACAGTGACCATGATTCCCTGTATTAAAGTGATCTGCAGTCCTGAATGATGTAGTTCAGTTGGTTGAGCATAGACCCATGCATTTGTGAGATCTCATGCCTGGGCTGTGGGCTGGATCTATAACTGGGGTTTTGCAGGCAGCAAACAATCCCTGTTTCTTGCTCAGCACTGTTTCTCTGTCTCTTTTTCTCCATTTCTACCTCTAAAATCAGTCTCTCTCTCTCTCTCTCTCTCTCTCTCTCTCTCTCTCTATCTCTATCTCTCCATCCTACCTAATAATAAACAAACATGGTAATTGGTACATACCTTCGCTATGCTTCCCATTGGCTAATCAGTGTGATATGCAAATTAACCGCCAACAATGATGGCGGCTAATCTGCATACTGCAGGCAGGGCAGGACAGTGCGAGCTGCCATCCAGGCCCTGTGTGCGACCCCAGAAGCCACCTGTCTGCCAGCCGTGATCGGATCCAATCCCAGGCCGCAGGCAGGCCCCAGAAGCCCCAGAAGTCACCTATATGGTAGTAACTCTACCAGTAAGCACTCTGAAAGTCAATGGCATAAATGCACCAATTAAAAGACAGATTATGAGGGTGAGTAAAAAACAAAACCCACTTTAAATATAAAGACACATATAGATTAAAAGTAAATGAATTAAGCTGCAGCCTGTTTTGCTCAGTGGATAGAGCATTAGCCCGTGGACTGAAGGGTTCAGGTTCAATTCCAGTCAAAGGCATGTACTTCAGTTGCTGGCTTGATTCCCAGTCCCTATCAGAGCATGTGCAGGAGGCAACCAATCAATGGGTCTCTCCCTTTCCCATCACTCTCTCTAAAATTCAATGGAAAAATATCCTTGGGTGAAGATTAACAAAAACAAAGTAAATGGATTTAAGTGACATTAAAGAGATTATAAGAAAAATAAATTCCAAATTTTGTTAGCTGTATAATAGTTATGTTTAAATTATTAACACCTAAGAAATTGGGTGAATAGGGGTCCTCTAAGACCGTGCGAAAACACAGTCCCAGGTGAAGTGTACATATAATATGCTGTAGTATTTTACAGTATTTTTTACATGTATGAGATTATTTCAAATTAAAATATTAAAATTTAAAAATTAATAAAATATTAATTGAACTGTATCTGCATTACATGAAAAATCTCCTAATTGCTTCTAGCATAATTTATTAATTTTTGCTAAAATTTACAAGGGTTCAATTAAAAATATCTTAATTCTAAATGATATGATAGAAAATATATAATAGTGCAGTTATAAGCACTTATCTGAAAATAAAAATTTAAAGAAGTGAATTCAAAGAAGGGATTAGCCAAAGAAAATATATGCACTACCCATGGACACAGACAACAGTATGGTGACAGCCAGAGAGAAGTGGGGGGCAAGAGCTGGGTAGAGAGAGCAAAAGGGGGGAAATAGGGACATCCTATATAATAATAATAAAAGGCTAATATGCACATTGATCGGTAGCTATGATGTGCACTGGCCACCAGGGGGAAGACGCTCAATGCAGGAGCTGCCCCCTGGTGGTCAGTGCACTTCCATATGGGGAGTGCCACTCAGCCAGAAGCTGGCTCATGGCTGGCCAGCGCAGTGGTGGTGGCAGGAGCCTCTCCCACCTCAGTGGCAGCACTAAGAATTTCCAACTAACGGTTCAGGCCCGATCCCTTGGGGGCCTAAGCCTTTAGTCGGACATCCCCCGAGGCTCCCTGGCTGCCAGAAGGATGTCTGACTGCAAGCTGAGGCCTGATCCCCCGGGGAGTGGGCCTAAGTCAACAGGTTGACATCCCCCAAGGGGTCCTGGACTGCGAATGGGAGCAGGCTGGGCTGAGGGACCTCACACCAGTGCAAAAATTTTGGTGCACCGGGCCTCTAGTATGTGTATGTGTGTGTGTGTGTGTGTGTGTGTAGTGTAGTGTAGTGTTGTTTTTTTAATCCTATCTGCCAGCTCCTGATTCAGCTCACTCTTCACTCTAAGCTTTTGCATATTCTGGAACCTATACCCTATAGGACCTCCCTTTTGACAACAAGGTCCACGTCATGAAGCCCTACTCCTACCCTTAGGAGTCTGGGCTTAGTGTCTGGTCAAAGTCCCCAGGTCCAATGGCTACAAGAGCAGCTGACAGTCCCAGGACACCAGTTTGTTAGAGGCCATGAGTGTGTGAGGCCCTGAAATAAGCTCCTCAAACCCGTACACCATTCGATTCTGCACTTGCGGGAATTCAGGGAAAGAAAATGGTCTGTTTAGAGAGCCGTGGGCAAATGAATAAAACTAAAAAAAAAAAAAAGACCGTACCCTTTTATGTAATGATGTTTACTTTGAATTTATATTAGTTCACACAAACACTCCATCCATGCTTTTGTTCCCGCCCTCCGGTCCAGTTTAAGAACCCATTGTGGCCCTCCAGTCAAAAAGTTTGCCCACCCCTGGTTTAGAGCCTGGCTACCAGCAGGCTCTATGGCATAGGTTCTTAACCTGTGGGTCCCGACCCCTTTGGGGGTCGCAGGACTCTTTCATAGGGGTCCTCTAAGACCGTGGGAAAACACATATATAATTACATATTGTTTTTGTGATTAATCACTATGCTTTAATTATGTTCAATTTGTAACAATGAAATTGGGGTTCACCACAACATGAGGAACTGTATTAAAGGGTCGCGGCATTAGGAAGGTTGAGAACCACTGTTCTATGGGCTCACCTGCTCAGTGCCCTTGCCCAACCCAGAGGCCAGGTGCCCTCCAGATGCCTGTGTTATCTCCGGGCTCAGTCCTCAGTGCTCACTCTGCCAGTTCCCTTATCATTTACAGGACTTCCCCTTCCTGTCCACAGCTGCTGTCCTCTGTCTTCTAGTCTGTCCTTCCTCTGAGCAATGTTAGGAAAAGTTAGAATCCGGCCTCAGAAAATTCCCTCTTTGTTTCACAACCATCTATGGCCCCAGCGTTCTGAAAATGAAAGTAAAACTGCTCGTGCAAAACCTCACCTTATCTCTCTGTTGCCTTTAGATCCACAACAGACCCGGGTTTTCCTAATCCTCCTGCCTCAGCCCCACCACCGTGTCCTTAGAAGGTGGCACTGCAGCCTGTGGCCCTCATCCCCATCACACCCTGTGTCACCCAGGAGAGACTCACTGTTCTGGATGCGGCTTCCTGGGCAGCGGAACCTGAGAGGCGGGTCCCCAAGGCTGGGGGGTTAAATGGGGTCAGGCTGCGGGAACGCTGTGGGCAGAGAGGAGTCCGGGAGGCCCCAATCCCGGCCTGTTGGTGCCCAAACAGCGTCAGACACACCCCGCACAGCAAGGACGCTGCCACCTAGGCCTCCTCCTACTCACGACCAGTGCGCTGAGACCTGTGAAGCTTTGAAGAAAGTGAAGAGGTCAAAATGCCCGCCAGGAGGAGGACGGCGGAAGTCCCGCCCTAACCGGATGTCCTGACAACAAAGGTTCCCTTTAGCTCCGCCTACGTCAGGCGTTCCTTTCTGGGTAATGTAGTTTTCTCAAACGCCGACAGGATGGCTAGGTTCCCAGCCAATGACATTGGTGAATAAAGGTGATGTGTTGAGCAAGAGGACCTGGGGAAAGATAAGATGGGACCAGAGGCCTGGTTAACTGGACAGACTGGCAGATCTCCCGGGAGAGGGCTGTGGGGAGGACTGGGAGAGTTCCCCCATGGAATATACGCACAGGGGAAAATGGGAGACATCTGTAACACTGTCAACGATAAAAAAATATATATTAAATAATATAGCCCAGCTGGTGTGGCTCAATGATTGAGCATTGACCTATGACCCATGAGGTCATGGTACTATTCCTGGTCAGGGAACATACATGGGTTGTAGGTTCAATTCTCAATGAGGTGGGGGTGAGGACGTGCAGTAGGCAGCACATCAGTAATTCTCTCTCATCATTGATGTATTTATCTCTCCCCCTCTCTGCCTCTCTCCAAAATCAATAAAAATATATTTTAAAAGGATATACATATATGCATAGTCCATGGACATAGACAAAAATGGGGTGAGGGCCTAGAAAATGGTGTGGTCAGGAGAGAGAGAAGCAAAGGGAATTGAGGATGGAAAAAACTGGGACTATTTTTAATAGAGTCTATAATAAAAAAGATGGTTTGCACATATGGCATGGCTCAGTGGTTGGACGTGGACCCATGAATCAAGTTATCTCTGGCTGGATTCCAGGTCAGGGCACATGCCTAGGTTTGGGAGCTCCATCCCTGTAGGGGGCATGCAGGAGACAGCTGATCAATGATTCTCTCTCATCATTGATTTTTCTACATCTCCCTCTCTCTCTAAAAAATTCAATTAAAAAAAGGAATAGTGTTAAGATTGATTTGAGTCAACAACACTGAAGTGAATGAGGGCTATCACATTTCTTTCAAGTTCTCAAAGAAAAATCATGCCTTGGTCTCTCTTTATAGAGTATGTCCCAGGCATAGCTGTGTTCACCAACAGGAAGGAGCCTAGAGCGGGTCTGCCTCAGCTTCGTCTGTAGAGTTTGAGTTCATTACTCATGTTAGAAAAGATTTCACAACACGAGTTCAGAAGATTTTGAGGGTACGTTAATTGAAGCTGGGAATAATGAAAAAATGTAGGCCTTCTGATAGAACAAGCAATAGCACAGAGACCAGGCGTGGCTCCTTTGCCTCTCTAGAAACATTGTGGGAAATAAATGAGCCAAAGTGAGGCTGCTGTTAGCTCACTGGGCATTCAGAGTAAAGGAGGTCTTAACAGCAGATTCAGGGGGTTAGCCTAGATGAGCTGCCACTGCTCATTGCTGCCCTGGTTACAGCTTGAGTGGGATCCCTGAAAGTCTTAGACGAGCCCAGCTGGTGTGGTTCAGTGGTTGACTGTTAAACCATGACCCCGCAGGTCACTGATCAATTCTTGGTCAGGACACATGTTCAGGTGGAGGGCTGGATTCATATTGTGCTGCATGCAGGAAGCAATCTAACAGCAATTCTTTCTTATCATGATGTTTCTCTCTCTCTCTCCCCCTCTCCCTTCCTCTCTGAAATCAATGAAAATATTTTGAATGTATGCTTTAAATCACTTATACTTACATCAAAGTTTAAAATGTTTAAAACTTGCCACTTTCTATTATTTTATTATATTACCGTGAATGTTCATGAGTATATTTGCACCTACTGCATCAGCATGTTGGAAATAATATGTAATGATTTGCTACTGAAATATCTTATCAGGCCCATGTTCAGTGCCATCATTTTGTCAGTTTGAAACTGATCATGATGAGAGTATTTTACACCAAGAGAATTGACAAATAGTACAAAACTTCACTTCACTAATGTACTATTGAAGGCTTTAACTTAAAATGAATGGTGGAGAATGTTAGCAACATAGATTAAACTTAGAAGTGTATCTTGCAAGTGGGCATTAAATTGTGCATAAGATAAAGTTTGAGAAAAACTGTTTTGCTTTCAGTATTCAAAACATATAGTTCCCAATGGCAAATAAACCAATTGGGTCTTTAAGGAATGAGTGAAGAGAATACAGAAGTCATAGATGCTGAACTGTCCTCCTATCAATTAAATCCTAATCTTTCAACAAAAGAGATAAAGACAGCAGAAATAAATGTATAAAGAAATGCTCACCATAAAAATTTCTTATGGAAATGGATTTAAAACAAAACAAGTTAACACTATACTGATTTTTGGGCCTACAATTTAAAAATATTAAACATTGCATGTGTTTAAAAGGATAAAGAAAAACTAGAATTTTCATTATTGTGTGCGTCTGGGAAGGCAAAGGGAATGACCATTTTAGATCACAGATTTGCATATCTTCAAAAGCATAACACGCACCTACACTGTAACATTTAAATAAGTGAAGCATACATTTATATAAATAACTGAATGCAACATTTCCAGAAAATTTATTTATAATACCCCAAACCTGGAAATAACAAAAAACCATAAACAGATCAATAGTTAAACTGTTCATATACAGAACACAATACTACTCAGCAATAAAAAATAATTAACATTTAACATAAATATTAGTGTTGAATGTAAAATAACTGTGTATCATGAAGGAGACCAATATTTGTTAAGGAATATGCTCCTGCTCTTTACAGTGCTTACAATATTATGAAAAATATGAACTCATCTTGTAAGGGAAGAAAATGAATAAATGCATTTAGGGATGGGGCAGGTAGAAGACAGATGATGAAAGAGAGGAGGTAAATATAGGGTGTGGTAAAGTAGCTTTAGAGTTGTTGTATGGAAATTAATTTAATAATCCTATATAATAGAAGGCTAATATGCAAATCGACCAAGGAGTCACTATGACACAAACTGACCACCAGGGGGCATATGCTCAGTGCAAGAGCTGCCCCTTGGTGGTTAGTCCACTCCCACAGGGGTAGCACCACTCAGCCAGAAGCTGGGCTTATAACTGGCGAGTACAGTGGTGGTGGCGGGGGCTTCTCCCACCTCCAGGGCAGTCAGACATCCCCGGAAGGCTCCCGGACTGCAAGAGGGCACAAGCCAGCCTGAGGCATCCCCTGAGTGCATGGATTTCATGCACCAGGCCTCTAGTTCATAAATAATAATGAAAGTATAAACTCTTTCCTGGCCATTGTACTTCAGTAGGTTGGGCACCATCCTTTGCCCTGAAAGGTCACTGGTTCCATTCAAGTCAGGGAATATACCTTCCTGGATTCCCTTTAGGTGGCATACAGGATGCAGCTACTTGATGTTTCTCATCTCTCTCTCTCTCTCTCTCTCTCTCTCTCTCTCTCTCTCTTTCTTCATCTCTTTTTAAAAAGTCACTGGATATATTTTTAAATATATAGAATACTTATTCTATCCTCACCTAAGGTTTGTTTGTTTTTTTCTCATTGACTTCTATATAGAGTGGAATGGTAGGAGGAGTTGGAGAGAGAGAGAGAGAGAGAGAGAGATCCTCAAGAGAGAAACACATCAATGGGTTGCCTCCCTTATGTGCCCTGACATGGCCTTAGGATTAAACCCACAACTGAGGTATTTGCCCTTGACCATAATGGAACGAAGGACCATTGGCTCCTGGAGCCAAAGCTCTAACCACTGATTAACTGGCCAGGTCTTGAAGTCTTTCTTAAAACACAGGAATCCAATATGGACATCTTGGAAGCTGATTTTGGCTTTCTAAAGATGATTTCTTGAGATAGATTTATTGTAAATGTCGTAGGCCCCTCATTATATCAAATTTTATTTCTTTTATTCCATATCCTGCCCCGTTGTTGTGAATTTTGGCCAGATCCTCTGAAATTCTGTGGATGCTTATCATCAATTCTGCCTCTGTGTATGTCATTTTCCTCTGGGGTACTATCATTGTGGTGAGTATACTAAAGTACCTTACAGATACACTTTTAAGCAAAAGTGTAAGCCACTGGTCTTTTTATTTGCATGCAGTTCTGAAAATTTCCCTCTGTGTACAAAGCACCCATCAGAAGGCAGCCTGGGGCTCTAGGCAAACTGTGAGTCCTCCTGCAGAGAAGGTCAACTCTGTCCACAGGGCCCACAGTTCAGCCATAACCATGCTTTCTGATCCTGGTTGTCCAAACCAACCACAATGACTATCTTCAGTTTCCTGGTCAAAGAACATGCTAAATTGTGGGTTCCACCCCAATAGGGGGCCTGTAGGAGACAGCCTATCGCTAATGATCTCTCATCATTGATATTTCTATATCTCTCCCTCTCTCTAACCTCTCTGAAAAAAATTAAAACATTTTTTAATTTCTTTATTGCTTAAGGTATTACATATGTGTCCTCATCCCACCATTACCCTCCCAGACACCCCTACTCCCTGTGTCCATTGGTTAGGCTTATATGCATGCATACAAGTCCTTTGGTTGATCTCTCCTCCTTACCCCCACCCTCTCCTACCTTCCCTCTGAGGTTTGAAAGTTTGATCAATGCTTCTCTATCTCTGGATCTGAATGCAATTTATAATCAACTAGTAGCCCGGTGCATGAAATTTTGTGCACTTGAGGGGGGGTTCCCTCAGCTATTAAACATTTATTGGCACAACACTGACCACATTGGTGGTGGTCTTATCAGAATGTGTTATATTATGCAGATGAAAATCTATTTAAACAGATTTGATGTAGATATTTTCAAAGATGGAAGAATTGTCCCTGTCAACTATTTTAGTTGATTCATATCTTCACTAATTGTCATCATTGCAAAGTTTTCAGTTCCCATATGGATTGCTGGATATAATAGGTCATGTGCTGTCCCTGTCCTTTGTAGCCTTTGTTACCTTAAGGACTGTAGCTTTCCATTTATATGTTTAAGTATCAACCTACCAGTTTAAAAATGTAACCTTTTAACACTGCTCTCTCTGTTCTGTATCCTTCCTATGAAAAGTGGAGTTGGGTTGCAGCACAGGAGAGAAATTCAGAAGGGGAATATTGAAGTAATGACTGCAGTAGGAGAAGAGGGAACCTATTTCCCTGGCCACAGGCGCTAGCGCCCTGGAACACAGGACTGGCAGCTTATCTGTGTGGCTGCAGCCTTGGACATCAGGTGGATGGCTTGTCCATCTCATAGGCTGCGGCCAGCCACAGGCGCTGGCCCCTGGACCAAAGGTGGGTGGCTTCTTCCTCTGGTGGCTTCTTCTTCTGTGCTTCCAGGGAGGGCAGTCAGTTATGTGTATATGTATGTGCATGCAAACACAGGCGTGTACACGTGTGTATGTGGAAATCTGCTGGGGAAGTCAAAACCATAGAAGAGTTGCCACCTATCTCTTGAATATTCCCAAGATATCCCCCACTTTTTTATTCTATCACTACTGGAGAGTCATTATTTGCAGCCAGCCTGCTAGTGACTCTCTCAGTGTCTATTTCTGACTTCTTCATTCCTTGTCTGTCTTCCAACCCCTAATCATATTTCCACCTGGATGCATCATTTTTACTCCCAATATGCTGTATAGAGAAGGAGTCAGGATTCTGTCTTCCCATGAATAGTGCTCAGTAGGTGGACGCTCAGCCACTGAGCAACACCACCAGGGCCCAGCAGCATATTTTGAGACAAGGGCATAGGTAGGACCATGTTGACTGTGTTGGCTGAAATATCTCCAAATATCTTGACGTCAGGGCAGCCATTACACTGAGTAAACCAGTAAGGCAAAAGTGAGAAGAAGGAATTAAAATTGAGATCACTTTTAAAATAAAAATTGCTGAGGTCCCTGCTGCCACCATAGTGAGGACAGGGTGATAGCATGTTCTGGCCGGCAGGCAGGGGATATAGCCTCCAAGGCCCCTCAGAGCTGTCCCTGGTGCGGGCAGTCTGCCAAGAGGAGAGGGACAAGTGCCAGGGAGGAGACACAGACAAGCCCTTGATTGTTGTCGCAGTTTGTGCTCTTGTCACCCTTGGAAACACACATACACACACAGCTCTAGACTCCTGACCCCTTGCTCAGGCCCGAGAGAAGCACAGCCCGTTCAGTTGCATCTGGTCCTCTTGGTTAGCTCAGTCCTGTGATGCTCACCAGGGCAGCTGCCTCAGGAAAGTCCCTAGAGCTGGGCCCGGTGACAGGCGAGGCTTTTCTGACTTTGGATTTCTACAACCAGGTCACTTGGGAGGCTGCATGGGGCTAGAACGATATCCCTAGAGTTGGGAGTCAGTCAGCCCCCAGTTCAAGCCTCACTGTGACTTCTAACTGGCTATGTTGCCTTGGGCCAGTGAGCCACTCCGTGAGGGGCTGAAGCCCAAACCAAGAGTGCCTTAGGATGTGACCTGTGAGATGCATTTTGGAACCACACTCATCCGCTAGTTGAGGGAAAGCATAGGTGGGCGATAAATAAACCTGTTTGGCAAAAACCAATGAGAGCTTTCTAAGGGAATCAATGGGCTGTCTACCTACATGTATATATACATGTGTGTGTATGTGTGCATATGCAAACATGTAAACATATTCCCTCCTCTTCCTCTGGTTGGCTGATAAACATTTGGCTGGATGCTTCCAGCCCAAGGTTTGTCTGATATTTTCTGATTTTCTCACTTTGCTGTTCTCCCCAGGGAGAGCCCCTCTGGTGCCACAGGTGATCCCACCCTCTCTGCAGGCAGACCTCAGCCCTGAGCTGTCACTTGGATATTTCCCACCCCCAGATCACACAGCTCCCAGGCCAGGGTAGAGGTGGGGCCCTGGAACTCAGCGTGATATGGTTTGAAATAACCCCTCAGCAACAGGAGCCCATGGTACTGCCCAGGGGGCCCCAACACCTGGGCTTGGTTGGCTACGTGAGTGAGACATTAAAGTTGAAAGCAGCTGAGGGAGTGATGGACAGGACATGGGAACGAGAGCGGGAGACCCAACAAGGGCCTGGATGACAGCGACAGAGGTGATGAGAGGAGGAGCACAGAGGCTTTGGTGGGGGAGGATGGTGAATAGTTTGCTGAGCATTTTGTGTTGGAGGTGTCTTGGGACATCCAAGCTGGAAACAGATCTGGAGGTTCCCAGGAGAGGCTGGGGCTAGAGGTGTTTGAAGCATTCTTGGAAGATTGCAATGAAAGCTCTGGATGTGTGTGAGATTAACTGGGTCTGGAGGCAGGGGTGGGGGGCCATAGAGAATTAGGTGTACCCTGAAGGGACCCATGAAGAAGCTAGACCACAAAGAAACTGTGTAGCTAGTGTTGAGGCTGAGGGAAGGGAGGTTCAAAAAGGAAGGTCACTGGGGTGAATGCCTAGAGGTGCCATGGGGCGGAGGATTTGCAGGAGGCAGACAGACCAGTTGATAAGCCCTTGCCAAGACCCAAGGACAAGGGTGTTGGGGGTCCTGTGATGAGAACAGTCAGCTACAATGGGCAGGCAGATTGCATACCCATTCTCACATTCAGGGGAGCGATCACCTGTGGGAAGTGAAGAGAGGAGGGGTCCAGCCTGCACCATAGGCTTTTTGGCTTCTGTGATTGACAGCTGGTGTGAGTGGATAAGTAGGGAGCCCAGAGAAGCCAGGGAGAGTGGAGGAAGCCTGCAGGGAGGGCAGGGGGTTAAAGGG
Organism: Myotis yumanensis; assembly: GCF_028538775.1. Classification (NCBI taxonomy): domain Eukaryota; kingdom Metazoa; phylum Chordata; class Mammalia; order Chiroptera; family Vespertilionidae; genus Myotis; species Myotis yumanensis. The sequence continues at coordinate 19,613,051 of NW_027223771.1, read as the reverse complement.
AGCTGACCTCAGACCTGAAGCTCAATAGCAGTCCGTGCTAGGGGACCAGGTGTGTCAGCCCTGCAGAGGGGGAGGAGGCGGCCTCCGTGGTGGAACATGGGAGAGAGCACACAGGAAGCTTTAAATGAGTGTTTGCGGGAGGAATTAAGCAGTGACAGAGAAAATGGCAAGTGTGAGCGCTGAAGACCTGTCCCAGAGGAGAGAGAATCATGGGACAGAGGCTGAGAGCTCCAAGGGGTGACTGGCCAATGTCAGATTCTGCAAAAGTCAAAGGCGCAGGGGAGGAAGCCTGCAGGTGCTACTGCTCACTTTGGCTCAAAGCATTGGAGAGGGCAGCTCAGCTGAGTGGGCAGCTCCCACAGCTACAGGACCTCAGGAAAGAATGGGGAAGGATGTGACAGGAGGCAACTTACAGGAGAGGTTTGGTGAGGAAGGGGACATGCAGGTGGCAGCTGGACCGAACACCATTAGATTAGGTCAGGAGGGGATCTCTACCTGCCTTCCTCCCTGCCTCCTTCTCCTGACACTTCCTGTTTGAATGTCCTTGGAAAAATCCAACAGATCACTTTACACTTACCTCCTATTGTGATATAAATCTCCTATAAAAATGGGATTCAACAAATAGGAACGTAAAATAAACGCTGTTGCATGGTAAAGAGGAAACCTCGCTTTCCCAAGTTCTCACCTCCTGGCAAAGGGAGCTGGTGGATTCCAGGGTCCGGGGAGACTGGGGGGATGAGCAGGGACCCCGGAGAACCAAAGCCCCAACAGTGCTGCCAGTGATGAGCGGTGAGGAAAACTACGACTCAATTCTACAACATCTCATTTTATTACAAACCCGTCCTTGTGTTCCAGAATCAATGGCTACTTAATACAAAATTCAAAGCACTCAGAAAATGGACCATGTTAACACTTCTTTCTCAGCACTTTAGCTCAAATGGAGAAAATCCTTATAGAACCCAAATCATCAGGGTTAGTTCATCCCACAATGAGCACCTTCAGTACCCAAGAGGAAACAAAATGCGTCAGGAACCCGGCCAAATAGACACAGCAGCAGGTGAGACTCCCAATGCAAACACATGACTCCCTATAGAACATTCATAGAGTGTCCCCCCAGCAAAGGTACACAGAGATCAGACTCCCGATAAACATGAATGACTCCCTTTGGAATATAAACATGGAGTGTCCCCAAGATTGGTATACAGAGGTCACACTCCTGATAAAATGAATGACTCCCTATGGGATGTAAACATTGGGTGGTCCAAAAGATGTGCACACAGTGAAAAGAAATAATAAATCAACTCCTGAAGGACAAGAATGACTGCCTTTTAAATGTAAATATAGGGTGCCCCCCTCCAATGTACACACAGGTAAGAATCCGGAGAAAAAAATTAGTCCCAATGGAACAGAAAGTAGAATTCCAAAAAATTTGTGAACACACTTTAACAGCTGATAACTCACTGAATTTTCACCCATTTTCAAGTTTACTGATTGGAAAAAATGGGTGAAGCCAAACTAAGATTTGAATAAAGACAATTTCTCCACTAGGCTTTTTATGGGGATTCATAAAAGATAAAGTTGACAATAGACAACAGATAACGGTTGAGGAATACAGGGCAGCTAAGTTAAGAGATATGTACAAACAACAAACCAAAGGAACGATTCTTATTGTTTGCACCTCCATCCCTTGCCTTAGTTCTGGTCCAGGGACTGCTGCCGAGGAAGCATTGGAATGGCAAACACCAAGAATCACTGCGTTCTGTTTGTTCACATCTTCTGTCAACAGCAGCCCTGATGCCTGGATGTGGCCCTTTCTGTGCCAGACACCTCATCCTTTATGTGTCCCCAAAAGAAAGTCCAGAGGATACATCTTCATTGTTCAAAGTTCATTCTGGCTTCACCCATTACATTAAATCTGTTAACACTGAAATGGAGTGAAAATTGAGTTATCAGCTGTTGAAGTGTGTTTATATTTGGGGGGACACCCTGTAGTATATATATTTGGTGGACACCTCAAAGCGCATATGTCTCACAAGTGTGAACAAGTGTATGTAATATATTACATTTTGTTCCTACCCTTGGAAGTCACTCAGAAATAATAAATCAAAGTGTCATCCTCAGTGGGGGACACTGGGGCACTGCAGCCACTTTCCAAATCAGGCTGCACCTGCCTCTCGCCCATGTTCCCCTCTGCACACTGTGGACACTTGCTGGGAGGGGGCAGGCAAGGCTTTTCAGTGCCCCATCACCCAGGCGGGCAGACCCAGTGTTTATCGAAGAGTGGCCCAGGAGCCAGCTGGAGAGAAGCAAAGCCTGAGGCCACCTGCCTGGAAGACCGCCCTGGCCTGAAGGATGTGGAAACCAGGCCTGGCTTGGCAAAGCTCTAGGTTAACAGTGAGCCTGACTCCACGGTCCACCCAGGGCCTCCAGGTCTTTATGGTTTGGCTGGTCTGGGCTTCTCCTGGACCATCAGGCTTCTGGGAGAGGAAGTCAAGTTTCTGGATCAGGAGGGCCCAGCCCTGAGAGAATGCATGCATGTATTTGCTCACCAGCGCATGCACACGCACATGCATATACGCACACATGCTTTAATGGAGGTGAAGTAGCTAACATGTGTCCTAAGGGGCATGCTCACATGGTGTCTGCCTCTGGAAAGGCAGTTTGTCATTGCCTTGTGAGCATCCCCAGGTCAAAGTGGATTTGTTGAAAAGATACCAGTGGCTGGAGGTAGAGACAGGAGCTTCACATATGGAGGGTTACCCTTAGGGCTGGTGCAGCGTTGTCACTAACAGAACAAATGGAGGCAGCACGGGAACCCTTTCCTCCTTCTACAGCCATTCTGGGTACTGCAGGCAGACAGGAGAGGAGGCCGTTGTCTTCAGAAGGTGTGTTGGTAGTTTGAAGGCTCCAGATCTGCTTTGGGGTCAGGAGGAGGGGGCCACTATGGGTCCTCTGGCCCTTCAGCATGGGTCATTGGTGGTCTTTATGATTTTTCTTTTTTATGGTTTAGGTATTTGTTTTTTCATTTGGTTTTTCTCTGTGGCTTTTTCATAAATGAGGGAGGTTATTTGGTGGCGGAACTGGTAAAAGGAAGGGAATCTCCAGTATCTGGCAAATAGAGAACCTATTTTGAAGGGGGTGGGATGTTCAAGGACGATGAGGACTGAAAGCGTTTCAACACAGCTGGGCGGGCCACTGGACACTTGTCTTTGTTCTTCCCTTTGTTCTTTTTGCGCCAAGTGGCTAAATGGTTATCCCCAGATCACCAGGAGAAGAAGAAAAGAAGAAAACAACACAAAACAGCAAATAAATGAATTGAAGAACAACAAGTGACTCTACATTGGCTAAATGTACTTGGGAAATCAGAATCCTGTCCAGCCCAGGAGAGATGGAAACAATCCCCATGGCACAACCAGAATCAGGACTTGGTGAATGATTTTGGCTCTGACTCCATCTAATTAATTCAGTGGCAAACTTGTGCCAATGCTTTACTTAGCAAGTGAGGAGAAGTCTATATTGCTCTAGGAGATGATGCATTAGATCATTTTTCAATTTCAATGTGTTAAATTTTGAAATACGGATGTTTATTAATTTAGGACTTGGGTTTTGTCACTCATTCTTTTTTGAAAATGTTTTTATTGATTTCAGAGAGAGGAAGGGAGAGGGAGAAAGAAATACAAAGATCAATGATGTTTCTATCATTGATCAGCTGCAACCTGCATGTCCTGTCCTGGGAATTGAGCCCACAGCCCAGGCACGTGCCCTGACCAAAACCAAACTGTTATCTCCTGGGTCATGGGTTGATGCTCAACCAACTGAGTTACACCAGCTGGGCTTACTCATCCATTTTTATGACAGGTTTCCTGACACCTTGGCTCACACACCCTAACTCCTGCTCCTGTTCAAAGACTTTGGAACACTTAATGGTATGTTTCTGCAGTAAAATGGGCTATCTCAACTACTCACTAAAATATTTTTTTTGGAAATCCTCACTGGAGGGTATTTTTCACATTGACTTTTAGAGAGAATGTGGAAGGGCGAGAGTAGGTGGAGATAGAGAGAGAAACATCTATGTGAGAGTTTCACATCCACTGGTTGCTCCTCGCATGAATCCCAACTGAGGACCGGGATCAAACCTGCAACCGAGGCACATGGCCTTGACCAGGAATCAAACCCGTGCCCCTTCATTCTGTGGGTGGGCGCTCTATCCACTGAGCAAAATCCGGCCAGGGATAACTAATAATTATTTTTAAAAAATATATTTTATTGATTCTTTACAGAGAGGAAGGGAGAGGGATAGAGTCAGAAACATCGATGAGAGAGAAACACGGATAAGCTGCCTCCAGCACACTCCCCACTGGGTATGTGCCCACAACCAAGGTACATGCCCTTGACCGGGATCGAACCCAGGACCCTCGAGTCCGCAGGTTGGGCTCAATCCGCTGAGCCAAACCGGTCAGGGCACTAATAATTCTTATACATGTAACATAACCTCTTATAGAAGGATACCTTTGAAAATAATGGAAGTACCTACCTCTGCCAAAATGGCTAGGGCTCTACCACTTTTTGATGACAAAACACTCTCAACATCAAGAATGATTCCCGTTCAGCTCTGGTTTTGCTCTGTGGACAGAGCACAGGCCTGTGGACTAAAAGGTCCCAGGTTTGATTTATGTCGAGGGCACATGCCTGGGTTGCAGGCTCCAACCCAGTAGAGGGCATGCAGGAGCAGCCAATCAATAATTCTTTCTCATTATTGATGTTTCTATCTCTGTCCCTCTCCCTTCCTCTATGAAATCAATAACAATATATATTCAAAAAGAATTATTCCTGTTTAGATCAATACGCATCCTCTACTCTAAACCTCCACTTCATGACCTTTAAATTATAGTCTGACAATTGGTCTAATGTTCTGAGCATGTCATGTGCATGATCATAACTGATTCACCAGATTTCTGATTGAGGATTCAAGTTCATACATAGAAGAACCTCCGTTACTTCTTTCCCCCATCGCCACCTGCTGACCACAGCTCACACCACAGGATGAGGACCCACTACTCAATGCTGGGGCCACAGGCTGGTTCAGCATCTTCAGAGACCAAAGCAGCTTGAACTGCAGGCAGTGCTCACAGGGGTTAAAGTTCAGGCACCATGATCTGTCAGACCCAGGTTGGGATCCCAGCTCCAACACTTATTCTCTGGGCCAGGGCTTCACCCTGTCAATCCTCACTTTCCCAGCTCTGAAAAGGGGATAGGGATCATGCCTACCTCACCCGGCAGTTAGGACTAAAGGTGGTAGATAAAGCGGGTCAAATCCCTAAAGTGGACTGAGCCCAGGAAGCACCATTGCACGGCTGCCATTACTATTACTTACCACTCACCTGCTCATTCATGCATCCAAATGACAGTTTGGATCTGTCAAGCATTTTTTTTCTCTGAAAGGTTTGCTAACTCAATTAGGCTAATTATATTCATTAAGGCAATTTATACAATAACAGAAGTTGAGGTAATAAATGTCACAACATTTAAGGATCCAGTATGAAAACATCAGGCTAAAGAACCCCTCTAGATAAAGCAAATGTTAATAAGCTTCATTATCATTTACCTGCATGTGAGCATTTGACCTAACTCACCTGCTGTAAAGACTGGGAATGCACGCATTAGTCCCCAAACAGTGGGCATGTGTGTGCACACTTCGTTTTTGCATCTCCAGTGACACACCAAAAGTTAAAGTGGTGAATGCCACCCAGAAAGGCTTGTGCACATGTCACACTCAGAAGGAGGCTTGTCACCCTCCCTAGATCTTGTCAGGTACTGTAATGCCAGCCGCTGCGAGCTCATGAGTCTCAGGCTTGGCCCTGGTCTTCAGAAGGCTCTAGTGTCTGCGTTAACTCTATGGAGATCCGCACTGTACATCCCAGGACCTACCAACTATATGTGATGGGCAAGGCTCCTTATGCTAGCAGAACTACACTGTTCTGGGAAAAAAGTGTCCAACATTGACAAGGGTTTATATTTTATATTTGGTTGTTCACATACCTAAGGGAAGGCACACCCCCTTCCGGCTCCGACACTCTTGTGCACACCCAGCACACCATCTCCTTGGTGCTGCCCTGCCCATGGAGCAGACCTGAGATCCTCCCCTTTATTTTCCACTTACAGCTCAGTCACCCCTCTTACATTTTGGAGGTGGTGCGCTGGGGGCATCTTGCTCTTCCACCCAGTATGAGCATGATGGGGTGGCCTCCAGGGGCCCAGGAGCGCTGTCTCGGGTTCGCTGTGTTGGATCTCCAGAACCGTTGTTTTTGGGTTTGAAGAATTTGATGAAGGATCTGGCTCGAGTCCACCACTTTTTCCTACAGGAAGTAGAGGTTTAGGACATTACCAACCCTCAATGTCCCACCAGATGGGCAAGTGGCTGTTCATTTGGGGTTCAGACGGATGGTGCTCTTCTCCAGCACCACCATGTTCATATGTGGGTCTCAGGAGGTGGAACACTATTGGTAGTGAATTCACACAGACCCAGGGATGGTAGAAGCATTCATTGTGGCAGAAACCCACACTAGCCTCTTAGGAAATGGAACTTCAAATACAACAATCAGGTTCATCACTGGCCCTAATCAGAGTGCCGACAGGATTACAACCAATCGATGTGTCTCTCCCACTGATGTTTCTCTCCCCTGCCTCTTTCCTTTCTACTTTCTCTAAATATCAATGAAAAAATGTCCTCAAGTGAGGTTAAGAAAATAAAAAGAAATAAATGAAAACAGTGAATTTAAAGGGTAAGTAAAACATTGCAGCTAACTGGAAATGGGGGCATTTGAATAGAATAAGAACTACATGTGGGTTGTAATCCTGGCTCTGCCACAGACCGGCACAGTGCTTTCACAAATTGCTTAATTCCCTCATAGATGCCTCATTTCCCTGTCAACAGAAGGGTCAGGCAGAAGGTAGAAGATTCTGTGGTTCTGAGATTTCAACAGAGAGGTCTTACAGGATTCATGGTGATATGACCTCTAGGCTGGGCTGGGACAGGACAATCTGAAGGCCCAGCTAATGGGGCTCAGGCCCGCACCAGAGGAAGCTCTGCTGTATGGAGCAGACCGGCAGTCTTGGGGACAAAGACGGCCCGCCACCGGGGCTGATAAACTGCAAGAAGGGAACGTGTTTGTGAACCACCCTGGGGTCCAGAGACTCCAGAGGAATGTAGGGAATACCTAGAGGTCCCTGTAATTGAAGACCCTGGGTGCTAGGCAGGTGTCTGGCCCATGATTCCTTCCCAAAACAGAAACATGGTTTTCTAGGTCCTGAAACCTGGAGACACAAACTGAGAGTCCTGCTTTAGTGGCTTTAAACCACAGACTCTCTGCCCCTTAAACAGGCTCATGACCAGCTGGTCTTCGCCATCCCGCCTAGGATAACCCTGAGTATGGAGGGCAGGACCAAAAGAAACTCTAAATTCTTTCAGTGCTGGGAGAGACATGCACACAGGGGACCGGCCATAGAGAGGAAGATGGGGGCCCCACAAACTGGCCACTGCTGTAGATGGCTACAGCTTTCCCCACTCGTGAAAGAGCAAGCTTTCTGTTCTGTGCTTAAGTTATTGCCATTAAATCAAACTCACTTCTGTGGAACAGGACCCCAAGACTCATAGGAACCCACAAATGTTTCCTCTTGCTCTTCTATGATTGTCGGTAAGAAATTTACATTTTCCCTGTAAATAGACGAGAAAGAAAAACAATCTGGTTTTTAAAATAAAACATGTAAATCGACTCATCGGCCCAGCGTGGGACCAGGCCCAGAAGGGCCGGCATTTTCCTAGGATTCAGACAACAAGGTGCTCATGGCCTTACTGATTTCTGACTCGGGAATATGGGGATGGAAGCACGTGACGTGGGTCCGGGAACCCTAACACGTCGAGGAGACCTGCTGAAGCAATGAGTTCAGGCTGAATGTCATCTCAGGAGAGCAAGCCCTGAACCATGTGAAACTCAGGTTCGGAAATCCGTGGGCCCTGACAGCTCAGACCCCGGTTTCCTTGCTGGAAAATGAGTCCTCAGGATCAAGGCAGCTGCTCAGACTCTGTCGGTCATGAAGCTGCTGAGGTCCCACTAATACGAGGAAATTTCCACCAGTTCATCATGAAGTAAGCACCCCGTTAGAAGTGATGGCTTTCAAACTGCAGGACACCTGACCACCGAACCTGCTCTGCTACCAGCGTCCTTGGCACTGTGTTGTTCTCTTCCCACAGCCATGGTGCTTGGCTTTATGCTAGATTGCTTTCCTGTCGGGCTCTGACCAACCCTGCACCCCTGGGTGCACAAACTCACAGAAGGCAGGACCTACAACCCTCCCAGGACTGGGGAAGACTCCGCTCAGAACAGGCTCAGCAAGCCTGCCAACTCCATAGCCTCCTGCAGACACCGGATAATGCAAAACCATTATCAGATACCCCCTGGATACCAGGCCAACACTCTTCTAGTTGGTACCTGCCTAACCTCTGCTGGTAATTTTGACCTCCTGTGTCACAGAGAGTCAACTCAGGCCACAGTCATTTCTACCCCAAAACTACAGTGTGGCTTTCCATGTAAACCATCCTGGGTAGGTGGCTAACCACCTGTAGATGCGCAGATGAATCTGAGAGGACAATAAAGCGGCACCGTGACCCCAGGGACTTGGACAGTGCCTCCCGTGGTCACTGGGACCATGTCCCTCTGTCCCACATAGCCAGCCATTCCTGATCACAAAGAAGGACAGTTCAGCAGCATAGCACCGAGTGGGGAAGACTACCGTGGACCCACCAGAGGCATCTCGGGTTACATGACTTCCAACCACAATGTTTCCAACACCAAGGCTCTTCCTCCTGCCCTCCTTTCTGGCAGCTTCCTGGGCCCTGTAGACCAGCTTCCCATCAACACTTACTTCCCAGGGGATCCAACTCATTAGCCTGGTGTGGATGCCTTCTACAGCTGAGCGCTGCCTGATGCAGCCTTCCCTCCTGCCACTGCCTGCACCTTCCCTGCACCCAGACTACCCATGCTCCATCTCACGTCCTCCCACTGGCTAGACCTATCCCCATCTGGGTCAGCAGAAGAACCCCAACTCCCACCACCAGGCCTCCTTCTCGGCCTCTATGAAGCTCCTCAACATCTGTCTGCTGTGCACACAGCTCTGCTCACTTCCTTTCACTCCAACTACTTCCTGGCCACCTGGTAACTGGTTCTGTGAACCTCACAGGGCCTTCCCAAAGCCAGGAATGTGTCTTGTCCACAGAGGAAGGAAAACCATGGTGCAGCAACAACCATCTCCCCAGCTCATTAAGGGAAAACACATAGAAAGGCCTCCGCCTGCAATGTGAATCTCTTCCCTGGGCACCACTCTTTACTGCCATCATATTTTTTAAACTGAACTGAATTCCAAAGGCAGATTAAGAACCATCTGGTAGTGGGCAGTATCTTTCAAAAGCCAACCATCCCTACTTGCAGAACTCTAGGACCATTCCAGGGAAAATGAGAGGAGGATGCAATGGGAAGGTGGTGTGTCCCCTTCCCTTGGGACACCAGTGCACCAGGGGGCTCTCTGCCCAGCATCTTGAGGCCTAGGCGTGGACTAGAAAGAAGGACCCCTTTGTTGACAGGTCAGCCCACACCCCTTACATGCGCCGAGTCTTGTCTTTCTCATTCTCTTTTAGAAGTTTTCTGTTCCTCCTGGCCAATGTCTGAATCTTCCTCTTGAGCTTAACTTTTTCTTCTTGGAAGTTCTCCTTCTCATGAGAGAGCACCTACAACACAGGTCAACAATGTCTCACATACCATGCGCCCCTGTGATTCCACTGAGGGGAATCTGTTCCCAAAAGAAGAAAAAGGCCACATGCTCAAAGGTGGTCATTTCGGTATGATCTACGACAATGGGAATGACCAACACAATCAATGACATGTGGATGGCCAAGTGTCCCGTCCAATCAGGGAACCACAGCCCTCCTGTGGCCACTGAGCACTGAAAACGCAAGCGGTCTGAGCTGCAATGTGCTGCAACTGCAAAATAGACAACAAATTCTGAGGCCTTAATCACAATCTTGCAAAACAATGTAGAACATCTTGTTAATAAGCTGCCCCACTGGTGAGGTTCAGTTGGTTGAGCATCCTCCCAGCACCAAGAGGTCTCTGGTGCGATTCTTGGTCAAGGACCATGACCAGTTGTGGCACTGATCCCCAGTAGGGAGCCTGCAGGAGGCAGCCTATGAAGGATTTTCTCTCTTCATGGATGATTCCATCACTCTCTCCCTCTCCCTTCCTCTCACTGATATCCATAAAATGAAATAAAACATATTTAGAAATGTATTCTTGTTTCACAGACATAAAAACACACAGGAGCAGGGGTTGGATATGAATATGTATGACTGAAGTTGGACTGCTCCTGCTCTAGAATATCATCCCTGTTGCTGTAGCAGAAAAGTCTCAACTTTTGGCATCAGACAAACTGGGTTGCAACCCACAACTTAAGAGCAATGAGAATGGGAACCCCAGCTCACAAAAGCATTGCGAGAATTAAATGAGAGGACATGGGTGAGCAAAGAGCAAAGTTCTCAGCCGAGGGTTCAGAAATGAAACAATACTTGGCTGTTTCCATGCACCGCCCCGACCTTTCAAAAACAAAGCTCAGGTGTAAGGTGTTTTCTAACTCAATCGCACCAGTCATGGGGTTTGTCCCCTTCAAATGCCTCTGGCTTCCTCTCGGCCTCTGTGTGACATTCACACAAGGTCTTGGAGCAAAGAAGCCAATGAGGACCCATTGCGAACTGGCTGAGCCAAGGCTGTCGCTCAGGGCACACGCAGGGGGTCCTGAGCCCATTAGCCCAGGCCTCACCTCACACTGGCTGCTCAGCTTCTTCAGCGAGATTTCCATCCTCTGCAGGTCCTCCTTGGCCCCTTTGTACTGGGCCTGCCAGAGCATCACTTTCTGCTGCAGGACCTCTGGGGAGCTTTGCATCACTTTGCTCTGGGTGTGCAGCTCCTTCGGCTCTGCAATCAGCTGGTTCCAGAAGTTAACTCTGGGGGTGGAGAGCCACAGGGCCAAGGGCTTAGGAGCACTCCCAGCCTCTGTCCCAGATGTGCACCTTAATCAAAACCACAACCTCTCTGTGCCTCCGTTTTTCCCGTGTGTAAATGAGGGTGGAACAAACTTAGTGGATTTCAAACTGTGTCCATTGGGGTTCTAGAAGGCTAGTGCAGCTGCCCACTGTGGGCTGGGGGAGACAGGACAGGCAGGCTCGGACACCACTTCAACAGAGCACCCTATGAGAATCCTTCCCATGGAAGGCTTTGGCAGACCTGCTGACTTGGAACAAAGGGTTTTTTGACAAAATACTTTTGAAATACATGGAATCAGAACATTTTTGCTGTAAATTTATATGTCTTTGTCCATCCCTTCTCCCCAATTCCAAGCCCTTTCTTATTTCGTCTCCTGAGACAAATAACATATGAGATTGGAGAGTATTATGTAAATCCACAGAAATCATCATCATCGTCATCTTAACTGCTCAATTGAGTATCAGGGGGCAGATTTATACCAGAAAGCTCACATGACCAGAAGCTCATGGACTCACTTTGAACACAGATGTGCCCTGTTTGGTGCATATCATCTGTATTTTTCCATTTAAATTAATTAGTTCAACAATATTTAAAAATTTTTAAGTGTCAGGTCAACATTCAGGTATCTATCTTCTCAGATGGTGGGGAGAAAGCATAAACAAAAGGTGCTGGCAGGCATGACTCAGTAGTTACAGCATGACCCATGTACAGAAGGGTCATGGGTTCAAGTCTCATTCAAGGGAACAGACCTGGGTTGCCGGTTTGCTCCCCCTTGTAGCTTGAGTGTGTGCTACAGATATCCAATAGATGTGATGGTCTCACATGGATGTTTCTCTCCCTCTCCCCTTCTCCTTCCCTCCCTTTCACTCTCTGTAAAAGTCAATGGAAAAATTATCATGTTGTAAGGATTTAAAAAAAAAGATTATAAAAAGAATGACCTGGCAACCCGGGCCTGCCTCTCCACAGGCAGCCCTCAGGGGGTGTGTATTCTCCACAAGGGTCTGATCTAACACTGACACTCCTTCCCCCACCTGCTGGACCTGCCTGGCCACTGGGGGCACCTGAGTTTATAACCCCCAATACATGTTAGAACAAGGCTGTGGGAAGAAAGGCTTCATATGGACAGGCCTCTGGGTTGAGACAAGACCTGGAATTGATTCCTGACAGGCTCGCTAACTAGGAGCATGAACTTGAACAAGTTATTTAATCTCTCTGAGCTTCTTCCCTCATCTGTGGTTTTTTGTTTTGTTTTGTTTTGTTTTGTTTTAAGAGATAACTGTAGTGCAGTCAATTCTCATGATTTTCAGTATAAAGTTCTATCAAGCCACTGCGAACACTAAGTTAATGGATACTGGAAATGTACCCGCCGGTTCGTGTGAGTCTTTGGCCACATTTTTGTCAACCGACCAAGCCATCAAGACACCTCCTGTAATATACTCACAGCCAAGTGCACCATACCCTGGACCAAAAGGAACCTCACGTGCTACCCCTCTTATTCCCCATAAGGCCCAGTGCAGCCTTGAACTTGGGGACACTAGATAGCACTTCAGCAATCCATTTGGGGGGCATTTCAAACAATGACATCACCACCAAAAAGCACGAAAATAGAACTCCATGGCACTCAATGGATCATAAAAGGGTCACTGGTTTGCAGTGTGAGAGTTGAAAAAGGCAGGAGCCAAAGGTCTTTTTCAACCTCATCTGCAAATGTGCCCATCAGGCGACTCCTGTCTCTTGCAATCTGGACAGTCCCATGAAAAGCCATGGTTATAATTTGTTGGTTTAAGTGCTTTTCAGTGAGGAGGTGAGTTCACCAGTAGACAATGCGTGAATGCCAAAGACCAAGAGTCTCTCCCTCATGGGATGGCTGGTATTAGAGGATGGAGGAGTCCACGCCCAATACAATCATCACCATCATCAAGGTGAGAGGGGAGGTCATCCACATGTAGACAATGCAGCATCCCAGTGTTGCTATCCTTCCATCCCAGCCACTATCTGGCTTGCCTTTACCTTGTGACCAACCAGCTGTGACCATGACAGGGTTGGTAAAAATATACCATTACCAGGAGACTCGCTTGAGCTTAGCTCAGTGGGTGCTGAGTGAGTTGTTCTGAATGTAACCTGGCAGATGCCACTGCAGGGGGTGAAGGCAGTTACCTCTCCTCCTGTGGCAGCCTCTCTTCCTGGGAAGCCTGCTTCAGAGCCTCTCTTTGGGTGCTCACGAGGTCCCTCAGCTCCTGTAATGCTGCCTCATGTTGGAGCTGGTCCTGCTCCCTGAGGAGGGAAACAAACCCGCTAGGCACCCACACACAGGAGAATGCACAGCCTCTGTGAGCGGCTTCTCTCTGCAGAGCTTAGGGCTGTGGTAATGGGCAGGAGTCTCCTCAAGCCCCAGAGCTGAGTGTCTCTCTTCCCACACAACACGTCTGCAGGATCCCTTCCCATCCCTGTCTCAGCAGCCTCTCTCCATGAGCCCGCTGAGAACACCAACACTGTTTTCTGAACTTCACACCCTTCTCACAGAAACCAGCACATATTCAAGGAATTCCACCCACATGACAGCTGACCTCCCACCACACCAGGGCCTGGTGCGCACTCTGCCCAGATCCAGAACAGCCTCCCTATGCTGAGTCAGGCAGTGTGGGGGCCAGAGGCCTGCCCATTGGGGACCACGCAGCTGCCAGGGTCCATTGGCACATAGGCACATGCACATCCACTCAGCCTGTTCCTCCAGGCACCTCCAGTCCAGAACTTACCTTCCCCTCAGGTCCCCCTCATCTCCCCCTCAGTTCAGCGCTTTTATTTTCTTCCTGTTTCAGTGTTTATAGGGTCATGGATTAAGTACATTCCAACCATTGGTGACCACCCTACCGCAGGGCAGAAACTGAGAGTCTCACTCCCCACTGAGTCAACGGGATGAGGCTTGATACCCAGGAAACATGTGCTGGGGAACGAAGGAGTGAGGGTCCCACTCAGGCGTCAAGTGAAATGAACACAGACGCACCAGCCTGTGCTGCAGGCACCTCCACCTCCCACCCTGTAGCCCTGCTGCAGACAGACCAAGGGCTCCAGCTCTCTGTGCACCAGCAAACACTACCTAATAACACAGGAGGTCTATCTAGCAAGGAGCTACCAGTAGAATGACAATGAAACACTCCTTCAGAGCCAGTGAGATGCCACTTGCACAAACCTTCCCCATGTGAGCAGACATTAACAATATCATGGAAATATCCAAGATGGCGGCATAGGTAAACACTGGAGTTTGCTGCCTCACACAACCACTTCAAAAATACAACTAAAAGACGGAACGGACATCACCCTGAACCACAGGAAGGCTGGCTTAGTGGAAATTCTACAACTAGAGGAAAGAGAAAAGCATACCGAGACTCAGAGGAGGTGTGGAAGTAAAATACTAAGGTAAAGAGGTGCACGTGGAGCCGGCTGGCAGCTGAGGGCACAGTTGTCTTTCTCAATCGAGAGGGAGTCTCAGGCTCTGAGCTCCAGTTCCTAGGGAGTCTCTGGGGACCAAGACTCATACGGGAGAAGTGGGACTGTCTGGCATTGGTCAGAACTCGAGGGCAGCTTTCTCTCGTTGGTACTTGCAGCAATTGCTGGGACACTGAGAATCAGGGAATCTGAAGGCAGGACTGAGAGCAGCCATAACTGTTCGCACTGCCCACCCAGTTGATGCCCTGGGACCTGCCCCGCCCAAGCCTTGCACAGAGGCATTTGCTGGATAGCCTCAGGCAGAGGCTAGATTAGCACCTCCCTAGAGCTTCAGAACAGAAGTTCTCCCACTGCAGACACAGCTGATTCTCACAGCCAATTGGCCTGGAGGCCAATCCCTCCCAGTGTTACCTACAACAATCAAGGCTTAATTACAATAAGACAGTGCACAAAGACCACAAGGGTGTGCACCAAGAGTGTCCTCCTCAAGTAATTGGGGAGGCTGAACCACTGGGCCAGGGGTGGGCAAACTTTTTGACTCCAGGACCACAATGGGTTCTTAAACTGGACCGGAGGGCTGGAACAAAAGCATGGATGGAGTGTTCATGTGAACTAATATAAATTCAACGTAAATATCATTACATAAAAGGGTATGGTCTTTTTTTTTTTTTTTTTAGTTTTATTCATTTCAAACGGGCCATATCCAGCCCTCAGACCGTAGTTTGCCCATGGCTGCACTGGGCCCTAGAGGACACTTAGCACAGGAAACCACTTTATCAACACAAGGAAGCATAAAAAATGCGGAGACAAAGAAACAGGACACAAATAGCAGAAATGGAGGAAAGCAAACTGCCGGCTTTAGAGTTCAAAACCACACTTTTAAGGTTTTTCAAGAACTGTCTAGAAGCCGCCGATAAATTTAGTAAGACCCTCGAAAAGACTGGTGAGAATGCCTATAAATGTAGTGAGATCCTCAAGAAATCTAGCAAGACCCTCGATGTTGTGATACAGGACCAACTAGAAATTAAGCATACACTGACTGAAATAAAGAATATTGTACCGACTCCCAACAGCAGACCACAGGATCACAAGAATCAAGTCAAAGATTTGAAATATGAAGAAGTAAAAAACACCCAACTGGAAAAGCAAAATGAAAAAAGAATCCAAAAATAAGAAGGTGGTGTAAGGAGCCTCTAGGACAGCTTCAAGCATACCAACATCCGAATTATAGGGGTGCCAGAGGAAGAGAGAGAGCAAGATATTGAAAACCTATTTGAAGAAATCATGACAGAAAACTTCCCCTACCTGGTGAAAGAAATAGACTTCCAAGTCCAGGAAGCGCATAGAACCCTAAACAAAAGGAATCCAAAGAGGACCACTCCAAGACACATCATAATTAAAATGCCAAGAGCAAAATACAAAGAGAGACTCTGAAAAGCAGAAAGAGAAAGAAAGTCAGTTACCTACAAGGGAGTACCCATACAACTGTCAGCTGATTTCTCAACAGAAACTTTGCAGGCCAGAAGGGAGTGGCAAGAAATATTCAAAGTGATGAATGCCAAGAACCTACAACCAAGATTACTTTATCCAGCAAACCTATCATTCAGAATTGAAAGTCAGATAAAGAGCTTCACAGATAAGAAAAAGCTAAAGGAGTTCATCACCACCAAACCAGTATTATATGAAATGCTGAAAGGTATCCTTTAAGAAGAGGAAGAAGAAGAAAAAGGTAAACATACAAATTATGAACAACAAATACACATATATCAACAAGTGAATCTAAAAATCAAGTGAATAAATCACCTGATGAACAGAATGAAGGGGTGATTATAATAGAATCAGGGGCATAGAAAGGGAATGGACTGACTATTCTTGGGGGGAAATGGTGTGGGGGATGCGGGAAAAAACTAGACAAAAATTGCGCATCTATGAATGAGGACAGTGGGTGGGGAGTGAGGGTGGAGGGTGGGGTGGATACTAGGTGGAGGGCAGTTATGGGGGGGAGGAGGAAGAAATGCAATAATCTGAACAATAAAGATTTAATAATAAAAAAAGAGGGAAAAAAGAATATAATGACACTGTTATAACCACATCATCGGGCTTGAAGGCAACTGGTGAGGGGTGGGCACCACACAAGTCTCCCCTCATTACTCAGCTAGGAGCATTCCCACAGGGCTAGCACCACATGCCCCACAGAAGCTCACTAAGCATCACGGGAGTTTGGGATGGGTGCAGGAGGAGGCAGAGAGGGGAATGCCAAAATGCAGAAGATGCTCATTCTGGCTGGAAGGAACAGAGTCTGGTAGGAGCAGATGTCTTGGCACCCCCCAGAGGATGGAGCACTTGGAGGATAAAGGGGGTGGAAAGCCCTGTGGAGTCTACAGGAAGCACTGGGTTAGTGAATAAATGAATGTCATGGCCCCCACACTCACGGCAGCAGCAGGCACCCTCAGCAGGCTCCCTGTGATAGAAACTCCCTGCACCTCAGCTGCTTACACTACTGAAGACCCCACGTTTGCTCAGTGTTTTTGAGGAGGATTCAAAGGAAATGCTGTGAGCAGGGGTGTCTCACAAGCATAGGAAGTGGACAACAGCTCTCTCCTGTGCTGCCCCAAGTGTGGGAGAGGCTCTCTTTAGCCATATCTCTCCCCCTCTCTCCTCACTTGGTATCCTGTGCACATCAGACCTCCCACAAGCTCTGTATACCACTGCACCTGCCCCAGGCCCCGGAGCAATCTGGGATCTGCTGGAGCAGGAGCTCTGCGACGTTGGTTGACTGCACGCACACAAAGCCCTGATCTGGCAGAAGCTCAAAGTTGAGATTTGTGCATGTCAATGGACATCAATTTTACCTTAAAAAAAGGAGTATGGAGGTGGAGAGTCAGAGGTAAAGATGACATGAGATGGGCACAGTATCGAAGTACTGATGTCGTGGATGAGTACCTGGGAATCACACTATACAATTCTGCACATTCCCATATATTCAAAAGTTTCCAAATTTAAAAGTTAAAAAAACACACAGAGAAGCCCAGACTTTGAGACTTTGAAAGAGAAGAGGCCTGGAAGCTGGTGAGGCACATCCCTGTACATCGGAAGCTGTGGTGAGCGCCCCCTCCTTGTTCTTGGTAGGGAGAGAAGAGGAAGAGGGGGCAGGAACCCCAGGGGAGCAGTGACCCCAATGCTGACACATCGTTTCCCTGAGCCGGGATCAGGTGGGCACACCATCCTCCCCTGGGGGACCCCCCTGCCCCTCAGCCTCCAGCTGGACCCACCCCACATTGCATAGGGGGGAGTTCCATTCACTTCTCTTCCCTGTGAAGCAGCAGATCCAGAGGAACTATGAGGGACCAGAGCAAAGGGGGACAGGAGCCTGGAGAGCTCGCTAGTCACCCTGACAGTTGACGGCACCCACCTACGCCTGAACGCCTTGCTCTCTATTTCTAGGGAACGATGCAGCAGGGTCTTGTAGCGGCTGTGTTCATCCAGGAGGGCCTGGTACTGTACTTTATTGATGGTCTCCATCTTCTGGGTCTTTTCTTTTTCTTTGTGGAGTAGCATCTCCCACTTTTCCATCTGCAGAGCGAAAGACCCAGCCCCTGTGAAAGTCTGTTTCACAGAGTGAAACCTCTTACCTCATAGAACAATTTAACAGGCTTTTTCTCAAGGATGAACCTTCCTGCCCACTTCTTGGGGAGGTACAACAGCCACTGCCAAGGCTGGCAGAGGGGGAAGCCTCGTCCCTGGGTAAAATCAATGAGCCGCTGCCCCAGTGCTGGGATGCCTTCCCTGGGACTTGTGGTAGTGCCAGGAAAATCCACCCTGGAGGTTTGCCAGGGTTCTCAGGGTGACCTTGGACAATGGAGCAGGATCATTCTTTGTCCTGCGGGGCTGTCCTGGGGGCTGCAGGACATGGAGTAGCATCCCTGGCCTCCAGGCACCAAAGCCAGAAGCACCACCTGTCTTCTCCCCCAAGTCCTGTCAATAAAAAACAAGATGGCCAGTGTTCCTGGGCAGAGATACCTGTCCCCATCCTGCTGCTGTGGCTGAGGATTGCTTCTCTGAGCTGCAGCTGAGCGAGGAAACTGTTCACCCAGGAATCACTTATCAATGACCAGGACAGGGCTGTGATCCTGGACACTCCCCATTGTAGGCAGGGGCACCAGGGGAGGCACAAGCTCTGGGGGTGCTTACCTGAATGGCTCTGTCCACCTTCAGGGTGTCAACTTCATTGAGCAGCTGCTCTAGGGCTTTAACGAGCTCCTCAGTGAGGGTCTCCCACTCCTGGCTGCTGTTCTTCTCCTTCAGGAGTTCCATCTCCAACTGTTCCTTCTGCAGAGACAAAGACCCAGCCATGAAGCGGTCTATCCGTGGTCCTATACACATGTGCGTGGCTTCCATGACTGCTTCCCTCTCAGGCCCGCCCTGTGCTTTCTAACAGGGCGCTGCTTTCCTTTCAGTAAACACTATGTGCTCAGACCATTTACCTTCGCTAACTCATATGATCCTCAAAACACCTACAGGGGGCACATCATTAACCCAATTTCACAGATGAAGATGAAGGCAATGGGGCACAGACACGTCCATAGTGTCCACTCACTCTGCTGCACCGACATGTCATGCTGCCTCGGACTCTGTTCCATGAGGACTCGTGTCCCGCTACCATAACTGGGGCTGCCCTGCATTCTGCATTTCTCCCAGTTTCACATCCACACCAACACCTGGGTGCACCACCTAACCACCTGCTTGCACGTATGTTCTGTACACCACCCACCGATACCTGCTTCTGGAGCTGCTGGTTCTCCTCCTGAAGCTCCGTGCACCTCAGGCTGCTGTCCTGCCGGGCCACGGAGGCACCCTGCATCTCCTGGACCATGCCCTGGAGGGTCTGGTTTTCTAGGATACGGTTGGAGGCTAAAGAGTAAAGTTGAGTCAGAGCCCACATTGCATGGCCTGGGCTTCCACTCTCTGCCCCCGGCCCCAAGACAACCACCACCCTGGGCCCTAGGTTGGAGGGACCTGGGACGGTTGGCTGGGTCCCCTCAATTTTTCACAGGCTGCTGTTGCTGTAGGCACCTGAGTGTTCCTCAGGCCATTATGGCCCCTCTGCTGGCTCAGCTGGGGCTTGGTAAGGAAGCAACCCAGAGCTTAAAAAGAAAGAATGTGATGGTGGAGAGGCCAATGCAAAACCTCAACTTGGTACAACTGCTGGAACCACTATTTACCAAGTTCTAACCTGGCCATCAAGTCATGGATTTCAGAGAGTAACAGAGATGGCAAAGATATGGAGTTTTCTGTGCCAGCCCTCAGGGTGATGGGGGTCTGGGTGGCTCAGCTCAGGGTATAGGGGCTGTGATAATTGACCAGTACGTCTGTAGGTGGTAGAGGCTCTGAGGCAAGTATGCCCAGTACTTACCATCCCTGGGCAGGGCCTTCAGATTGAGATTTCATTTTGTACTTTTACAATAGCATTGAAAAAATAATTATACAGTACATCTAAATGGCTTGAAAAAGTCTAAGCGAGATCAAAACATAAGGTAAGGACAGAAGAAGGCAGATTTCCTCCTTTGCTTTTACACAGCTTGAACACAGAACAGAAAGAGGAGCACAGACCTGGGAAGAACGGGAGTTCTCAGCCCCTTTCTGCCACACACAGGTACGTGATTTTAGGTAAATGAATGTGTGAGGGGTCAGGGTGCTCCCTCACCTGTCCCTCCAGGGCCACATCCTCAAACCCGGGACCCTACTGACACTGCTCTGCTCCTTTGACTGCACCCCATCTGCTTCCTATTCACCCCCTTGGGGCTGGAAGGACCTAGAGTGGACGCCAGCTTTCACCCCAGCACATGAAGGTGGATGTGATCAGCTCCCACCAAGGAGAGCAGCACAGACCCAAAAAGCCAGAACAGACTGAAGACCCCAAGCAGCAGTCAACTCAGCAGTGGTGCAGATGAACCTTCGTGGCCCAACTCCAGCTCAGCGCACTCCACAGACAAACACACATGCTGTCAACACATGGAAGCACGCCAAGGGCTTCATCCTTACAAGGCTACCAATGACACTAACAGCAGAATACTCCACTAAGTCACAACCTGTGCTCATTCAATGGCACCGTTTCAGCATTCGCTTTAAAAATAACAGTTTTATGAATCGGGATGAGCCCAGTCAGTGTGGATTAGCGATAGAGTGCCAACCTATGAACCATGCGGTAATGGTTCGATTTCAGGTCAGGGTATATGCCCAGTTTGTATGCTCCATGCCTTCCATGGGGCAGACAGGAGGCAGCCAATCAATAATTCTCTTTCATCTTTGATATTTCTCTCTCTCTCTCCTTCTGCCTTCCTCTCTGAAATTTATAAAAATGCATGTTATGAAGATTGGGGTGAAATAAATGTACAACACTGGGTTCACCATTTTAACTATTTTTCAGTGTATAGTTTTGTGCCATTAGATGCATCTCCACTGTCCTGCAACTCACCCAGCCCACCTCCTGACTCACTCAGTGCCTCACCCTGTGCCTCTGTGCTCCTGGGAAATGATTGTGAAGAATCGCCAAGTGCTGCAGTGGAGCTGATGACCAGCCTCATTTCTTCTCCCCTAAAGGCCAGCCCCTCAGAGGCTCTTATGTTGACATAGCATTTTATGGGGAAAAAACAATGGTTGTCTACTGCGTACTGTGTTCACATACACCCCAAGAAGCAGATCAAAGGGGGTCTTTTAATTCAACAAGGGTGTTGAGGCCAGCCATCTTTATTGGTGCCCTGGTGGCCAGGCAGGGTGTAAGGCTTCACTGTCTCCTCTCAGGAGGTACACATAGCAATCCTATGAGGCAGCTTCATTACCCCATTTTGCAGATATGAAAACTGAGGTTCAAAAGAGGTCACCTGGCTAACAGTTGGAGGAACCAGAACTTGAAGCCAGGCCTTTCTGACTCAAGATGCCACCACACCATCCTCGCAAAAGTACATTCACACTTTGTTTATGAATGTCAGTTGTACTAGAGTTACTCCCCACTGGTAAGGCTCCTGCTAGCTAAGTAACTGAAGTGTGAACACCAAGAAGTATTCAAGGGCACTGACCTCAAAAGATTCACAAACTACACAGAGGGCCTGAATCAGGGAGACTGCCCAACCCACCAATCTCCCTGGTCTCTAAGAGAAACATGAGGTCTGAGAGATCCCTGCCAGCCGGCCCCACTCCTGCCTTCCACCAGGGGGCAGTGGTCCTCCCCATGAACCTGAGCACTTGGCAGTGGTCCTCCCCAGGAACCTGAAGTCCTAGAACAGGGATCCCGTTTGGCCCACACTTGGTCCCAGGAGTGCCGAGATAACAAACCCCAGAAAAAAAAAACAAAACTGGCTTCTCACACAGATTCACAGTTCAATGAACTGATTTTAGGTTTGGAACTGATGGGAACCCTTGAAGAGAAGGAATATCCAGGTTCTTTCAACAGTCTCTCCATGATGCTTAGGAATGTTGATCAATATTGGAAAAGCAGCACCTTTCCCCCGCCCCAACACGCCCAAGGCCCTCCTGAGCTCTGCAGAGATCTAAGCACACCTTCACCTGCAACCTCAGGTGCACATGTGATGTTCTTCAGCACAGGAATTGGCTACTTGTTTGCTTGGTGCACTGCCTGCCCCCAGACCACTTTCCCCTGGCCAATGCCACACCTCCTCTTGGGCTGTGAGGGGGCAAACACAAGAGGGATGGGAAGAGGCCTGGCTCCCCTGAAAAGCCAACATGTAGCAACCCCTGCCCAGGGGGGACAGAGTACAGACTGCACCCATCTGCCCAATTATGAAATGAATGGAGGAAATCATGCCCAGGGTCAGGTATACTGGAGGTTAGTAACCACTGGGGAAGTCTCCTGCCATCCAGAGCTTTTAATCCCCCACAGACAGATCTAAGACATCCTAAGGGTGCCAGCGTGCTGTCATCTGGAAGCTCCTGGGACTGTCCACATGGGAGCTGAGAAATCTATTACTTTGTAATTCATGTCCTCACGTCAAGGCTGCCAGACCCTTCATGTTCTCCTTGGGGAGAATTGCAATGACACAGTTCCAAATGGCTTTTAAATAAAATCTTATTCCCTTGGGGTGAGGATGAGCTGACTCATGATATTCAGATCTAAGAGCTCAGCTCCCTGGATGAGGAAGCCACATCCAGGCTGACTCCCAGGCACCAGGGGCTGCTACCTACCTTCTGACAGCTGCTCCATCTCCCAGCTCAGGTGGGCAGGCTGGTTCATCCTCTGCACCCATTCAGCCTCGAGGGCCATGCTGTCCCCCAACAGCTCCTCAAGAAACCGCTGGGGAATGTGTCCAAGATCCTAGTGCAGGAAGAGGGGTGGGGTGAGGATGTACCCCGGGGCACCCTCTGGACAGGCCCCACCCCCATGCATCTATCCTCATTCCCCCAGAATGAAGGGCCTCCATACACCTTCTCAATTCCAAAAACACAGCTGCACAGAAGTGACTCCAACACAGAGCCCAGCTGGGAGACCTACAGCCACTAACACACATGCTGACCCAGTGGCCTAGGTGATGAAGACACCCAATGTCTCTCAGTGGTGTCTGAACAAAGGGGCGTACAGCACTGGGCTTTAAAGCAAGGAATATGATGATGGGCAGTTCTGCGGCTCCTTAGCAGCTGTAACATGTCTTGGAAAGGTTTTAGGGACTTCCAAATCACAGCGCAACCCACATGTTAAACACTAGTAGAGACCCTTTTTGCAATAGTCACCCACCTACATCCATCCTTACAGAAAAGCAACACAGCAGTCAGGCCCTATCTGGTTTTGAGGTTTTTTTAAACATTCACTCACACACACACACACATATTATAAATAAATAAAATGTATTTTAAATATATATATATATATCACAGAGAGGAAGGAAGAGGGAGAGATAGAAACATGAATGATGAGAGAGAATCATTGATCGGCTGTCTCTCACAGGCAATCCCTGGGTAAGGTTCCTCCAACCTGGGCATCAGCCCTGGCCAGGCAGGCCTGGTCTGTTTTGAAGACCTTAAATGTTGCCCAGTCCAGTCAAGCCACTGAGCTTAATAAGAAACTCTTCACCATCAGCAGGTCACTATGTCGGCAAAAGCAACAAACCAGTAGCAGAAAGTCAGAGAAGGGCACCACATAAACCTAACAGTGCCCCAATCTGTTGTACATGTGGTACAAGAGGGTCTGACATGTACAGCTACTGATAGGCATGAGATTTCGCTGAGCCCATTTCCATAACAAGGAAGGGGTGGGCTAAGAGTCTGTCCAGGGTTTAAGTGCTGAGTCTAGGCCTCTCAATTCCACTGTCACTCCACTGATCTGGGGCTGGAAATAAATAGCTATTCGGGCAAGCTTTTATTCAACACACAGTTCCTATCTGAACAGTTTCCACATGTCCTCTTGGAAAACCAACAGCTCTCGGCAGTTTCCTGGAAATGAGGGCTCAGACACAACAAATAATACTATGGGCCTCTGGGTGTCAGGCACATGTTGGGTGTGGGACGCCATGGCTGGTCCCTTGCAGGTCCCCTCACGGGAGGAGTCTGCTGGACTTACTCCTGTCCCAGTGCCCAGCACACATGGGGGAGCCATTTGGCTCTTTCCCCTCATCTCTGCTCCCTCCCCAGAGCCCTCCCAGAACCACGAGGTGTCTTAGGGGTCTGAGTCTCCCCTGAATGCCTTCACAGTGTGGGAACACGCATCCAAGGGATGTGACCATTTCTCTCGGTGGCAGTTTTCTCCATTCAGGGTTTCTAATGACTGGGAGGAGGCGGTAACTGCTGCCTTTCCATCTTCTGTCCATTTTCCCCTAAGGAGCCTGAACCCAAGATTCTTGGTAGAAGGGAAGCCATGGACCTCCCATCAGTGGACATAGTTTTGATCAAAGCCTGGCAGCCGGAAGGGTTTGCTCACAGACTATGGATTCACCTGGGCACTGTCTCTCTGCCCATCCAGAGCCCTGAACTAGGTGCCCTCTGTCCTTGAAACATTCACTCTCCTCAACAGCCCTGAGCGGGAGGCAGGGACAGTCACTTCTTACACATGAAGAGGCTCTGCACTCACCGAATCTGCTCTCACCGACTCTAAGTTCACCGACTCTAAGTTCACCGACTCTATGTCCACCGAATCTACGTCCACCAACTCTTCACACACCGACTCTTCACACACTGACTCTGCACTCAACCGACTCCACACCACCAACTCCACGTCCAACGACTCTGCACCTCACAATCCACTGTTTCCATGCCACCCATTTCAAACTGCCCTATGGGCCGCATTCTAAACTGCTCTACAGGCAGCTCATGCCCAATGTTAACTGCTTTGAAATACACAAATATTAGGACACTCTCCCTATGAAACTTAAAACCTATCTGGGTAAAGAAAATATAAAGAAACAAAAAGTAGATAATAAATGGAAATTAACTACTTCATTCTAACTTTGTCTACCACATTTCTAATAATTATTGTTTTCCCATCAGCTGAATTATTGAAATCAATCTGTTCCTTTCAGGTAACAACACATTCATTTTATTTTGTGGAGTCTTATCTAGAGAGCTCAGCTCCCAGCCAACTTCCTAAGAAACAATTTCACAAATGATTCACTAATGTGTAGTTTATAAGAAAAATGAACAAAGTAAAGCTGTGTGTTTGGAAAATACTTTATTTACTTAATTTTAAAATATATATTTTTATTAAGTTCAGAGGGAAAAGAAGAAGGAGGGAGGTATAGAAACATCAATGATGACAGACAATCATTGATAGGCTGCCTCCTGCATGCCCCATAATGGGGATCAAGCCCCCAACCTGGACATGTGCCTGATCGGGTATGGAACAGTGATTTCCTGGTTCATTGTTTAACGCTCAATCACTGAGCCACAACAGCCTGATTGGAAATTATTTTAACAAAAAGATATTGTACATAGATTTCTGTGAAAGGAGTCTTAAATTAGCACCTGCAAGAAAGACATTTAGAGAGCAAATATGCAGGTATCCTCTGAACAGAATTTAAACGTTTAGGCTGGCTGGGGAAACCAAAATGGTGGCATAGGTAAACACTGGTAATTGCTGCCTCACACAACCACTTTAAAAATACAACTAAAAGACAAAACGGACATCATGCAGAAGTACAGGAAGGCTGGCTGAGTGGAAATTCTACAACTAGAAGGAAAGAGACAAGCACTGAGACTCACAGGAGGTGTGGAAGTAAAGTGCAGAGGTACGGAGGCGCAGGTCAAAAGGGCTGGCAACTGAGGAGTGGCGTACATGGAGAGGGCTGGCAGCTGAGGACACGGTTGTCTTTTTCAATCGGGAGGGAGTCTCAAGCTCTGGTCTGCTCTGAACTCCAGGTCCAGGTGTATCTTTGGGGACCCAGCCTCATACGGGGAAAAACTGGACTGTCTGGAATCAGGCAGAACTCGAGGGTGGCTTTCTCTTAGAGGTGCTTGCAGTGATTAAAGGGACCATGGGATGCGGGCTTCTTAGGGTGGGACTGGGGAGAAGCCATAGCTGCTTGCTCCGCCATGTTGATCCCCTGAGACCCCACCATACCCAAGCTGTGCACAGAGGCTTTGCATATGAAAGGTCTGGCGCTTTGAAATCTGAACATTACCCAACAAACTGCAGCTGAATCAGAGATACCCAGAACTTCAAAAAGAAGGTCCAAGGCCCCACGGCAGCTTGCATTGCTTCACAGCTGGGCCTCATCTGGGCACATCCAAACCACAAACAAAGAAGAGGAATCTCTCCTTAGCTCCTGCTGTGTAGCCTCAGGCAGAGGCTAAATTAGCAGCACCTTAGAGATCCAAAAGCCAGTGTCCCCAGGGGTCAGAGTGGGAACATACAGATTACAACTACTCAGATCCATAAGGGACACACTCAGGGGGCAGACTCAGTGAGCACCAAAGTCCACTGAAGCAAGTCTTTCCCCAGAAGAGTGTCTCCAGCTCAGAAGTTCTCCCACTGCAGACACAGCTGATTCTCATGGCTAAATGGCCTGGAGGTCAATTCCTCCCAGTGATACCTGCAACAATCAAGACTTAACTACAACAAGACTGTGCACAAAGCCCACAAAGGGGTATACCAAGAGTGTCCACCTCAGGTAATTGGGGAGGCTGAGCCACTGGTCCCTATAGGACACCTAACACAGAAAGTCACTCTATCAACACAATCAAGCATAAAAAATGAGGAGACAAAGAAACAAGTAACAAATTACAGAAATGGAGGAAAGCAAACTATGGGATATATAGTTCAAAAATCACACTTTCAAGGTTTTTCAAGAACTTTCTAGAAACCACCGATAATTTTAGTGAGACCCTCAAGAAATCTAGTGAGACCGCTGATAAATTTAGTGAGACCCTCGAGGTTATGAAAAAGGACCAACTAGAAATTAAGCATACACTGACTGAAATAAAGGATATTATGCGGAGTTCCAACAGCAGACTAGAGGATCACAAGAATCAAGTCAAAGATTTGAAATATGAAGAAGCAAAAATCACCCATCCAGAAACACAAAAAGAAGAAAAGAATCCAAAAATATGTAGATAGTATAAGGAGCCCCTAGGACAACTTCAAGGGTACTAACATCCGAATTATGGGGGTGCCAGAAGAAGAGAGAGAGAAAGATATTGAAAACCTATTTCAAGAAATCATGACAGAAAACGTCCCCTACCTCGTGAAAGAAATAGACTTACAAGTCCAGGAAGCGCACAGAACCCAAAACAAAAGGGATCCAAAGAGGACCACACCAAGACACATCATAATTAAAAGGCCAAGAGCAAAATACAAAGAGAAAATCTTAAAAGCAGCAAGAGAAAAACAATCAGTTACCTACAAGTGAGTACCCATATGACTGTCACCTGATTTCTCAACAGAAACTATGCAGGGCAGAAGGGAGTGGCAAGAAATATTCAAAGTGATGAATAGCAAGAACCTACAACTTGGATTACTTTACCCATCAAAGCTATCATTCAGAATTGAAGGTCAGATAAAGAGCTTCACAGGTAAGAAAAAGCTAAAGGAGTTCATCACCACCAAACCAGTATTATATGACATGCTGAAAGGTATCCTTTAAGAAGAGGAAGAAGAAGAAAAAGGTAAAGATACAAATTATGAACAACAAATACATATCTATCAACAAGTGAATCTAAAAATCAAGCAAATAAACAATCTGATGAACAGAATAAACTGGTGAACATAATAGAATCAGGGGCATAGAAAGGGAGTGGACTGACTACTCAGGGGGGAAAGGGGTGTGGGGGTGTGGGAAGAGACTGGAAAAAATTGTACACCTATGGATGAGGACAGTGAGTGGCAGGGATAAGGGCAGAGGATGGGGTGGGAATAGGTGGAGGGGAGCTATGGGCGGGGGAGAGGAACAACTGTGATAATCTGAATAATAAAAATTTAATTGTAAAAAAACATTTAGGCCATAAATAAATGAGCTAATAGCGTTTTAATTATTTCTAAACTAGTAATGATTTTACTTGTTGTTAATTAAAAATTCATTCTTAATTTAAAATAAATGTAAATTGTTTTAAGTAGATGAAATCTTTGGACTTATGATGGGGGAGTATTGATTATCATTTCTGTTAATTACCTAGCTTCACTAACTGCTATAACCAGACAACCTGACGGGCCCAGGCTGCTGGTTAATACTTGAACGAATGTAGCAGAGACTGGGTTGACTCATATATGGTGTTTATTCCATTAATGTGGGCAGAATGGGAGAGCAGCAGGTCATCCACAAACATCTGCTCTACTCACCCCATAAGTCAGCTGCTTCTCTTGGGTAGAATGATACAGACTCCATGGGAAAGTAGAAATTACACGCATGGGGAAGTAGGCAAGGTACAGTGGTTACAGGTTACAGGCAATGCGGGTTGGGGGTTCATAAGGGGCTGGTGCCTCAGGGACCAGCTTAAAGGCAACCAGGTTGTTAATCTAGGCTGTTCTGGGGAAAGGAGGATGGCTGGATTCCCATGTCAGCTACCATGCCCCAGGGCGTACAACTCTCAAACAGATTAGAATGTGCTTTCTCTGATCAGAACGTAACAATCACAATTAACAGAGCCAGATTAATATTTTTTATTATTATAGCTAGTCCCCAGTATTCTATTCCTGCCCCTAACAAAAGTACAAAAATGAAAAGAAATCACACCTAAATCTGTTTTATTCATGACTACCTCAATCAATTCCTCTTGTAAAGTCTATCCCATAAACTTAACTAACATGCTTCATTTGTGGGAGGCATGATGAGATTTAAAATGATGTCAAACGAACTGTGATCTAAACTGGAAACAAATTTATAGATGTCGTGATCTGACCTGAGAACACAGCAAATTACTTATAATTGAAAGAATCTTGATATATTGAAAATTACTTCTTTTATCATTATGCCAATCAAGATTTCAATAACTGTTGAATTTATGTTAATGAGATAGTAACTGGATGCTAAAATTTTTCACTCTCTGCTCCCAATATTCAGGGTCAACGTTTCAGAGAAATGATGCAAAATTTATGAACCTAGAGCTGTTTTAAGGAAAATTCATAACAATGACACAGAAAACAGGATGAGGCCGACTGAAACCACAATAGAGTGAGTGCCAGCTTAGCACAGTGATGAGCATGTTGCAGACATTTTATCTCATTTAATCCACTCAAAGTCATCAAGGTGTTCCATTGACTTAGATGTATTTTGGACCTCAGATATGCAGAAGTTTAAGGAGTAATCCAAGGTTTTCTATCCTAAAACTTGGTTCCATGACCTGGCCAGTGTCACTCAGTTGGTTGGAGCACCGCTCTACACACTGAAAGGCTCTGGGTTCAATTCCCAGTCAGGTTTCATACCTAGGTTGGGTGTTCAGTTCCCAATGGGAGTGCCTATGAGAGGCAACCAATTGATACTTTTCTCTAACATCAACATTTCTCTCTCCTCCCCCGCTCTCTCTCCCTCTCTCTCTCTAATGAGTAAGCATATCCTCAGGACAGTATTTAAAGACAAAATGAGTTCCACTAGGTCTTAGAAGTTAATTTTTAAATTTTAGTTTAAATTCTTGCCAAATTTCCCAATATTTTCAAAGAATACCTTGGAGTAAACTAAACCAGCAATAACATTCCTTTATTTATATAAGCAGTTTTACTGCACCTAAGCCTGGTCCACCTGGCTCAGTAGTTGAGCATCGATCTATGAGCCAGATGGTCATGGTTTGATTCCAGGTCAAGGCACATGCCCCTGTTGTGGGCTCAATCCCCAGGGTGGGTGTGCAGGAGGCAGTCAATCAATAATTCTCATCATTGATGTTTCTCTCTCTCTCTGAAACCAATTATATATATGTATATAATGGAATTATTTTTTAAAAAATAAAAATAATAAAGGAAGGATAGAGAACTCACCCTGATTAGAGAGGGCAGTGGGTCTCAGCTATGACCCCACATAAAAAAACCTGGGAAGGATAAACAGACAAGCCCCCTCTCCTCCGAGGCTAACACCTCTGGTCCTAACACCTCTGGCTAACACCTGTGGGACCTCTTCCAAAATGATCAGAAAGTTCTAGGATGATTCTGCTGTACAGCCCAGTCCAGCACCACAAGGTAAGGGTGGAGGATGCTAAACTAACGGGGACTCACTGCACACAGTCCAATCACAGGGTCTCACCACAGAAACACAGTTGCCACTCAATCCCTCAGAACTCTTGCTGACCAGGCCGGTCACCTGACTCACAGCTCCAACTACCTCCCAGACTTCCACTATGGGTTCACGTCCACAGGGAACTCAAAGCACTTATGAGTAAAAGTGACTCACCAAAGCTCTTTGCAATTTCCTCAGTTTCTCTACAGGCTCAGGGTCATAGCCCAGAACCCTCTGCATGCCATTGTCCTTCAGTACTAACATCTTTTCCAGCAAAAAGCGAATCCTAAAAATATAAACACACGAAAGAGAAAGCCATCATTTCAAATTGTCTGTTCAACCGACCTTCAACTTGGGAAGAAATAAACCAACTCTGCTGGTGGCCATCACTGCTAATAAACCTGATGGTCTCAGGCAGACCAATCCCTCTCCAGCTTCTGCTGCCTTTTAACATCAATCCAGCACTGAACTTGCACCAGAGCTCCACTGGGAACTTGACCACTACCCACAAATCTCTGGGTTTTCCTCTCCTGTTCTCTCACCCCCAACTGTTTCCACTGATGCCCTCACTTGCGCTCCTCCCTCCTGACCCTGTGCTCTGGATCACCCCTGCTCTCCACAAGAGTTGCCAATCCTTCCCGACTCCTGGGATGTTCACTCTTTTAACTTTTAACCTGGAAATAGTGTCATACTGAGAGAAAGGCTGTAGGAACAGTACAGAGAACTCCCAGATATCCCATGTTGCTATTTCTTCAAATGCTGACTTTTTATTGATATAGTTCACATACCATCAAACTCACCCATTCAAAATACACACTGAGTATATTAAGGGTTGTGCATCCATGTCCATAATTTTACATCATTTTCAGCGCTCACCAAAAAGCAGTTCCAAATACAATTTAACAGCCACACCAAAATTCCCCGCAACCCACCACCCGTAGGCAACCAGGAGAGTATTTTCTGCCTCTGCTAACTTCTGTGCTTTTAAAATTGATTTATTTTTAAAAACATATTTTTACTGAGATAGCTGGTTTGACTCATTGGATAGAGCTTTGGCCTCTGGACCAAAGGGTCCTGAGTTTGATTCTGCTCAAGGGCACATACCTCAGTTGCAGATTCCACCCTGGCCCAGGCCTTGGTTTAGGGTGTGTACAGGAGGCAACCAATTGATGTGTTTTCCTCACATTGATATTTCCCTCTGTCTTTCCATCTCTCTTGCACTTTCTCTAAAAAAAACAATGGAAAAATATCCTCCAGTGAGGATATATATATATATATATATATATATATATATATATGTATTATTGATTTCAGAGAGGATTGAAAAAGGAGAGACGGAAGCATCAATTATGAGAGAATCATTGCTCAGCTGCCTCCTGCATGCCCCACACTGGGGGTGGAGCCCAGAATCCAGGTATATGCCCTGACTGGGAATCAGACCATCACTTCCTGGTTCAGCAGTAGACTCTCCACTACTAAGCTGGGTTGAATTCTCTGTTTTAAACCTGGCCTCTGTGCATTCAATATGGGGAAACTTCTACTCTGGAACACTCCAGCCTGGTTCCCATGACCTTTCTCCTGCTCTTCCTACCCTCAACCGCTCTTCTTCCCAAAGGTCTGAATGTCAGTGCTTCAACCCTGAGGCTTCCCACCGCAGAGCCTCAGGACCTCCTCAGAGGGCTCAGAACACACCTCCTAACAGTGAACATTTCGGGATTTCAGAAAAGAGCCCATCTTCCCTTTTGAGTGTGGGTCTTCTGCATGTACTGCTGTCCACCCAAGGCCCAAGCTGAGAACATGGGCTGACCCTGGCCTTCCCTCACACCCCTCACCCACCTAGTCAGTCCTCACTGCCACACCCACTGCAACTGAGCTAATCCTCCCCCCACTGGCTCCATCTTCCTGCCTGACCAACTCCGTCTTCTACGTTGTAGCCAAAGGGACCATTAGCATGAAAACTTCCTTTGCCATTTTCCCACTCAGAACCCTCTGGTGCCTTTAGGATAAAAGCCCAAATTCTTGCAATGGCCTCTGCCCTGCTCCTCTGTGGGCCCCACACAAATGCTTTTCCTGCTCTTCACACATCCTGGGGCTTCCCTGTCCTCCCCTACTCTGATCTTCAGAAAAGAAAACAAGGTAGGAGCCATGCTCAGCCCTGCCTTCTAGAAGGGGAAACTGAGGTTTGGAAGACTCAGGTACAGGGCTGTCCACTGGCTGAGCTGGTAGTCCAGGTGTGCTGACACCTGAGCCCCAAGCCAAATGGCCTTCCTCAGTAAATAACTTTTGAATACATGAGTGTGAAATCAATTCTTAAACTGAAGAACTATCCTGTTTCTTAAAACTGAAAGAAGGCTTGTTCACATCATCCTATATAATAA
Organism: Myotis yumanensis; assembly: GCF_028538775.1. NCBI lineage: Eukaryota > Metazoa > Chordata > Mammalia > Chiroptera > Vespertilionidae > Myotis > Myotis yumanensis. Next base: position 19,580,498 of record NW_027223771.1, on the reverse strand, counting down.
AAGAGTAATATGCAAATTAATCATCACTGTGAAAAAAGGAGGTGCCCATAGCAGCCAGGGCAGGATGCTGGCTGTGTCACACCAGCAATGTGAGGCCAGCGGGCACTGCCATGGTGACCCAGACCAGGCAAGCCCCCAGCAGGGTCAGCTGGCAGGTCACCCCGGCAATCTGCAAGCAGGCAAGCACTGCCCGAATGCAGCACCCAGCAGGGCCTGTTGACAGGTAGCCAAGAATGGTGGGTCACCACAGCAATCCCCAAGCAGGCAAGTTTGGTCTGCAGGCAGCACCCACCAGGGCCTGCTGGCAGATCATCATGGGGACCCCCGAGCAGGCAAGCACCCAGCAGGGCCTGCTGGTGGGTCGCTGGGGGGATGTGGGAGCAAGCAAGTGTGGCCAGTAGGCAGCGCCCAGCAGGGCCTGCTTGCCATCTCCATGGTGTGGAGCAGGCAGGCCCTGCAGAGAGCTGAGAACCTCGGGGAGTGAGCCTAAGCCATCAGTAGGACATTGCTGATGGCTCCCAGACTGGACAGTGTGCAGGTTGGGCTGAGGGACCCTCCCCTTCCCCTACCTCGTGCACGAATTTCATGCACAGGGACTCTAGTATATAATAAAAGCCCAGTGACCAAACAACAGAATGACCAGAATGATGACCAGTCACTATGAAGCGTATTGAACAACAGGGGGCCAACACTCAATGTAGGATCTGCCCTGTGGTGGTTAGCACGCTCCTCTAATGCTGACCAGAATGAGTGGACTTCCACCGCAGGCTGATCCTTGCAGGCCATGCCCCCCTCCGACCAGTACATGAATCCCTTGCTCTGGGCCTCAAATATATATATATATCCAATAAGCTAATTGTCTCTCCAACCGTTGACCAATTGACCAGATGCTATGATGCACACAGACCACCAGGGGTCAGATGCTGTGACTGGTAGGTTATCTTGCTGCTGGAGTCCAGCTGATCAGGACTGGGCTAGATGGGACAGACATGCCCGGGAGCCCTCCCACGATCCCTCCCTGGCCCAATCGTGCACCAGTGCGGTCCCTTGGCCAGGCCTGCACCCTCTAGCAATTTGGGACTCCTCGGGGGATATCGGAAAGCCGAATCTGTGCACCTGGCCTCTAGTTTTAAAGATTAAAAAATCAAATCACAGAAGCAGAAGATAGCAGATTACTAGGAAATGAAATGTAGCATTTACCCCACTTATTTCTATGTGCCGGTCAGCTTCTGAACACTTAGGTAGTCAGGAGGCAGGTCGAGTGACCCATCATACCTTGCCTTGTCCTGGAACTTGCTGCTTGCCCTGCTGGCTTTGGCCTGGTTCTCTTTGATCACTTAAAGTGACAAAACAGAAGATGGTCACCATAGAGATGAAAAATAAACAGATTTGATATTTATTTTGGAGATAGTCTGCAGAGGACTTGGTGAAGAATTACATGTGGCTGGTGAGAGAGGGAGCTATCAGGCTGGTACTCAGAGAGCAGCACCTCTATGGTTAGCATCCTAGCTTCCTTTCCATTTGTACAGTCACCAGCCAGCAATCAAGTATTTTCAATATTACAACTAGTGCATTTCTAATTAGTCAGCTAGAGGTGCCATCTACTAAAAGGTAGAAAACTAGAGGAAAAATAAATTGAAGGGATTCTGCTGTTGGATCAAGAGTTTGGATTTGGTTGTGTGCATTTTAATATCTGAAGGGCTTATTAATTGTTCATTTTAATAAGCCCTTGAGATATTAAAATGCAGATGTTAAGTTGACAATTGGATATAACAACTAGGCTGGGAATTGTCAGCACATTGTTAACATTTAAAGCTATAGGAATGTGTATGCTGTCACCTAGACCCTGAGTGTGCAAGTGGGAAGTGGGACCAGGACTGAGCCAGAAGGGGTGAGTAGATAACAAAGACTTAGAAAAGTGGGCAAAGCCAGAGAGGCGGGCCACGGACATTTGGCCCAGGTGATGGGGATGGAAGCTGGAATGGAGTGGGTTTATGAAGATGGTGTAGGCTAAGAGTAGGCAAGATTACAGAGATCACGTGCAAAGGCAATTTCAAAACACTTGCTGTGGTGGTCAGTGGAGGGGCTGTCGTGGGGAGGGGGAATCTGTCATTTCCTCTTTGTCTCTTATTCTAAATACTCCCCCAGTTCATTTAGTCATTCTTTATATGATGGTATTCCAGAAGATCCTGTAACTTGTGCTTAGCAGTGTTTTCCCCGAGAGTAGGATCCTTCACCTAAAATGTGTTCCGATCCAGCCTGGGCTGGGGCTGGGACCAGGGCTGCCCTGTCACTTGCTTTCCTGCTAAAAATTAACAGATACAACCAAGCATACAGGCAGCCGCGCCCTCTGTTGGTTCATTATGAAACTGCAATCAAATCAAGCTCCTTTGCACTGCTTAGTCCAGTGATGGCGAACCTATGACACGCATGTCAGAGGTGACACGCGAACTCATTTTTTTTGGTTGATTTTTCTTTGTTAAATAGCATTTAAATATATAAAATAAATATCAAAAATATAAGTCTTTGTTTTACTATGGTTGCAAATATCAAAAAATTTCTATCTGTGACACGGCACCAGAGTTAAGTTAGGGTTTTTCAAAATGCTGACACGCCAAGCCAAAAGGTTCGCCATCGCTGGCTTAGTCCCTTCACTGTCCTTCCTTGTGCACTGAGAATGATAACTTGGAAGAACTGTTGATCAGAAGCAGGGGTAGCCCAGGAGCTCTTGAGAAAGAAGCTCTGATAACTCTGAGGTGAAGACAACTTCAGGCTAAGCAGACAACGCTGGCTTTTATGATTCCCACCTGACAGATGAGGAAGCTGGAACTCGGGCACAGCGTCATTGAAGTGGGAGAAACTGAACAGCAGAACTCCTTTCTGTGTCCTAGCATGGGCTGTCAGAGCTGTATCATATTTCTTCTGAATGCTTTGGAATGTTTTTTGCAGGGTAGAAATACAAGGTGAATGTTTAAATGTTGTTCTATTATACACTTGGGACCATCTAAAAGGCAAATCAGACCCTGGCCAAGTAGCTCAGTTGGGTAGAGCATTGTCCAAGGTTGTGGGTTTGATTTCCCAGTAAGGGCACATACAAGAATCAACCAATGAATGCATAAATAAGTGGAACAAAAAAAAATCAATGTTTCCCTTTCTCTTTCTCTCTTCTCTTTTCCTCTCTCTAAAATCAATCAATAAAAAGATTTTAAAGGCAAAAAAAAAAAACAACAAAGTGACAAAACATTATCTTTTCTCAACAAAAAGCCCACATTTCTCAGCATTAACACATCGCGTACCGCATAGAAATTGCTAAGACATACGCCAAGGACTGCATGTTTTTGGGCAAACTGCACATTATTTAAATCATCATAATGCACTTTAGGTGTTGTTTTTCAATAATTATAACATTTTTATTCACAAAAACAATTAAACAATTGAAGTTCCTAGTACTTTTTTAATGTATGGTACTGCGTCAAACATTTTCCTCTATGAAGAGGGACCAAACAAAATTTACATAAGTATCTAGATTCACTCTTTTTTCCTTGGGCGTGAAAAATGAGAACACTTCTGAGAGGTCCTTAACAGATGACGCGCGAAACATGAGAAAACTCCTGAGCAGTACGAAGTGTGTTAATAGGATCAGTTCCTATCTTTCTCTGTGAAATTTCTTGTAAGTTTTTCCAAAATGACTAATATGAGGAGAGGCTGTCCCAGGTGGAAGTCATACAAATGGGCAATGATGGTGAACAGGTTGTCACACTCTTTGCCTTCACTGCCCTTTTTACAGACGTCATCAAACTTCCTCACTGTGGCCTCCAGACTGGGAGCTTTCACCTGCACCAATGGAACAGACGAAACGTTATTGCAAACACCTGACATTTGTGGCAGCAAGTTACTCTCAGGGATCCTTCTTTTCAACAAGCTGTTAGTGTTTATGCTGAAGGAGTCAGTGCTTATAAAATCAACACATCATTATACACATGGTAGGATGCACAGGCCCACAGGACAGAAACTTTAAAAACCAGTCTGAGTGTACAGTATTGATACACAGCAACACAGACTGGCAGATGCAGCACAGAGCAATCTGCCACAGCACTGGAGCCTCCCATGTTAGCACACCCTCTCATCTTCTAAGTCTATGGGGGACTGCCTCAGCAAGCAACCATCTGGCTCCTTGGAAAAATACCACTACACATCTCTGTCTGCAGCACTGCACATCTACCGACACTCATTCTGACATGCCCACTGAGCCTGGAGGAGGAGGCATAGAGTGGTGTCGAAGGTCCAGTTGGGAAGTGAGACCTGCACAAATGCAGTCCTGCTGGACCTGGGAAGGAAGACCTCAAAACAGAACTAGCAGTTGTGACCAGCAACTTGGCCACTAGTCATAAAAGATTAAACTCTGAGGAACTGAAGCTGGAAGGGGAAACCTGAGGGGAATAGCAGGTTATGGGGGGCTCCTTCAATTATGGGTGCAGGTGAGCTCAACCAGACAGGTTAGTGTGATATACACGTGTCATTGCTGACGGGCAAACACTAAATGCTACAAGACTCCAGAGAAAGGCCAGTTGGGCAGATGAGAATGACTTCACAGAGGCCAGTGTCCATAGACAGGGGATATTCTTTAGGGAACAAATAATAAATATAACCTGTAAACTCCCTATTGGCGCCCCTGCATGAAAATCAACTTGAAGAGCATACTATGCCCAGGGCATTAAGTTCAAATATAACTTAAAGAAAGAGAGAGAGATAGAGAGAGAGAGGAGAGAAATTACCCAGCCAGCATGACTTAGTGGTTGAGAGTCAACATACGAACCAGGAAGTCATAGTTTGATTTTTGGTCAGGACCTATGCCCAGGTTTCCAGCTCAGTTCCCTATGTGGGGTTTGCAGGAGGGAGCTGATCAATGATTCTCTCACATCATTGATGTTTCTATCTATCTCCCTTTCCCTTCCTCTTTGAAATCAATAGAAATATATTTTTGAAAAGAGAAATTAGAAATCTGCAGACATAAAAATAAATTTACATAATAGCGTGCAAAGTGTCCACTCTATGGGGAGTTGCCCTAGAGTTCAACCAGGGGGCGGGGCTGGCTGGGGGAATGGAGAGTGTATCCAGCTGCCAGCAGGAAGCTGCTAGGGACCCTACCAGTGCATGAATTTGGTGCACTGGGCCTCTAGTTTATGTATAAACTACTCAGGTTGAATGCGTTCAACACACAATTGGAATTAATTACGTCAATTTATCTAAAATTTTGAATTTATTTCGTGTCTTCAATATAACCTGTAACTTAGTAGAGCATTTAAAACAAACAATACCATTCATGTTGCTGAAGTTATTAAGCACTTACATGAGCTCTGATGGGACTTGCACATACTCTGCAGAGACCTGATGTCTGATTAATAAATGACTCAAGAGCAGCTCAGGGACCGTCCCCCGGATCTGGTGACACACTCTGGGTCCCACGAGGACGCTCCTGTCACCACAGAACTGGAGCTTCATGGACGCGCATCCTGAGAGCTCATCCCTCTGGCACAGGTTTCAGGGGACGCCAAACTCCCAGGCACCATGATGAGGCCCCTGCAACGAGTCCTATCTGGTGTCCTTCATGCCAGGAGAGAAGGTTGATGTGCGCAGTGGACCAATGACCTCCTGGGCCCACGTCCAGTGGACGCATGACCTGCTGCAGGTGGTCAGTGTCTATGGCATTTATTACAACCCGGTGACATTCTGCCTGAGCCCAAACCCTTTGCCTGAGGAGGATCCCGGTCCGTCACAGGAAGACATGGGCCCAGAAAGCCATGGAACAGCCCCCTGAGCTGGGGCCACACAGGGCAGAGGCAGGCGCTGGGCTCCATCACCCTCGGCAGGGAGGGCGGGCCTGGCCTGTGAGGAGGAGTCTTTCTCAGAAACCAAACCCTGACTTCAGAAGGCGCCTCCCTAAGCAGCTGGTCCATGCAGACCCGGGAGTCTTCAGCCCGTGCCCCGGGGCCCCCACTTCCCATCTTTGCTGCAGAAGCTGATGGACTCCCTGCAGGGAGCACATCTCCAGTGAGGCTGCTCCCCCAGGACACCTGCAGGACCTCCTCCCTGCAGGGCAGCCGCCTCAGGGCTCCGCCCGCCGCCCCCAGGCCCATGTCCCCCTCGAGGCTTCAGGGCCCTGCACTGCCAGCAGCCACTCAGGCCAAACAAGCCTGCACCCCTGGACTCTGCTGTCTATTGGACAAACCTTGCTGACTCCCGGCAGAGGCTGGACTTCCGGGTGATGCCTGGAGGACAGAGCACTCCGAGGGGCGACGCTTCGCCCCCTGGTGGCGGGAGGCTGCAATGTGTCCACTGTCAGAACTCTGTGCCCTGAGTAGGTGAGTGCAGAGATGCATTCTCACTTCACACAGGAAAGCCCTGCAGGCCCTGGTACAGAGGCCTCATGCCGGTAGGAATATGTGCCCCCGGGCCTGGGGTGCATTTACCAGTATTTACAGGAAATTTCTACTCAGCTTGCTGTTCTGAGACTGGTGTTTCCACTCCACCTCGGGCCTCAATGTCTCCGTGTGCCGTGTGATACCCTGAGGTGTGTTCTGCAGTGTCCCCACATCCACGCGGATGGGACATAGTGACCGTGGCCTTATTTGGGAATAGGGCCTTTGCAGCTGTAATCAAGTTCAGAGGAGGCCTTGGGTCTGGGATGGCTGGGCCCTCACTGCAGTGACAGGTGTCCTTGTAAGAGGGAAATTAGACTCACTGGCAGAGAGAATGTCATGTGACTCGGACGCAGAGATGGGTGGGGAGGATGGGTCTCCAAGCCAAGGAACCAAGGAGAGCTGGCACCACCAGAAGCTGGGAGAGGTTTTCCCTTGCAGCCCCAGAAGGACTGGCTTTGCCCTCACCCTGATTTCTGGGGGTGATTGTTTCACAGGCAGTGTGGAGTTTCTCTGGTCCCTACCCACCTGCCCAGATCACTGTCTCCTAAGCTCCTGCAGAGAAGCCAAATTGGAGGAATGGACTCCCAGCTGCAACCTCCAGGCTGGGGGTGAGGAGCAGGAGGAGGGGTTGCCTGAGGCACTGGCTCCTCACTGCCTCCCTGAGCACCTCACATCCTGTGCCTTGACAGGTGGACCAGGGCTGATATCTGCCCAGAGGGCCTCAATAACAGTGTGTAGGGCTGTGCCAGGGAGACTCAAGAGCAGGCATGACAATGTTCATCTTCCATCTGCCCAACCTCCTCCAGTGTTGCATATACTCAGCACCCTCACTACCCCCACCCAAGTCTCTACAGGGTCTCCCTCCTGTCTTACACACTGGAGAGCATGCCTGTCTCTCATTCAATCATTTCTCTGGTGATAATTGGGAAGAGGGAGTCAGTCACCCTTTTTGTCACCACGTTTAACAGGAACTACATGAAGTAAATCCATTTATTTCCCCAGAGGGCTTAGAAGGAGTCTGACCCACAGTAGCTGCTCAGTGAATGAAAGTCAGCACCCTCCCCAGGCATTCAGGGCACTTGGTGGATAGAAAGTTCGGTTTCTCTGGACCTGGTGAAAGGGCTGGTTGCAAATATAAAACATTCCATGAATGACACAGGGGCTGATGGTTGTGCAACAGGGCCAGTGGTAGGGCCAGGGTGCTATACAAATACATTATAAGAAATTGAGGAACATAGGCTGCCATTCAGAAAAGGACGACCTGAATGAGTGAGGTTCTCATAGACACCTTCAGCTTGTTTTACTTGCCAGCATAAAAGAAAACATCATCCAACATTCACGTTGGAACCACACTCATCTGTTAGTTGAGGGCAAGCATAGGTTGGCTATAAATACACCTGTTCTGAGAAATCAATGAGAGCTTTCTGAGGGAATCTATGAGCTGTGTGCATATATATATATATATATATATATATATATATATATATATATATATGTGTGTGTGTGTGTGTGTGTGCATACAGATAAACATATTCCCTCCCCTTCCTCTGGTTGGTTGATAAACACTTGGCTGTATGCTTCCCGATATTTTTCCAACCTTTTCTAATTTTCTCACTTTGCTCTTCTCCCCAGTGGGAGTGCCACTTGTCCCATAGATGATCCCACCCTCTCTGCAGACAGACCTCAGCCCAGAGCTGTCACTTGGATATTTCCCACCCCCCAGATCACAGAGCTCTCATGCCAGCGTAGAGGTGCATCTATGGAGCTCAGTGGGGTATGGTTTGGGATGCCCCCTCAGCAATGGGAACACATGGTACTGCCCAGAGGACCCACCACCTGAGTGTGGTTGGGTATTTGAAGAAACATCAGAGTAGGAAGCATCTGAGAGAGTGCTGGATACCACATGGGAAAGAGAGAGGGGGATAACCAACATGGTCTGTGTGGAGAGCAGCTATTGTGTTTGGACAGGTTCAAGCTTCAGACTAATTAGAGGACACGATCCTCTCATGGGAAAGCCACATGCAAGTCCCGGCAAAATTATAGCCAAAGGCTGTAGTTGTAAGCTTGACCTTATGGTCTGAACCTGTGGTCCGTGTCGCTAAGTGAGGTTTGCTGTAGGAGGTGCTTGATAGTGTTCAGGTGCATGTAATTGAGTAGATTAGAAACCTGGGAGAACACTGTAAACTTCTTGACCATGCCTTTACTTTGCATCATGGAATCTGGCTATAAAAATAGGCTCGGCTTGCAGGCCGTGGCAGTGTCTCTCTAATCAGAGGGCAGTGTCCCACCTAGCCCCAGCTATATTCTCTTGTCTTTCTTCTTTAATCCTTCACCATTGCCGCGCCCCCACCCTTTCAGGTTCACGCATGGACATGCTGGCACAGCACAGGTCTGGATGGGGGACAGATGTGATGAGAGGATGAACATAGAGGCTTTGGTGGGGGGAGGATGGTGAATCGTGTGCTGAGCATTTTGAGTTGGAGGTGTCTCTGGGACATAAAAGCTGGAAACAGATCTGGAGGTTCCCAGGAGAGGCTGGGGCTTGAGGTGTTTGGAGCCTTCTGGGAAGATTGCAATGGAAGTGGCAGACATGTATGAGCTTTTCTTGGGCTGGAGGGTGGTAGAGCATTGGGCGCATTCTGAGGTGACCCATGGAGAAGCTAGACCACGAAGGGATGGGAGTAGCTAGTGTGGAACCTGAGGGAGGGAAGGTTCAAAAGGGAAGGTCACCCAGGGTGAATGCCGAGAGGTGCCATAGGACTGAAAAGTTGAGGGACACAGGCAGACCAGCTGACCAGTCCCTGGCAAACCCAGGGAATGGGATGTATATTGGACCTGGGATGAGAACAGTCATCTAAGATGGAGTGGGAAGATTCTACACACATTCTCAGGTTCAGAGGACCTATCAAATGTGGGATAAGGGGAGAGGTGGGGTCCAGCCTGCACCATAGGCTTTTGGCTTCTATGATGGACTGCGGGCTTGCTTGAATAATTAGGGAGGCCAGAGGAACCAGGGAGAGTGGAGGAAGCATGTAGCCTGGACAGAGGATCTAAGGCAGCCGACCTCAGGCTTGAAGTTTAGGAGGGGAGCGTCAGACCTAGGGGAACAGAGGGGGCCTGGAGGGAGCTACCTCCATGGTGGAAGCAGTCAATGAGTGTTTCGGGAAGGAATGAGTGAGTGACAGAGTGATTGGCAAGTGTGAGCCCTGAAAAACCTGTCCCAGAGGAGAGAGAATCATGGGACAGAGGCTGAGAGCTCCCAGGGGTGACTGGCCAGTGTCAGATCCTGCCAAAGCCAAAGGTGCAGGGGAGGAGGCCTGCAGGTGGCGCTGCTCAGTTTGGCTCAAAGCATTGGGGAGGGTAGCTTGGCTGAGTGGGCAGCTCCCAGAGCTGCAGGACCTCAGGAAAGAATAGGAAAGGAAGTGACAGGAGGCACCTTACAGGAGAGGTTTGGTGAGGAAGGAAGGGGGCATGCAGGTGACAGCTGGACAGAACACCATTAGATTAGGTCAGGAGGGGATCTCTACCTGCCTTCCTCCCTGCCTCCTTCTCCTGACACTTCCTGGTTGAGTAGCCTTGGAAAAATCCAACGGATCACTTTAAGCTTACCTCCTGTTTTGATATAAATCCCATATAAAAATGGGATTCAACTAATAGGAACATAAAATAAACGCTGTTGCACGGTAAACAGGAAACCTCCCTTTCCCATGCTCTCACCTCCTGGCAAAGGGAGCTGGTGGATTCCAGGGCCCAGGGAGACTGGGGGGATGAGCAGGGAGCCCAGAGACCCAACCCCCGAACAGCACTGCCAGTGACGAGCGGTGAGGAAAACTAGGACGCAATTCTACAACATCTCATTTTATTACAAACCCATCCTTGTGTGTTCCAAGAATCAATGGCTATTTGATATAGAACTCAAAGTGCTCCGAGTACTGACTATGTTAACATTTCTTTCCCAGTACCTTAGCTCAAATGAAAAAAAAATCTTTATAGAACCCAAATCACCAGGTTAAGTACATCACACAATGAGCACCTTTAGTAAACAAGAAGAAACAGAGCCAGTCGGCCTGGTGGTCAAATCCCTCTAGTGTTAACTACAACAATTAAGGCTTGGCTAGAACAAGACTGCGCACAGAGACCACACGGGGGTGCACCAAGAAAGCATAAAAGATGCGGAGACAAAAAAACATGACAGAAATGGAGGATATGGAGCTAAGAATCGCAATTTTGAGGGCTTGCCATAAATTTGTGCAGAGCCTCACGAAAACTAATGAGACCCTCGATGCTACGATAAAGAAATTAGAAAGTAAGCATACACGGACTGAAATAAAGAATATTATACCCAATAGCAGACCAGAGGAGCTCAAGAATCAAACCAAAGATTCGACAAAAAACACCCAATTGGAAAAGCAAAATGAAAAAAGAATCCGAAAGTGTGAAGATAGTGTAAGGAGCCTCTGGGACAGCTTTAAGCGGTCTAATATCAGAATTATTGAAGTGCCAGAAGATGAGAGACAGCAAGATATTGAAAACCTATTTCAAGAAATAATGGCAGAAAACTTCCCCCACCTGGAGAAAGAAGTGGACTTACAGGTTCAAGAAGTGCAGAGAACCCCAAACAAAAGGAATCCAAAGAGGACCACACCAAGACACATCATCATTAAAATGCCAAGAGCAAAAGACAAAGAGAAAATCTTAAAAGCAGCAAGAGAAAGAGGCTCAATTACCTACAAGGGAGTACCCATACGACTGTCAGCTGATTTCTCAACAGAAACTTTGCAGGCCAGAAGGGAATGGCAAGAAATATTCAAAGTGCTGAATACCAAGAACCTACAACCAAGATTACTTTATCCAGCAAAGCTATTATTCAGAATTGAAGGTCAGATAAAGAGCTTCACAGATAAGGAAAAGCTAAAGGAGTTCACCACCACCAAACCAGTATTATATGAAATGCTGAAAGGTATCCTTTAAGAAGAGGAAGAAGAAGAAAAAGGTAAAGATACAAATTATGAACAACAAATATGCATCTATCAACAAATGAATCTAAGAATCAAGTGAATAAATAACCTGATGTACAGAAAAAAAAAAAAAAAAAAAAAGAAGAAACAGAATGTGTCTGGAACTGGCCAAATACACACAGCAGCATGTGAGACTCCTGATGCAAAGAAATGACTCCCTATGGGACATAAACATGAGTGTCCCCCAAGACAGGTACACAGAGGTCAGCCTCCCAATAAACATGAATGATTCCCGATGGAGCATAAACATAGATAAGAATGAATGACGCCTTATGGGATGTAAACATAGGGTGGTCCAAAAAATGTGAACACAGTGAAAAGAAATAATAAATCAACTCCCGAAGGAAAAGAATGACTGCCTTTTGAACATAAATATAGGGCGCCCACCCTTTCCCAAATAGAAACACAGGTGAGACTCCGGTGGAAGAGAATGACTCCCAATGGAACAGAAAGTAGAGTTCCAAAAAAATGTGCACACACTTTAACAGCTGATAACTCACTGAATTTTCATACCTTTTCAAGTTTAACTGATTCAGAAAAATGGGTGAAGCCACACTAACCTGTGAATGAAAAAAAACTTCTCCACTAGGCTCTTTATGGGGATATGTAAAAGATAAAGTTGAGGAATCCAGGGCAGCTATGGAAAGAGATATGTACAAACATCAAACCGAAGGAACGATTCTTATTGTTTGCGCCTCCATCGCTTTTCTTAGTTCTGCTCCAGGCGCTGCTGCTGAGGAAGCAATGGAATCGCAAACACCAAGAATCACTGCGTTCTGTTTGTTCACATCTTCTGTCAACAGCAGCCCCGATGCCTGGACTGTGGCCCTTTTTGTGCCAGACACCTCATCCTTTTTGTGTCCCCAAAAGAAAGTCCAGAGGATACATCTTCTTTGTTCAAAGTTCAGTCTGGCTTCACCCATTACATTAAATCTGTTAACCCTGAAATGGAGTGAAAATTGAGTTATCAGCTGTTAAAGTGTGTTTACATTTGGGGGGACACCCTGTAGTATATATATTTGGGGGACACCTCAAATCACATATATTTCACAAGTGTGAACACATGTATGTAATATATTACATTTGGTTCCTATCCTTGGAAGTCACTCAGAAATAATAAATCAAAGTGTCATCCTCAATGGGGGACAATGGGGCACTACAGCCACTTTCCAAATCACTTTCCTGCTTCTTGCACTTGTTCCCCTCTGCACACTGTGGACACTTGCTGGGAGGGGGCGGGCAAGGCTTTTCAATGCCCCATCACCCAGGCTGGGCAGACCCAGTGTTTATAGAAAAGTGGCCCCAGGAGCCAGCTGGAGAAAAGCAAAGCCTGAGGCCACCTGCCTTGAAGACTGCCCTGGCCTGAAGGACATGGGGCCCAGGCCTGGCTTGGCAAAGCTCTGGGTTAACAGTAAGCCTGACTCCAGGTCTTTGTGGTTTGGCTGGTCTGGGCTTCTCCTGGGACCACCAGGCTTCTAGAAGAGGGAGTCGAATTTCTGGATCACGAGGGACCAGCCCTGAGAGAATGTCTGTCTTTGCTCACCAGTGCATGCACACGCACATGCATATGCACACACATGCTTTAATGGAGGTGAAGTAGCTAACCCTGGTTCTATGGGGCATGCTCACATGTTGTCTGCCTCTGGAAAGTCAGTTTGTCATTGCCTTGTGAGTATCCCCAGGCCAAAGTGGATTTGTTGAAAAGATACCAGTGACTGGAGGTAGAGTCAGGAGTTTCACAAATGGGGTGTGACCCTTAGGGCTGGAACAGCGTTGTCACTAACAGAACAAATGGAAGCAGCACGGGAACCCTTTTCTCCTTCTACAGCCACTCCAGATACCGCAGGCAGACAGGAGAGGAGGCCGTTGTCTTCAGAAGGTGTGTTGGTAGTTTGAAGGCTCTGGATCTGCTTTGGGGTCAGGAGGTGGGGGCCACCATGGGTCCTCTGGCCTTTCAGTACGGGTCATTGGTGGTCTTTATGATTTTTCTTTTTTATGGTTTAGTCATTTTGTGGGGTTTTTGGGTTTTTTTTGTGGGTTTTTCATAAATGAGGGAGGGTATTTGGTGGAGGAACTGGTAAAAGGAAGGGAATCTCCAGTATCTGGAAAAGGGAGAACCTATTTTGAAGGGGGTGGGATGTTCAAGGACGATGAGGACTGAAAGCGTTTCAGCACAGCCGGGCGGGCCGCTGGGCACTTGCCTTTGTTCTTCCCTTTGTTCTTTTTGCGCCAAGTGGCTAAATGGTTATCCCCAGATCACCAGGAGAAGAAGAAAAGAAGACAACAACACAAAACAGCAAGTAAATGAATTGAAGAACAACAAGTGACTCTACATTGGCTAAATGTACTTGGGAAATCAGAATCCTGTCCAGCCCAGGAGAGATGGAAACAATCCCCATGGCACAACCAGAATCAGGACTTGGTGAATGATTGAGGCTCTGACTCCATCTAATTAATTCAGTGGCAACCTTGTGCCAATGCTTTACTTAGCAAGTGAGGAGAAGTCCCCCTCCCCAAGCTTAAGTAGGACAGGTAAGAGAAAACAAAAACTGCGCTATCCTGCCACCTACTGGACAGCTAAAGAAAGACCTCAAATTATCAACCTGCTGAATTGTGGAAAGGAAAATGTTCCTAAATAAGAAAAGTGCTCACCACTTCAAATGTGCCAGTAGTGGAACAACCCATCAAGCAGCATGGACCACCAAGGTAACAATTACACAGGAAGACAATGACTCTTCTCCAGAAAGGAACTCAAAATAATGGGTGATTGTGATATAAAGGAGAGAGAAATCAAAACAGCAGTCATGAAGATACTCAACGAGATACAAGAAGGCAGTTCAATGAGCTCAGGAATACAATTAATGAACAAAAGGAGGACCTTACCAAAGAGATGAAAACTATAAAATGAACCAATCGAATTATGGAACTAAGAACTCAATGAATGAGATAATGAATGGATTTATTAATAACTGATACACAACAAAAGCTAGTTGCTATATCAAGATGTCCTGACATTGCCATCTTAGTCATCAGTCATTCAAGGGCTGGCAAGATATAGACATAAGTGAACTTCACTTAAAAATGCAAATATATGAAATAAAAATTCAAATATTTCCTTCATTGCACTATTTAGAAAATGGACAACTGCTCAGCAAGACATTTTACAAAAACTGAAATAAAAATGCTGTAAGGAAAGTAGCAATTAATGTTCTCTATGCAAGAAGATGGCAAAAATTTTCACTTAAAGACAAATATTAATCAGTTTAGTATTATAAGTTTATTTGGTTCATTAAAAAGATTCTCAGAGTAGGAACCACCAAGTTTTCTATTGCCTGTAAAACTATAATCAGGATTTTCACCACAAGGTGTCTCCAGGACTGGCCTCATATGAGTAGTACTCAGTCATCTGCTTTGTTGTTCCTGCAAGAAGGAGCATTTCAGTGCTGACCTCTGCTGGCTGCTTCTGAGCCCTGTAGGATTGTAAACAGCAGATACTTAGTATTTTATTTTTCCCTCAATGACTTGCATTTTTTTAAGTAGCCACAATGATAAATGGAATTTCCCATTAAATTGCATTTTAACAATGAAAATGTATCAGAGCAGAGTTACTCTCTTCAAGTATAGGTTCGAAACTGTCCTGAAAAGTACTTATGTTTCTAGGGAGTGGGGAGAGGTGGTCCCAGCTAAGGAATCCAAAGTCAGGAGGCTGTCAGTGATGCAGATGGCTTATCGCGTAATACTTGCTGCCTCTGGAAGGGCGGTACTTACAAGATCCTTGAAGAGGCCCTTGGACATATTTAGTAGCCACGTTAGAGATTTAAAAAATAATCCCTTAAAAACACTGCCAAGCATTTGCCTTCACCACCCTTGTACAATACACTCATTACCTTGGAGATGTTAATCATTTGACACTGAGGTATAATTTAGAGCAACACCCTCTAAGGGAGAACAAGATAGCCTGGCTGGTGATCAAATGACCGAAAAGGGCTCCAGAGGCCATTGCTTATACCACTGTTACCAAGGCATAGGAGGTGGGATCTGCCCTTTCTGTCTTCCCCACACCCTCCTCCTGCAGATCACAGTAGTTTTAGCCACTTTGTCCATGATACTGCCCCTCACCTCTATGATAATCTTTCCCTATTTAACATGTATGTCTTTATATAGAGTAGAAAACTATAAAGGACAGTTTGTCTAAAGATGCCCTCTAGTGATAATAACAAAGGTCACAATCAAGAAAGTAAATTTACCAAGTACCTGATTGTGTTGGAGTAACTTAACCCATTGTGTTTAAGTTGTTATCTTAAATGTTTCTATTTAGGGGGATTCTGACAAGTGATTTTATAATAGTACTAGAGGCCCTTTGCAGGGAATTCATGCACTCGGAGTGGGGGGTACCTCAGCTGGACCTGTGCTCTCTTGTAGTCTGGAAGCCCTCCGGGGATGTCCAATAGATGACCTAAGGCAGTGATGCAGAACCTATGACACGTGTGTCAGAGGTGACACAGGAACTCCTATTTTTTTTGGTAAATTTTACTTTGTTAAATGGCATTTAAATATATAAACTATATATGAAAAATATAAATCTTTGTTTTAATATGGTTGCAAATATCAAAAAATTTCTATACAGACACGGCACCAGAGGTAGGGTTTTTCAAAATGCTGACACGCTGAGCTCAAAAGGTTCGCCATCACTGCCCTAAGCTGTCAGTTGGACATCCTCAGCACTGCTGTGGAGGTGGGAGAGGCTCCTGCCACTGCTGCTGCACTCGCCAGCTATGAGCGCAGCTTCTAATGACCACTAGGGGTCAGCTTCTGCATTGAGCATCAGCCCCCTACTGGTCAGTATGCATCATAGCGACCAGTCGTTCCACCATTTGGTCCATTTGTATATTAGCCTTTTATTATATAGGATTGCTAAATTTTAGAGCTTCAAGACATTCAGCTTAAAGACTGGTAGATCAGGTTAACTATATGAAAATATTAAGGGGAAAAAACTAAAGGCACATAAAACCAAAAAAGGAGGAGAGATACAACTGTCCTGGAAGAACATTTGAATGATAAGTTCATTTGCCAAAGTTATACTATTTAGTTAGCTTTCATGCCCCCCTAATCTCATGAACCTGGCACAATAGTAATTATGTTTTAAGTTTAGAGGCTAATTGCTGAGTTAAATTTATTTTCTCTGCTTGTGCATTTGACTTACAAAGTTCGTTTCCTTTCCAAACATTTTCTGTGTTCCAATACTTCTTGGTAGAGTCACAAGTGGTTTTCTGTTTCTCTTTCTGCTATCATCTTGAGAAGCTTGCAAAAGTGGTGTTCTGAGTTCCAAATGACTTATATTTGAAGTGTTATGCGTAGATGTTAACGGCTCTGAGATTTCTTGAGATGCTCTTCGTGTCTAAAGAAAATAAAAATGATACATTTTTAAAGTAAGTATAACATGAACAGTTAGAATTGTCTTCTTTAGTTTTGAGTCAATGACTCAGAGATCAGTTTGAAGTGTGAAAAAAGCTGACATTTAAAATATTTATCATCAATGACCACTGAATTAAATCTGAGTTCTAAGGTTAATCATTCTTCTATTAGTAGTCATGTGATTTGATAATTCAAGGAATAATAGAATCAGTTTGAAAATTTTAAAGTAGGAGGATACAACTTAATTCAAGAGTATGGAACAATTTTTAAATTACATTCCCCCTTTTCTTTTCTTTTATTCAAAGACATATTTTACTGATTTTTCAGAGAGAGGAAGTGAAGGGGATAGAGTTTAGAAACATCAATGAGAGAGAAACATCAATCAGCTGCCTCCTGCACACCCCCCACTGGGGATGTGCCAGCAACCAAGGTACATACCCTTGACCAGAATCTAACCTGGGACCCTTCAGTCCACAGGTCGACACTCTATCCACTCAGCCAAACTGGTTAGGTCAATTTATGTGTTGTTTTTTTTTATTGATTTTAGGAAACAGCATAGGAGAGGGATAGAGAGAAACATCGATGAGTAAACAAGAATATTTTCCTATACTCCTGCTATTTAGTTGACAATATATATATATATATATATATATATATATATATATATATATACATATATATATATATAATTGCATATTTAGACAACCTCATTTTACATACAATATATTTTTCAGGAGTGAAAAATCTTAATGGATCAGAGAATTGATACAGAGAGAAAACAAAGAGTAACAGCAAGTGAAATTCTACCTCTTTTTTAAGTTGAACTTTCTCTTTTTCCAAAGCCAGCTTCTTTACTTTTAACATTTCTATATCATTCTTAAGACTTTGCATATCTTGCTTTAGTTTTTCAATTACAGATACTCCAGATGTTCTGTCATTGTGCAGTGCAGAGGAACTCACATCTTTTAATCTAGAGTCCATGCTTGTACAATAATTAGCATTGAAATTATCTGCACATAATGGATTCTGGAACAAGTCGTGATTTCTCTTTGTTTCCTTATAAATATTTATAACAGTAGGCATACCATGGCTTTTCATTTCAATGATGATTTTTGTTTCATTGCAGCAGGGATGCTGCAATTCAGGATGGCTTTTTGGATCATGAGACTGAGGTGTAGGTCCGATGCCTAAGTTCCAATCTGTGGTATTTGGGTTCATATTTTTTGTCATCTGCATAGGAAACTCTTGGTCTTCTTTCACTCCAGATGTAACTACTAGGGTCCTTACTTTTTCATTTACTGTATCATTATAAAAACTTTGCTCATTTTTGTTTAAAACTTGTTCAGCATTAGGTTTGTGATCATTTTCAGAGTGTAATTCCTTGTCTCTTAAAGAAAGCTCAGAAGAAGAGTCCCACGGAGAGTCTTCTGGAGACCCGGGGTGTCCATGAGATGGAGAAACAATTTTGTGAGTGGTTTCTTCTCGTTTAGGAAATGTTTGTAATGCTGCAGAGATAGTCTTTCCAAATGCACCTTTTCCCTCACAATCAAGCATTTTACTTGTCAAATTCGAAGGCATTTGTCTTAAGCTTGCTCCTTCTTTAGAGTTATCATGTAGTAGCTCTTCCTTAGGACAATCAGTGGTTTTGAATTTTACAGAAAATTCACGTGACTTCTGCTTTGACTCATCTTTGGAAAGTTGTAAATTCTTCCTCTCTCTAATGTGCCTTGCTTGATGCGCATATTCCTCATCCTTTTGCACAAAAGAGAGTCCTGAATATGAATATGTATCCACTTTGTCACATGCCTTGTTTATTTGTGATTCTTGAGACATTTTTTCCAGATGCAATGGTGGACAATGAACATGCTTTCTTTGATTTTTAGATGCCTTGGCTGTTGGGGTATGTGTTTCTGAAATAAATTTATCTTCAAATGATCAATTGTGAAGAAAGATAAATTAGAATAGACTTTAAAATTAACTGTTAGATTTCTTATCTATGTTTACCTATTCCCAAAATCAATAATTGTAACTGAGAAGAAAAAGAAAGGAAAATCTTGACTTGGTCTAAATTAATATAAAACCATGCGCCCTCAAACCTAATTGTCACACTATTGGAATCAAAGAATTCATTAGGTGCTAAATATATCAGAAATAAATTAGTAGCTGAATTTTAACATTACAATGCCTTCCTCACTTAAAACATTTCACCTCACCCTATCCTAAATAGTGAGTCCCTCTAGGGCATTTCAGAATTTTTCAGTGTGATCCAAGATGGGAGTAAAGGAGGTGAAAGTGACACTCACTTTCTCCATGGACCAGATCGGAATTACAACTCAATTATGTAACTACAAACTTGAATAACCAACTGAAGACTAGTTGATTATCAGTATTATAACCAAGGATCTACAGAAGAAGCCTCCATTACACTGGTAGGAAGGACAGAGATTCAATTGGGCTGGCCCCACATTCACTTGTGATGGATGAGAATGCAGAGGCATGTCTCAGTGCAGTGGTCCCCCTGAGGAGCTTGTTGTCTCAACCCCACACTGGGCTTCCAGCCCTGAGAACCAGAGCCTGGAAGAGGAGCCCACAGGACATCTGGCTGTAAAAATCAGCAGGGATTCTGCCCTCCAGGAAGAGGTGGGATTCTGCTAGAAACCCAGGAGCCCTCACAAATGGCCCAGCTGATAATATCCTTCCCACCACCTACCCTGGGCTATGAGGAAAGAGTGGCTCAGAGTGGCCTAAGAGTCATGTGAGGAGACTGCTTTGTGTGGGGCTGGGAGAGAGCGCTGAGGGGATGGCCTCTGGGTGCCCTCCCTGTGCTGAGTCCCTCTCCCACAATGCTCACAGATCCATCACCCCTGATGTCAAGCCCTCCCTTCCTTATGGTCTCAGCCAGGGGAATGTTCTAGACCATCGTCCTGAATCCTTGTCCCCCACCCTGTGGAGCTACATGCTGCAAAGGAGTACGGGCCCATGGTGTTTCATAGAGATCTCCTAAAGAGGTCTGGGTGGATTCAGGTGGTGTCAGAGACTGAGTAGTGTGACTTTGGGTTGGGGGGTCTTTATTCCATTGCTGATCTAACTAAAGCCACCATTGCAGTGCTGAGCCCTCCCTTCATACAGTCAAATCCTGGTCTTTGGGCCTTGATGAATTTTGATAGCCTTCCCCTATAATCTTCCTGATACCACCCCAATCACAGCAGTCCACGGGTATCTGGTGGCTGATAAGTGGCATTTGTGTACCTTGGGACTTGAGCTGAGTGCCCTGACACCCAAAAACGGAACAGAGTTTGAATCTGTATCAACCTGGAAAACACCACTTGCACCTACCTGATGAGTCACTTACCTCATGCAACTCACATACCAATGGGCACTCTTTCAGTGAATGACCCCAACAGAAAGCTTGTAGGGAGAGATGGATCTCCAAGTGACTTGGGCTTTTTGCTGGTGGATGCTGATGGAAGGAGGCATTGCTGTGCAGCTGGCCCCTCCCAGGTGCACCCAGGCCCAACAGAGGTAGTCATAAATACTCGACCTATTTATAGCTCCACACAGGTACCCCAAGGGAAATCACAGGCAGAGAATGACATTGACTTGCAGCAGAATCCTTTCCAAGAGGCCCCAGAACCAACAAACCTGAGAGTTAGGTGGGGGGACTTGAGAGCATGACCCAATTAGATCCACAAGCAGAACATCCAAATGAAGATCGGGGCATACAGCAAACTGAGCTGGCATGAATTGCTCAACATAGGGTCACCTTTGCACAGCAGCTTGTATATCGTGTATAGTCAGCCAGCCTGAAGATCAACCCATTGCACAAGCAGGCCAACAGCTATCAAGGCTTTAAAAAGGGGGTTCACAGAACACACACAAGTGACATTCCAAGAGCACCTAACAGAGGTGATCAGAAAGATTGTGCCAATGAGATTCAAAGACACTTAGTACATAAGGCCATTATTCCAAGACTAGGATGCAAAGCACATCTAACTAATACATAGAAACAAATAGAGAGAGTCAGACAAAATGTGGAGTCAAACATTCCCCAAATGAAAGAACAGAGAAAGTTTCAAAAAAAATAACAAAATGAAATGGACAGAAAATACGCATCAGATACAGAGTTCAATAACATGGTTACAAAGATACTCAAGGAATGTAATAATAACTTCAACACAGAGATAGCAATTATTAAAAATGACAAAGAATCCACATAAATAACCACTCAGAAATGAGGAGTACAATATCTGAAATGAAGAATACAGCAGAAGGAATCAACTGCAGATTAGATGAAGCAAAGAATAGGATATTTGACTTAGAAGACAAGGCAGCAGGAAGCACCCAATTACAGCAGCAAAAAATTAAAGAAAAATTGTTTTTCTTTAAAAAATTAGCTAGTTTCAATGACATCAGGGACAACACAAACCATAGGAACATCCACATTGTAGAGAAAGAGGAGAGAATGTGCAAAAAATTGAGAACCTAGTTGAAGAAATGACTTGAAACTTCCCTGACCTGTGAAAAACAAGGACCACAAGTACAGCACACAAAGAGAGTCCCATGCAAGATGAATTCAAGGAGGCCCACTCTAAGACACTTCATAATGAAAATGGCAATGCTTAATGACAAAGAGAGGACCTTAAGATTGCCCTCGTAATTTAGGTACAAATACCTGTGAAATACTCACCAAGAAACACAAAAGTGGCCAGCACTGCAAGCAATTATACATGATGGGACTGAAACCAATACCATGTTATATTACCATATTACTTGCTTTAAAAACATAATTTTAGGCCAAAGCCAAAAATTCCATCAGGGCTATTCCTGCTGTGTAGAAAATTTCCATGCAGCAGGCCTAAGATTGCTATCCTTAGAAAGTCCTGCTTAAATGCCTACCCTTCAGTTGGTGTCTGAAAACCTGAATCTGGGTAGGCTTTCCACATTTCCCTAAATGATAAGTGTGACTCCCTGTGCCTAAATACTTTGCACAAGTCATGAGGTTCTTACTGAACACTTGCTTTCCTTCTGGGAATCTAGAATTTGGGTACATGTTATGGGGAAGATGTCTATGTGACTAGCGTGCCATAAAAACCTTGACACTGAATCTAACCAGACCAGTAGATGATCTATTTCATGTGTGTTGTCAGAATTTGACACTGGAATAACTAAGCACATCCTGGTACCTCCACAGGGTGAGGACTCTGGGAAGCTTGTACCAGATGTCTGCCGCACTTTGTCACATGCACCTTTTCTCTTTTGCTGATTTTACTATACACCTTTCACTGTAATAAAACTCACGTGTGAGCACACCTATATGCTGAGTCCTGTAAAATTTTCTAGTGAATAAGCAAACCTAGGGGTGTGTTTAGAAACATCTAACAAAATTGCATTATGTGAAAATGTTATTTGGATTGATGTGTTATACATGATTACAATACAGAAGTTGATTTCACTGAATACCTGTCCTTGACTTTGCTTCCATCCTTCCTTGTTTTCGAGTTTTCTGTAGATCTATAACAACCTGAATAAACAGATGAAAGGGATAAATGAATCAATGGTGTCAGAAAATTATGTGAAACGAGCAACATTCCTATTTAGTCAGAATAAGAAATACAGAATCCCAATGCTTGACAGTATGTTCTATAGCAAAGTTCCTATAAAGGAAAGGAAGATATCTCACTGACAAATTTCTCCAACTGAACAGGGTTTAATTCCTTATCATAATCAACTAACTAGGAAAACTGAAAAAAATAATTATCATCTACAGTAATAAAAGAGAAACATGGTACTTAGGGTACGACTGCTACCCTTCCCATTGGATAATCTGCATATCCTTATGCAAATTAACTGTCAGCCAAGATGGCGGCTGGCAGTCATGCACTGATGGGAGCAGGGAGACTTGCTTGCTCCAGTGACTGTGGACTCCAATGTTCCCTGCCTGCCGCTGCCGGCCTCTCAGCTGCAACTCTAAGCAACTATGTACTATGTTGCAAATAATAAGCTAAACAAAACCCCAGAAACCGGCTTTCATTCAGCCAGGCTTCAGCCAGCTTGACCGCAACATTGTATTGATGTTTTCAGCAGCGAGGCCTCAGAGCTAAAGTTGGCCCAGAATTAAAACAAAATAAAAAGAAAAAAAGGAGTGGTTAGGAGCTTCAGTCACCCGCTTCTGGAAAACAGCCCTCAGCCCCTCACCCAGACTAGCCAGGCACCCCAGTAGGGACCCCAACCCTGATCCAGGACACCCTTCAGGGCAAACCAGCCAGCCCTTACCCATTCACCAGGCCTCTATTCTATATAGTAAAAGGGTAATATGCCTGCCGGCACCAGGATCAGCAGAGCAGCGAGGCTCCCGGCACAGGGATCTTCATGACAGGGGGCAGCGCCCAAACCCGCTGATCAGCCCTGCTCTGTGCCTGATAGGGGGGAGCTCCCCAATCTCCTGATCGCCCTGTGGCTCTGTGTGTGACAGGGGGCAGGGCCACAACCTCCCTATCTGCCCTGCTCTGTTTGTGAAAGGGGAAGGTGTCCCAATGCCCTGATCAGCCCTGCTCTGTGCCTGATAGAGGGGAGCTCCCCAATCCCCTGATTGCCCTGCGGCTCTGTGTGTGACAGGGTAGAGCCATAACCTCACCATTGGCCCTGCCCTGAGTGTGACAGTGGCGGCGGCCCAACCACCTGATCGGCCCTGCTCTGTGGGTGATAGAGGGTGGCGCCCCAAGCCCCCTCCACGGGCCTTGCTCTGTGTGTGACAGGGTAGAGCCATAACCTCCCCATTGGCCCTGCTGATGGAGAGGTTATGGCTCTATCCTGTCACACACAGAGCCGCAGGGCGATCAGGGGATTGGGGAGCTCCCCTCTATCAGGCACAGAGCAGGGCTGATCAGGGCGTTGGGACACCTTCCCCTTTCACAGGGTGCAGCGCCCCAACCCTCTGATCCGCCCTGCTCTGTGTGTGACAGGGGGTGGTGCCCCAACTCTCCTATCGGCCCTACTCTGTGCATGACAGGCGGGAGCTCTCCAACCCTCTGATCGACCCTGCTCTGTGTGACAGGGTACGGAGCCCCAATCCCCCCCATGGGCCCTGCTCTGTGAGTGACAGGGGGCATCACCCCAACCCCCTGATCAGTGGCGGCGCAACCTCCCCATCGACCCTGCCTTGAGTGTGACAGGGGGTGGTGCCCCAACCCCCAAATTGGCCCTACCCTGAGCGTGACTGAGGGTGGCATCGCAACCTCTCGATCCGCCCTGCTCTGTGCATGATGGGGCAGCCCCCCAACTCCTCAATCGGCCCTACTCTGAGCCTGACCATGGGCTGCACTTAGGGATTGGGCCTGCCCTCTGCCACCCAGGAGCAGGCCTAAGCCAGCAGGTCATTATATCCCAAGAGGTCCCAGACTGCAAGAGGGCACAGGCCGGGCTGGGGGACCCCCCTCCCTCCGCCCAGTGCAAAAATTTTTGTGCACCGGGCCTCTAGTCTATTTATATAAAAGCCCAGTGACCATTATGCCAGAATGACCAGAAAGACTGGTGGCTATGACATGCACTGCAACAGCCAAACAGCCTCAACTGACCTTGTTCGCCCCCCCCTCCTGGCTGGCTCAGCCCCCAGTCGGCCCCCAACACCCTGGTTAGGGGTTCATCCGACCGCCCACCACTTGCAGCTCCTCCCCCTGGCCGACCCCCAACCCGAATGACCCCAAACACTCCTAAATCTCTCCCTGGCTCCCTGGTGCATGTACAGTTAGTGCAAGCACACGAAAATAATTATCAGTCCCTCTGACCCCAACCAGAGTCTCCAGAGGGCTCTGCTAATATTGCAGCCAAGGTGTGGAATTCTCCCTCCATGGCCTGAAGCCCCAGGAGACCTTCCAATTTAGCCAAAAAGGCGACAGAAGCATTAATGGATGGCGGTCCTTTGCGGAGAAATGTAGAGAGGCTGCGGGGATTTTGTGAAATTGCAGTGACTTGCCGATTAGGTGAGCTTTCAATCTCTCTTTAAATGGGGTAGAAAAGAGGATCTGCAGGCTGCCAGGAGCAACAGTGAAGCACAGGCACATTCAAAAAGAGAAAAGCCTTTTAACAAACAAGCATGAAGATGATATTGTGAAACTAAGAGTAGAGTCCCAGAAAGAACGCAAAAATCATTAAAGGGCCATCATCCATCTTGATATATGTTTGCAAACAACACATAAACAACTTCATCTCATGGCACGTGAAATGCAAAACAGTTCTGTTGTGGGTTTTCTTTTGGCCATCCTTTATAATTAGATCCAGCCTGAGGAAAGCTATAGCTTCCAACATTTGATCTCCTGGCTGGCCACACCCCCAATCGTCCCCCATCGGGGCAGGCAGACCTCTAGTATTTAATAAAACAGTGTTCTAATGATTGCAGAGTTCTTTTTCTTTATTACTAATCTTTTTTAAAAGTTCCTATTAAACACTATCGTGGCTCACCTATTAAAGGCAGTTTTTGACAGGACAACTAAAAAGTGAAAGAAATGTTATCCAAAATATAGGGATATCCATGGATACTCATTAAACTCAACCTGTATGGGAAAATACTGGTCTTTCTTCATGAACTGTTGCTCTTTCCTTCCGATCGGTTAAAGACCTAGTCTTCATGTCCATTCCAAATGCCAATTCAGGCCCTAACTGGTTTAGCTTAGTGAATAGAGCCCTTGCCCACAGACTGAACTGTCCCAGGTGTGATTGCGTTCAAGGGAAAGTACCTTGGTTGTAGGCTCCCTGTCCCTGGTTGGAGAGCATGCAGGAGGCAACCGATTGACATGTCCCTCTCACATCAATGTTTCTCTGTCTCTCCCTCTCCCTTCCACTCTCTCTAAAAATCAATGGAAAAATACCTTCATGTGAGGATTAACAACACAACTGAAAAAAATGCAAGTGCACGACCTAGAAACCTATGAATCACCTTAGAGTTCTCTCTCCTCAGTAAGTCTTTACATGCAATCATCACAAAATCTACCGTCTCTGCTTTATTTTGCTACTGTCAAGTGCCCTAGTCAAATGTGGGCTTTTAGATGATGGCATTCACAGCGGGGAAAATACTACCAACTATTATTGTTCTTTCTTAAATTAGTAATATTTTTTAAGCAAAACAAATGAGAAAGACATAAAGGTAGAAAAACACCAACATTTTAAAGGGAATGAATTGAGCTTCCTGACTCATTTCAGCATGGATGCTTGAAATCTTCATAGTAGACTTATGCTAGTCCAGAGGCAAAATATTCTTTGGTCTCCCATCTCTTTATGTGTTTTCCTTCCATCTATCCTCTACAGGAGGGGTCAGCAATGTACGGCCCACAGGCCAAATACAAACTGCCATCTGGTTTTGCAAGTAGTCTCACTGGAACACAGTCATGCATATTCACTGACAGATTCTCTAGGACTGCGCTCACACTACAATGGTCCACTTGAGTAGATATGACAGACCACATGGACTAAAATCAGGCCCTTTAAAAGAAAAATCTTGCTGATCCCTGCATCCCTCCACAACCAGAGGAACCTAATCATATGTAATCCTGTTAGTCTTCTGCCAAAAACTCCAGTGAATCCCTGTAGTAAGTATTGCTGGCTCCCTACCTTAGGTCTTCCTTATTGCTGGAGAATCACAACTGTATTTGGACATTTACTGTTCTGATACACAAAGAAGGTGTTATCTCCCCAGCTCCAAAGAGAGTTATGATTATACTAAGCTCATTAAAGAAACTGGTTTACCTCTAAAGGATTTAAGAATGAGCATGGGATGTAACCCAAGTGCATCAAAAGTTAGGGGAAGTCAACTCCAAGTCTCTCAGTGTTTTCTCTATTTAAAAGAAACCCACAGGCCAGGCCAGTAATGCTAAGTCAATGAAGAGCTGTCCCATGCACTGAGAGGTTCCTGGTTCAATTTCTGGTCAGGCCACATGCTCCAGTTGCAGGCTCAACCCCAGCAGTGGCGTGCAGTAGGCAGCCTATGGATGTGATGGTTCTCTCTCATTGATGTTTCTCTCATTTTCCCTTCCTCTCTCTCTAAAAATAATTAAAAACATGTTTAAAAAAATTCAAGGAAACAAATAGCTCAACATCACTAATCAGGGAAATGCAAATTAAAGCCACAGAGAAGTACCACCTCACTCCTCTCAGAACGGCTGTTCTCAAAATATAAAAAGCAAGTGTTTTTGAGGACATGGAGAAGAGACAAAGCCTCACACACTGTTCATGTGAAGATAAATTGGTACAGTAATTGTGGAAAACAGCATGGAGATTCCTAAAGAAATTAGAAACAGAACTGCCATTCCTCATCTGGGTATTTACCCAACAGATATATATAAACACGCATTTTGGGGAGAAAATATCTGTGCACTCCTATGTTCACTGCAACATTATTCACAATAGCCAGGATATGGAAGGAACCAGGATTCTTCCCATAGATAAATGAATAAAGATGATGTGTTATGTATATGTGTTTTGTATATGTGATATATATATATATATATATATATATATATATATATATATTTATATATATATGGAGAGAGAGAGAGAGAGAGAGAGAGAGAGAGAGAGAGAGACTGATGTATTACTCAGGCATATGAAAGAATAAATAACTATATTCATAAGCACTTAGTGTGATATGGCACCTAATAAGCACTGAATAAAGAATAGAAAATAATATAGATGGTGATGATATTAACAAGCTCTTGGAGGCAGGGACGGTATTTGAATTCTGCAACATCCCAGTAACAAGTACCTAAAAGACGCCTGAGAGTTAAATGGCGTATCATTAAGCTGAAAAATGAGTAACTGAATTTTGATATTTTCTGTGAAAATTTTGTTTTAAAAAAATAAGAGAGAAATAAACCTGGGGAAGCTCTCCCGTATTACACATATCTTCAAGGTCAAAACACTATTTCATCTTTGTGTTTCCTAACACTTGCAAAACCAACCTACACAAGTCCTCTGATAAAGTCGACTAAGTCCCAGGTGTCTTCACAGAATCCAGATGAGATCGGGCACGTTCAGGGTGGTATGGCCGTAGACTCTTCACACAATTCATATTGCACAATGAACTAGGTAACATATCTGGCATTTTTGTTACTGAGAAACATTTTTGTACGTTTACTGCAATTTGTTGAGTCCCTCGTTGGGCTTTGCGAATATTTATTATGATTATTTTTTCACCAATGACAATAGAGCATCTTGTTCTACAACAGTGGTTCTCAACCTGTGGGTTGCAAGCCCTTTCGGGGTAGAACGACCCTTTCACAGCGGTCGCCTAAGACCATCGGAAAACACATATATAATTACATATTGTTTTTGCGATTAATCACTATGCTTTAATTATGTTCAATTTATAACAATAAAATTGGGGGTCACCGGAACATGAGGAACTGTATTAAAGGGTCACGGCATCAGGAAGGTTGAGAACCACTGTTCTAAAGAAATCCCAGTGTCCTGATAATTATCAAATTAATGAAGTGAACATATCTCCTTCTGTTTTGACTTCTGAGGATTAAAGTTGATATAATGAGATCTTCTTGGCATAATGTGAACAATACGCTCTGCTTCCCAACAGGTATTGTTTTTCTGACTTCCGCTTTATGGGTAGACATCTTTAAAACACTATCTCATTGAGATTCTTGCACTCTGGCTAAGGGGTATAGTTCTTATTCTTTGCCATTTGTTTGTGATATTAGGAAAGTATTGTTGAGTTCCGAGTTTTAGTTTCTTTTTTTGTGAGACAAATCTCTATGTAATAACAAGTACTTGCAAAATATAACCCATTTCAATCAAAACTAAACAAAAGATCCATTTTAGAACAGGTCCAATTTGGAATAATATGAACATAGAGGAAACATACACCATCCAAACATAATTTTTTTTACATAAAGATATTTTATGGGATTTTAGGGATAAGGACTAACTAAATGAATTTTTTTTCAAATGATATTGCCCCAGATTTTAATGTTGTTATTAATACTGAATACTATGCTATGAAGAAAGAGATTAGAAAAACTATACATGCAACTTACTTATTGTTTGGTATTATTTCCCTGCTCTCTCATTATCAAACTTTCTCACTCTTACTTCATCTATGGCAGGAACACCAAGAGGAATTCACTATCAGAGGTTTTACCAGGAGTGCTATTTTCAGATTTTTGAGGCCTCCTTTCTTCTTTATATTTCGAAGTTAGCTGTTGCTTGCTGTGCACAAAACTGGTGATAAATAACATTACTCTCTTAATATTAATATAAAAATATTTTCAAAATATAGTAAATTCTTAGGATATTTCAGATAATATCAGAGCTAATATTGCAATGTTAATGATACCATACACTTAAAATTTGTAAGTTCCACAACTGTTTTATGAAGTACAAAACAAAAAATTGTAACCGTCATGATTTGAGAGCAGTATAATTCAGTGAATTAATTAGAGTTAGCTTGACATTATTATAAGTTTCTAGAACTCAGACACCCTAGTTCTATAACCAATAGCTATTTGTTATCAAACAAGTCCTTATCTTTGGCTCAGTTCTCCTCTACAAAATAAGAAACTTACTTCCTTATTTTATAAGTTTGCTAGGAGAATTAAAAGAGATGATACAGCAAAAAGATATGCTCAGAAAATTTAAACCAAAGTAAAAATCTAGTCCTGACATTTATTTCTTGAAATTATTTGGATTCCCAAATAAATACCAATGTGGAATTTTCATAGTTTCTCATATTCAAATGTTGCAGTTTTCTGAAAATGTTATGAATTTTGGTTATTACCTGTACTTACATTGCCATTTGTATTTCAGTGTACCTCAGCTATTATGTAAGTAACAACTAAATTAATGTACGAATAGATTTCCCCATGAAGTCAGATAACACCATGCTCCCTTCTTTATGCAGCAAATCATACAAACCAAAGAAAACTAATAGAAGCCAGGACCTGGGCTGGACTACTACTATTCCTTCTCTAACTACTCAGATTCTGAACCAGCAGATCTTTATGAGAGCAATGCTTAATCTCCCTGTCTATCCCCAATTGGCTTGGAAGATGCAATCCTACTGGTCACCCATGGATATTTATCGGTCATGGATGGGCCCTTAGCAATTTTAAGGACCAATAACCTACTTTTGATTCAGAGCTTTCTGTTGACTGGCTTCCATGTGAGGAATAATCTAAAATACTCTGAAACCTAAGGTAAATTTAAGTCACTTGGTAAACTTTCATTGTTATGGCAAAGAGATCACTTGAGGGGCCAACCTCAATTATGGAACTTCAGGCAAGTTGGTGCCTACTGCTCTGGGAGAGTGATGTGGGACCTTCCACTACCTAATAAAGGTGCTCAACAGAATAAATGTCACCTTGGGGTGCAGATCCTGTAACAAAGGACAAAGGATCATCTGGCCCTTTCCTGCAACATTAT